>NW_022984650.1:1278812-2018895 GCF_008694065.1 Daldinia childiae
TAATATAATATTAAAATAAAAATAAAAATATTATTAAATAAATAATTTAAAATTTAAAATTAATAAAAAAATTTATATTTTAAAAAATATAAATAAATCATTTTATTTTAATAATATATAATAATTTAATATATTATTTATTTAATATTATTTTAAAATAATATAATATTTTAAAATTTATTTATTTATATATTTTTTAAATATTTATTAATTATTTATAAAAAAAAAATTTATTTTATTTTTAATTTTTTTTAAAAAAATAATAATATAATTATTAAAAAAATAAATAATAATAATAAATATTATATAAAAAACTTTTAAATATTAAATTTATTTTATTTTAATTTTATTTATTATTTTATTTATTATTTTATTAATTTTTTATAATTTTTTTTTAATTTTTAAAATATTAAAAAAAAGTTTTTTTTTAATTAATAAACTTAAGGATTGTGTCGCCCCTCGGGGTGGCCTTTAGTATAAGTTATAAAATTATTAGACATTTTTGGACCCACTTTTATATTTTTCATTTTTAATTAAATAAAAAAAATAGTATAAAAATAAAGAAAAATATTATTATTATTAAGATTTAAATATATACTTAAATTTAAAATCCGAATTTTAATAGGATTTTTTTTAAGTAAAATGCACGGTTACGTATAAACGTATTTTATATGTATTTTCGTTGGGCCGTTGATTTGTGTGGGCCGTTAACTAGTGATTTACGTTATTACATAACTTTTACCATTTGTTAAAAAAAGTTATATTAATAAAATTTTGTTGTTAACGCTAATTTAAAATAAATAAAAATAAACCCAAATTAATTTAATAATTAAAAAAATAAAATAAAGAACGCGCTTTTTTAAAAATATTTATGGATTAAAAAACAAATTTAATTAATTTAAATAAAAATTTAAACGTATTAATAATTAAAAATAAAAAAATAAATCTAAATTTATTAAAACCTTTTTTGCTTTAAACTTACAAATTCTTAAAAGATTAAAAAGAATTTTAGATTTAAAAAAATATTTTATAATAATCTTTTTAAATTTAATAAATTTTAAAAAATTTATTAATATATTAAATTCTTTAACTTTTAATTTTTAATCCTTATATAATTTATATAAAAATTTTTTATTTTCGAAAATTTTTTCAAAATTATTATACATATGTATAATTTTTATTTAAACGCATTTTTTAACTTATAAATAAAATTTAATATAACAACGCGTTTTTTTTATAATTTAATTATAATAAATCTTTTAAAAATTATTTAAAAATATTTTTAAACTTATATATAAAAAAAAAGCTATTTAATATCGTAACATATATATATTATAAAAATAAAAAAAATTAAATTTAAAAATTAAATTTAAAATATTTATAAAAATTTCAATTAAATTAATATATTAATTTTTAAATTTTTAATAAATAAAAAACCTTACATAATACGTTAATATTTAAAATTAACATAATTAATAACTTATTTTAAATTTATTAAATGATTTATTTAAATAAGTTTATTTATTATATCCGTTATTTTAAATAGTATTTTACAGTCTTAAATTACGAAAAAAGGTAGGTATTATACGATTAACCTATTTGAGCACATACCACTGATCTACTGCTAATTTACCTGGTCCGTGCCTTAGAATGAATTGTTTCTTAATGGATGCGGTACCCCTCACCCGTATAAACAATAACTGATCCATTGAGATCGTAGATAGCTAAAATTGAGACTATACGGTGTACTTTTTCGAAGGGCAACTTGTGAATATTTAGAGTAGTTAAACTGTAAATTAAATTAGTTAGTTCCGTATAACTACGTGCAATTCAAACTGTATACCTACCTAAGTTCTACGTATATAGTAACCCCTCACATGTCACTATCACGGCATCTTTCCGGGTCCCGAAGAGCTGTTTCCATCGCATCAGGCTTTGTATTTCCACCATCAACCAGTCCTCAAACTCCTTTGCCATCTTCCCTCTCCAATTCCAACCCTGGTTCCTCAACATCGTCAGCCTCATATCCCCTTCTTCAATCTAGAACCTTCGCTACACAATTGACCCGAAACCCAGACATTCTCAAGCAATTATCTCCTCAACATACCTGCAAGATGTCGACCATGCCAGCTCAACATGGCCACTCCGAGGCATGCTGCAACATTCCCCCCGTAGTGTCCAAGGGCTACACCGCGAAGGGCGCATACGAGGATCTCGGAGGTTTCAAATCTTGTAAGTCAGCTATATACCTACCTATCCAACTTACTCCTCCTCTACCTTGGACCTATATACCATACTAACCGTATAATTAACACCTCAGATGTCACCGGCCCTAAGGAAGCCACCAAAGGCATAATCACCATCTTCGACATCTTCGGCTTCTACCCGCAGACCCTACAAGGCGCCGACATCCTCGCGACCGCGGACCACTCGCAGCAGTACAAGGTCTTCATCCCGGACTGGTTCAACGACGAGCCCGCGCCCCTCTCGTGGTTCCCGCCCGACACCGAGGAGAAGCAGAAGAACCTCGGCGCTTTCTTCCAGAAGAACTCGCCGCCTAGCGTCGCCGCCAAGGTCCCGGACTACGTCAATGCCGTCTCGGCCAAGTACCCCGAGATTAAGAGCTGGGCCATTCTTGGGGTAAGAACCATCTCTTATTTCTCATTATTATCAAGAAAAAAATATATTTGCTAGGCTTCTTAGATCACGGCTAACACCAACTTCTACAGTTCTGCTGGGGAGGCAAAGTTGTATCTCTCGTAACCTCTAAGCCCGACACCGTCTTCAAGGCGGGCGTGGAGGCGCATCCGGCGATGGTCGACCCCACCGATGCCGAGAACATTAAGGTGCCTCTGGCGCTACTCGCATCCAAGGACGAGCCTCCCGAGGACGTCAAGAAATTCGAGCAGAATCTCAAGGGCCCCAAGCACGTCGAAACCTTTGGCGACCAGATCCACGGATGGATGGCAGCCCGCTCTGATCTTGAGGACGAGCGTGTCAAGGCCGAGTACACGCGAGGCTACGAGACTGTACTAAAGTTCTTGTCTAAGCATGTGTGAAGCATTGATCAATCTCTGGATAAGCCTTAAGAGGCGAAATGTTGCTAGGCATCACTTGACGAGATAGTTTTTAATGAATGTAAAGGGTGAATGAGATAATTTACCTTTAATTAACGATTATGACAGCACCAACCCCTTTTTATCATATGATCAAATTTAATCTCGGTCACTTAAAATAGCAGGTTAACTAATGAAAATTGTGTCATAGATATAACATGTCAATTAGTAAGTACCTTGTCAGCAAGCCACATAGATACCTGCTATTTTAGATCGTAATTAAGTCATAACGCCATTGTGCATCGTTTTGAAGGACCAGTGCCTAAGCAAACGCCAGAAAATGCGATACGCGTAAAGATGCCAAACCTCGCAACACCCGAAAGAACGGGGAAAACATTATCTAACCTTCTATGTGTCACCCGACGACCCTGAATCCCATCTTAAATTCCTTCACTGGTCTCTGCCTTAGCAGCTTCCGGCTGCTTGTCTGATCCTTTCGTGTGGATATTCTCGTTTTCGCTCCCGCCTGCAGCGACAGATGCCACATCCGTCTTTTCAACTATGTCTTCCTTCATTTCCACATTCTCCTGTAAGTTTTTCTCTGCCTCGCCCTCGCCCTCGCCTTTACGCCCACCAGCTGCCTCGGCAGTGCTTTCAGGTTTGGGTAACTTCTCGATAGCAGGAGTAGCGGGCGCCTCCTTGTCGCCAATTTTCTCAAACTTAACGACTGCCCATTCTGTACCAAGTGCTGCATTCCATGCGGAGGCGTCACGAGACTTGCTGGGGATAACGTTGCCATAGCGGTCGCGACGCTCCCACTTTTGCTGCTGCATGCGCACGAGCTCTGCGGAGTGCGGTGCCAGCACATTGATGCGCGCGATATGGTACCAACCTGCGAAAATGAATCGTGGATTGCCGCGTCCGTACTCGTGGGAGCGACGCTCTTCAAATGCCGCGACAGGCGCGTGCGCAGATGGGGCGTAGTCGATAGGTGGGATGGTGGGAAAGCTAGGTACCTGTGGAAGTCGAAGCTTTAGGCGTTGCTGCTTCTGCTCCTCTACTATACGCTCTTGTTCCTCAGGTGGTAGGTTACGAACATCGCTGAACTTCATGCGGCTGCTGGAACTAGACGATGTTTCCGTAACGGGTGCCTCATCTGTCTGGGTCGCATCAGAGGACGTGGTTGCCCTTGTTTTCTCCTCATCGGCGACGGACAATGATTCAATAGCAGTCGCAACCTGGCCAGCTTCGTTGTCCTGAGCAGTGGATTGAAATACCTCTTCCGTAAGAATCTTATTCGTAGTTGCGTGGGAATCTTGGGACTCCTCAGGCTGTTTAGGGAGTGGCCAATCCCCATATTCCGTCTTCTTTGAGCTGTACTCCGGTAACAAAGTAAGCTTGGATTTGGCAAATATGATGCGGTCACCAGGCCAGCGGGGGTTGGCGTTAGTGAAGAGCAGCATGTAAGACAACTGGTCTGGATGCTCCATAGAGCCGTGGAAGGTGCTCGAGTTATAGTGTGAAATGGCTTCAAGTCCCTCTTCGCCACAAAAATACTTCGCAATTGCGTGTTGATCGTAGAAGTCAACATCGTCGAACTGACTCTGTTGCTGTTGGTTGCGACCTTGGGAGAACGGGTTGCTATAGGTACCTCTTCCGCGACCACGGCCACGGCCACGTCCTCCACGATCTCGTCCTCCACGGAATCCTCGACCACTCATATCGCCTCTACTGCCTCCGTTGTTGAAAGGTTGATATGATGATGAGTTGTTGGAAGGGATAGTAGATGACTCTGGTGTATCAGATGTACTGCCAGTTGCCTGTGAATCTCCACGGCGAAAGGGAGGAATGTAGCTTCCGTACGTAGACATGACTTATGACGTACGCAAAGGTTAAAAAAGTTTGAAAGGCGAAAAATATGGATGAAAATTGGGAATTACGGGGCCAGCCTGTGGGGAATGAGGTAGGTAGAGAATATTATGTGTATTGAGTTTACTCAAGTAAATACATTGGTAAGATATTAGGAGGTTAGTAGATTTGAAAGTTACCTAGGTAGACTGCAAGTGGCAATCGCGGTGATTGTAATTGTTTTTTTCTTTAGATTTTGCAGTTGCGGTATGGCGGGGTTGATTGTTGTTGTTCGTCGTGGAAGCTGCAAACGTCGTTGTCGCACAGCTATCAACTTGAAGATATCGGAGTACCTAAGTACCTATCTTAGGCAGCTACTAAAATGTAGGTAACTAGGTATCATTAATTTCCAGTCTTCAATGCATGTAATTAATCGCATGCACTTGAATACATCTTAGTATTCAAGACTCCTTATCGCAAAGATCCATTTGCTATCCAGCCTAAGACCCAGACCTAAAGTTAGTATCCTTTTACATATGCAGATTATTAGCGCAATGCAGACGCCATATTTATAAATTTGATAAAGAAATTATATACCTAGATATCATGTCTTCGTTCTAAGAGGAAAGACTTTGTGATAATATCATGAGTAGACCAAAATGCGAAAGTAGTTTGTAGAGAACTTTAACCTAAGCTACATGTAGTTATAGAAACCTATAGTTACCTATACATTAGGTTTGAAAAATATCTTAAGCTATTATAAATATCTAATCAGCTAACAAATAGAAAATATCATGTCAAAAGATACTTAAAGTAGAACTTAAGCATATTAGGCATCACACGATTTGACAAGGTTTAACTGTTTTATACAAACAATCAACTAAAAAGAAACAACGGATTAATAAGCAAGTTCGTCTAACCCCTACCATTATATAAGACAATTAACTACCTACCTAGGGGTAGGTATGTCGTCGAATTCAAACATAACCTCGTAAAGAAGACACAAAGTGATAGTATTAATACCTTGATAATAGCTAGGTACGCAATGAAAACCTGAACTTCGGTACAGATATGTCTGCATTCATAGGTAGGAGGTACCTAGTCAATTATACTAATATTATCTATCACGTTACACACATACACCCCATAATTATTGTATGATTACCAACGTTAGGTAGCTATTTAAACTTGTTATCTTTAACAAGTAGCAATCCCGTGCCAATGTTGTAATGCCAAGACTGCCGCTATCGAATTAAAGTCGTTTTAAGAGTTATGAATCGAGTTCCAAGGTCGGCTTCATACTTCCAAAATTCGCTTTCAGCCTTAGGTTAGACGCACTTTGCAGGAAAGTCCACTTTATTCTAGTATTTATCTTATACTATGCCGTCGTATCGCTTGAGGCATTTAATAGTTGCGTAGGTTTTTTTTCTTTTTTTTTTCAATATCGATATAGCCTAGAAACCTAAACTATCTTTGAAGTTCGTGCCTATAATTTAAGCTAAATACTGCGTATGATCTGTATAAAGACATGTATAGGCCATTTCACTACCGGTTATTCTCGGCTCATATGTATAGTGAAGCTTCACATGATAAAGTAGGCTCAAGTAATGATTTGGAGCTACACCACATTCTACAGTCACATAAAATATGCTAGAATCGGGAAGCCCTAGTTCGAGGTAGCTAAACTTGTCGGATGGGAGCGTTCCAATGAGCATAGAGATACTCTCGGATATTCTAATTACTAGTGACGAGTCTCATGCATGATAATCTATATGATTATTGTGGCTTTCGTGCTAACCTGAACGACCTTCGATACTACCAAAGTCACTAATAATTCTATTGCGGTCCTGATGGAATAATCCGGAATTGTTTTAATTAACAGCTGTGATCTAAAGTCTTCGGAGCCAATCCACTAACATGATAAAGAGCCTCAAACGATCCCGGTGTTAGATACCTTACTGTTCTATATGGCAAGCTTCACGAGTCTAACTTCTCTACCGAGTTCTAGCTCCTAAAAAGTCAAGTCATATAAGTATATCAATGACAATACGCAGATCATAGATAGGCAACTAAACTGGAAATTTTAGTCATTTGTGATAAGTATGCATAGCATACAATAGTTCCTTACCTATGACGCGAAAATGCATACCAAGTACTATTCTTGTGTATTACAATCCCCTATCTCTAGAAATATAAGGCCAGGGTTCGTTGGAGTAAAGGTCGTAGCTCAGTATTAGATTGGCTTATAGCTGAGTGGCGTTTTTCTCCATGAATAAGATGAGATGCTGGCTCGAATATTGCGACCTCTATGGTTTGCTTTTTTCTTCAGCGTGGATGGCAAGTTCCAAAAGTGGATAGCATCTGACGATTCATTTTGTCATGCATACGAGAAGGAGATGAGAGATAGGAGCTGCCTGCTGAATCCATTCCACCCTCCTATCGACAAGTATGAGTAAATATCACCATATTTCCTATATTACTACGATGATGGTTTATTCATATTTACCCTTTTTATTACAAGTGAATCTCTAAAGGCCACCCTAGCCATCTACAAGACTAAACGGTTATTACTTTCATTCCACCCATCATGTTTAACCTCTATCTACATAGCATAAGGTTGGAGGAGTGGTTTCTGGTATTCCTTTCATTGGGGTTCATTCTGGTTCGTCTTATTGATTTCGTTATAAAACCTATCCAGCATGGAGAATACTACAGTACTAACGGAAATATTGAGCTCTAGCTCCTCATAGACGTATTCTATAACCTGTTCTTCCATCCTCTAGCCCATATCCCTGGTCCATTCTGGAGCCGAATAAGCGTGTTTCCTTCGTGGTACCATGCGTGCCGTGGCGATCGCCATATTTGGCTATGGCAGCTGTTCCAAATCTACGGCGATAGGGTTCGTTCCCAGCCTGACACAGTATTATTCTGCGACCCTCAGTCATACACCGACATCTATAGTATGAAGTCAAATGTGCGACGGGCCCCTTTCTATGGGACGTTCCAGAAGAATAGGCACGAGACCATGACCGTGACTGCAATTGACCCTGCTGAGCATGCACCGAGGCGTAAACGTCTTAACCCTATTCTTCTTAATGAGAAGTCCATACGTGCGGCTTCGAAGTTCGTCATTAAGCACGTTGAACGCTGGGTACAACTCCTAACAGACGACAATGAGATAGCTACCGAGTGGTCTTCTCCCGCGAACTTTTCGAAGAAAACTGACCCACTTACTTTCGACATTATAAGTGATCTTAACTTCGGGGTGTCTTTTGACATTAAAGAGCCAGAGGAAAATCCTCTGAAGTTAATACCATCTTATATTATTCAATATTTACGATTCAGCTACATAGTAAGCGCTTCTAATCCGCACCTTGCTATCTATTGTTTCGATGAAGGGTGGTGCTTACAATGTGAAAAGATGGGCCGTGCCCCCTTTTTTAGATTTCTCCATTGGATGAGGCCTTACGGATTCGACTATCTCCTCGAATTCATTACCCCGCTAGCTGTTCAAAGGTTCAACCAGTTCGTCTACAATAGTGTATCTGATCGTATTGCTCTACAAAAAGAGCAAGCGGAAAAGCCTGAAGCTCAGCGTCGTCAAGATATATTCTACTTCTTATATGAAGCGAAAGATCCCGATACGGGCCGCCCCGCTTACGACGAAGCCGCTCTGCGGGGAGAATCATTACAGCTTTTGACCGCGGGATATGATACGACCGCTACTGCTATTACTGGTATAATTTTCTGTCTCACCAGCGATTCTCGACGGTACCAGAAACTTGTGGACGAGATCCTATCAACATTTGAATCAGCAGAGGATATCGTCTACGGACCGAAGCTCCTGGGATGCACCTATCTAAGAGCTTGTATCGACGAGGGAATGCGCCTTAGCCCCTCACTACCAAGTGATCTTCCCCGGGAGGTACTGCCTGGTGGCCTAACGATTAAAGGAGATTACTATCCCGAAGGCACTATCGTAGGAGGTGTTCCTTGGGCCCTCATGCGTAACCAGGAAGTTTATGGAGATCCTGAGGTATTCCGACCCGAGCGTTGGATCTTAGACGAATCGACCGGAGTAACTCAAGAGACCATCGCACAGGCAAAATCCTGTTTCCACCCCTTCCTCTCTGGTCCGGGAAATTGCGTCGGGCAGAATCTGGCCATTGTGAGTATCCTTATTACAGTAGCTCGATTACTATATCATCTAGATGTAAGAAGAGTTCCCGGATCTACATCTGGAGGTGGTAGTCCTGCGATGGGGTGGGGAGCAAGGAACAAAAACCAGCTACAGCTACAGGATGTATTTGGATCAGGCAGGGAAGGCCCAGAAGTACAGTTCAGGAAGAGGGAATCTACTTCCTAGGAGGTCGGTACTAAGGTTAAGGCAGCAATGTGATACCAGGTATAACACAAGGAAAAGAAGATTGGAATCAAAATAGCCGGCGGCAAGTCGTTCCTTCCATCAGTGCGAAGGCAGTACACATTATTGTGGCTTGCCTTCTGGTGGTTTCGAGTGTAGGGAAAATTGAAGAATGAATAGGGTTCGCTCTTTTATTCATGGGCCAGCGATGATTAACCGCAAGGAAAGGCAATGTTGTGATGAATTTTATACATGCTCAACAAGACTTTCGACATGATATACTAGGTAGCTTTTACAGAATGTTAAATAAGGGACGCTCCTTCAACCACCTTACTTACCCCTTGCCTTTAAAATACAGCTACCATACCTACTTGCAGTGATCTATAATTAGATCTTGCTCTGGATTAATAAACACAACTCACCCCTTTAGCCCCATATGAACGCCTCATGAAATCTCTTATCGGACGTGTTTATTATTCTTAGTAACACTACACAGATCGTTGCAGATAACGTTATTAAACGGGCTTTAAGTAATGTCTCGTGGGATAGGAGGTATTAAACGGCTCCCTTACTCCAGTACTAGCTCGCCACCTAGATTTGTCCAAAGGAAAGTTGATTTAATGCCGTACTATTCCTAGATAAAAATGTATCTTAAGCAAAGAAGTATTCATAAATCCAAGTTCGAAATAGTTTATATTTAAATAAAGGGGATAGCATGATTTTCCCGACAGAAAACCCGATAGAAATAAAGGGCTTAGTGGTTTCTATGTCATAGCTGCCTAGGTAGGTACCTAGTAGACAAAAGAAAAACATCATAATTGGGACTTCTTAATGTATTAGAAGAGAAATTTAATGAATTTTCTTGCCACCATTAGCCCATCAAGAAGAGGAGTAAAATGTTAGATATGAAACGGTGAAACTGATAAGTACCTACCTACCTATATAATAGGAAGTATGTACTTCTACCTACGGACATACGAATAATAGTTATTACCGACAACGAAATGAAACTCATCTTTATTCACTCGCATTACGAACGAACACGTGGAAAGAATCCCTTATAGAATTCTTCTTTATCCCTTAGAGGCCTAAACAGGGGCCAAGAATCAGGTCCATAAAGCTGAACCTCGCTACAGCCGTGATGACTCAGATTTGATTCAGAAGGTGGCTCGAGTGGCTTGTTTCTAGGGTAGATGGTAAATATAGACTACCTCTCAAGTCTTTGAAACGCAGACGAATTAGATAGAGAAGCTATTAGAGGCTGTCTTTTGATACGCCCATACTATGGAGCTCTACGACACGGGAGCTCGAAGGTACTTAGTGTAGTAATACAAGGCACCTTTCATTACAGAGACTTTAGGTATACTTTATACCCGAGAGCCGAAGGGATCGTAGCAATCACCCCATGGCCTTTGATATAAAGGAAACATGCCATCTTCGCGTTTATATATCCGCCTCTATTAGTTTAGCTGGGATTCTTCATTCGTGTCCCCTTCCCACTTATCCAGGGACGAGATCGTAGGTAGCAGCATGGCACAGACTCTTAACCCGGAAGCACTCTCAAGCTTATCACCAGAATATCTGGCTGAGGATTGCCGCGCGATCTGGTGGCGTTGGAACGTTGCACTTACAGCCATTATAACCGTTATATATGTTCTATTCAATATATCCCGAGTGTGCTTCGCAGGATACAATGGCTGGGAAATATGGACGTTATATCCGCTCTCATATGTTTCTTGTATAGGACTTTGCATCCTATATTTTTGTGAGTGTCTCCTTACCTTTCTATTAGCTATTACGTCGCATAGCTGCTTCAGCTACTGACTATTCTGCTGGAGCCAGTGGCCATAGCTACAGGGGGTGCAGGGAAACACTTGGTATACTGGGAAATTCACGATCCGAAGACTATCACTACATACCTTAAGCTTCAGACTGCATCGGAGTTTCTCTATATGCTCGACGTAACGGTCCCCAAAGTCTGCATCATCATCCTGTATCTCCGTATCTTTACCGAGCGTAAGATTAGGCTCATAACTAAGATCGTCCTTGGAGTTGTAATCAGCAATTATGTTGCGATCGGTATTATCGCCATTCTTACCGTTTGTAGGCCATTTTCCTACAAGTGGGACAAGACGATAGATGGCCACTGTAGTGACCTCATGAATTCTTACCGGTATACGAGCTTACCGAATATTATCACGGATATAGCTATTCTTGTCTTACCTTTTCCCATGCTTTATAAATTACAAGTAAGCCCAGTGCGCAAATTTGGGATATTCCTTACTCTCCTAACAGGAAGCCTGTAAGTATATTTTCTACATCGACACCTTATTTCGTAGTTATATTATTTATCTCTTTAGGAGGTATATAGGTACCTATACACGCGACATATTCTGATCGAACGTGCTTTCTTTGTTTTGCTTACAAGACGTCGTCTAGGGGCCTTATAACCGCCATTGCTCGCTTCGCCGAGTACTGTAAGTCCGATTGGATGACGGACCCGACATACGCGGGCAACAAACCTATTATTCTCGGTATTATCGAATCACATACATATTTCATATGTTCTTGCTTACCTGAGATGCGACCTCTAGCGCGCGGGATCTATAGGAAATTCAAACCCCATAAAGTCAAAGAGTTTCACTACGACTCAAGTCCATCCTCCCAGCGTTTGGGGTCCAGTGGTTATGGTTCTTCTATCGGTAATCTCCATGGCAGTTATAAGACATCAATCTCAGCTCTCAGGAGACAGCATGATTATAGCGAAGAGTTTGAAGTCCCTGCAGTAATTCAGCTCGATAAGACGGTTCAGGTGAATTATTCTCAAAAGCGAACTCCTATAAGAGACATGGTCTAAACTTGAGGGATTGTGGCGATTATTGTCTATAAGGTCTTTATTTTACACATGCATATCCGACCATCTTCTACTACATTTATTCCTAATGAGGTATATATAGGGAAAATCTATGGCAGCTTATATAATTTATTTGCCCTTATGTTACAATACTATCGTGCAAAAGAATTATAATGTACCTAGAATTTCACACTGCGATACTGATTGGGTACCTACTTATTTCAATTCCCTCTAAGCTGCAAACCGGTGTAGATCATCTACTTGGGTATCCTGATATTTAATGTATGATCTTAATTTTAATAAGCATTCAAACGAGTGTGTGTATGCCATCTGTTTTTACAAGCAACGATTGATGGTTTCGCCTCCGAATCTTCAGTCAAATACCCTTGGCTCTTTTAAATTTTAGAGCCAGCCTATTAGGTTGGACTGATGTCGATAAACTCTTTCTAGTTAGCCGCAAACGTCGAATAAAGAAGGTCAAACGTGGTCGGAGATGAGTCCATGTGGGATCAATACCTAACCCTACCTTTGTTAGCAAAATGCAATACCGCACTCCATCCCCATAATCTTTGGGGGGTTAGCCATAAATAGAATTCCGTTGAGTAATACATGGCATCTTCTATGCTGCTCATGAAACTTTAGCCTATCTATTCTGACAATGGTTTGAGCTTTCTTAATACGCGTTTATCTTAAACAATCTGTGTTAGTATGGAAACGAGGTAGTTAATGTATAAGTGTGGTTAGCTAAGCGCGATAGAGATTAACGTATTATGAAATGCTAAAACCAGCTTCAACAGTTGCATATTACCCAAGTGTTCATGCCCTTGCTAGTTCCTAGTATATGGTATCTACTTCTTCAAGTACTATACGTAACCTAAACATCAAGCGATAGACTTATACATAGTTGCTTGACAAGACACTAGTTCATTCTGTTTCTTATTAGGGTAAGGCAAGGCTGTTGCCCATAGGTATTCAAATTGAAAATTGCAGTTTTTCGCCACCTGCATGTTCACATTGTGGAAGGAAGCATGTACTAACTTTTGCTCTATACTTCACACTTGCCATTACTATATAGAAATTGAAACTTGTTGCTGCTTTTGACAGAAGGCTTCACTAAGTACCCCTTGTACCGCAGGTTGTTAAATCTTCCCGTGCTCTCTCTCTCTCTCTCCCCCCCCCCCCGGTGTCTAATCACACACCCCAGCATAGGGTGTACTAATAACACTGTCGCATAACCCCTTTTCAACCCTTGACCTGTTAGACTTACCTTAGCACATCCAAGCCAAGTTCAGTGTTACACTTCAACCACAATAATCAAAATCAATCGCATGTCTGGACATAAATAATTTCATATATACCTATAGATGTGAAAGAGCGTACATCGTAAATGCCAAGAATATAAGTCATCGATTTTTCCAACCAGTGAACAAAAGCCTCAGTCCACTATGCTTAATGCTAGATTACCCAAGATCGCGCTACCAAGGCACTTTTTCTCATTCGTTAAACGGGTTAACCCTCCCATCTCTATCTACAAGACAGATATCCTCTAGATCGCTCTCTAGTCTTTATAATGATGAATAGAATTAGACAGCAGAGCAGATGATCTTCCACGAGGCCCAGTTGGCGTTAGGCGGGGGGACGTCGCTGCAAGTGCTGGTCTCGAGACGTGTGGTGCCGGAGGTGCAGATGTTGTTGGTATAGACGTAGACTATTATCCCGGGTTAGCTAACATATTCTCATCGCCAATATTATAATTAAATACGAGACGAAAGACCTACAACTGCAGCTGTCGGCGGCGGGGCTGTTCATAGCCTCTAAGACGACGGCCTTAACACCGGGGGGAGTAGGTACGCCATCAAAGGTCTTGCAAGCGTTGGCGTCGGATGCGTCGACGGTGTAGAAACCCTGGTTTAGTTCGCTGCAGCCTTCGGCGCCGAAGACACGGAACTGGGCGAGACGAGCACCGTCACGGGGGACGGCGTTAGCGCTAGCGCCAAAAGCGAGGGTAGCGGCAGCGGCGAGGAAGGTGGTGAACTGCATTTTTACGGTGGTGGTTTAGGAGATTTTTTGGTTGAGTAGGTAGGTGGTGTTAGTGATATCAAGAATAGGTGTGTATAAGTTGTTAGATGTTTTGATGTGTGAAACTGATCGATTAGAGTCTAGAGATCGCAGTCTCTCGGCTCCCTTTTATAATAACATGAGGTCTTCTCATATCGTATTATCGGTGCCTAAAGTCCATGGTCTAGACATTCTGTATGTACAACACAGGAGGCTTTGCAAGGAGTGCTCTATGGATTAGGCCCTAGGATAGGCCACATCCCGGTCAAGTTGCTTAACTAGCTGAGGACAAAGCGACCAATCAGAAATAACGGGGTAGTTGAAGATCTACCCGAAATGGGAATTACCGTCTTATGCATCATCTGTAAGAAGGATCACCGCCTTCCGACTTGTGGGGGTTGAGGCATGTCGAGTAACGTGTAACTTGACATGTTTACGACAAAGATCGGCAGTCGGTGGAGATCTTCACTGGTTGGACTATGTAAGAATGGCAATGCTAGGATCGCTCGTATGCCTCACCTCAGCTCCGAGAAGCTTGTACACTATGAGGTCAAAGCTTTACGTCTTTGACAAGCCCAACATTCTGTAACTCATGTAAATCTTCTGGAAGGCAGAAAGATTAAAAATTCCCCGATTGGATCATACTCTAATAACTCCATAGAGACCCATAGTTCGCGTAATCTGACAAGGTGTTTACCCCATGAAATCCAGCATTGCGGCTAGACTCGATCGAATGAATCTACGCCACGGTGCCGCCGTCCGGAACATCTTGTAGTTCGGTATAACGCTATTTGATATCAAAGAGATAGCCAGAGAAGTGACTATTACTATTAGCCTATCGCCGACGCATGTGTGTTAATACAGGTCTTCTGTAAGGGGGCATTGAGCAGCGAAGGATTCCGTTAAAGAGTTGTGTTTACGTATGTCTTAGATGGTACTCGTTTACTTTACCCAAACATCAACATAATATTAAACTGGAGTTGAATTGTGATCACAGCCCAGTTCAATTATGCAGCTACCTTCTCGTATTTATATCGACTAGGGGTGATGACCGCGTGTCCATCGCGGTGTACTTTATTTTAATGACCAGTCATATCTAGTCTTGCCACAGCACAGCACCCGATCGTCCAACGAAGAGAACGCCGAAGTTGTTCAAATGAAATTTACGAGGAAACCCGATAACCGACGTGGTACAATCATGTAACGACTGGATGTTTGCTGTGAAGGTGTTCCGAATACATTTATTTGTTGTCTAATAATAGCACACGTAAAAGCCTCAAGTTAAAGTGTTACTTTATGTTTGCCTACCTAAGGTAACTACCTCTCTTAATATCACAAAGTTCAATAATATCTTCTAAGATGAATACTGTTACTACTCTATAGGTAGTTTATACAGTGTAATAGTAATCGTCGAAACATTACTTTGATACCGACTTTTCACGGCCTCTTCGGAGCAACAATACCCCTGTAAACTCTTACACGACACTTTGGTAACCAATTAGCTACAAGAGGAGTTGCAACATACTCAGTAAATATCTCAACTTCCAGTTCGCTACTGTGTACATTCTCCACTACAGCAACTTCAAGCAGTCGGTTTCAATACGATCACTAGAATCAACTGCAACTTAAGGATACGGTATATTCGGACTACGGAGGAAATATTCGTCAGCTTATAAAGTATTACTTCTCGTTACAACTCCGAGACATCCGAGATTTATAATATGTATGTCCTGAAAGATAAACTTCAAATGAAGAACATCAACCTTACATAATATAACTTAGAGAATAAGCCTAGGTAAAGAACAAAGGAATACTAAGCATCATGTCTAACCCTAACCCCTATCCCCCCATCCCCTTAAAACGATAGAGAGAAGAGAATATGACCAGATGTTGCCCACATCGAGAGTCTCCCGTAACACATTACGCCCCCCTCCCCACCCCCTAAAGACTTTATTATTTTCCCTGTTACAGAAACGAGCCTTGACAGAAAACAAGAGGACAAGAAATACACTCCAAAAACCACAGCCGATTTCCTCCTGTCTGACCTACACCAGCTCGAAGTAACCAGAAGAAGAAGAGCACGATCACTGGTTATTATTACCGCTGTCATTATCTTTGGTAAACGCATCGTATATAGGGTCGTCAAGCGGCACCATAACACACACAGCATGCTCGCCATTGTCGTCGGCGCCCGCACCCCAATCCCCATCACTAGAGGCAGTCGGCGCCCGGGCATCCTCCCTCACGGGGGAAGGACGCGGGCTCGTAGGAAGTCGAGGTACGCGTGATATCCCTCTGCTCGTCGTGATTGACTCCCGCAGCCCGTTCTCGGTCCTCTGCATCGACAATATCGCGAGGGGTGGCTCCAGGACACCGCGGCGAAGAGGCTGGTGCTATCTGAACATGTTCATCTTGAATTGCACCATTCCTTCTTCCATCTGCATTTCCTGGGTAGTCTCGGTCTCTTGGATCTCCTGCTTTTCACCGAGCTCACGTGTCTGGACGCACATTGACGTGTACAGTGGCCTATACAGTGGCTTGTATTGCTCTGCTGTCAATAGTGGCCCGGCAGATCCCATATACTGGTATCCGATGGTTGGATTACCTGGTGTTTTTCTGTCGTTTGTATCCAGCTGGGACATACGTGTAGCTAGTTCCTGATCTGTATTTGCCATATATTCGTTTCTCTGATATTCATGGATAGTCTGGCTCGTCGCCTGGTGCCACTCAGATGAGGGATTATTCTCTAGTTTGGCTTGCTGTCCGTTCTCTTGCTGTAATTCGGCAAGTAGCTTCTGGTTTTGCTCCCTAGATATCACAATTTGCTCCTCGAGCCTGCTCACTACGGCGCTTGTCGTCTTGTCTAAGTAGTAGTCAGTTTGAGTGCCTACGGATGTCATTTGAATGGAAGAGCTATCGACATGGAGATGATCATTCTCTTCTGTTAATATCTTGTTGACCTGCTTCAAGTCTTCGATTTCCGACTTGTACTGCTTCATTTCGTTGTGCTGTATTCCGATGAGTCTCTCCAAGCCTTCTACTTGCTGCGAGACCATGTGTGATAGATTTCGCTCATCCGAGGTAGAACTATTCGCTATTCTGAGCTTTTCACGCAGGACTGAGACCTCCTGATCTCGATCCGCCTCTTTCTGGATAGCCTCTGTCGCAACCCTCAAGCTTTCCTCGAGAGCCTCACTCATTTCCTTATGACATTGAATTTCACACTTGAGATCTTCTCTATTCTCGCAAAGGGCGTCAAATAATGACTGAGCTATCCTGCTAGCTTGTAAATGTTTTCTAGCTTCATTCTCAACTCTCATTTCGCTTCTTTCCAAAGCCTCTCTGAGATGATGTCTTTCCCGAAGCAGTGAGTTCACTATCTTCTCTGCGGCGTTGCAGTTTGAGTTCAGCATTTTTTCTAGATCCCGAATCTTATGCTTCGCTCCATTGATCTTTTCGTTCAAGTCAGTTATTATAGCCGCATTGTGCCTCGATACTGTGCAACTCGAGGATAGCCCAGATCTAGAGCACTCCTGGTGGCAGAGAGCTCCCGACCAGCCTTCAGGTGATCTCAGAAACCCTTGGTCCATTGGATGATGTCGAATCTCTATATTTTAACACTCGCTTTCGACGATATATAAGCCTGACGGTTGTATGTTCGCATTGTAAAGAAAATAGACACAATAGACTCTACTGGGAGAGAATTTAGTAGTATGAAATATAACACACGCTCGTCATCCCAACACTTTTTTTCATATCGGAAGACAGTCCTATTTTCCAAAACAGGTACCTAATAAATTCAATGTATTACTTTAGATTTGTTTCTCTTGGGTCAGAGCATCAAGGCTAGCATTGATCCTAATCGCTTGGGCTGAATCTCGTTTTATTATTTCAGTATCCTCAGTTTGAGTTTGAATGGAGGTAGTCCCATGATCATGCGACAAAGAACCAAGACCCTTTAGGAAAGAGTTGAAGCTATAAGCCGACATAATAAAGTATGATTGCCGAGTTTGGTTGTTGCTATGTGAAAAGGGGTAGTTTAGCGGTAGCATAGCGGTAGCACGGGACACCAGATTAAGTTTTATTAAGGACAACTTGATGAAAGTTTAGTGTGGTGATACTTGGGACTTACCGTTGGCTGATGGGCCAGAAAGCATAATCAACATTAGTGAGAGTAGTAAGACAATTAAAGGTGCTCATCAACGAAGCATTAGAGTTAGGGTTGAGTTATATGCCTTGAGCAAGTAGAACAGCCCTCAGGTTTAAGTTTGCGAGATAGGGCGATAGAGTCTGTATGATCACCGTGGGTAGTATGATAGAAAATGAATCATACCTATTATGAATAATAAAACCGACAAGGCCCTATACAGGCTAGTATATAATAAGGGGTTATGGGATTATGGGGTATAAGTATTGAATTCCGTTTCTATATATGCCGAGATAGAGCAGATGGTCCTCCCACTGTCCTCGGTGCAGTAAAGTACCTAAGCGCACAGGGCACCGTTCCCAGATCAACCCATATGAACAAGACAAAATGAAGATTGCCACGCTTAACTTTTGTGCCCTTAACTATCCGGCACGCCTAAGCGTGGCGCTCCTTAGCGGCGCACATGATATCCCCAGCGACCACTACAAGCAAAGGGACCTGCCGTTTACCCTGTCCGTGCACCGCAATACACCTTGTTTCGCTGATATATCAGTCAACCTGCTTCTCGCAGCCGATGCGACCGAGCAACTCCTTACGATCGCTATGGCCGGGTAAACTGACACCAGAAGAACTTGCGCCTCTTTTAACGCCTGTTCGACGCTCCCACCCCTTCAAATCAATAGCTTCTACGCCAACTTCTTCCTCAAGTGGTTGTGCCTCTTCGTATTCGGTTTCTAGCTCCTGTTCATCCCTTTCGTCATCGCTCCTAGTATCATCGGCGCCGTCCCCCTTAACCACCCGGATGGCAACATTGATAATCATGAAGAACCAGAAGATGGTGAGGACTTGGAGACCAAGTAAACAATTTAAGAATCCCCACTGAATCGAGCTGGAGAAACAAACCGTACCCTCAGAGCCATTAAATGGCTCTAGAACGTGACCCCATCCGTCAGGGATAGGCAACGGTCCCGTCAGGTTTGAATTTGGGCCATGGTAGCAGCCCCAGGTGATTTGTTCAGGCAAATCCTTGTAAATACTGTAGCATGTCATAAGGTAAAATATGTGTCTGGCTACAAACCACGACACCATGAAAACCACAAAGGTGGCATCGCATAGCTTCGAGAACCCTAGGTATTTCAGGCACTTTGCAAGCTGATATTGGAGTTAGCTAAATGGAGCTAGGCAGTATTTAGGGGTTTAAATAATTCAACTTACCGGGAGGAACAAGTCGACCACGTCCATAAGAACCAAGATGAGATTACCAACTCGAGTATGGCAATAGTAGTAACACCCGGAAATGAGCGTGATTGTGATGAAATGATGGGTGAGCATTTGATAGTGGTCCTTTCTGCGGTCTTCGATGTGGATAACAAGGACTTGCTGCACCCAGAAAGCCCATTGCGCTAGTATGTAGCCTTTCATGAGCCCGCCGAGCTCCCTATTCGGCCAGCCAGTCCAGAGCTCTTTCATGTTGAGGAAGTAGTCTGAATTGACGTATAAATACTATTTGAGGGTCATTTGTTAGTATAATCGTCAGATATTGGATAGGTAGATAGGTAGGTTATGCGCATAGCAGACCTCCTGCGCCTGTGTAGTATTAAGGGGGTTTCATACCGTGCCAACTGTCCAGAAAACGCTGTAGTAAACCAGCATCCATGCCTGCTCAGAGAACCTAGTAATGTCTTTTCTCTTGGAAATACCCCATTGTCTGGCCAATGGTGCCAGTATGTGTTCCATCAAACAAGCGCGGAGTCCGGTGAAGAGAACTATGCAGAACGAAATAAAGTGGTAGTCATTCGTCCCAATCGCATATTTCCCAGATTCCGGGTTGTAGTATGAGAGGGTAAAAAATTTGGAGGTATGAGGGCGTGCTTTGGGAAGGCATATGTGCGTGAGGAAGATCAAAGTGATCAAGTTAAACGAGAGACCTATATCAATTGGAAACTATTAGCGATAGTAAAGAGCATATGGGAATATTAGCTGGTAGTGCGATACTGCTGTCGTGGAACAGAGCACCGAGCAGGACCCTACACACTCCATGATGGGGGTAGATTTGAAAATAGCTGTCCGATAGACTTTGTAGGTAAGTGTAAACATACCAGTTTGATTCTCGAGGAACCAACGAGCCAAGCCCCTCATGGGGCCATCGTCTTTCCTCTTTACTCTCCGGACTAAGACCTTATTTTTGTTGGTCTGCATGTACAAAGGGCCGTTCATTGAGCTTCGCGACTTCACTGGCGGCCTTACTGCGCTCGTCTTGGGCTTCTCGACTCGAGACTCCATGGTTGTGGCAGACTTTGTTGTATCCCCAAGGTCTGTGGGAGGGGCATTGGCCTCGGGTTCGTTCATATTCAAATCGAAATGTCCGCTAGAAGCCCGATTGTAACAATTTCTGTATGTTTAACCGTGAATATGTGCGGATATGTCGGCCGACGCAATAAGATCAGCGGGGAACTTTCGAAAAAAATCAGAACCAGTGATAACCAGTGATTACACAATTAACGAATGCCTCACACGTCAAGCGATTGGCGGATGCGAGTAACGGGTGGTAACGGGAGTTAGGACACGAAAACAAATGCCACAAACAGACAAATCATCACTCTTATTTTAGAAGAACGAATGTGTCCAACGAGCCCCCGGAGCTGTATACAGGGGACATTGATCTGGTCGAGGACCACCTGGACAGGACTGAAGGCAAGTTGTTTTTGAAGATGTTGAAGTGAAGGTGGGCCCCCCCACTGCTGTAAGTTTTTTGATAGATTCGAGGATGAGCGGTCAGAGCGGTGAACCGGGAGAGAAGAAAAAAAAAAGAAAAAAAGGAGGAGGGGTGGTCAAGCTACACTACCTAAGGTTAAGTACTTACCTAGTAAGGCATCGTCCCTTTCCAACAGGGGATTAGTGGGGTATATCAATACAATTTGGTGATCACTGATCGCTATATCGTCGATAACTAGACCACTTAGGTAATTGTAGATAGGGGACCCCCTTCATAGCCAAGAGGTTTTTCGTCCTTTTATTACGTGCACAGAACCCGTACCTTTGGCGAAATGGAGACAAGCCAAGGGTATGGATCAGCGATCGATATACTTACATGCCTCTCAAACATGGTAACATCTGATTTTTTGTTGAGACCATTTGCATATGTACCTAGCCTGACTGCCTGATAACTTGAACTTGCAGTGCCAATTTAAATGATAGCTTTAGTGTACATAGTGTAGTGCTACATTTTCTTAATATACAAGCTTAAAACGCCACGAAAAGTAAACAAGCTACTTTATAGCTTCTTCTTCTCTCTTTTAGATAACTTAAAGTAGCCAATTGATTAGGTGAAGCTTAGGAGAGTTTACATAACAGGTATGTATCATACCACGTTTCGTTTCGAGAGTTGGATTGGATCGTCTGCTTTGATGAGTTCGTAGAATCTTTTTCTCTCCTATTCTTTCCCCGCCGCAAGCTTCCCATCTCCAATGCAACCTACTTTTACCAGAGCTGTTTGTGGATATGAGTGACCAATGGGAGCTAACTGCTCCGGGACTGACAACTTTATTGCATGGATTTGCTTTTATATCACTTTCCCACATGGCATCCTAGCGAATAAGCTGTGCCGAATTTCGCACAACCACGCATCTCATCTTCTCGTGTGTTGTCGCTTATTCCCCGGACATTCTTCGCGAGCGGGGAATCCATGTGAAATTGCTGTGACTTTCCGGTATATAAGTTAATGATAAACTACGGGACACTCTTTAAAGAGAAATCCAATGGTTTTTAATATCTGAGTTTTATTTAATATAGTAAAAGTTGAAGATGTCTTCATTGATACTTGGCAACAAACCTAGTAAAATTGTAAATGTGTATCAGGTACGTATATGAATGAGGTAAGTCGGGAAATGATAGGTGATTGGTCGTAAATTGCACAATGCAGGATATATTGAAAAATATATACAATAGTGAACTTCGGAAAGTCTGAAAAAAGTCTGGAACTGCAAAGACTCAGCTAGCCATCTCGACTTGCACATGCCGCCCCGCACTTTTAAGTTCTTATGTACCATAGTACCATTAACCATACCATATTCAAGCCACATGTGGCCTTCTGATAATCTCCAGTGGGTTGAACCTAGGTAAAATCAGCAACCAACCAAAATCAAGCAGATAATGACTAAGAATTTCTTGTCGATAGTACCAGAAACATTGAGAAAACCAATGGACCCATTATTTGTTTCTCTAGGTATGTATGACCGCGCTCTGACACTGCACAGCCTTCCCGCACCTGCCTAACTAATGACCTACAGTACTTACTTACATTACTTACATTGCGCCCCGCGATTCGCCCGCCGCGAGTTTCCATCAGCCACCTCTCACCTAAAACAACCTCCATCTTTCCCATCGCCAGTAGATCATTACTCATTTGTGCTTGCTCTGTCTGTCCATCTATTTATCATCAGCCACGACGAACCCTCTATTATCGACAGCGTCTACTACTACGGATAAGAAAAACACGATGGCCGCTAATACCAAATACACCCCGGCGCCTACCCAGGATCCCGACGCGGCAACCTGGTCGCAGGCTCCCCCGTCGTACCAGGACTCTGGATCGAACAACGCATCGGCCGCGCTCTTCGGCGATGCCCCGCGTAGCAGCGAGGACAACATCCCCGATGACTTCAAGTTCGGCGGGTCTGTCGCAGAGGCGACGATCGATATTCGCAACCAGTTCATTCGCAAAGTGTACACCATCCTCACGGTACAGTTGCTCACCACGGCCGTCGTCAGCGGCTTTAGTTTTTGGAGCGATGGCTACAAGACTTGGATCCAGTCGCACCCAGGTCTCGTCTGGGCCTCGGTATGTTAAACTTGTCTTTCTCTCCCAGTACGTAAAATGTTTATGAATGATGCAAGCTAACGTGATGATGCTTACAGCTTTTCGGCTCCATGGTTTTCATGGCTCTGACCTATTGGAAACGCAAGTCCTACCCGACGAACCTACTATTTCTCTCCGGATTCACCCTGCTCGAAGCCTACACCATCTCAGTTATCGTATCCTTCTACAAGACACAGATCGTGCTTAACGCTGTCATCCTGACTGGAGGCATATTCGTCTTCCTGACGCTGTTTGCCTGCCAGACCAAGTACGACTTCACTTCCTGGATGCCGTACCTGTTCGGTGCGCTCTGGGGTCTCCTGCTCTTCGGCTTCATGATGATGTTCCTTCCCAGTAGCAGCACCGGTGAGCTCATCTATGGCGGACTGGCCGCTTTAATTTTCTCAGGTTATATCTTGGTCGACACCCAACTCGTCCTCCGCAAGCACCACGTCGAGGAGGAGATTGCTGCCGCGATCAGCTTATACCTGGACATCATCAACTTATTTTTGGCCATTCTACGCATCCTAAACAGCCAGAGTAACAACTAGACAAGTTGAGAGGGTTGGTGAGAATGATATCAGTTGTAATAATACGAACATTAAGTTAAATACGGAATTATAGGTTTCCTTTCGCAAAGAGGGCAGACGCAAAGGTCATTTTTGAGAAAACCAGCTGTCCCAGACGTTATGGTAGGGCTTGTATTGTTTCCCTTTGTTGTTGTATGAGTTTAGGGAATGGCGTCTTAGGGGGTAGCAACTTGAGTTTAGTATTAAGGGTCGGGTTGCTGAAACTAGGAATTTGGGTTGTTCCATGGTATAGGTAGTTAGTTACGTCGGGACAGTCAGACTCCTAGCTAGTATAAACGTTTCTTTTCCAAAGCATCTTGATACCTAAAAACTGCGAATAAGTATAAAATTTACAATCCTAGTGATAAAATCAAGATTTTGTCAGTGTAGGAGAGTGGTATAACGAAATAGTGTACTAGCTCGGTATTTATTTTCACCTATACTTCTACGAGAGCGTCTTTGCAGCATAGTTAGCAATATAATATCATCATTAGGACAAGCAAAAACCTAGATCGTAAACATGACCATAATAGACATCAAAGAAAGCTCATATTGATATCTGCATTAGAAGGCACTAATACTAGGAGAAAAGGGGCATAAAAGTAGAAAAGGCTACATAGTTGGCACTGGTAAAACGGACATCGACTCGCAAAAGATACAAAGGTAGGCTAACTGTCTCCTCTACCACCTTCAGTTTGTCCACAGGACGACGTGTCATTAGATATGAAAAATTGGGAAGGTAAACACTGCTTCCCTTTCCCACTGTGCCATCATTCCTCTTCCGGAATTGGGCATGCAATAATTGTAAGGGGATATCAACTCTGGCTTTTATTCCTGACAAGTTTTCACCAAGCCCTTTGCTATTCCGCATCCCACGCAATCATTAATTTTGTTAGATTTTCGTATAACGCGTCATCTCGAATGGCTTTAAGGGGTCAGGGACTAGGGGATATCAAACACCCAACGCCACAATCCGTACTGTTAGCTGGCCACCGATATACCAGTTAGTAGGAGATAGGAAAGATGTCGTTCTAGGATGATTAGTTGGCTTCCTGTTCGCCATTCGCCTCCGGTGTGCCTGCGGCGGCAGCGGCCTCTCGTGCCATTCTCGCCTCGATTTCGCGTAGTTGGGACTCGCGAGCTAAAAGTTCCTGTCGTTTTTCGTTGATCTCACGCTGAACCTTGACCTCGATTTCGCGGAGCTTCTCCTCTTCTCGGCGAAGTTGCTCTTCCTTTAGACGGACAGACTGGGAAGCTAAATCCTCAGGGTTCATGGAAGAGTCACTATATAGTACGTTAGAAAATAGTCATAATAGTTCGCCAAAGGTGACTTACACTCCAGCACCACCCTCAACGCTCTTGCTGAGTTTCTCAGTACGGTAATTCTCGTATAGGAAATCGTGGGTAATCTCCTTCAGATCGGCGAGATGGCTGTGAAGGAGAGCTGATCGAATGGCTAGGAAGTCGGAGTGACGAGGGTTGTCAACCTCAACAACACCCCAGGGATATTGCCGGGCTCGGACTTTACGGCCGCCAATCTCGATAACATCCTCGGAGCCGACTATGGCAAAGGGCATCAGACCTCTGAGCTCGGCGTTCTCTTCAACGGTATCCTCGTCATCCTCTTCGATATCGTAGGGGAAATTGTACACGGGGATTCGGTAGTGCTCAATGTCCTCCATAACAAGCTTCTTCGACTCGGCCAGCTCGGCGGGGGTCAGCGAATCGGCACGGCCAATAACGGGGATGACGTTGACACGAGGAGCAAGGCGCTTCATCAGTTCGATGTCGAGTTCACGGAGACTGCAGACAATGAGTATATAATAACGTTACTGGTCAGGAAGCAGCACATACCCATGACCAGTGGGAGTAATAAAGTATAGCATAGCATGTACTCTGTTGTCCCTGAATCTGGGGTTTCGCTTGATACGCGACTCCTCGGCCAAGATGTCGTCATATTGTCTCTCGAGATATCCAACAATCTCTGAGAAGCTACGGATGAAAAGTATTAGTGGACGTTGTAGTTAGTTGTTGTTCTTAGATATTAAGTCGTACCTTGCTTCATTGTCAATTTGGTCACCAAAACCCGGGGTATCAACAATGGTCAACGAAATACGGGTGCCCTCTTCGTCCAATTCGAGCTCTACAGTAGAATGTTAGAATGTTCCTATTACTCCCTGGGATAAGCAATAAACTAACCAACAGTGATAGGCTTGATCTTGACACCATCCTCGACGTGAGCAGCAGTAGCATCGTCAGAATCTTTGTGGGTCAACACACTCTTGCTGCAGAGAGTGTTGACGAAAGTTGTTCTTCCTGAATAGTAAGAGCTACGATTAGCATTTTCGTTATGCTGGGTGGTTGATAACTTGATGGTTTGAGGGAGATGGTACGTGGAACGCGTTAAGACTAAGGGGAGCTATGTTATACCTGTTCCTGAAGCACCGCAGACCATCAAGCAGAACTGAATTCCCTTCTTGACGTTCTTCTTTCGGCGCATCATCTTCTGTGAACGCATCATGATTGATTAGCAGCTACAACGAGATTATACAACTATGGTGGATGTGGAAGACGAGAGTAGGATAAAGATGCAAATAACAATGCAAAGTGACTTTGCAAGCATGGAACGCGAGGTTCGTTTGGTTGCAGCGTGATAGGGGAGACTCACCGCTGGGGACGACATATTAGGCTAAGGCTTGGGTTTCGCAATTGGGTGATTAGGTCCGCTAGCAAAAAGAATTGAAATTACAATGATTGACGATGGTAGGTTTCGTCAAACGGAACGGGATCTTCGCAAATGGGGGTATCTAAAAACGGCGTTGTGAAAGGGGGGGTGTGATCACAGCTTGGGTGTTGATGAAGGAAACCAAAGAAGATTTGAGAAATGTTTAGGGATTCGCTTCGCCAAAGCTGTTGATGGCTGTCTCCTTCCCTCTTCTCCAGAAAAAAAGTGCAATTTCAACACCACAAAACGGTTGCTACAGAGGGGACCAGACAGGGGGTTATGGGGCCACTAGAAAGGCACCAAATCAGAGCACGGATCACTTTGTATCTCCCCCGAATTCAGGGGCTCAGGCTTTGATAGGTACAGCAAGAGCTAATGGGAGGTACTAAGGTACATAATATTTAATTGGATAGGTGGACAAGCCAGGGTCGACCCAGCACTTACTTCCCCATGTCAAATTAACACGAGGCTGGAGATGCAAGAGAGAACAGGTAATTCAACCGTAACTTCCACGCACTTCATTGTCTTTTAAAGTTCCAAATACTAAATTTACAAGTACCTAGGTACATTATCTATGATGAAAAATTAGTGGAAGACTGGCAGCTAAGGTCATAGTAACAGCCACAGCTTCAGTGGTTTATACTGTAACGCCACTAAATAAAAGGTTACGAATAGGTAGAGGAACGGGAAGAGCTCTCAGACCATTCCTCCCCTATGTACAAAACAATGGCCGGGGGCGCGCCGACCTAATAAAACCTAAAGCATGTGGTCCGTGCATATACATCTTTAAATCTCCATAGCATCTTATGTACCCATGGAACTCTCACGTGTACTGTACCTGCGCAACATATTACGCCCCATCCTAAGTAATCGCCTGGACCAGACTTGTGATGATAATCAACCAACTTCATCGGTTCAAAGGCTTACCATTCTCTCTCATTCTCATTCAAAAGCTTGTATAGATCCAGTATCTGATCCTCCGAATTATATCATTCCTAATTCGTTCGACGTTTCATCAGCCTTGACTCATCTCTGGTGCCGTTGGCTGCCTGCATGTAGGACAGGTACTGGGAAAGCTTAGGCAGGCCAGTGCTTATCGTCGCATTCCATCTATAGGTCCGTTTATCTAAAGGCAGTCCCAACGGAAAGCTTCACGAATGTGCGATATAGCAATGATCTGGGATACCGAGACTCTACCCGAACTCTCTGGTTTCTTTTGAGACTCAGCATCATTCGTTCGTTTCGTTTACGTCGTCTATTGTGGTAGTCGTGATCGTCGTGGTCATCGCTCTCGCTAGCCTACTTTATTTATTCTTAGTATCAGCGTAGACTTATAAAATCGCCATCATGAATACTCGACCAGTTATCGAAAACCCCAGCGAGCATGCTGCTCTTTCTGTCACCTTCAATCATGACGCAAGTCGATTTGTTGTTGGTTTAGATTCGGGGTTCTGCAGTATGTTTTCGACGGCATACCTTTTAACTTATACATTTCACTCACATACATGTTTGATAGTCTTCCTCTCAAATACTTGCCAAATACAAACAGCAAGAGGTATGTTATGACGCCTACCTGTTTATTAGATAAAATCAATCTTACAAGCGTTAGTATTCAATGCGGGCTTAGGTCTAGTCCAGATGATGGGCAACGCCAATTACCTTGCTCTTGTTGGTGGCGGCCGCTCGCCCAAGTTCCCACAGAACAAGGCCATAATATGGGATGATAGCAAAGGCAAGATAGGCCTTGAAATAGCTACCCTTACTGCTGTTCGCGGCGTACAGATTTCTAAGACGAGGATTGCCGTCGTTCTGCAGAACAGCGTACGCCTGTATGCTTTCCAGAAGCCCCCTACGCCACTCGCTATATATGAGACTACAAACAATTATCTCGGTCTTTGTTGTCTAACGGAGAGACATTTGGTTATCCCCGGTAGAACGCCGGGCCAAGTTCACGTTATACAGTTCGACACAGGCAGCGTTAGCATCATTCCTGCACATTCTTCAAGTTTGAGAGCGCTGCAACTAAGTTCAGACGGGGATCTACTTGCAACAGCAAGCGAGAAGGTAGATTAAATTATTACTTAATTAATTCATTATGCTAATCATGTACAGGGCACAATTATCCGCATCTTTTCCACTAATAGGGGCGCGAAGCTTGCTGAACGACGTCGTGGTAGCGAATCTGCTACTATATACTCCTTACGTTTTAGTCCATCCAGTAACATGCTAGCCTGTACCTCGGACAAAGGTAGCTTACACATCTTCGATGTTCCTAACCCACGTAATCAACAGTTTACACCACCACCTTCTTCAGCTCCTAGTGGAAGCAATCCTAGTACTGAAGCAAGGAATAAATGGGGTATCCTGAGCAACATACCATTTGGTCCGTTTGCTGACATCTATTCTTTTACCTCCACACCTTTTGAAACAGGGGAAGAGCCCCTTCTTCCTACCCCTCGAAATCATTCAGGGGGGGAGACTGTACTGGGCACTAGTAGGCCAGTGAAGGGGGTGATCGGCTGGATAGACGAAAGCACTCTAATCGTCGTGGGTGCCGGGCAAGATGCGCGTTGGGAGAAATTTGTTCTCAGGGAGGGCGAAGACGGAAGATCCGTGGTCGTCAGGGAAGGCTGGAAGAAATACCTAGGGAATTAGGACGAGCTCAAGGATTATTACGAGCATAGTCCCAAGCATAAGCTACATGAGTACCTAGGGGAACCATATAAGAGGTACTGATTTGACATGGTCATGGGGAATCGGCGTGGAGTATATGGATTCGCGGGTACGGCGTTATCTGGTCAGAGGTGGCGTTAGAAATCATGTTGCACTAGGATATGGGCTGGCAAGATTACCTGACTAGCGTTGACTTTTGGGGGGTATCTTTATTAAGCGATTAGACAACATCGTCAATCTCTATACAAACGTGGAGACCTGCTTCTACTTCGTCTACTTTTACCTTCTCGGTCCTTATCCCTATCCTCGTCATCGTAGCGACGGGAATGCTTCTCACGCCTGTCCTTGTCATTTTTGCCCTTATTGTCTCGGTCTCTTCGTTCCTTATCATGGCGTCGATCGCGATCGCGGTCGTCGTCCCGTCTTTTCCGCTCGCGATCTCTAGAATCATTCCTTCGTCTTGGTGTCTCATCCCGTTCTCGACTACCTTTTGCAACTGGTGTTTCATCCCGTCTAGATCTCCTATGGCGATCGCGCTCCTCGGTGTCCCTATCATCTCTTTTAGATCTATGGGAATGGTGGTGATGCCGATGTTTATCTTTCCTATCCTTTCCCCTCTTACGCCCGCTCTCCCTTTTTAGTGCCAATTCGACTTCTTTCTTCTTCTCCTCGATCAAGAAGCCCTTCATAGGGTCATCCTCATCGTGCTCTTCGATAAGCTTCGCTAGTTCTATCTCCTCTTTGATCATCGGGCGTCTCTCTTCTTCCTCTTCCTCACTAGCGTCTTCCATATCTACATCCTCACCCTTAGCGGCCTTCTCGCGGCGCATGATGTCTTCCCAACCAACTTTAAACTCCTCGGGGTCCTCATCGTCGCGGGCCTTGTATCGGGCGTGGTCGACCCTGACTAGGCGGCCGTTAATCTCGGCGCCTCCTAAGTTGTCCACGGCTAAGTCGGTACTGCGCTGATCCTCGTACTTTAGCCAGCCGAATCCTTTGCTCTTGCCCGTTTCCTTGTCCCGCGCGAGCTTTAGGAAGACGGGCTCTCCGTACTGCGAGAATATCGTGATGATGTCACCCTCCGACAATTCGTACGGCAGACCACCAAAGTTGACAAAGGCGGTGTCGCGGTAGTCGGTGTGCCAGGAGGCTTCTGGCGATCTAGTTTGGTGTTAGTATAAAGGGTTTTGCAATGCGACTCAGGAGAAACAAAGAACTTACACCCCATTCTCAATCTCGCGTTTGTTTAGCGCTTGGATGGCACGTATCTGGTTCATAATGTCGCATTCAACTGTTGATATTCTAATGAATTTTAGAAAAAGATATAAGACAAAGACAAACAGGTAGCTTGGGAAGGCTACGAAATAGTAAGAAAGGTTACTTAAGAAGCTTAGCTGCAAGGCTGATTAATGACGGGGATTAGAATAATTAGAAAATGCTGTCATGACACTTTGAGAGCTCTAAACGCGACGCAAGGTACCTGTACCGCAATTTGTAGGCCGGTACCTTGTATGTAGTGTACTAGAAAATGAGAATCTGGTCTAAGCTTAAAAGGGCAATTACCCACATAATTTCTTCCAGGTACGAACTACCCTCAATGTCGTACTTAGCTGCTTCTACATATGAAACCGGGGCCCTAGAACAAAACCCCTGCGCTGGAGAAAACGTCGGACCGTTGAAGCCTGAAGGTCCACTAAAATCTGGCAGTGATCTAGGCCGGTGTTAATCAAATGCTTAGAGCTTCAAGGGGAATAAAAGTAACATGTAGCTACATGTTTCTTATGTTGAAAACGAACCAGCCTTGAAGAAGAGACCCATTGATCCAAACTATCTCACTTTTGTAATTTCTCCCCCAGGTGTCTCATTTCGTTGAATAGAAGGAAAAGAAAAAAAAAAAAGGGAAGACAAGTCTTGGTGACATTTCAATTTAGCGATCGCCTTTCCTCCAACACGGGTTCGCCTAAAATTCGACCTTAAGACGCGTTCTAAGGGTCTAATAGTGATCGCAACCTCAACCCCATTACGTTAAGGGCAGCCTCAGACGCATATAGATCTCCTCCAATGCTACCACCAATCGACCGAAATCAAACATGACGGCCAATTCGAACCGGTTCTCCACGTATACGAGTACCTCAGTCGGTACCGGTTCGGAGGGAAAGAAGGATGACCAAAAAAAGGACATGTGGAGCTCTATGCTCGACTCCGTCGCCAGCGGCAAGAGGTTACCTGAAAAGAACTTATTGGTTCTTGGTATGAACAAGTTTCTCTGAACCGATAGCTATAGAGGGGCGACTAACAAGATCTCAGGGGGTTCCGTAGATTCGCAACGAGACTTCCTTGAAGCCCTATCGAGTAACGACGGCCGGAAAGGTATAGATCGGAATAGTCAAAAGATCCCCCCAATAGCCAATAGTTTTGCCCTTGGATATACATATTACAACGTCTTAGACGCAGATCAGGAGGGTCAGTTTATCGAGATCCGCGTAGTGAAGTTTTCTGTGCTGACCGAAACTAGACTTTCTAGCACGCATATCCCTTTACCTCCTTACTAGTCCATCTCCTTCCTTTACTGAGCTCATTAAACCACTTTTGACTCCGCAATCGATTGCAAATACATTAATAGTAATACTGCTCGACTGGTCCCAACCTTGGCTATGGATGCGACAACTTCGAGAGTGGTTGTTGCTGTTGCGAACCGTCATAATGTCCCTTAGTTCTGAGTGCAAGGAAACGATGGAGGAGGTAATGATCGGCTGGAGAGACCGTGGGCGAACAGGTGGATCCGTGAATCTAGATGGCACCGGCGCAGTTGCGGCAGAAGGGGACGTCGCACTACCGCTCGGGCCAGGAGAGTGGGAAGACGCTCTGGGCTTACCACTCTGCGTTGTATGCCAGAATGTGAGTTACTCTGGTTCAATTTGCAGCTATGGCACTAACCGACATCACTAGTCTGAAAGAATAGACTACTTGGAAAAGACACAAGCGTGGAAAGAGGAGAAGTTCGATCTCGTGCTTCAATATCTAAGAACGGTGTTATTAAGACGTACGTCCACGGTACAAAATTTACCCTTACAGTCTTACTAATTTGCAACCAGACGGTGCTTCTCTTATTTACACAACACCATCGATGGCCTCGCCGCTGCAAAGTCTTATTCACGCTAGTCTTGGAATCCATTCGTTACTGAAGCGCGGCTCCTTGAAAGCTAACGTCATTGACCGAGACAAGATTGTAGTACCCCCTAACTGGGACTCCTGGGGTAAAATTCGAGTATTACGGGATGGTTTCGACGTGGAAACGGTTAGCGAAGGTTGGTCGATAGACCTCGACCAACCTTTTCCCACGACAAAGACCAACGATGCCAACCACCAAGTAGGTGGTGACACAAGCGAAATGGGCGAGCCCGAAGGATCTTCCGTTGCACTCTACGAAGAACAAGTCCAAGACACAAGTCTAGATGCCTTACAATTAGCTCAGGGGAACCAAGATACGAGCAAACTGGAAGTACCCTCAGTCGACACGCAAGCCTTCCTTGCCAGTCAGTTAGAGCGACTTGATCAACAGAAAAAGATAGATGAGAAGACTGGTAAAGTTAACAACAACACATTCGCACGAGAAAACCCCGATGAAATGATCAGCGATCATATTGGTCCCGTGCAGTTTAATATGGGTGGTATTCAAGTGGATGCCGACGATATGGTACAACGGCTTAAGGTAGGTTTCCATTTGTATCTCGAGGCCATTAATAATTGCTAATTCATCAACAGGACCGTCAAGCCTACGGACAATCCCCCGAACCCCGCCCGGACGAAGAGTCCCGGATTGAGGAAGGAGGAACACAAGTAGATACGGATACGTTGGCCAAATTCTTCGGCAATCTAATGAATAGAAAGCCAACAGCTGGCGGGGGTGTAAGCAAGACGTGATGGAAATAATGATGCTACGGGTGCAACACGATGAAGGTTCATGACCGAGTTGCATGTAGCTGGCAATGACGAGATCATTCGTTCAATGTGAATAGCTCGAACGTGGAGACCACAAGGGGTAATCCCGACGCATCACGCTCAATCTAATGAGCAACGCATCATGGTTCCTAGCAGGTTCATACAGAACTCTCTTTCTTTCTCATTTTTACAACCCCGTGTAAAAAAGGGGGTCGTGTTGGTATGTAGGTATGACGGGAGGACAAGGAGGGTGAAGCAGTAGAGCAAGGGACTACCAGGGCAGGATTTTTTTTTGGTGAAAGATAAAGAGGAAGAGACTCGCATCAGCACTTGGAGTTATTGGCTGTTCGTCTATCTGAAAACATCCCGTCTTTCCGTCCGGGAGAGCGAAAATCCCTTGCATCTATGGTTCGATACTGTAGAATAGATACCCCTTAAACAATACGAAGAAAACAGAAAATATGTAAAAACTACCATTTTGCCTGTTATGATTGCAGTTAGTGTCCACTTGATAATTGATACTTATTTAGACTTGATTCGAAACCTTCCATTCTTATAACTCGTTCTCGTTCACTTACTTGAAGGAGGTTTACTCGGAATTGCGTAGGTAACTATCGACAGGACAAGAACTCGATAAACCATTTCTGGCCCGATAGAATAGCAGGCATCAATGTAGAAGAGTAAAGTAGCAAGAAACGAAATAGCATATGCCAACAAACCTGTCTACACTTAACCCTTCTTCGAAACACTAGATCCCCAAGGGCCCAAATACTCAACCCTCCTTTTCACGTCACATACTAACAATACTCTTACGGTGACCAACTCCGAGGGAAATAAGTAACCTCCTTAAAGTCACCCCAACGACTCAGCCCACACACGACCATCACGAAAACATTAAAAACGCGATGACATAGACATTCAACCTAACGTTCATTTCATGCAAAATTCCAAGACTGTCGTTCTCGCCCCCTACACTTCATACACATATGCAACCAACCAACCAACCAATTAATCGCCAAGCAATGCAGAAAATAATATAACACGCACATGAACCTATCCCCGTAAGCCTTGTGCCGTAGACGCCCCCCTAGTATCTACCTCGATCCATGCTCCCTCCCAAGACGAAAAAGAGAAGCCTCCATTTCATACATCTCTAGATACGTTTTCCACTAATGCTTATTCGATTTTTTTTTTGTGGAAACCCCTCAGCCGTGGAGTACCTACTCGTGGGCCGGGTTGACCAGGACTAGGTCATTGTGACCTAATTTGCGATATGTGCCATCCGGAGACCTATTGTACACGCCTTGTTCTCGTGGGAAGTTTGAGACTCGGGAATCTCGTCTGTTAAGCCAGGCATTTGGTTTTCCTGGAGCATGATAACGAAGCGTGAATAAGGCCGCGCGAGGCGCCTTATAGAATGCCTTTAATTTCCTGGGTCCGGGCTTCTCCCCAACTACGAGCCAGTGCTGACCGCCTAGTTTCCAAGGGATGATGCCGCATAGCAAGCCAGGAAACAGGTTCGGATGCTCCAACATCTCGACGCCAAAGGCATTGACGGTTTCCTTCGCCAGATAGGTATACTGCTCGTCGCCTAGGAGTCCACCCAATCTGAACAGGTTCGAAACGGATACTGCATTGACGGACGGCTGCGAGGTATCCATAGCGTCCTTTATACGAAGCAGCGTGTACGGCGCACCCAAAGCTGTGGAGTAGAAGGCCCCGCATCTAGCGTTTGCCATCGTAGGTGCTGGTGTAGGATTGTCGTAAAAGAGTTTGATCTGAAGCTGCTGTAACTCATCAGCCCATTCAAGCCACGATTCGTCCGCCGTAGCTTGGTATAGTTCGATGAGTCCTTCAATCAATAAAGCATAATCCTCCGCGAACGCCTCAATATATGCTTGGCCGGCAGAATATACTCTATAGAGGATTTTCTTGTTGCTATCCCAGAGCGCGTTTTTAATGAACCAAGCTACATCATTAGCTACTTGCAAATACTTTTGCCCCTGTCTTGATACATCAGCCTCGGTGCTAATTAAAGCTGAGGCTGTTCGTGTCAGGGCAGCAATTGCCATGCCGTTGTACGCTGTAACAATTTTCGTGTCAACCTCTGGATGAACTCGTTCATTCTGCCGATGAGAGCGCAACTTCGCCTTAGCTGCATGAATTCGCTGTTTTACCTCGCCTTCCGAGATCCCGAGCTGCTTACTTAGCCTCGTAGAGTTCTTAACGATATGGAGGACATTTTGATTAAGGAACTCATCGTGAGGATCGTATTCGCGATCGACGTTGCCATGCTCCTGGACGTTCCAGTACGCAGCGGCAATCGCGCTTTCTTGTTCATCGCCAACAATAGCGTCAAATTCCTTCCTAGTCCACAAGTAGTAGGCTCCATTTTGCATAACTTTATCTCCCTTTCGGTTATACGAGTCCGCTGCCTCGCTGGTGAAAAATCCACCATTTGGCGACAGCATTCTATCACTAACGATGTAATCGGCAACTTCAGTCACCACATCAGCAAATTCGCCGTCCTTAGTGCCTCCAGACATAAGCCAAGCATCTAAGAAGAGACCAAGGAGCAGGGCATTGTCTATCAACATCTTTTCGAAGGCTGGTAATGACCAGTCCCTAGTAATAGAATAACGATGGAAACCACCCCCGATATGATCATGCACCGCGCCGTTTGCAATCCTTCGAAGGGTATGCAAACCCATACCACTAATATATTTACAGTCGTTTGGTCCGACTACATCCTGGACGACTTTCGGGAACCGGGTAGCTCTTAGAAGTAGAGAGAGCTTTGCTGGGGTTAAGAACTTATCCTCGAGGCCAAAGCCACCGAACATGGGATCAAAGGTCTTTGTGATCCGTTCGTATGCCTCTTCGATCTGATCCAAGTCGACCTCACCATAAACTTCACGGGGATGATCAGAACCTGAAGTAGCTGTTTCTACTTGAGTAGAAGAAATAGATGGTAGGAGATCATTCCCTGCGTGGTTCAGGGTACCCTCCGCCGAGAGATGACTCAGTTCGACCATCATCCTTTTTGCCTCTTCGCGAACACGAGATTCTTCGTCTAACCACGAAGCGAGGACTTTCTTAATAACGATAAGCCAGTCGAGAGGCTTCTCAACACCGTCATTTTCCGCCCCTACGTCATCCTGGACACCAGGCGCGGCCCAATAAGTCCCGCTGAAGACGGGTTCCAGCTCTGGAGTGAGAAAGACATTTAGTGGCCAACCTCCGCTTCCACTGAGAGACTGATTGTAGCTCATATATATGTTATCGATATCGGGCCGTTCCTCACGATCGATTAGAATAGGCACGAAACTCTCGTTGAGTAGAGAGGCGACTTTGGGATTAGAAAAAGACTCTTGCCTCGTAATGTGGCAGTCTGGAAGCAAATCAGCATTGTTTAGCTCTAATACTAGCTGTGTATCAACATACAATGAGACGCGAGGAAGCCGATACTAAGGAATATCAATTTGTTCTCTTTCTTTGCTCGGCTAATCGCATCGTCGTCTAGGAGTTGCCAGGCAACCAGACTATCGGAGTGCGCTCGTACGTAGGGGCTCTTGCTATCTCGAACACGATTTCTGAGTGGCTTGAACTCAGTAATTGGCTGTCCAGCTCCGGATGAGATAGCTGTGTCACTCGAGTTGTTCTCGGAAGCTGACAGCTTTGTTCCAGCCTTCTCGGGCTGCTGGAGCTGTGCTGACATCATCTTGACCTAAGTTGACTAACAGAATCACGCGAGAGCTTGTAGGTTGGATATTTAGTGAGAAAATGAAGAAGAAGGATGAGATGTAAGAGGTTGCTAGTAGTAAGGTTACCAGTAGTAAAGCTGATCGCAGTTAATCGCAGTTAACCACAGTTGACCAATATTCCTCTGCTTCTGCCTTGCAGGCCATACACCGAATTCACCAGCTCCCACGAGCCTACATTACCTGTAGGTTGCTTGCAATAATAAGGCTCTTTGAGGGGTTGATCAGCCTAGTGGCAGTTCTAGTGTCAATCTTAGCGGTTCTCACGAAGCGCAATCTAACCAGAAGTAATTTCTGTGTATGACTCGCGAGAAATACAAGAAGGTTGGATCTCCAAAATGGAATAATTTGGAAAATTATAAGAAGTGACAGGTAAAGAAAGTTACGGTAGCAGGTGGGAATCTCGAAAAAACTACCCCCACCATAGGTAAAATATTGAATTCTTCAGCTGCGCAACCTACCTAAGGTACATGTACATAGTGAGGTAGGTACCTACTATCAGGAGGTACACAGGGTATGGGTATAACCAAACATGATGTAAGTGGGTAAATACGTACCTAATCTAATCTATCAAGACGTGGGGTAACTCCAACTTGCTTGCAACAAGCCACACCCATATATAGACCCCGAAGCTACCGAAGCTACCAAAGCTACCGAAGCTGCCGAGAAAGGTCCACCAAATATAACACTTGCACCTTTTCTACTTCGACTTCACTTAGATACCTATAAGACATATCTCATTCTTAGCAACTAAAATTTAAAATCTATAAATGAGATCCTATATGATTGTATATCTTTGGTTACTATATAATACCTTTATATTTCTTACAACAAGGAAACATAATACAAGACTCATCTTTCCAATCTATGCGATACTCTGAATATAGTGTACAGTTTTATTCCCAACTGGATAATACAAATGCCAGCTTAAAGAACAAGCTACCGCTTCAAGAAGATTTAGCTTTCGAAGTTGCGACAGAAAATCCCTGTCCCACCGGCACCGAACTGGCAGCCATCACATCCATAGCCACCTTATCAATCCACACGTCATTAGACGGCGCATTGCCCAGCGCAAATGAGAAGACGAGCTGGAGCATATGATCGCTAGACGCTGTCGTGTAGGGAAATTCTACACGTGTCCAGTTTGTAGCTCCCTTGTCCGCGGCATCTACGCGGTGCGCGACCTCACCATTAGCAAACAAGTTGACGTACGAGTTCGTGGCACGCCCGCTTCCAAACCGCACCCAGAATGAGACGGCCCACGCCATACCCGGTGAGGCCGGGGGCGAGATCAGCGGACTGACTAACCGCAGGTTCGCTCGCAGGTCATCCGTCTGCGAGTTCCGCCGCATGTGCACATGAAACGCCCCGCACGACCCGTTGGCTCCGGGGCGTGCTATTGAGTAACTCGTTGACATAACGTCCACCATGTCGATACTCCACGGGGACAGACCTTGCTCAAAGTCGCCATTTTCGATCATCTTGGAACTAGAGGTGCTGGTGCAGGACGGGGCTGCGCTAGCTGTTAAAGTTGATGGAGTGCTTGATGTGTGGTTTAACGAACGCGACGAACGCGACGAACCGCCGAAGACCGAGGCGGATATGAAATCTTCGGTGACGCTTGGAGCAAAAGTTTGGGCTGTCGAATTGGGGAAGTAAAAGGAAGAATTAGGACAAGGAGTTGATGAAGTTGGCGTTGGCGTCGGTGTGCACGTCGTATCAGTCGAAGTTGAGCCATGCAATGAAATCGAGGCATCCGTCACGGATTTCAACGATATTGTCGAATTAACACCAATAGGATCACCGGACGAAGATGTACTCATAAACGACGATGTCGATGTGGAGGTTGGATCAAATAAGGTTGATGACGCTGTGCTAGCGTTAACCGAGGTAGGTAATCCCACCCCTGAAGTATGAGTTGTATTCGTCCAAAGAGCCGAGCTACTACTTGATGCAAGGCTCAATGAGGTTGTGGCCGGGTGAGAACTATTCGACGTGAGTGTCGATAGCGTTTTGGACGACTGTCCCCCAGGAAATCCCGGGCGTGTGCTCGACAGTGTGTTTGACGGTGTGCTAGAGGCCTTTAAAGAAATGGACAAGGGACCATCCGAGATCGACGCCGTAGAAAGTGAAGCCGTGGTTATCGAAGTGGAATCAGCGAGGGAAATGGTGAGTATCGATCCTGGGTCGGAAACTGTCGCTTGTGTGCTCAAAGCTGGGTCCTGTGACGAGGGGTCACCCCCAGCGCCGCCAGATACTGTAGATGTCGACGAAGATAGCCCCTGTGAAACTGAAGACCCAAGGTTCGAAACACTCGATACCATCGAATTAAATACGCTAGAGGGAGACGCACTGCTCAAATGAATACTGCCAGTAGGTGCGCCTGGTGTGGCCGGTGTAAGAAATCCAGACGACGACTGACCATTGCTTCCTGGAGGAATAGCGGAAGTAGTGAGCGTTGTCGGGGTTGGTATAATAGTACTAGAAAACGCCGTAGCAGGTTGAAAAGAAGGACAGGCGACGCCGCATTGACAAGCTGAAATGTAGGCTCGCTTGTTGGTATTACCACACTATAATACTTGAAGTCAGCGATTATTCGTCTCTGGACTTATGAGACCATGACAAAGAAGCAATAAGGGGAAATAGGGTTGCGCGATATTATACGTACTGCGGCCGTTGCTTGTGACGGATAATTCGTTGCGCCATAGTGCCCGATGGTTGAGCAATAGTTCAAAGCTTCTGCGAGAGCAAGCGGAGAGTCGCATGGGAAAAGCGCGTTATAACAACTACCGGGCGATTAATACTCGTCCAGGACTACTTCGATACCAGAGGCATACTCATCGTGTTTACAGCCGGACTGAGCGTGGACGGCAAATATGAACAGACATAGGATCCAGCTGGCTAGCTGGTTTGACATGGTGGCGAACATGTTTGGTAAGTAAAGAGCGGAGTCGGGTAGGTATATGAAGTAAGTATATGAACAGCACGTCTAAGATATAATGAATGACTTATTTATACACGACAGCAATAAAAGCTTCTCTGCTGCGAGAGACCTATCCGTTTTATACTTCTATCATGAAGCTTCTTCCAGATGTATCATCACTGAATCATCCATCACGGTATAGGAACACAAGGTCTTCGATCAATGAATTATCAGACAGACCAGTACGACCCTCAGCCTCACTCGCAGCTCTGTCTCCCCTCCAAACCCGGGCTCGCGATATACATGCGACGCACTCTGCACGACCGTTTACGCCAGCCGCGACCCAAAACAGGGCCATGGTCCAAGACACCCAGGTGCCGTCGAAGCGAGCGCTCGTCCCACGACGGTGGTGTTTACGGCAGTCTTAGTCAGGACACGCTGTTATTTCTCGCGAGATGAACCTGTCTTAGCAACTGCGGAAATCTAGAACCCTGGAGGCCGTAGGCCCGAGACAATTCCGGTATTCTTGCTTGTTGGAGAGATTCGCGATATAGAGTCGTGTATTAAATGTCTCAAAGCCTGGTAGACGTGGTGGAAGAGCTGAGGAGGTAGGTTAAGGGGGTTAGTTCGTGGATGACGGAGATCGAAATTAAACATATGGAGGTGGTGTCGGCTGATAGGGGCGAGTTTGGCTTGGGTATACCGTGTCGTTGGTCTGGGGAGGCCTCGCGTTATTATGGTATGGAGGGAGAGGGTCGTTAGGTGTCTGTTTGGATACTATCGCCTGTGTAGGTTAGGTATTGCAGATACAGTAGCTAGATGATAATGCTTTAGCTATCATGAGTCTTGAGGTGGGTGAAGCTGTGTGATAGTGTACAAGCCGTGATATATCTGGTTGCTTCACATGTTCTTTCAACTTGATCCTCGCTCGTGTCACTCGTCGATGGAAATATTATTTCAGTCTAAACTAGTATACGTAGGTATGTATATGCGGTTGTAGTTGTCTTTGAAACACTTCCTAGCCTACCATCAATGTGATGCTACCCATTTAATATACTTGACCTTGTATAGTCCGTATGCAGATACATCGAAGTATTAGAAATTATAACTAGTTACTCGAGTAGCACTTCCCATCTTTTAGGAAATTTAAAGAACTTTAGTCTCTATTCTGGATAATTCTTCTCGTATGGACTACGTAGGTTAGGTACTCATTCACATTGCAATATCCCCATAGCTAACGAGATAAGTACCTAACCTATTATTTTTCTTTCCGACGAGAACAATACAAACTCTACCTAAGCCTCACCAAAATTCTACGTAGTGCTCTGTATCTGCAACCTGGAGTTATGTATAAGTTGTATAACACCGTAGCTTTTAAGAAGTACTTGACTGGTACCTCTATATTCATCAGATCCTCCTCCTCGCCTTATGCTATTTGAAATCATCCCCAAGGCGTCGTCCATCGGCCTAGATCATATCATAAATCTCGCATGCATCTCGTGACGATCCCATATTTTCCTTCGTTGCTACCTCATAATAACTCGCCTATGCTCTACAAGCCATCCCAAGTGAGGCATCTTACCATAGTATACATAGGTAGGTAGGTAGATTTTCGGGTATAAGCCAGGGTGTGTATCGCCGATTTCGTGTAACTTACATACCTACATATATACCTACTTACCTACCTCTCATCCCGCGTCATCATCAACAAGGCTCGCGCGCGGGACATCTAATCTGTCCAGTCTTACTTCTCAGCCGGAGATACGGGATTATCACCGGTCCTATCTGCGTCTACACAGCTGCTGCAGTCAGGCTGGCTAGCTACCTAGGTAGCTATATTAACAAGGCGGCGGCTTAGTCTGATCGTTCAACCCTCCATTATTGGACTAATAACGAAAAAAAAAAAATTTTTTTCCGCCCCGGCAACGGGATTCCTGGCAGGGCGATCTCGGCCTTTGGACGCCTTGTACGACGTCGAAAGTCCGATCGCCGTGAGCGATGGTATGAGGTACATAGGTAAGTAGGTAGATAATTAGATAGGTATATACTCCAACGAGGTCCGCTTTGGCACCAAGGGTGTGGTAGAGGTTGATCCCAGAGCCATGTCGTTGGAACTGGCTAGTTGCCGGTGACGTGTGTGGAGATAGGCTGGGTTTAAGTCCTGGTGAAGGGGTGGTTTACGGTACTTACTTACCTAGGTATTTGTGAAGTCGGTGTGAGGGGAACGTGATCTTTTCTGTTGTAGGTAGTAGAGAAAGATCGGTGTTAAGATGTTGCTTGGATATATGGGATAACTTAGGTACCTAGTGGGATAACTACTTTGGTAGTGAACTTAGTAGTCTCGTCATCATTTGGAATCTGTGGGTTATAACGATTGTAAGGCTTAGTAGTAGTAATAGTAGTGGTAGTAATGTGAATTCCGTTAGTGACACGAGACGGGTTTGGACGGTCTTAATTAATCATCATTAATAACATTTCTGGTTGATATACTAATAAGATACTAAGCCGGACATTATAAGCATCATTATTAGTCGTCTCTTAGCTAATAAAATCCCGAACATCTTTAAAGAATTAAGATATTCCCATTCGGCCAGGTCCGTAAGGTAGGTTAGTCGGGACTAGTAGTTACTACTTTGCTAAACTTATGGAGAGTTATATTCCCGTCATATTCCCGTATTCTATTATAATACATGTTCTGCGGACCTCCCTCTTTAGTCACCTTACCCACAAGCACGCCGAACTCTCGGTCCAAATAAGTGGTAGGGTTCTATTGCGCATACCCTCGTACCCTAGACCCTAGACCCTAGACCCTAGACCTTAGGGGTGGGCGATGACTGAAACTCTACTGCTACCCATAAGACGTGATATGTAAGTCAAAAACTCCGTGGCGGGGGAAAGCTCTGTACATATGTGCGATTACTAAAACCGTGATTATACTGAATCAGGACATGCCAAACTCATCCGCATCGGCTCCGCAAAGTGGCGCGTGAGAAAAAAGCCGCCCCCCCGGCTCCAAGCTCTGATGAATCATCAGACGAGATGAGATATACATACATATGTAGTGACCTATACGTATCGATCTCACTAGCTCCAGCGGTAGTTTACTACGGGAATGAGACTATTTGTCTTGTCAGGAAGCATTATACTGCAGTAGTACCTAGGTACAGGTGGTATGTATAATTTCACGATTTGTCATGACAGAGAATTTCTATAGCGCTTTGACATTGGCGATGTGTAAGCCCGCCTGCCTATGTCGGTTTGTTTACTTTAGCCTTACCAGACTATTCTTAATTATGCTTCAAGCAGTTAGCATCTGCGTACTAAGGGAGTCGGTAGTGAGTCGAGCTAATATGTATGCATATTAGATATCGCCATGGAGTTACGTCCGTAGTATAATTGGTAATCACGTCTATGCTGTTTCTAGGTGACATTTCGTGGCCGATCGACGCAAGGGTTTTGATAGGAACCGTAAGCACGTGCATAAACCTCGCGCATAAAATGGGAAAACGAGGATAGCGAGGTGTGTTACTCTATAATAAATAATCGTATAAAATTCGTATAATTAACGAGTATAAACTAACTGGGTATCGTATACGAAATATATACGCCTACTATATTGTACATTAGGTAGGTAAGTAGGTGGGATTAAACGTGCAGTTTCTTAGGTATGTTTTATATTTTATGCATGTTTAAGATCCGCAGATAAGATCCTTTTATGCTCTTTCTCGGGGATTGATAAATAATTATGATGATGATCGGGTCCGAGATGAGCCTTACCCGTCCGAGATTACTACGATTCTGTTTTAGTTTCAAGAGCACAGGCACGCATACACCATGATGGCTATGCTCGTTAGTCCCAAATAATTACACGCATTGGTATCATGATGAATCATCTTCGTCCATTGGGTCGTAAGAATCTTCAGCTAAGAATCAGGCACCGTCCTTGCTAGTCACCGCTGGGCAAATTGGCGCCGTGCGCAGGTATGTTAGACTAAGAAACTTCTGGGCAGCAGTACAGAATAACGTGGGAACCGAGACCAGTCCAGAAAAAAACCCACCGGGATCGGGTCATTTCTCAATCCCGCATCCCGCTGGTTCTCGGACCCCGAATCCGAGTTTTGAAGTTGGTGGGAGGGGGATAGGATAGTTAGTTAGTCAAGATAAAACCCAACAGCGAATTTATGTTCCGGAGCGTTTAGTCCTTTCAATTACATGCATAAGTTGTGTCCACGTGGGTAACTACTTCGTTCCTAATCTCGTTAGGGAAAGGGAATAGAAAGATATAGGTCTTGGGTCGAAGTTGTATGTATGTATGTAAGTAGGACCAGGTCTAGGATGGGTGCTGATGACGAATTAGGTGCTACCGCTACGATGGTACCGCTGCTATTAGCTGCCGTTTTACTTATCGGGGATCGCCCCCAAACGGCACATACAGGATATAGGGCGGGCTGTGGGTTGTCATTGCTCAACTATCGTAGGGTTTATCTGGATAATATGTGCGTGGTGCGTGGTGCAACACCTAATGTGTAAGTCGGGTATTTATGCGGAGGCCGTGTGCTCCCGCACCCGGACAGTTTATTTGTCCAGACGGTCAGGGAGAACAAGCTTAGTATGTAGAATAGGTAGTTATAAGAAAACGAATACGTGGGAATTTCACCGCCCAATAGTTCATACGTACCTGGGTATGTATAAACGCTGAAAATAGGGATGCCGTGTAGGTTATTTCGCGGCATCGTGGCTGAGCTTCACAAAAAACGCATCCGTGACCACGGACTTACATGGTAGTTACTTGAAGGTACTTGATGAATCTATTTCCCACGTTCCCCGAAGTACTTCTTTTTTTTTTGCCTAGGATAGGAACCAAGAATATTGAGGATTGCTAGTGTAACTGACCTGTAGGTTGCTTACGTAGACTTGTTAACTTACTACTTTAATAGGATTTGGGATTGCTGAGGCGATCAGGGGAATTTTGGGGTAAGCAACCAGGTGAAATGGGCGGGAACGGCCTTTGTTTCATGCCGAACCGTTGAAATCATAGCCTGAAATGATATGAAGGGGTTGATAAGCAATAGGGAAGTTAGTTAGTGTAAAATATTTGACGCTTCATTCATCATCCCCCGTCCCTAGTCCATAGTCCACAGTTCACAGTCCACAATCCCCCAGCATGATTCATAATGGTTCACGATTGTTGATAACGCGGGGCAAAACACGGCGGCCAAGCCCCGACTCGCATCGCAGATTGGGGAGATGAACAAAAGCCACCTTTATGAAACAATTGGCTTTTCTTATCTCCGTCTTTACGAATTAAATATCATTATACGAATTTAGATAATTAAACATTCGATTAACATGACCTCATCAACGTCACATTTCACAAGTGAAAAGATTGGCTCATTAGAAAAAATGAAATAAAAAAAATATCAGGCAAGTTAATCATGAACGTGGTCTCATTGTGATATTACTCGTTGCCCGCCGCGACCCGAGCGGGCACAAGAAGCGCCCCTCAAAGGTATGTAACATCAAGGAGGGGCATCAAAGATGTTAGCTATGGACATAACGCTGGAAATAAACCCGCCAACGCCGTAGATGCATTTCCCTCTACCGTAGTTGTTAATACAACGATGGCCGAGATGGCTCTCTCTCTCTCCCCCTCTAGCCGCCCGGTTGCGTCTATAGTTTGGAACCCGACCGCTTCTTCCCCAGTCTTTTCTGTAGTCCAGAGCTGGGTTGCGCATACACCCTTGCAGCTAACCCGTTGAACGCCGTGCAATTATGTGCAAGTGTTGAAGAGAATTCCGGAAACCCCCCTCGTCCCGAGGTGTTGCGAGATATTCATAAGATACTCCTGTATAACCTAAATCCTCATCATGATCGTAATGATTCCATATTGTACCCGGAGTAGATCATCGGATCCCCTACCCCTAACATAACTTCTGGATTCGGACATTGTATCATGTGAGGCTTGATCGTCCCAAATTCGGATTCGACTAACCCTTGGCTGAGCATAATTTCTGCCATATCCATATCCATACCCTGCATATATTGTGGTGTTAAGTCCATAGAACTCGGTCTGCTCATATTCCACGCTGGGTAAGTTGTGGGGATAGAAGGCGATTGGACAGCGAAGAGACTTCTCGACTCGACATCGGATTGCATCGTCTTCACATCGACGTCGTATGACGTGAAGCTCTGTGGTGACATGGTCTGTAGGTTCTGGTTACCTAATATCGCTTTCCTATAATCTTGCTCGAAGTCTGAATGGTCGAGCTCCGAGGAGCTTGCCCGGTCCGTTCTCGTACAATTCGACTCCGTCTCCGATCGGTGTTCCGTCGCATGTGTCTCCTTTTCCCTCTCTCTTTGCTGAACATCTAATTCGGCTGCCAACTTTGCTAGGCCCGCTTCGTCCTCAGGAAAGACCGAGTGAGGTGGGAGGTCGGCGTCTGCATTAGGTCGAATACACCCGAGCTTGGTCGCAATGTTGTGGATGATAGGTTGACCCCTATCGTTGAGCTCTGGCTCCCCTAAATCCCAAGATTGGCCATTCCTGACCATAGCGTACAACTTGTGAACGGTAGCAATTAAAGCGAATTGGGTATTTTCCAGAACTTCGGCATATCTTGCTTCCTATTAGCTTCTCGATAGTATTTAAGCAGGAATTGGTTAACATACCCTCTGGGTAATTGCTTGTATTCAGTCTTCTTTCGTGTACCTGCTGTGCATACTAAACCATCGTCCTTACACCTCTTACACGGAAACTCTCCGTCACACTGCAGCATTAAGTTAGTGATACTATAACTTGAGCTAAAAATATGATAATACTAACCTTGGTCTTCTTCATTCTACATCGTTCACACGCCTTCCAAACTCGCTTATGCCTGTTGTCGACAGCATGTGGCGATAGGGGTGGGGGGTGGTCGTGAGTGGGAGAATGTGAGGAATGGCTGGCTGCTCGCTTTCCGCCTCGATGTATAGGCTTGACTACCTTATTACTAAAAGTTGTACTCCTCCTCGACGACGTCGAAGGTTTAATATTGTCCTCCACAGGAGGTGTTGGCATCCCACTATCCATTTCGAGAGATCTGATAACGAGGCGACACTTAGGTGTAATACTAGAATAGCAGGGGCGATATGTTATGCAGGTGAGTGTGTAAGTGGACTGGGGCTCTGATATATATATGCGGAGTGTTGCTACAAGTGGCCAATTGTGGGAACCAAACTTAGAATCCAAGCTCAAGATCAGATAAATAAACTGAAACAGTGGAAGAGGGGAAGAGAGGAATAAAAAGGGTCAGAGACTATTCGAGAAATTCGATCGATAAAATGTGTGACTCTTGAACTGGGATTAATAATGCGGTAGAGTGAACCGAGCTTTTAAGGGCGTGACGATTATGTGATGTTGCGGTTTAGATCCGGTAACTTTATTTTGGGAACCCAGCAGTCTCGAGTGAAAATCGACCAGGGGATCGTCTTTAAAGTCGGCCGCGCTTTATGTCCGAATGTGCGGGCTAAGCAGGCTGGGCTAGTGACTTGTTGCTGACTGGTCGATTTTGGTAACTGTAAGTCCTTTGATGGAACCCGGGAACCCGTTGGATATGTTACGTCCAGTTACGTCCTAGGAATTCCAATGGTTTGTGTCAAGATGATGCGTACGACCTCTTGGTGGCTTGCTTCCTAGGATCGGAGAGTCGTGATATGTTATATAAACGTCTTTGTATGTCGAGTTCTCTATATAGGTATAGTATATATACTGTGTCGAGGCTATGAAGTGTAACAAAGGACCGAGGTTATGTATAGCGTCATGTATGTATTAGGTAGTTATCATAAAGCTCTGATATTACTACTACCCGAGTTTGTTAAACTCAACGGGATAATGTCCGTGATGGGCAAGGGAAGGGGGGAGTATATATGAATATAGGTAACACAAGTCGAGTAAGAGCTAAAGGTACCGTTTATCTTATATTCAGCTTTGAGTTCCTGTTTACAGGAAGCAGGGCTTTCGTAATGCCGCTTGGGCGATGCTTGTCACGATACCATTCCTTCATATCTGCAGGTACTAAGTTACTTTAAGTGACCTGGGTGAAGGATTAGTGACAGAGGAAAGTGACAAGTAGATACATGCATCTACATGAAGATCGGAGTGCAAAGTCGCGAAAAGTCACCGGCCCTACGGCCATAGGAAAGTGGCTCAAGGCTCAGTAAGCGTACAACGTGAACCGGGCCAATGTTGGTAAAAGTGGTAAAAGTAGGTCGGACTTATGCTATTCTGCTACTCTACTACTTACACTAATTATGCAACCTTGTAACTAGCATAAACCCTGGCTGCTTTAGCTTGAACCCTGTCGCTAGTTTTATGACAGCTATGGACAAATCGGGGCAAGAATGGAACTCCCTCTAAATCAACTGATGTTTGCACAAGCTTGCATAGCGGATTGTAACCGCTCCGTCACTAATGCATCTACGGTATTGAACTCCTAAACTCCTTAAGCCTTAGGCTTTCCCATCGCTCTTTTTGAACCTCTCGACTAAACCAATCCGTTAACTCCGAGTTGCCTCAGCGAAATACAATTCTAACGTACGTAAGGGATTAAATCTTCTTCTTTTTTTTTTCCTTTTGTTTTACCAACATTATTTCGAGTTGCTATTTTTTTTTTTTTTAAAGGTACATGTTTTACCCGTGCCAAATTTTAGGGTCTTGGATCAAATCCCGAACTTCATTAAAATACGGCGTACTTAGTACATAAGTGTATTGCCCCATTTTATAAATTCCTCGGTACGTTTATGAACTACGATATTCTAGAGGGCGGGAGATACTTGGCCCGTTTCTAGCGTAGAGCGGTATTTTGTAACTCCAATATTAGCTAGGGCTTCTAAGTAATTTTCGTATGTAGCTCGCATTCGTCTAGTGACCTGTACAGCTCCTGAGGCTCTGCTAAAACGCGCTAATGGCAACTGAAAGTGTCATGATCTGATTTATTTGTTACTTTACACGAAGCATCATAATGATAACATTGCGCCTCATCGGGTTTGGCTGCTCAGCCATCACGGGTTATCAGAGACATTTTTAAGTTTTGTACTTTTCTTTTTTTTTTCATCTGAGGACTGTTGTATGTGTCTGCATATACATTCTAAATAAGCATAAGATCTTGGCCCTTCTAAGCGACCTCTCACTTGATGCAAGGTAACAAGCGGTAACCCGTACCTAGGTTAGATCCTTTGTGGAACACGCTGCTAGGCGCTCCCCGTTTAGCGCATTCCCGAAGGAGAGGGCTGGCAGATCCGGAGAATCCTCTTATGGGTTTCCTGTCTGTCTTATGCAAATTGCCTTTTTTAAACCACCGCTTTTCATCTTTAGCTTGATGAGTTTGCCATGTAACGCGTGATTACGGGGAAACCCAGTCAATTTCAAAGTTCAACACCCTTATCGTTACGGCGACTCGAATGACATAAGGCAATGATGATCTCACCATTTGCTTAGCTGGGCTTAATTACATACATGGTCGCACATAATATAGTAAGTGATATTTTCACAGGCCATGCAAATGCAAAATGGTTCCGCTTTTGGCCAAAAGTGGGTGGATTTGGCGAGGAGCGACGGAGCAAAGACGCATCAAAATGCAATAGGTGCAGCAGATTTCAGCTTAATTCTAGAAGAGGGAATGCTAGTTGAATATTATTGGTCAATGCAAGTGGTGGATAAAATAGTGGAGAATAGTATATGATCGCCCCTAGGACCCACAACAAGCTTTCCCAATATGGTCCAGTACCATGGGACAATTGGAAATGCCGTATCGGCTCCGGATGTGATTTATACATCGGCCGAATCGGAATGAAGCATTTGGATAGGATATGATAAAAACGCAGTAAGGTTAATTCCATATAAGGTAAGTCCACTTCTTAACAATTGCCAAATGGAGTATGATGGAATAATGCACGCGGCATTAATAGCGCTGAAGATATAAGGATGCATCAAATGATATAATGATACCTATACAAGAACCAGACCCAAGAATCCGGTTAAGGAGGGTTTGGTTTTTGATCGGATTTGGCTTGGGTGGCTGGAGTAAAAAGACGATCGATCAGCTCGCACGCCATCAAAGTTAATCAATTAATCAATCAATCAAAAGTCGTTGTGGATTTTTTTTTTTTTTTTTTCAATGGAAACACAAACAATAAGTAAAACACCATAAGAATGATCACAAGAATCTATAATAGCGGATCCGATTATTCGGTGCTCGGCCAACTACATTAGCGAGTCAAGCTTCGCTCTCCGAGGGAAACCCCTAGCCCGAAAAATGTTACCATAGCAAGGCCATGAATACCTGTATTAAACGTTTTAGGGCATCGATCGAACAACACAACTTTCTTTTAGACCATGTCACGATGTCACAAGCTTATTTTTACCCGTCTACCGTCCACCGTCCACCGTCCTTTTCAAAAATTGACTCAAATTTGAGGTTCGTTATGGAGCAACAGGGGCAAAAAGTCCCTCATTTCTCATCAAATTTCACGATCCGGTAGGTTATATTGCATAGGTAACCCTGTATTATGATCAGATCGCTGCAGCCCTGTTTAGCCCTGTGCAGTCCGTGTCACGATAAGAGGAATCGCAATAAAATCTTCACTCTCCACAAACTCATCCCGCGATCGTCCGTGTGGGATAGGGATAGTCTCCTTCACGTGGAAAATCGAGAAAGAAACTTGCAATAGGTTACATACAATACTATGTATGAGTAGCTTCACATGCGAAGGGAACAGGCTGATGGAAACGACCCAATTTCCTCTCGGCGGGTCGGCTTTTATAGTATTAAAGCCGCCCGAGGATATTAATTGGATCGTGAAAAAGGGTATCACAGCATTAGTATTAGCATAGTTACTCACCCTCTTACCTAGGTAATTATCTCCTACCAACAATGGGACGTGGGTCAGCCCTAGTGGGACAATCTTCGAGGCCACTTAGCTCATCAACTTTTCTATTATCTGATTCTGTGAGGTACTTTAGCGACTTCGAGATACAAACGGGGGTAGAGTTGTGAAATCCGCGCCTTTTGTGCTGGCGGAACTTAGTGAATCGACTGTCCGTGCTCCGAATCCCGGTTCTAGTCGAGATCCTTAATACCATTATACATACATACATACATACATACAAGCAAGTCATTGAATCCTTTTTACGATAAAACCTGTTTGCATGAGAAGTTTCTAACATCTTGCCAACATTGTGCTATACTTGGGCATATGTAGTCGTAAGCAGGAGTGCATCATTAACTATTCCCGCGTGTTATCAAATGGTCGTGACGTCTTGCTCTGCCGCAGGTATAATTTGAAACCCCGTCTTCACAGCCACTTGTTGGTTTTGGTGACGGATATATCGACTTGGCATCCCTAACTTACTTCGCTATGTTAACTTCAGTTTTGAGAAGTTCGTATAAAAATAATACAACGTAACCAGGTGCTGTATCACCAACAACCGAAGCTACACGTAACTAACTGAACCAAGTATCTACCTCCTAGGTATGCATAAACGTAACACGTAATCTTCTGAAATCATTAAGCTAAGCTAAGCCTGCCTTTTCATAACCAAAGGGAGAAGAAGAGCTTCTAGCCCTATGTGTACCCACTGCCCCTTAACCAACTCTGAACGAGGAATGTTACCTACCATTTCCACAATCTTAATCCATAAAGAAAAATCGATGTTTTAGCTAAGAGGTAGACACTTATGGCCCCGCCACGTGGGAATACCGCGGCTCTGCGTCTTAGTAGTGGGAGGGAGTTAAATTTGCGCAAAAAAAAAAACCACACTGCGAATCTCATCGGTCCGTCTCGCGGCAAAGCTTCACGAAGCCCTTCTGAATAGCCGAGCTAGCGGAAGCTGAAAATGAGTAAGGCGGCGACGGGGCTAGTCTTGGCTAAAGACCCCTAAGCTGTCTCTCGAAAGAGAAAAAATAAATAAAGAAAGTTAAAAGTTTGATAGCTCCGATGGAGCTCTGTTCCTGATAGCGTGGGTTGAGTGAATTTTACATAATATCATCGCCGAGTTTTCTCCTTAAGACTCCGGGACCCGCAGCGTTTTCGATTCAAATCGGCCGGAGATTTTTTTCTTTCTCTCTAACCCTTGCGAACCGTGATCCGTGAACCGGGTTGCAAGATTGCTGGGTTGCCGATACCGCGGGTGAAGTTTCGCCGGTGACCTTGAGTAAAATATCTTATTCCTTTTAACCGCCTACTCATCCTCGGCTTTCTACTTTTTTTAAGCATTGACTCGCCTAGGAGCCATTTCTTCGGTGACGGTAAGCTTGTTGCGTTCTAGGTGATAGAGGGGATGTTAGAAAAGGGGGCGTCTTTTACTTATTTTCACCTTTACGATCTGTTAGAACGGATAGGCAAGTAAACGGAAACCCGTATTATCATATTAATCATCTAAACCCTATTCCTCATCACCGCTCTATCTCACATTTCCACCTCACCATATCCATGACCTCACGGAGAGATTCCGGACCGGACACATTACCGAACCTCTCTACCGCAATCACCAAATGATGATTCATATCGCGGACAGTTATTACAATCCGGTAACTCTCCGACGCGAAAAAAAATCCCTAAGGTCGTGCCGCCCGATTACATCCCCCCATTCCCTTCCTTCTCCCGGCGAAAACGGCCGGGGGTGAGAAATCGACTAGCCAAGTCAACCCGCATGATGGAGGATCCCGCTTCAGTCATCCCATCCCGTGTCTTAGTAATTACACCAACGCGGTGTGTGAATCATAGCATCGGATCTGACTAATGACATCCTATAGCTGCCCCAAATCCCACATCCCACATGGGCCGACTTGCGGAAGCTGTTAGATAGATGCCCGGAGATAGGTGGTCCCTCCGTATACTTCTAGGTACTTGCTTGAACCTCTATGCTTGAACTTTTAAGTACATTTAGCATGCATGGGGATTACCAGCGTTCTTATAGGTAAAGCCTTAGTGTTGAATCGAGTATATCTTAAATCCGGTAGATACCCTAAAAATGACCCGAGAGCGTATGCTATGTAGTCAAGAGCACCGTAGCAACAGGGCGTAATTCTTGCTGAGAAACCGGACATACAAACGGGTATAATTCCGTGTAGGTAGGTAGGTAGGTATCTACTATAATCTAAAAATTCGCATCTACTCGCGTAGAACCTCTCTACATATACCGTTGTAATATGTAGCCCCCCCAACCACATCTTCAATTTCCCCCGACGGCTATTAATAACAAGTCTATGAATCCCATGCAACTTACAAAACTCCAGTCTAACTAGCAAGCAAGCACAAATCACCTCGCTAGGTCCCTTTCTATTATCTCTTTTTCCCTTACGTAGCAAGCAAGGTTGGCTACCGTCTTCTATAGCTTCGCTTTCTCCTGGTTCTTCTTCTTTAATCTTACAACGCCCTATAGATAACAATATACTCGTTAGCAGGAGGAAACTACCGAAAGGGTAAAACGGGAAATAAACTCACCTCCTGAAACGCCGTAGCAAGCAGCGTCCCATCGCGGCTATAAATCTTCTGCATAACCACGCCTCTGCCGTCTCCTGCCCAGGGACTCTCCATCTCGACGAACATCCACTCGTCAGCGCGCACCTTGCTCGGGTTGTGGAAGTAAATTGAGTGGTCTAGCGACACCATCATGCCCACCTCGGGCCGCTTCGCCGTACCCTCCAGCGTCCCGTACCCCTCCCACTCGTTCAGCTGTTCCAGGTGCTTCCGCACGTCCGGCTCCAGCTTCTCGATGTCCTCCGGCCGCACCGGGTACCGCCACAGCCGGTGGATGCGGCTGACCGTGCCGATGAAGTACGAGTCGCTGACGTACGCCAGCGCGCTCAGGTGCGCCCTAAGACCGCCCTTCTCGCTAATCTTGCCGCGCGCGCGAACCCACTGCCACACGCGCTTGGTCGCGGGCGAGCTATCGTCTTCGCCATCCCCGGGTGCTTTGCATCGGAAACTCTGGAACGGGTCATCGTCGCCGGCCCGGCGCAGGAACGGCGGGTCCTGGTAGTCGTCGGGAGGGGTCTGGGCGAGCGCCTCGGCAGGCACGGGCACGGCATGCGAGACAGACTCTTCGCCACCACTACCCTCGCGCACGAACGAGCACGTGACGGTGAAGATGGCGTGGCCGCGCTGGCGGGCCTGCACGGTGCGGGTGCAGAAGGACCGGCCCTCGCGCACACGCTCGACATGGTACAAAATAGGCACGCTGGAGTCGCCTGCTAGCACGAAGAAGCAATGGTACGAGTGTACTACGAAGTTCGGCGGGACGGTGCGTTGGGCAGCCTACAGAGGAATCATGTTAGTCGGTTGGTTATTTCGTTGTAGTCAGCTGACATCTTGCATGACGCAGGAGGGTGGATGGGTGGGTGGTTGTTGGTTGGGGGACACGACGAGATCCGAGTTATGCAAGCGGAAACTTTCCGTCGGGATCCCAACTCATCGTACCCCCTTAGCCCCTCCCCGCCCGCCTTGTCCCGTCTTTGCATATGCGGGTGAGATGAAAGGGAAGAAAGTAGGTGTGGGAAGGGAGAGAAAGAATATAGTAGGGTGTTATATGTCGTTGGGAGCACAACACCGGGATGAGGCAAAAGCCGACCGGATGCCGACCCAAGTCAACCCTCGGCTCGGAAGGACGACGAGTGAAGGTCTGGCACACTTAGGCAAACAGACCAGAATACCTAAACAAGCAAGCAAACAACCCATACAAGATGGGAGCAAGGGAGTAAGTAAGTAATTAAAAAATAAATGCACGTACAGCAAGCGTCTGCGCAATAACGGCGCCTCCGTAGATCCCCCGCGCGCCGGGTGGATGCCAGAGCTCGCGGGTATTGGTGAAGAGATCCTATATAGCAAAGTACGTGTCAGCGGCGTTTCCCACGTACATAAATAGATACACATATATAACCAATACATATACTTCATATATAGTATAGCAGCCATTATCAGCCATAACAAATAAGAAAAAGCAAATACTTACAGGTCCGATGATGCTTAGCTCAGTTAACTCGAGCGCGTTCTCGATAGGTGCTTTGGACGTGTCGAGCGGCGGCGGCCGGACCAACGTTGGGAATTCGCCCATCTCGTCGGATACCTATCTACCTTAGGTACCTAACTGACTCTCTCCTTCCCGTTCCTATGGCTTGCAGGCAGGATTTGACCAACAAACGGATTTTGATCCCCGACGCAAAAGACTCAGGGGTTGACGTCGCACAAGAGGGCGGCAATCGATGATGTGATGTTTGGTTGTTGGTATGTTGTGAAATATATCCACAATTAGGTAGTTGTTGTAGTTAATTAATACGTGTCCTATTCTGTACAATCGATGAAATTACAAAGAATAAAAATTATAAAAAAAACCAAATCATAAATGTGTAATAAAAAAAAACAAGTTTCCTCTGCGCAACTCGAAAAGAAAAGACCTTCAAGATATCCAATCCAATCGACCTTCTCCTATTTGCGAGAGTTCGCTTGTCGCATGCGAAACTCCCGTAGCCGATAAGGATCGAGGCTAAGCCTATGGGGCCAATTATCTCGAAGCGTCTGCTTACGAAATCCGACGGCCTTGAATTTTTTTAATTATTTTTTACCGAGGCTCGGAATCAAGAGTTGGACCACGGCCCGCAGCCGGCGCCAAGAACTCGCTATCCAAACTAAATCTTCCCCCAAGTGCCGGCCGATCGATTGCCTTTACACATGTAAAAAAGTCTTTAGGTTACCAAGGTACGGCAAGTATGTAATAGTAGGCAGCAACTTATAGCACGGAAATATGACAGCTCTCTTTACGATGATCCATGCGTAGTCGCGAAATACTACTATTTTAGTATTTTCTAAATTAACATTTATAAAGGTAGGTAACTAGTAGCTAGGTTAGTAGCTAAGGCTATATAGGTTAGGTACATAGAAGACCTAACTGCCTCTGAATTCATAATAGGAAACTTATTAAACAAATTGAATGTTGGCCATTCACCTGACAGTCATTTTTTATAATCGTCAAAGTAGCAATGCCTCATTTCATTCATACTCGTCTAAAAAGCCTCGCGCATGTGCCTCTTATATATCATGTACAGCCACGTCACTATCTACTAGCCAAAATTCATTACTCCTGCTCTTCAGACGAGTAGATCGGCTCTAAGCCATCCCATGCGTGAGGATCCCCATTACCGAACTTCTCTCGTTGTGCCCAGTACTTTCCAGTAAATTTCCAGTGCTCTACACCCGTGATTTCACATGTCGTCTTCTCAAACCACGCAGGAGTGAATTCCTCGCCGTGTTGTTGCCTCGTCTTCCGCCTAGCTCGCTGCGCCTCTTCGAGCCGGTTCTTTTCGGACGCCGCGAAATCATATTCACCGTCTTCCATCGCTCTCTGATCCGGACGGTACCTGGAATCGGTGGGGGCAATCCATTGCTTGAGATTGTCGTCTATGTGGTTGAAGGTGAGTACAAATGGTGTAAGATTGAATGGGATACCTTCAGGCCGAGGATTGGCCTCCCATACCATGAAAGCTCGGCTGGGATCGCTGATACTTCCTCGTGTATCTTTTGGCTCTTCAACGGTAGCCTCAAAGCCAGGCGTAAGGCGGGCGTAGAGCTTGGAATTCCAACGGCCACCCAAGCTCATACGCGGCCGTCCGTCGGCGTCCAAAATCTTTCCAGAAAGCTGGTAGGCGCTGGATGCCTTCCAACCTCGCTGCTTGAAATCTAGCAAGCACGTCTCTCCGGTCGTCCAATTCTTGATTTCCACAAGACCATAGTTGTCTACGACTGGGTTACCGGTAATGATACCTACTACTTGCGACTTGGGCTTCTTCCACGTGAAGAAATCCTCTTTGCCTCCAGCAGTAGGGCGTAATCTCAGGAACCAGGTACCGAGATGATAAATATCGAACGACTTGCCCAAGAATCTAGAGTCGACTTTGGCCTCGCCCCAGTAACTCCACTTTGCAGATTCCGCATACGCTGCGCCGATAGGTGGATGGTGGCTGACTTGCTCGATAAAGAAGCGGTAACCTCTATCAGGTCTCGCATACTCAAATGTCTCACCTAAAAGCGGGTTGAATGGTTTCGCGACACGACCAATAGTCGACGCGAATTCACTCGACGCAAAGGCAGCGACGTACAGCATGCGTTCGATCGAGTCTGATCGATCTGCTGCCATATCTAATAGGTCTGCATACTCCATATCTTCACCAGTTCGATATAGCAGAGAAGTTGGCTCGTTGAACGATACCGGCAGCGTCATCTTCGTCATATCCTTACCGATCATAGACTTCAAGATACCCTGAAAAAAAATCAGCACCTAAGTATTAACTAAACAGAGTCCGTGAACTTACCCATAGACCAATCCTCGGTCGGTTGTCTTCATCCAATTTTAGTTTTGTCCTGAAGCCATTCTCATAACCTTTAAATGCGCTGCTGACGTCTATCCCTGATATTACGACGTCCTGTCCGGAATCAGCGGACGGCACAACGTCAGACGGCGGCATCGGTTCTACATCGACTTCTCCTGCATCTACAGCATCGAAGAATTCTTCCTGCTCGGATTCCGAGTCGCTGGAGAGTTCGATGGCATGAGAGTGTAAGGTTGATTTGCGCCCTATGCTCTTCAACGACGGTGATTGTAATGGGTCAGGTATCTCACCCTCGTTAGTACCGGACACATCAGTATGCACGGCATGAAAACTATCTCTAGTAATTGGCCTAGATTCGCCAGTGTTTCCCATGACTTCGCGAAGTGCCCGTTTAGCTAACTTTCGCTTCGTTTCGGCTTCGCTGACTCTTGCTTCTAGGACTTCTTGTTCTGCGGCTACCTTAGCCATACTCTCTTCCCACATTTGCCGCATCTCAATTTCTTGCTCTAAGCGATATTGCCAATGTGCGTCACGATCCTTCGATATTCTAAGAAGGTCCCCCATAAGGCCCTTTAGACTTCGGATCGCTGCGTCGTACGTCGCAAGCGCTTGCGCTGCTTTAGGATCCGCAAGTGATAGTGATGGGTTCCGATTCGCTTCCGCCTGTAACGCTGCGCTCACAGATGCTAGCGTGTCTAGCTGGAGCCTTGCTGACTGTGCAGTAATATTAAAAGCGTCCTTGGTCGCCGTCGGGGCTTCAGCACGGCTTGACTGATCTATGTATTCGTCGTCGTCGTCGTCGTCGACCTCGCCGGGGATTGTGGGCGCTCCGTTACTTTGTCCCTTAATCTCGGGGCTACCAGTGTCAACAAATTCGTCATCCACGCTGCCCGTGGTACTAGCATGAGATATTCCAGCCCGCGAGCCAACTCCCTTCCCTATTGAAGAAAAGCGGGATAACTGTACACTATTCCTAGGTTCACCTGTGCTTGCCACTTCGCTATGAGAATCGGTAATAGAAGGTTCCGCTGGTTTGTAAAGGCTGTCTCGAGCCTGCCGTAGCATTTCAGCACCTTGTGCCTTCTGTCGTTCTTCCTGCTTTGCTTGGTCCTTCATCCACTGAATCGCATTATTCAGAGCCCAGAACCATCGTTTGGCTTCGACTTCGTGATTGGCCTTCAGAGTATACTTTACTGATGACTTCCCGATGATCTCGAACTTCGTCTTTTCCTCGGGGCTCATATATAACTTGGCGATGCGCATACTAATGGCTCCTCGACAAGCATTTTCTGCGTCATCCTGGTGCTTATAATAACTCAGGACACCATTTTCGAGAACGAACCAACGCAGCTGGTAACCTTTACGATAGTTGGTCCACTTCTTGAGGTAACCCTTCATTTGTGGTTCGCGTCCAGCTAGAGGGTCCCCTGTGACAGCTGGTCCAGGACCACCTTGCGAAGTCGCATGTCCGAGTACCGCCTTCTCCTGAATACCACGTTGAGCAGCTACCGCAGCAGGTGATCGCTTAAGCATTGCCTTTGTAATATCATCGTTGGTAACCTGCTGAGGAAGTTTGCCTTTGCGATCCCGTTGAAATGGGTCAGCGCCGTGAAGGAGAAGAGCTTGGATCAACTGTGTGTTTCTCTTGCGGGCAGCCTCATGAAGCAATGTCCCGCCCGCCTGAACGGTCACGGGGTCACAAGGTAACTCGATACTATTGATGTCTAGGATTGTCTTGACACGGGGTTCCTCTAGAACCTGACCAAGAGTATCATAGGCTCCTGTTTGCACGAGCTCCTGGACTTGCTTAACTTTGTCTTGCACGAATAAGGTCCTCGCGAGCTGCAGCTGCTGGAAGATATCAGGATTTCTTGCGACATCTAAAGGGAGCTTTCCCTGGTTGTTTGCAACGGCATCGTTGATATCCTTCTGCTCCAGCAGTAACCGGACTACCGGGGCACGCCCCTGAGTAGCAGCCACATGTAATGGCGTATTTCCATCTTTGTCCCGAGCGTTCACATCGATGTATCCAGCGCCATCGGAGAGTACGTATTCTACAACGTCGAATTCGGCGCACTGGATGGCAAGGTGTAGAACAGTCGTATCATCCAGGGGTCCAGCATTCGCTCCACTAATAGAAGATGTACTCGCGCGAGGCCCGGATTCTGATGTTTCTCTAACAGCCTTGGATATTGCAGCTGTATTTCCGCTCCGTAAAGCCTCGACGATACGGAATTTACGAACGGATTGTTCAAGCGACGAACCCTTGTCGGCCACGGAGAGGCTGTACCGATTCGGGTTTAAAGAGGCGGGCTCGCGGGAGGGAATCCGACTAACTGACATCTTTTGACTATGACTCTTGACTGAAGCTTGGTGGGATAGAGGAACGGCGGGAGCGGAGGTACTCGTGATAGGAAGTGAAGCAAGCCCGGAGGTTTGCGATCCATCTTCAGAGATAGCATCGTCATCATTACGATTATCCTTGTCCTTGCGTCGGAGGAGGGAGAGGGCGGCCGACTTGGACCGCTTATGCTGGCTAGTTTCGAAGCGAGTCAGTACATAATCTAGGAGGATGTTTCTACATAACTTTAGGTAGGTGGTTAATAGAATTGTTAATAAGTAAATTTACTTACCCATCCCCAATATCCGACATGTTGAATTAACTAGATGATATAATCCCGGTACCGTTCGGTACCGAAACTGCAAACTGATAGACAACTTGTTTTAAAGAAAGTCGGTAGTGAAGATTTGACGGTGAGAGAAGATGTTAGTACAGCATATTCAATGATCGACAAGGAATTAATAACGAAATTAGAAGCGAAAGGTTAAATCGAAGGGTGGAATTTAGTTAGGCAGTTAATAGGTTAGGAATGATAGTTAAGATTGAATGTCAACGGTGTCTTTTCACAAAGACAAGCATTTTCCCCCTCGTCACCAGAAATGACGTTTTTAGGTCCAAGTTGTTTTTAGCTCGAGTTGTTCGAGTGGTGCAGCTTCCGTCTCCAATCCTAGTCTCCTACATAGGTAGTGTAGAAATCCAGAAATTGAACGAGACGCCAATCTCAGGGAGGGGACATTCCCCACCAATCGAACAAGCTACATACGCTAAAGATTGAGACACGTAGAACGTACAGTAAATATATACGGTGTGATACAGTTATTATACGGTGTTGGCATTTGATAGTGCCTTATATGTTAATAGGTACCTTTCTTTCCTTCTCCTTCTATACATGCCATGAAATAGAGTATTGGTCCGAGTTAAAATACGCAGAAAAGCTAAGCATAAAGTATCAATTTCCATATTTTGTTTTCCAAAGTTACCTATACATTACAAGTTTTGCAGAACTAAGCGAAATACTACCTAGGTACTTAGCCTTTCTTAATATTATTATTGAATAAAGTCCAGACATTCACAACCCCAAATTAGAACTCACAATACAGTGAATATGGTATTATGGTCATGCAGATTAACAGGTATAATTGGTCTCGCACCTCAAAATACTATAGCAAACCATATGGCCTAATCTAAATTAGTGAATATCACGATGAACTACAGTGCCACAAAAAAGTCATGTTAGGTAGTCTCGAACGAAGATCATCTGGCGCATACTGCCGTCACCCTGCAGGAGTCGGGTGTAGGGCGATGTGACCATAACCCTCCTCTAGAAGTCATAGCAAAGCTATCGATACACACACCATCTTCGCCGCCTAGGCTGCGGCTGGTCAGTAGCAATCCAACGGAACCTAGATCCGGTAGGCAACTACTCTAGACAGAAAAGATGTGGTCTAGTGACTAGAAAATGTTCATATTTCAGGACCATATGAAAAGCATCCTATATGAGAACACGCGTTTCATCAATACCCTTAAATCAACTTCATAATCTTCGTAATGCACAAGATGACTTGCTCTAGCAGATTAGTCATCTAGCCGGTCTTCCGCGTCAGACAAGATCTGGTTCATCGGCAGAAACTCGTACGGTCCCAGGTCCCAGCTGAGAGCGTCTTCCTTGCGGTCTGGGGTCCGGATGGCAGAGCAAGTCATGTAGTCCGGCCCCAGGGAGCGCAAGCAGATATTTGCATCGTTGACCTTGTTCCCGTGGAACAAGATCTCGTGGTCCTTGATGATCTCCTGCTTCTCTACGACCTCGCCGTCCGGTAGTTGCACGAACCCCTGGCTGGGGTGTGGAGCCCGGAAGTGTTTGAACTCGAGGTCCTTGAGCCACGGCGCCAGGAGCGCCTCGCCCGTCATCTTAACGTAGGCCTCGCGCAGGCACCAGAGCGTGTAGAAGGCTCGTAGCTTGAAGTCGATGATTTCATCGCCGCGTGCCAGCGGAGGTAGGCCTGGCTGTGTGCTCAGCAGATCACCCTTCAGGTAACCCGCCTCCGACCGACCGAATACATCCGAATGCAAGTCGACGAAACTACCCCAGCCCTCTGTATTGATAACCTTATGGTCGCGCACACGACGCTCGCTCGTACAAACTACATCTGTCCCAACATCGACTTTACCATCATACCCGGCCACAGCTACGAGAGCGACGATGCCGGCCTGATGACTGACGTTGAACGCGACGGGTTGCTTGCCCGTAGTAGGATCTACGTAGACGGGCTTGGTCTTTTCGTCCCGCGTCAGCTTAGTATCCCACCACGAAACGCCAGCATATTTGCTGACTACCCAGTGCTTCAGCAGATGCGAAGCAAGCGACATCTTCGCATCGGCGACGAAGTAATATTTTAGCACTGCCTTCTTCTCATCCTCGGTGAGGAGAGCTAATGCGCGCGACGCCTAGACTGACGTAAGTTGTTTAATCTACTCGTTGCAAGATAAAAAAACGAAGTTAAATTGCTCATACCTCTTTCTCGAGGTCTTTTGTCTTGATCGCCCCAGGCCATAATTGGCGGGTGTCGACAAGGTATTGTATGACCTCCACTTTACCCGATCCCATAGTGTTTTTGTTGGGTTAGGGGTTAGGAATGATGAGGAGGGTCAAATTGTAGCTACAACTTAAGTTATATAGAAAACATGAAAACGTGAGAAGAAGGAAGTCCGATCGGATCTGTCTTATCTCATCTCATTTTAAACTAGGTACCTAAAAATCCGTATGCAGCCATGGCACATCAATTCCTTCGTGCAACATTCTAATTCATTATTGGCTCTAGAATTGGTGAAAGAGCTATCCACACATGCCACATGCATTGGTGGTTGAGTGACAACGCTGATAGGTCTAGACTTCAAGCTTAATGGAAAGCCTATTCAGCGGACTCCAGTGCTATGTACATACCTGGATCAGTAGCTGCCGTCGCTATGTACCCACTACCAGAGATCCATCATCTTTACTAGAAACACATCCGACCTCTCGCGACTACAAGTATGTATCAGCAAAGTCACACAGCCGCACGTTTATATGAACAGCAACGATAATTTGAACTTGCAAATTCCAAAACTTGTATTAATATTAGCATTGTCCAAAAAGTCACTATTAATAAATAGTAACCAACCCGGGGCACGGGGGACTCGGAGGTATCCGTCCAATCCAATTATACCTCCTATTCAACGCCTAAGCCAAACATGAAAATCTCCCCCGTGCCGATAAACAGACACGAAGTTTTTTTTTTTTTTAAAAAAAAAGGTGACCCATCGAGACCAGGATGGTAACATAATACATGAAGGTAGCATGATATGTGATGTGATAGCGGCATAGTACAATGCCAGTCCCGTAATCCATTGCTTGTGGCTTTATGTCGTTTTAAGCCAGACGTTAGCATCCTGTTGAGAAATAGGAAGCTTTACTCCTCTTCTGACACCTCTGACTCCTCTGAGTAGTCTGGGTCATCTTCTAAGTCATCTTCCGAGTCGTCCTCCTCTTCTTCCTCATCTTCCTCTTCCTCATCCTCCTCGTCCACCATCTCCTCTTCCTCCTCCTCCTCCTCGACCTTAATTGACTCGTATAGCTCGTATTGTTAGTAGTACTCCTCTTCCTCCGGGTCTTCATCTTCAACCCTCTTAACCATATCCTTCGGTGCGTAGATCATAGCGATGTTCTCTAGGGCGATATTCCTCATACCGCCGGGCTCGCTGAAGCCATTGTCGGGATATAGCTCCGGGATCACAATCACCAAGTCAGAGGCGGTTATAAGTTCAAGGTCTTCGCGATCTATTGGCTGTATGTCATCAGGATCCACGGCAAGCTCGTCCTCGTCGCTTAAATCGAAATCGCCCACGAAGTCATCTTCGGGGGGAGCGACAGTAGGAGTATCGGAATGCTCCTCAGGGAGGATGATAGACGTGTCTGGATTCTCCTCAGGGGGGGTGATAGGAGTATCTGGATTCTCCTCAGGGGGGGTGATAGACGTGTCTGGATTCTCCTGAGAGACGGTGATAGGCGTGTCTAGATTCTCCTGAGGGACGGTGATAGGAGTATCAGAACGCTCCTCAGAGGGGGTGATATGAGTATCGGAATTCTCCTTAGGGGAGGTGATAGGAGTATCTGGACGATCGTCGAGGAGTCCGTAATAGTTATAAGCCACACTGTACATTCTCTTAATGACAATAGCCTCAGTCAAAACCCTACGGCAACGCTTGATCGGGCGGCCCATTTCGTCCTTGCCCTGTCTTTCGGGCGGCGGTTCGAAGGCCTTATAGTACTTGCGCTTGATTTTTAATCGCCCTAATAGAGTCATGCGAGCCTCCATATAAGCGTTCGTCGAGGTGCAAGCGTTGTTAGACATGTCGGTAGTAGCGTTGGTATCCATTATGTCAATTGTTTAGTGGCGTTTCTGATTTTTATTTGACAGGCGGATATCAAGTAGAGGGCGACTTCAATAAAGGGGTAATATATTTCAATAGGCGAAATATATGATCAGATAGGATAGTCGAATCAACTGCCTACTCTGGTAGGCTGTAGGTGTTCCTTGGTTGATACGATCTATCTTTGGATCCTATATTCGAGTATAGTCGAGTATATAGATCGTTGGTACAATTGTATCCGCGTATGGCGGTATATGTTAAGAGTGCTGTGCTGTGTATGTTGATAGTAGCGTGTATACCTTCATATGATGATCGTACTAGATATAGTAGTAGTCGTAATATATGCAACGGTAAAATCGTACGGCGTAGAAGTGTTGCTGATAGTAACCCAAGATAGAGGTGTTAAGTGGCAAGTAGAAACCAGTCGGGGACAAACGATGTGTAATCGTAGATCAGGGTTGGTCTCTATAGTAGTTGATTGTCGATATTTGCTTGCCAATAGATTTGGGAATAGCGATGGGAAAAAAGTGATTTGGGGTAGTGTGCCTAGTCGGCGATGATAGGTTTGTGGTTATAGTCAAGTATGTGCGAGTAACTGAGTATTTTCGAGCAGTTCGAATATACAGACAACTTGCATAAGAATTAGTGAAAGGGGTGAAGAACAAGAAGGATGAAAATTTTCCACAGATGGATAGAGATGGTTTATTTGTCCATTTGCATTGACTGGGTAGTATAAGCATGCTCTCAGACTCATAATTCTATACTTTGAAGGAGAAAGTATAGCATCTACTAGCTAGTAATATGCTTTTTGAGAAAGTCATAGCACCTATAGACGCCCTATAGGCGTAGGATGGAAATTTGGAAAAGGTCTAAGTACCTCTCTACGAATACGAACTATGCTGGTATGAAAGCTCTGAATATGTTCCAAGTTGACCACTAGTTATTGTTCTGGCCCAGATTCCACCCGAGCTCATGCCTGAAACTTTTGTTGAAGATCTTGCTATACTCGTGTCCCTTTCAAGGCTATACGATGCCACTTGTGGCTGGGTAGGAACCTCGGACTCACATATTTAGTATGTAGAGTTATATTTTTCAACTAAACTCTAAGTTTCGTTATAGTACAGTAAGATAAAGTATTCGAATTTGTCTATAAAGGTATAGATAGCTATCTAAAGTTTATATCAAATTGGCTCGGGTATAGTTTGAAAAGGGTACGTTTATAGTCGATATTATGTATAAAATCTGCGGATTAGTCCTATAAACAATCCGTTATAGTTAACGAGACTATAATACGTACTATGTATACCAGTGAGCATAGCTCAAACTTTAGGTAGTATATGAGCTCTCCTAATAGAAGGCTAGCCCATTAGGAAGATTTAGAGGAACTGACTTCTTGTATGACTCAGTAACTTTCATCGTAATTGTAAAGTAAATTGAATATCTGAGCAGTTGCCATACACGGGCCTTTCGCTTTTATTTTACCTAGAGAAAATTTTGCGCTTTGACTTACGTTAATGTATTAATGCAGTAGTTATTAATTATCATCTATGTTGTTGGAATTACACTGAGGAAATATAATTAGAGTTGATGCATCTATAATCGTAAGTACAATTTCAGCTAATTAGCTTATCAACTATAGATTAATTTACTTAGGCGGTATGCTTAACTTAAAGTCGTTTGAGAGACGCTAGGACTTAACACATGTAACTACCTAATGTAGCATTTTCATCTATAACTACGTCTATATCTATGTCCCTCTATGAACCGCTAGTTTCGCTGGGTGCTGGAACCTCAATCGAGAAAAGGAAAACAGGGTACCCCTTATTCTTCTTGGTTTCAGGCTTAGGATCCTTCTCAGCCTTAAGCTCGCCTTTCTCGCCAACCTCTTTGTTGGAAGAAGTGTTCTGTTTGGTCGATTTACCATTAAGGGAAGCATCATCGCTAGCTTTGGTATCCGCCTTATCTTCTGTCTTGTCGTCACTCTTGCTATCGTCCTTCTTCTTATCCTTAGTCTCGTCCTTGCTCTGAACTATATTAATGACATTTCCATTTCCATCGACTTCCACTATTGTATCTGCAGTATCTAGACTACCATCTTCTGTATAGCCCCACATCTCGCGAAGTTCTCCCCTGAATAGACCCGTAATCCAAGCGGCGAAAACAACGCCAGGAACAAGGTATAGCAATGCTGGCTGTGCGTGGCGGTAGACCAGAAGCATAACTAAAGTCACTACCATAGCAAGCAGGTATCCAGTTAGAGCGGCGTAGAAATATGGTTTAGGGAATGCTGCAGCTTTTAACACGGGCGTGGCATTTGTCGATAATTTGCCAAATTTCGTGCTCCAGAACCAATCTCCCCATTGCCCTTGTGGGTTGAGATAGTCCGTTTTGATTACCATGCGTTGTGTCTCCATATTAGTGACGATTCGGCCTGAAGATTCATCCTCGCTTTTTAACTCCACCGGGACGAACTTTTGTTGCCGGTAATAGTACATGTAGAGATCAAAGCGCAGACATAGCCCGACGAAGATTCCAGGAAGTACAATGTCACCTAGTCCGAGCATACTGGCTTTAGAGGGTCCCTCGAAGACGAGTTTGATAGGAACGTCAAGCTTGGTAGCGACCGTCACCATGTAAGGGCTGAACTCAAATGTAAGCGAAGTGAATTATGATAAGTACAAGAGATAGCACAAGAGACTTACGTATAAAAAACCATGTAAATGTCATAGAAGAAGAGCCCGAAAAGGACAGCAGTTCCAGTGGCGAACGTGGTTGGAGACATCAAGATGATACCGGTATAAGAAAAGGAGTAGCCCATAAGGTTGGATAAAAAGTTCGACTGCGTCATATAGTATGCTATGTTCGCTTGGATGGCAAGGACAATGCCAAGAATATCATTAAACTTGACTTTAAATTTCTGGTTCGTAATGCCGTGGATCGAGAGGCGAATAGTCCATTCTTCCGTAAGTAGACGACGGATTTCCCAAAGTAAACTGTTCGTCGCATCGGAAACATTCAACTCAGACCACCAATATGGAAGAGGACTTTTCTTCTTGTCGTCCCATACTTGTTCGGCAGAGTCCCCATTAACAGACCACTGGCCCTTTTCCAAGGTATCGATATGGTATAGCTTACCATTCTTTGCAAGCCACACAGTAGGAAATATGAATCCAGTAATGTAATTTAGTGAGTCAGCAAGGAGCTTCCCCATGGCAACTAGGGACATGATTGAGAAGTATGCTCTCAATATCTTATTGAGGATCTCCGGGTCATCAAGCCACTTGATCAAGTAATAGAGTCCTGTGAGGACCGTTCCAGCCATGATAGGAAGCATAATGGCATCAGAAGGTAGAAGGCCTTGAACAAGCTCGTCTTCCTTATCTTGATTTCTCTGGCCTCCTTTCTTACCCTTCTTGGCGGGATTTGCAGACGGAGGGCGACGAAGGGCTGCTTGAGACCCGATGTAAATACAAGCCATTGCCGTGAAGATGATGCGGCCTTCGAGAAGGAAAAAATCCTTATTGTTCCAGAGGATTTCTGGTAGGCTGGCAAGTTTCTCCGTGAGAGTCTGACTGGCTGCTAGAGACTCTGTTACGTTTGCGGCTGAGATCTCGCTCGCAGCGAGAAGAGTCGAATTATCACTAGCCATGATTTACTTGATATCGAGACTAAACAGAGGCTAAGTGATACGAGCTGAAGTTACGATTTGAAAGGTTGTGTTTAAAGACACCGAAAATGAAGGAGAGGCTGTTGTATGAATTTTGGTTATGCAGCAGAAAACGAAGTCTGGTTTGTATCCTCAAACTAGCCCTGCTCTTTTCGAATCTGGCGGGGTTATCCTAGCAACAACTGTAAGATATCGAATCTTTTATGTTTCAATAACTTATCAGAACCATTTAGTAGCTGGTGAACGAGAGTGGAGGAGAAGTTGTGAATGCGTATGTGGCATCCAGAGTCTTCACCTAGAAAACTGCGCAGATCTTGGGCGCAGATCTTGGGCGCATTAGGTACACATGATTTGTATCTAGATGAAAAATGACAGATCTCCTAATGATAGGGATATATTTATGCTGGAGAAACACGAAATGAAAAATGAATATCTTCTAGTCCATAAAGGTGTTGTTCGTAGAAGATACAAAGATTGGTAGCTGGTGGTTCGAAATCCACGTACTTGGATGACTTAAGTGTACCTAGGTGGCTTATAGGTGGCTGATTTGCAAGACAATTTGCGCCTAGAAACAGTACCTCTGCCTTCCTGCCGTATTGAGAAATACCGATAGTTGCATAACTCAGGAACGGCCAATTGAATACTTGAGGTGCAGCCCCTCCAAAGCTCCAAATTAGAATCTCGACCTTTTAGAGCTTCGAAATAGCTTCAATCGACACTAAAAGCTTGTGATATTCTATATCCAGAGTTAATCTTGTACTACACACGTCCGACCACCCAAGATGACTACCAATGTTGCCCTCGAGACCTCTATGGTACGTACACATGTCTACACTTACATCTGCACTCAATTATATCTACCTACATACATAGGTACACGCTCTTCTCCTACTAACCGCCTCTCTAGGGCACCATAATCCTCGAGCTCTACACCACCCACGCCCCCCGGACATGCACCAACTTCCGTACTCTCGCGCAGCGCGGCTACTACGACGACTGCGTCTTCCACCGCATAATCCCGAACTTCATGGCGCAGACGGGCGACCCGACGGGCACCGGCCGCGGCGGCACCTCTATCTACGGCGAGAAGTTCGAGGACGAGATCGCGCCTGACCTGCGGCACACCGGCGCTGGAATCCTGAGCATGGCCAATGCTGGAAAAGATACAAACGGCTCCCAGTTCTTTTTGACGCTGGCCCCGACCCCGTGGCTCGACGGCAAGCATACCATCTTCGGCCGCGTGAAGAGCGGGCTTGCCGTTTTGAAGCGCTTGGGTATGGTGAAGACGGGCGCGGATGATAGGCCTGCTGAGGAGGTAAAGATTATCAAGGCAAGGGTTCTTGATGACGAGGAAGCCGTCTAGTAACCAGATTTTCAATCATATTAGTCGCGTTTCTCGTAAAGATATAGATTACGGTCACAGGGATGTACGATATGCATAAGTTGGCGTTTCGGAGTTCGAAAAAGTTTCACGGTTTAGACGTAGAGATACCAAATCAAATCACATAACATTCGTGGTATATATGTGCGAGTCAACTGTAACCCCTCGCGCTAGCCGCTAGACGGCTTGTATTACATATGTGCAAAAGAAGCGTTCTAAAGATACAGTTTGATGATGATGATGATGATGATGATGATAATGCACGCCAGATGTTCCTATCCGGATCAGATGCAGAACGCTGCCTAACCTCAGCCCCTATACTCGCTGACAATATAACCCCGGAACCCCTTGAATGCAGTGCTGCGGCCAGTGTACAAGAAAGCTGTGAAGGTGACAAGCGGAGGATAATTCCTAGAATTCTCGTTGGATAGTTGACGTCTATAATGTTTCATGACGGAGGGTATCGTGGTTTGTCTAATATCTCAACGAGAAATCATTCCTCGACTATACAACCGGTGGGGATGATAATGTCCCTGAGCTTTCAGACTCGCGGTCATCATCTCCTCCACCGTTGGGAGCCGAAGTCTTACCATTGCTCTTTGACATAGGTGATGATATTAGTGGTTTTGACGCTCCTAATTTCAGCTTCTTAGCCGGACTAGGCACCTTCGTTATCTTTTTTTTAGGGGCAACCTCTACAGTAGACCCTTCCGCATCGTCGTCGTCTACCTTCTGTTCTACACTCAGTGAGGAGCTCGTCTTAACTTTTTCTTTCTTGTTGCTAGAAGCGTTCTTCTGCTTAAGAATTAGTTTCTTGTTGGCCGCATTCGCGGGCGTGGGCTTCAATTTCTTCTTCTTGTGCGAGTCATTGTCTGAGTCGTCATCATCATCTATCTCGTCACTGTCTCTCTTCTTATGGGGACTACCGGCCCTAGAGCTTGGGTGAGGAGTGCCCTTTTGACTAGATGGAGGGGTGCCGTCGGCATTTCCGTTCGTGTTGCTACCATTGCTGATCTTCTGCGCGGCCGCACGGCTTGCATTACGCCCGCTGTTCCCAATACATGAACCCATATGATTATTTAATCGGGTGACCAGGATACAGCGCTTGCACTTGCTGCAGGTTGCCGACGGGAATGAGAGCATGTTTGGGGGCCGTGAGGCAGCACCTCCACCTGTTCCTCCTTCTGGAACTGGCGTCTGAGAATCCGAGTTTTGCTCTAGCTTCTTCTCCATGTCCTTCTTTTTCTTCCCCCTCCCAGGGCCTTGTGCAACCCATGTTTGACCGTAGATGTCGTAGCCAGGCTTGTCGATGTACGGGTGCTTCTTGCAGTAGATTATGCTCGGGTCGGGTTTCCTCGCTCCTTTGCCGTCTGTAGGATATAATAATCTAGGGAGGTGACATCTTGGGCATACAATGTCCTTGGTGGTAGCAAGCGGGTTTCCCTTCAATAATACCTTCCCTTCGTCGTAAACAGCCGCGTCTGTTTCGACCTTGACATCTGGCCGAGCGTCGGGGGCGGAGGAATCTGAGGTATCGGCGGCTAGCTTCTCGACGCGAATGGCAGCGGTTGAGGCGCGAGCGATCTTTTCCTCTCGATGCGTCTGCATTAATAAATCGTGCACAATGTTGTAGAGTAGATCATCAAGAACAGCATGCGCCTATAACACGGCATGGTTAGCTGCATCTACATAGTTTAGGTTGTAATAATAATTATGTTCGGAGATGTTATAAAAATATAAACTGCCAACTCACAAGCTGGTCCATCCTCCCGGCACCTTCTGGAGCTTTAATAACTCCAGCCTTGCCGGTATTGAATGAGGCCATGGCGAACACTCAGTATGGCCGTGTGCCGACGTCGAAATATATCAAAGGTATTGACGACTTTGGCTGAAAATGAAGGAGATCCCAAAGGCTGACAAATTACGCGAAACCAAACTCCAAAGGAGGGATAAATGGAAATGCTGGCGTTTGGATCGGAAATATTAAAAGTAGGGGAAAAGTTCAAGTAAATGGTATCCACCTCTAGAATACCAGAATACCAGAATACAACCCCCTAAAGTTTTGGAAGGTTTGGAAGTTTTGGAGGTTTTGGCGTTTGTTTTAGGAACGTCCTTAATTGCGATTGTTATCTGTCGGTGTTAAAGAACACCGGTGATGTTTATGTTAGGTACCTGTTAGTAGCTTTATTCTGAGGAATCCTCTTTTTTCTTTTCCTTTATCGTTAATCCCTTTTCAGGCGCGCAGACGGGGAAAAGTGATCCAGGCGAACGTCCCTTCCAGATACCTAAAGTTAATAGTATTAGCTATCTGTACCTAACCGGAGGCTGAATTTTTGACCCGTAAGCCTGACAGTGTAGTACAAACTAGCCGCGATAGCGAATCAACTAACTGGAACCCTCATGCATTAGTGGGCAGAAGGGTCCCGGATCTTTTAAGGTGCGCTACGTAATACCATGCAGTACCTGAATTTGTACATTGAGTACCTAACCTCAACGTATAATATTAAGGTTAATGGGTAGGAACTCTAATAATTTAGGTTCATAATGGAAGAAAGGATTATCCCTAGATCTATAATTGCTATGACAGCTATGACAGGATCATAAACTTCTTCCTTTTCTCCTTGTAAGCCACCTAATCATTTTGTAAATCAAGAATCATAGCGTCTTACAGCAGTACCTAAAATAAAGTGTAAGCTTGTCCCCAGTGGAGCTATCGATAATTGCCAAGTCATTGTTTTTCTTTTTCTTTTCGTTAGGTAATCCCTACTAATTTACATGCGCCGCGCGAGCCCGAGGTCTGTAAGGCACTTAACGCGGTCTCGCCTAAGCCGATATTGGTATCCCGCCTTTTCTTTCGTATTGGACCTCGCTAATTCAAATATTTGCCTGTTTATGATCTCGTGCTATGGCAACAACTTCTTTCTCTCTCAGCTGACAACGGTAGTATCGGATATTTAACTTGGACTAAACATGTCTTTTCCCTCTACTAACGCCAATGGGCAATCTTCAATCCGAAATTTCTTCCAGCCCAAGACGCCATCATACGTTCAGCCCCCCGCCGTCTCCCGGACACAGGCAGCACCTCTTGTTCCTCCACCGCCGCCGTCGGTAGCCGCCGCCCCTTCTCCAACAATTGAACAGAATGGCCCGAGATCACCGCTGTCGCCAGTCCCCACGACCGCACTATCAACAAGACCGCCGTCCCTTCATCCCCAAGCGACTATCTCACCAATTCTACCCGAACACGTTCCTGCTCTACGACGCATAACCTCTCTCCTCCTACCTGTCAACTACCCCGATTCCTTTTACGCACGTCTCTCCGACCCGCTCTCCTCCGGCGCATTTAGCCGTGTGGTTCTCTGGTCTGACCCGTCCGACTCCAATGGCAGTCCTAAAGTCGTTGGGGGTCTAGTCTGCCGGCCCGAGCCGTCCCCGTTTACGTCCTCGTCCTCGAGGAAGCCATCATCGCAACCTATCACACCTTCCTCCCAACCCAACGCGCTATATATCCAATCTTTAGTCCTACTCTCGCCGTACCGGCAGCAGGGGCTCGCTGCGGCGCTGCTAGACGATGTGGTGCGGGCCGCAGTCACGAGCCCTTTCGCCTGTGAGGAGGTGTATGCGCACGTGTGGACTGATAACGAGGACGGATTGCGCTGGTACCTTGCGCGCGGCTTTACCAAGCACGGCCAAGTGAACGGTTATTACTTCAAGCTACGACCCGACAGCGCCTGGATCGTGAGGCGTAATATTGGCCCCGTTACCTCAGCTCTAGGATTGAACGGTGCAGCGGCATCAAGTAGCACGGGAATGGGAACAACGATTCCGCCGAGTACCACGGCCGCAGCGGCCAATCTTCTAAGCCAGCAGGCTCCGACGCCGCCAGCTATAGTAGCTACTTCGGGGACGGGTACACTCTCAGCGCCGCCTAGGAGCAACGGACCCTCGCCAAACCGCGGTCCCGGTGCCGGAGGATTGTCATTTCAGAACGCGCGGCCAGAGATGGAGTGGAACGACTTACCAGCAGACATGCACGGCTCGCGCGCTGCAGTCAGCGGCCCAGCCAGTAACGCAAGTTCGCGGAGTAGCTCTACAGCACCACGAAAGAAGAAGGACCGCGCATACCCAGCTGCTGCCTTCGGCAAGTAGATAGATATCTACCTGCCCTCAAGACCAGACTTTTAAACATGATCTGGGACCCTACAGGTTTTATCGAGGGATCTGAAAAAATCTCGCAATCACTGAAGAGGAAACGAGTAATGAGTTTGACGGTTATATATGCGATGTAAGTCTGCTGTCTACGTACGCAAGACTGCATTGGACAAGCATGGAAAGGTTTGAAAAGGCGAGGCAAAGGAGCCGGTAATTTATGCATAGTATTTGTTTGATCTGGATGGAAATACTGTTTAGGATTTGTTTCATGGCGGAGTTGAGTCGAGTTGAGTCGCGGCAAGTTTTATAGAGCCTGTCATACTGTATAGAGGGGAAGAAAATGATTTAGAATCTAGGCCTCGAGGCTGTCTATACATGCTCATAACCTCTTAAAAATTGACGGTGTTTAGCAAAATACGTGATATACTTATTTGTTATTAACCCTCATGTGACGGGCCTAGGCACAGATAGCACGACAATAGGGGGGTATCATACAAGAACCTTTCTCTTATAAGGCCAAATTTTACCCGAATACTTCATGATCTTATCTACCTAACTATCCCCTGACAATTATCAACATAGCATAGGACACAGCATATAATTTTAATAATATTTATTGTATTATGTCATGATTGTAGGTATATAAACATTCATTTTCTTCGTATTAGAAGTCGTGTGCGTCATGCTATCGTTGTCGACTCTCCGGCCTCCGGGATCGCGTTCACAACGCTATCAACTACACTGTTCTTAATGTAATTCAAGTAATCCACAATACCCTTCTTTTCCATACTCGCAGCAACAAGTGCAATCAAAGCTGCACCGACACCACTGCCGTCCTTAGCGATCCCGATACGGATCCGCTTTGCTCCCTCCGGACCAATACCTTCAATCGCAGCAAGTCCCTCGTAGATCATGTCCCGGAAGAAGGGGTAATGCTCAACGAGACTACCGTCAACGCCGATATCGATCGGCTCATCCGTCGAATTATTCAGTTCACCACTCTGTAGGACAATCGCGCCAAGAGCAACGGCAGAGAGCCGCGCCGCCCGACGTCCAACAGCATATGCTACCTCTTTAAATGCTAAGGCGTCTTCGAGCGAGGCAGCATATATTTGCAATTGCTTTTCAAGTTCTTGACGAAGAGATGAACAGTCCGGAGTGCTATCAGCTGCGGCAATAGACATTATCGAGCTGTCGAGGCCCCATTGTTTGAACACACCAGACTCGGGGGCTATCGTAGTGGTGGACTTCCAGTCGTTTTGACTAGAATTATCATCACGGAATAACGAGATCTCGGGTCTCTTCAGCATATCGACAATTACAAGACGGACGATCTCGCCTAAGAACATGCCAGATACCCGCTTCTCAAACATCTGGATGCCCGGATTCACGCTCTTCTTGTCCAGTTCTATGTCGTATGAAGTATTCGGCAATGTGTTCATCTGGTTGTCGAAGGAGCCCCACTCGGTATTTATGACCATTAGACCTGTCGACTTGTCGTAGTCGCCGCCGACAGGCTTTTTAATGTTGGAAATCTTTTCCACGTAAGCACCATTGGTTCCAGTTCCGAAGATAGCGCCGAGAAGAGTAGATGTTTTACCCGGAGAAGTGTAAGAGCGAGCCATAAGCGTACCAACAGTATCATTCACCAGAGCAGCCACTTTGACGGGGAGGTGAAGCCTATCAATCTCCTGCTGGAGCAAGGCGCATACGTCTTTGCCAACAGCATCCGGGATGTCAAAACCCTTGGTCCACCTCATTAGAGTTCCCTTGTTAATCCCATACTGCTGAACTGGGAAGCTAAAAGTAAAGCCAAGTCGGAATATCTGCTCGTCCCGGTAACCCTCCGGAGTGCTCACCGTCTGCCGCCGGCGTATGTGAGCTTCGAAACGGTCTTCATGGTGAGTTCTGAGAAATAGTTCGATCTGCTTAGCTAAGAATGAGAACAGGTCTCCAGCTTGCTTTGCGACCATTAATTCCTTCGGGATTGCTATTTTGCTGTATGTTAGGTTGAAGGTGGTGTCGCCATTCAAATGAATGGAACAGACTCGGAAATTTGTGCCTCCTAGGTCGACAGCTAGGTATAGCCCCTTTCTCATGTAAGCGAATGAGTAGTGATGCTGAGGATATCAGACATACCTTTTCAGTGCCATTGGGAACGCCAGTGACGTATGTAGGTATTTGACTCAAACTCGTGCCTTCGTGTTCTAATCCCTCACCTACAATTATGTTAGCTAAATTCTCAAAACATGATTAATACATGGTCGTACCCATTTGCCGAAGGAACTCTTTGACGCCTTTGTTCACATCCTCGTCTGTGTACTCAAACTGCGCGGTAATGCGCTTTGTTTCTTGTGCGAGCGCCATTGTGCGTGCGCGAGATACGGGCGGGGTAGTAGGAAATGGTTGAGGAGACTCGCACACGGGCTCTTGAACTGCAACGGCAGGAGGAGATGAGATAATACGAGAGAAAGGGGGTGATGGGAGGATACGCGAGTATTGAAATTTGACGTTCATGAGGAAAAGTTGCGCGACCTATAAGTTGGAGGGGCAATTAGCAAAGAGAACCCCAATTGCGTCAAAATGCTTCAATGCGGGGCCGAGCGCATATGATACGTATAATAGTATATATGTAATAGTAGGACGTAGGTAGCACCACGTAGTGTGTACTAAGTTAAGTAAATAGGGGCCGTGGGCACCACATAAGTAGGTATTTTATCTACTATGTATACCAAGCCGTGGGTCTATAAAAAAAAAAAACAAAATCCCACTTACTAGCACAAGGATGAGAATGAATAGTGAGAATATGCGGATGGATGTAACAGAAGGCCGAATCTCCGCCTTATCGTCTTGCTGTCGGGCCTTCTTGTCCTCTAGATTATTATCGTTTGTGTTATCGTTATGCGATGCAGCAACGCAGATCGACGAGGGATCATCTTCAGCTCTGGCGCTGAAGCGCCAGGCTTTAATGTACTGGGACAATATGAAAGCCACGGCGAGTTTCGCGGGGCTTTAGTGGGGTTAAACGTGATAGTCTGGAGACTTGGAGGAGAATCGTCATCAAGGCACAAGGGCGACCCCGTTCCCCAGGCTGCAGATGTCGCGCGATCAGGTACTGCCCAGTGCCCTGCAAAAACGACCGGCCTCGCGATGATTGGGTTTAACGGGCAAATAATAACGCAGACAAGCTTGAATTTATTGGTAACCGGGCCGTATATGAGCACAACCTGCAGATAACCTAGGTCGCTTGCGAGGGATGCGATGATATCATGGAGATCCACCCCTGCAGGAAACCAAGTCTAGACCCAATGCCTCGCTTCGTTTGGTACTGATTTTTAGCCTAGCAGCATCAATTTGATTTTGTCCCGTGGCCAGAGAAAAAGAACCGGGGTTGATGATACTGGCACCACAATTGAATCGTGCTCCTCCTCTTCAACGTCTCCGAGGCAAGTTAGCAAGTTGGCAAGTTGGTCACTTTCTCTCAGAAACACGAGCAACGATCGGAATACCTAATGTTAGGTTAGTTGATTCCTAGGCCAAGACCCTCGGTGGACACCGTGGGGTGATGCGAAACCACGAGTAATAAGCAATAAGTGGATGGCTAAGTTGAGGGTTCACTCGTTGCGACCGAACACTGCATCATCCTACAGAAATCCCAAGGATTCAGACGAGCTTATGAGATAGGATAAAGGATGAATTCAGCCAATTGAGAATTGAGCCACAGCAGCGGGCTGACTATAAGCGAATCAGAGAAGCTTAAAAAGTGAGTTGTCAGAATTAAATGACCGCGCAGCAGGTAAAACAGTAACAAGAATAACCAGAGGTGAAGCTACGATATCTATCTGAATAGGTCTAGATAGGAAGATGTGATGTGTAAATGAGGAGAATTTAAGATTGCGGTGAAGCCGAGGAACGTACCTAATGTACAATGCATAGGTACCTAAGGTAAGTGTGCCCCTCCGTTTCACGATACCTGAAGTGGGCAGCTCCTTCCCAACAATAACAATAACCCATTTAATTATGCAGCTAACGAGGTATTTCATAAGAAAGATGAATAATAGGAGACCCCTTTTATGTCTATTAAGAAATAATTTAAATATTGTTATATATAAGTGTAGGTGTGTAAGAGTAGGTGTATAAGTATAGACATAACTATGTTATATACTTAGTTGATGTAAGCTAAAGTCAAATCTAAATATTAAAAGACAGCGAGAGTAATAATAGTGTCTTAGCCTACGGTAATTCATTAGCGACATCTGTAGAATTGCTACCTACCTCCTATATTTACATAATTCTATTTGATAGCCACTGATTTTAGATAAACGCAGGTTACTTAAATCTATACTGCCAATAATTCTGGGGCTATTTTTAAGCTAGTTAATTGCTGAAAAGTTGGCTATGTTTATGTGGTCTTCAAGAGGTCCAGTCAGAAACCCGGCAACGAATACACGGCATATAAAACAACAAAACACCTCGGATTCCATGTACGACCATAGGATCTGGAAAATTCGGGATCCCGTCCGCTCTCCCCGTAGACAAGCTAGATACCGCCGGATTAGTAGTTGGGTCGGTGACGACCAGCGAATACCTGGTGTTGTACGTTTTGTATTTTTATACTACCTACCTAGGTACCTACCTATCTAACAAGTCCCATTTACCCCTTTTCACTTTACCCCTTTTTCTTTTTACCAAGGCTTTCTACAGCGACGTATATTATTGTTCATCTTAAGTACTTAACATGTTATTAGTTGTATAGGTAACCACCACTGTTTCAGAAATAGTTACAGTCCCTTATTTCCAGTAGGTATGTTAAGACGAAGGTATTATGATAAGTGGCTATTACAGGTTCAGCTAGGGACACCCTGTTAGGCAGTCGGCTTTTCGTGTAGCGATATCATTCCTTATATCAACCAATGTAAACTTGGTGAAACTTGAGAAAGCCTGGAAACATGCCACACTAAACGATGACTTGGGAGTACTTGTGTGATGTTTATCACTGTTTCCCACCCGGCTTTTATTTAAGCTCAAATATTGATAGGTACCTATCTAGTATTTGAACTCTGGCAAACCTTGAAAGGCCATATCTAAAGTAAAAGTGCCACGTAAATTATCTGCTCCCTTGTTGCTGGCAGTAAAAATGTCTTTAGACGATATTCCAAGAAGCAGCAGATACGAATCTCTACCTACTCTCAGTTTCGATTATAGTCCTCGAAGTTCGTTGCAGCATGGTCCTTGGGCGGCGGATCCAGCTCCTATACATCTAAATCGTGCCTCCGTCGAACCAGGTCCCGAGTCGGAGCGAGTCGCGCTTACCGCACCCAGCCTTGATATTCCATGTATTTCTAACGCATACCAACCATCGGACGTAGCTACCGTGACAGCAAATAATACTTCATCGCATTCAACCGCAGATACGAACATATCTACCAATGCAAGTCTCTCTAAAGTAAACGGGATGAAACGGTTTAGGCTAAGGGATTGGCTCTGGGAGTTTGGCGCTGCGGTCTTGAGTATAGGCTGCACTACGGTGGTTGTGGCGGTTCTATATGCTTTTCAGGGAAAAGCCCTTTCAAGTTGGAAGTTTGTCTTCCAAATCAGCCTGAATTCTTTCGTATCCATACTCTCTGGCTTCTCCAGGGCTTCTCTCCTCGTCTCCGTCGCTTCGTGCATTAGTCAGTTGAAGTGGATTTATTTCACCAAGTCTGCAACAAGCTTATACCGTATGGAGATCTTCGATCTTGCAAGCAGAGGGCCCTGGGGTGCTTTGGTGTTGCTATGGCATATGAATATCAAGGCTAGGCTCGCAGCGGCAGCCTCGCTAATAACGATCCTGTATGTATAAAGTTGTGTAAGGCAATTATTGGGATAGTTCTTATTAACTTTTCCGTGATCAGTTCGTTCGGTATAGACCCCTTCAGCCAACAGATGCTCTCCTACCCGAGTAGGTCGATCCGCATTCATAATGTAGCCCTATTTGGTCGCGCGGAAGTGTATGACTCTGGCGCTTGGACAGGCATTACCGGTGTCTGGATGCCAGGTAAGTCTGGTATCCAAATATTAATAGACTCATCTGTTGATAAGCCTTTCCTTTTCTTTGAACTACTAACTAATAGAGCTGCCAGAGCGTAATATGGACCTCAAGATGCAGGGAGCTATTCTAAATGGACTATATACCATCAATGCCCCGCTAAATTTTCGATGCCCAACTGGGACTTGTGTATGGCCGGGTTTTACTACTCTGGCTGCTACGAGCCACTGCCAAAATGTTACATCTGGGACCAAAATCACTTGTGAGGACGGACTTCCGAGTGCTGGCCGGTCCTGTCACTATATAACACCAAGTGGCTTTATTATCCAAACATCAAGTCATGAGAGTCCTGGTGGTGGTTATAGGCCGAGTTTTAATTCAACTGCACGAGAAATACTTTCTGTTGATGAATGTCGTTTAGATGACATGCGCGGTAGTACCATCGTTGCCTTTGCAACTGCGAATTTGCTCAAGTATGGCATGAATCGCCCGGAAATAACGGAGTGCAATATTGAGTGGTCCGCCCGGAGATATAGAAACCTCGCGGTAGAGAACGGTACCATGTCCTTGGGAGTATTCGATGAACTTCCCCTTAACTATGTCGAGGCTATCACCGGTAACCAGAATGTGACATGTCTCTTAAAATTCGCTACCGCGTCCGACCAGGAAAACACACAGCAGAACAACATCTTCACCATAAATCCAACCGATTATAACCGTATTGGAGCCTATCTTGCTGGGATTTTCTCATCCTATGACGAGCAGGACTTTGGTAGGGTTTTAATGAACTCTCTTAGTATTGAAGAGACTGTACGCAATATCACGGAGAGCATGACATACGCAATTGGAAGCGGCCGTAGCGCCACTCAGATCGCCGGCGATGCGATCGCACTTGAACAATTCATCAGTGTAAGCTGGCCATGGATCATACTGCCAGTAGTAGAAGTTCTGATGGGACTGATACTGTTAGTTCTTACTTTACAGATCACAAAAAGAGGAGATACCGCGTCTTGGAAATCATCCAGCCTCGTCCCTTTCCTAATCCAGAATAAAGGCTGGGAGGACGAAAACCTATCGGACCTGTCAATTAAGGGAATTGAGAGTATTTCACGGCGCATGAGAGGATCCCTACAATCTAATACGGAGGCTGTAATGTTTATTAGGGTTGATGAAGGACGAGTTTAATGTATTCCAAGAGCCATTTAACTTCTTCATCAAGGGTTAAAAGAACTTTCCTATAGAAGAAAGTAGAAGTCGTCCATGTCTGAAGTTGTTCTTATAGCTACATCAGCCAATCCTATAATAGCAGGTGCTATTAAGCAAGGGATAACACCCATTCTCAAGGATAACCCTTGTTATTTTAATTTGAAATAAAAAGAATTCCCAAGGAACTACGAAAACAAGTCATTATAAAGCAGATTCATAAAGAAATACTCAGGTGTAAACTAATCAGGATAATTGTTAATATATTAGGTACGATTTCAAGCATTATACTAACAGGTATGAATACAGTATTGTTGAGTTACGCCGTCCCAAAGCAAGAGCTTTGAGAATCGCAAAATACCTAGGTAGGCATACTCTAGTCTTTTAGGGGGTTAATTAATCCCTAGATAAAATCCGCCTAAAGGCGTTCTCCAACTGATAGGTACTGCTCCTGCAAAGCACAACCCTAGGACTTAGGGTGTACCTTAGGTAACAATACTCTTTATAAATTGCCTCATGCAGGAGATAAGTTTCGTCCGTCTCTCATATAAGTCTTGGCCCCAATACACCTAATCTTATATAGGTCTCGACAACCTGCTAATTATCATTACGGCCAAATGCCCCCTATTATGCCACTAGCAGATGTCGGCTGGATACTGAGAAATCATTATTTCCCTATCTCGATACTTGCATCTCGACAGCCTGCTTGTAAATCCAACACGACGTATCTTTGACAGGTTATGGTTTCGTTGCAACCCCTCGCATCAATTTTCATTGACATTTAGAGCACAGGGGGCTAAAGTGTAAAAACCTACGACATAAGTCTACACAGGTAAGTTTAATAAAAATTGGCATATATGTTTGATTAAGGGGCGATGATAATTCATATCTTAGTTTGGTTGTTCATACGTGTTTGGTCTTATCTTGAGTTTGTGCTTCAGCTTCTAGATCCCCCTTTTCTCTCAACGACCTTAACATACATACGAAAATAGCCGCACTATAAACCATCTTTGATCCAGCCCCCATTTCTATGACGCTACTCCTGAGACACTCGAATGAGAACAACAGAGATGAAAATAGGATAACACAGTAATGTATATCTTACAATTGGCTAGGTACTTTTCTCCTTTTTCCTAATATAATGTATCGTCTGAGAAAAACCCCCACGCCGTCATAGTTGATAGCGAACTGATGCCTCAGCTGAAAGGCACAATGGTGCTGTCTATTAGCCGAGGAGAGTCACAATCAAAATTAAGTCGAGCCTCATGGGGAACAAGAGAGCCTCGCCATCCCACACAACTGCGAGCCTCGGCGATTACCCTAGCAAACTTCTATAATAATAGAAGGAACTATCATAAGATCATCACAAGCCGCCTCGCAGTTGTGTAGTTGGTGCAACTCAACCGTGGTGTGATGCGGCTGAACAGGCCCCCTATATGTAGAGGTGGCCAAATGGCGTTGTCTATAAAGGCTCGTCTTTCCCATTCAACTGGTTGTTTACCTAGGGTGAACGGGATCTAGGTTACTATCATCTATCTGTTTACTACCTCCACAGAATACCTCTATTCCATTACGTACTTCAACAAAAATCTCAACAATCTTCAGGGTTTACTTAGGTAGATATTGCTTGAAGAAACGATAACCATCATTTCATTCAAAATTATACGCATCCCGGGTCTATATCCGAATCCGAGTAACTGTTAACTTCGATATCTCGATAAATAGATCGTATGATCGAATTTGTTTACGATATTCCTAATCTATACTACGCATAGTAGCAGTTCTTGGGGATGCGATCATAATATCCATATAACCTACTCAACGATTGTCAATTGATAGGTTTGGCGACACTTTTATTGTTGTTTTAGCTTAAGCTCGGTGAGTATATGATGATGACTATGCAATGCCTATACTCACCGAATTAAAGTCGCATGCCAAGCATAAGCTAATTCCAAGGTATTATACAGGTCGCTACCTATTCGTATATTCACCGAAACCTTTCATCGGGCAAAATGGATTTACTTTAACACACCAAAAAACTCCGCCTCAAACTAAAACTAGTTTGTCTAGACTGAAGTTGTTGTCCCTTTTTACATTTGATGCAAGAAAATACATTTATTAGTAATTGCTGACTGCTGCGTGTTACCACCTATAGACGTACAGCCCCAAAAAACGACACTAGAAGTATTCTAGATGCAAACAATTCTGCCCAAGGCAATCCAGATTCAACAGTTTAAATATTGCAACTGTAAAATGAAAAAGTCTAGCGTCGAATACTATTACGTATAAGGGCAAGAATACAATTGTACTCTGTTAAACATTCGGATACCGCCGAATCGAGCCTTCGAGCCATGGCGCAGCTCATATATTAGGGCATTTCGTCTGTTTTGTCCTTGTGGCTCAGTATAGTCACTCGACTGGTAAACATTACAATTTGAATGACTTAATATTTGCTGTTGATGAAGGGCTACACCCAGAGAAGAACCGAAGCAAATTAAATCCAACCCCTAATGCATAGCCCTTTGGTCACCATCTCACGTGAGGTCAACGATGTATTCTTCAACTTGTTAGTACACCGGGTTGCTGTTTCTGTTTGGCTATCCTTACTACAGATTAATCAACTAATATAACATTGAATTATACTTCCCCATGGTTGACACCCGCGCCTATCCGCCCCGTGCTAACGATGACACCGAACAAGACGTCTCGCTATAGGCTAGGTAAGCACAGCAAACTAAGTCATGACCTACAGTGTAATTTACTTTACCGGAAAATTATTATGACGACGCTTGCCCTTGGTCAATTTACAGCGAGGAGGCGAAGTTGTACGCCCACGACCCGCTTGGACAGCAACGGGAAGTGAAGCTATAGACTCACCAAGGGGTGAAGCTGTTTTTTCAGACGAATTATTCACAAGTGTCACCAAGGACAGCAGTTAAGAAGTCGGTAAGTTCAAATCTCAGGTGTTGTCCTAACAGATATTCTAACCCCCAACAGTATTATTATCTTTGAGTTTATACACCATGACTAAGTACATGTCTACTTTGATCTGAATAGTTGAGTCTTGTATAAAGGCCTCAGGCCCTCGCAATCCTCACAGCGAGAAAACTCGTCTCATACTATCAAACCACTACATTTCAGAGTCAACACTTTATATAAGTCTCTCACGCCCTTTCAAGATTCTTTACATTTTACTCTGACTATTTACCTATTTATCATTAAAGATGCCTACCGCTCCCAGCACGAGTACTAAGTTTTGGTACTGTTGTTCATGTGGGTTCGGCCCCATGACCATCGTCAATACGCCGTCGTGCGTACATTGCAATCGACATGCACACTGCGTTAACTGCACAGTAACAATCAGCAGTTAAGATAGACTATCGGCCTCCCACATCATGGAATTAAAGAACCTTTTTCTAGAAAGGATCTTATCAAATACCTACCAAGGCCTTTTCTTGATGGCTTAACAATAAGTCTTAGGATCTTAGGTCCTAAGACTTATTGTCGACTATTACTCTTTACGCATCCCTTGACAAAACATCTATGCACAACACAATTCATCGTTCGACTTATTTCAGTTTATCTGTTCTCCCGGATCTCTGGTCTTTCGATTTATAACGGCCCGGATTAGACATGCCTACACGAATATACCCCGGATGGTGTACGCGGTTGGGTTTGACAGCAGCTTTTGTGTTTTTTTTTTTTTCTTTTCTTTGGATATCAGGAAAGGGCATACATGGAAAAAGGCAACTTAGAAGGATAGAACGGGGAAAGGGGGAAAAGGACGAAAAGCAACCAAAATTGTGTTTGGAGCACTGATTCCCACAAACATTCATCGTTCCTCTACTTTTCTATACCCCTGATCACCCTCTTGCATGGATTGGTTATTGTGCCTAAAATTTTGTCATAGAATTTCTTAGAAGCATTTTCTCATTTTACACATTACGTTAGATGGTTTATAGAATGGGTTTTCCTTATTTCCGTCTTGACTCGTGCTTGTCCTTGGCACCGCCATAGGCGTTGTGTCAACTTTGAAGTAATTACAGACACAGACAAACATTGTCCTTTAATTCGTGAACGTAGAAAATAGGCTGCCTCACACTATCTATTTGCATCTTGCCACCCAGTTGCTCGCCGTAACAGTCCCGTTGTAGGTATTACCTTTCATTATACACTTGTTGACTCACAATTGAAAGTGTCGAGTGACCAAACATCGGTGAATATTTGACATTGGGGATTGGTTAGATTCTTCTACTAGGCGTAATAAGTTATTAGACTTGGACATAGACGAATCGGAGAGTAATTACCAATAGTATCTCGGTGTTACTAGCCCCTCCAGTTGCTACTTATCACCAATAAAATGCATGCAATTCCTACCTACTCTCGGGGCAGTACACATTGGTTCTTTTTACTTCTCTGATAATAATTTAGCGTGTATACATATCTAGGTAGATAGGTTGGTATGAAACGAGGTCATTATGGTGGCGGTGGCAAAGCCGTTTAAGCATCTCACGTCACAATCTTCAATGCCAGCATTGATCTCGCACATGCGATGCTGGTGCTGATATCCTGTGCCGTACGTTTCAATGTGCAAACTTATAGGAAAACGACTCGAAATGTCTGCCTTATTACTTACCGGTGGCCTATTAACAACCTCAATAGTAGTAATTGGATGATTTACGGTTCGTATCATAAATACGACGTATATTACAATTGATAAGTTACACAGGCGTTGATTTAAATGAACATATTTAGCCAGTGACAGGTCACCCTGCGATCTACCGTACCTAGAGATCGCTCATTGTGGGTGTACGAGTTTCACGAGGGATAGGCTCGAAAGTCACCTAGAACCTCAATACCCAGTACGGCCACGTGGGGATATGCTACTACGTACACACCATCTTTTTCGGTAGGGCTAGCTAAAGATGTAATTGGTCACATATAATCCCGTGAGAGCTCTTGCATGTACGGGAAGCATATATCAATGAGCATGTGCTCTGGCTGGCCCCTGAAAGTAACAGACCCAAACGTCGGTAAACGGACAAGGCTCACTATGGCGGGAGAATAGAATTAGTAACCAATTAATTTCCCGTGGCGCTTTTCAAGCCCCCAAGGCTTAAGATTTGGTTCATTGGGCATCAATAGTTTAGCATCGCCACTTTGTCCTTTATTTGTTAGGAAGACCTTTATACGGTCATTCCCGTTGCTGTATATGACAGAGGGCATCATTTTCGGTATCTGCGTTATACCTGAGCGATATATGTTTACAGAAATCTAGGCTAGATTGTCTCGGTAATGTTGCTCTTAAAGGGCGGAGTACTGTGTCAGCATACCGTTCGCTCAAATCCATTTGAAAATACCGAAAAGCCCTGGATGCCTGTTGAGATATCCTAGACTGCGCTTTATTCTTCCATATTGTCCTTTCCATTTCTTGTTTTTCTTGTTCAAACGACGCCCCATTGATACATACCACAGAACCTCCAAGCCCACTAGTTCGGAGAGCTGAAAGTGGTGTTTGATTGTTGCTCGGCGCTTCTAACAAACAGTGGCTTTATTATATTAATATGATAGGCCAATTATTTCGTGCAATAATTAATTACTATCCAGGCTGTGTTCTGTAATAAGGCAATCACTAGAACAAAGTGTAAGTAAAATATACAGAACTTTTTCATGATTATAAATCTTACACCGTTGGTTGTGCAAGAATAGGGGCTTTATCAAGCATCTATGTGAATATCCACTATGACTCTCGTCTAAGCCTACTAGCATACTTTTCCTGGTGAAGCGTATTGTGCTACCCTAAACCTCCCAGCATGGATAACGATATGACACATTTTATAATTGCTACGTTTTACTCCCGTATGTCGTAGCTAGCTGCACGAGTGACGTTGGCTAGAATATTACTATTAGATGTGTGGCTTTTTTCTTAAAGCTACCTACACTTCCAAACTTATATCAAAGTGTAACAAAAGCTTGCTTCATAGTTGTAGGTCCACATTGTGAAGCTAGAACCTAGGCAGAAGAGCTCAAATATATTGTGTAATAGTTCTTCAAATGTTACATTAATGAAGCCGTGACTCATAACCCGTTCCACAGATACTTTGAACCTTTCCTCTAGAATATCATGTCTACTAGGTACATGCTCTGGGCCTTGATATTATATTGAGGGTCATATCGAATCTGTCTAATTCATTCTCCTGTGCCCTATTATGGGACGAATATGATCATCAAGGGGGCTTCTATGGCAAATTTGTCATTAACCTCGGTAGATGCCTATTTAACTGGAAGTTTAGAATAATCCCTAGTTAATTTCTTTAAACCGTCTTAATCACACAAGTTCAAAATCGAAGCTATGAATTGTCATTGACGTCAATGTAAAAAGATAGTATAGGATAGGGGCCAAATTAAGATAAAATCAACAGATTAACTCGAAACTCAAATAGTGGAGGACCATTTATTGCAAATATCCGGGGATTGATTGGCGTAGGTACTTTTCTAAGCATTTATCACGAATGTCTCCGCACTCTTCCCCCCTTTGCCCCTCCTTACATCCCTGCCTCACTACCCCACGTTTAGGTATGTAGATGTGACGATATTCCCTAGTTTCGATGGGGTACTTCTTATTATCGGCATGTACAGGTAGGTTGAATTCTATCTTGGTCAACGCCGTGTAACGCTGCCGTTGGTCTAATGTAGGTAGTCGTCACTGTTGGCGAGTTTCAATGGAGGTATATCTCCAACACGTAGTCCTCCGGGCCCTCGCATCAATAGCTAGTACCATATCGTTCGTTATTCAGGGTCAAACTTCTCCCACCAGTACGCTTCCCCATACACTAGAGACCCGACCACCAACTGCCGACCATGGCACATAGAAGACGTGAGGGATGACAGAGAATTACATAAGGTCTGAGCGACCTATTTGAATACCTTCGATCTTTAATTATATCATCCCATCAATTTTCTAGATATCCTTTGCTCTATTGATGTCTATCACCGTTTATCATCTTTCTATATAGCTGTCATAATGGCTGCCCCCGTAACTATACCAAAGCTTCTAGACTTGACGATTGACAACATCACTCCGAATACGATTCGGATTAACTCGCAATGTCAAAATCCGCGCCTACGATATTTAATGTCGCGGCTGGTGACGCATCTGCACGACTTTGCTCGGGAGACGCGGCTTAGCACAGACGAGTGGATGGAAGCGCTCAATTTCCTCGTGGGCTGTGGACAGATTAGTAGCGATGTGCGCCATGTAAGTATGCTTTAGTTTTTGAGGAGCTAGACTATCGGTAAGAATACTAATGGTGTGGTGATTTAGGAATTCATCCTGCTCTCCGATATCCTAGGTCTCTCCTTGTTAGTCGACAGTATCAATCACCCAAAACCGCCGTCGTCAACCGAGGGCTCCGTTCTAGGACCCTTCCACACGCATGACGCACCGACGCTGCCCAATGGGTCGAACATGGCATCGGACCCCGAGGGCGAACCGCTACTGTGTATCTGCACTGTAAAGGATACGGCGGGGAGGCCCGTGGCAGACGTCAAGATTGACATATGGGAGACGGACAGCAGTGGACACTATGACGTGCAGCACTCCAATCGCGGGGAGCCGAGTGAAAGATGCGTTATGGTAAGCGATAGCGAAGGTCGCTTCTGGTTTAAGGGGATCAAGCCCGTGAGCTACCCCATCCCGCACGATGGCCCCGTGGGGAAACTTCTGGAGAGACTAGGCAGACATTGCTGGAGGCCCGCGCATTTGCATTTCATGTTTGAAAAGGAGGGATGGGATCATTTAATTACGTGAGTTGAATACTTTATTATGGAAGAGTTGGAGTATCTCTTACCACCACTGAAAAAACTAACGAATCTCGCAACCAGGGCACTCTATGCGCGCGGTGATCCATACGAGACATCAGACGCAGTATTCGGCGTGAAGCAAAGTCTAATTATAGACTTCGAGAAGGCTGATGCGGCAACAGCGAAAGAATATGATTTTAAGGAAGGGGGTTTACTACTGAAACATGACTTTGTATTAACGACGAAAGAGGAAACAGAAAGACTAAGGGACGAGAACGCAGTAAAGGCCCTTGCGCAGCTTGGTCTACAGTTAAAGCTTGTCGATCATCTACCTGTACCTGAATTAGACTAGATACATCAGGTAGCTAGATAGTGTTGCATTGATGTGTGTTTAGAATATCTGATCTCTATAAGACGACTTTGGTCTATTGCTTTGTCCTTTTCCCCAAACGCCAAACCCATATTTGGAACCAGATAGTAGTTGAGGTAGTTTAGTGCCTAGCTATGATTACATGGAGGCTAATGTCCTTACCCTTTGAACCATTCCCTAACTGATGTTCTTTGAGGCGGTATAAACGGGCTTCCTCCACGGCATCGCTTGTGCAGCTCGAAGCCGATGGTTATAGACCATTGGCCCAATGGCGAGGCTCAGGGAGATTTGTCGTAGCTCATCCACATGTGCTCTACTATCTGATACGTAAACAGGAGCGTACACCATATTCCGATAGAACTGTTAAGAACCGGCTAGCTTCGAGAGTACCGCTATTTCCCCTTATATCTTACCCGTCTTCATTGTCCCATAAGAACAGACGTTTTGGTTCGCCATGTCTTATCGCAGTCATGTTTACGTTCTAGTGTTCCGATGACACCGTAGCCTATACGATGAGAACCAGCCGCTACTCAGAAATCCTGAATTCCAGTTTCCCCCTCAAGCCTCTTTTCCCCTGCCTTCCCGCCACCACCCCCCTGATCCTCGACGAAATCACTCGCCCAATCAGGATCCTCATCATCAAACCACGCCTCCTCCTGCTCGCGCCGCTCAAGCACGTCGAACTCATCATTCTCATCCACAGCACTGTAGTCAAAGTCCTCATCTCGTCCCAGCACGAACCGGCGTCTCAGAAAATCATCCCACCGCCCACGCCCCTCCTCCTTAGTCTCCGGCCGCCGGGGCAGCCCCTTCAACTTCGTTTCACCGCCGTCGCCACTAACACTAGTACCACTGCCATCGTCGCCGAGACCGTCGCCCCCGTTAGCATACTCCCGAATAAACGGGTCGGTATCCTCCGCCGCCGGTTTCGGGAGCCAAGACGGTCGCCCTGCTGTTGAAGGTTCCGCGGGAAGACCACTTTCCTGGGAAGAGGCAGTAACTTGCGCCAGCTTAGCCTCGCCGCGCAAAAGGTCTACCTCTAATATCCGCGAGTATCCCTTCTCGCGCCCTTCTTTCTCGCGCTCAGCCGGCGATTGGAAGTGCCGTATGAGCGCGTCATACAGTATGGGGTCTACCTGAAGTTAGCTACGTGCAGTGAATATCTCTCGGTACCCCGAGCAACAAAAAAAAACCCCCTTCCCTCAGAAAATCAACACGGTGAGAAGAATAAGAAAACACAAAACACATACCGGCAAGCTCATGCTCCAGCGAATTAAAGTACCCCGGATTTCGATCGAGGTACTCGCGCCGCCGGTTCTGCACCCTGATCTGCGCGGCGCGCGCGGGTGACCTGGGCGGCCGCGGCTGGGGCTTGATGTACGGGGCGGCGGGCGACGAAGCCGATGACACGGGAGGCGACGGCGGAGCCGCCGGGGGCATAGGGGAAGCGGCGTTTGGGAAGTTCGGACTGATGCTCATAGTTTTATTTTTTGCCTTTTATTTTTTTCAACTCCCCTGGCTATGATAAAATCTATGGGATAGTATATCCTTCTGAAGAAATTAAGAAACTTCAGATTTACGTGAAACTGGAATGTATTCTCGCCACGCTGGGCTTCGTGTAGATGTGTGTAAGGAGTCCTGAAGAGAGAGACCGTTCTGATTATCTGATTGGGAGATGGTCGATTTCGAACTCCACTTTTATCTATAGTGGTGCTGATAGATAAGGTGATGCTATATATATACTAGATAGTCGCTTAACTGATATAAACCAATCAACCGGCATCAGTGGTTTAGTGGTAAAATCCATCGTTGCCATCGATGGGCCCCGCGTTCGATTCGCGGCTGATGCATCTCTTTTGCTTTTTTTTCGTCTCATCCCATGAGATGGGTCTTTATTTTTAATTGATCTTCAATTGTTAAATTGTATAGACTCAAATTGAGCGTATGATTAATAGTATAATGGTTGGCTATATGGCTTTATAACTTCAATTCATAATGATACTATATCTACGATGTACGCAGTTGTCCAATACCTATATAGACGTTCATCATCCTCCAAATCTAACCAATGCATCATGATTTTATCTATGAACCGGAATTCAACTGGGGTATAAGTTATCGCATACTTTTCCAAGTCTAACCCATTTTACCACTCATTCGTAATCATACTATGTAAGCAGCATACTTGTGCTCATATCCAATTTTCACATCCCATCTCATCTCACAATTCATCCATACGCATACCGCCCCTTCTCCAAATCCTCGCTTAATCTCCCACGGCTACGATCAAGACTAGGCCGTGTCCACGGAGCTCCCGTCGCATGACCGTTTCCATTCGCGTCGCCGAAGCTAACCTTGCGCGGGGCGCCGGATCCACGCCGTCCCGATGAGGGAGATAATCTCGCTGCCGCGTAGTATCCGTATTCATCGCTACGCTCGCGACTATGTCTCGGCCTTGTCCTTGCAGACAGTCCATCCGTCTGTATTTCCCTACCTAGTCCACCACGCTCGCGATGCGATAGCGATATCGAACTTGTCGGCGGGACATACGTCTCCTGTTCCGGGACCACATCCTCATCGCGTTTCTCCTCTCCTATTAAAAGCCGCCTCTTCCTCTTGCTTAGCCATCTCTTCCCTGCGCCGAAGATATCCTTCGCTGCGTCCGAGATATCTGTGACCGTAAACGCCATGGCAATTAGCGGCACGCTGACGCCTAGGCCGATCCCAAACATGTACTTGCTCACGTACGGGATCGTCAGCGCGGTGCCTTCTTGCCATTCCTGGAGGTTGATGGCGAAGAATGCGGCGATGAAACTCATGGGCAGGAAAATGATGGTGACGATCGTAAATACCATTATAGTCTGACCCTGCCTTGCTGCGATGACAGCTTGATCGCCCGCAAATCTGGCCTCGAGTGCGTTCGAGTGCTTCTGCTTGAGGTCTAGCAGGTCGGTGAGGTTGTCGTAGAGCGAGGCGGCCTGCTGGTCCATACGCCAGACGTCCTTCTGCCGTACCTCGAGACCCCGCAGCTGTTCCCGGCTACGCTTGCGAATCTCAGCGACGACATTGTCGGTGGCGCGACGGTTGGGACCCTCGCTGCGCAACTCCTCCGTTACCTGGTCCTCGAAGTCGGCGAGCGCGGCTACCTGCGAATCCAAGAGCACGGCGATGATGCTCAGCTCGTCACGAATGTCCTTAATTTCGGCCAAAAGCGACGTCTCTACACCGATATCGAGCAGCGCGTCCGGGAACTGGTCTGCACTGTTCCCTTCGTACGGATCCGACGTACCAAACGAAGACAGACGAGCCGGCCTGCCAATACTACGCTGACGACGATGGTATTGAAGCCACCGTGCCGATTGCGCTGAGGCCCGATTAAAGCGGCTAAACAGCTGGCTTTCCCGATCTGTGACGACACCGATAGAATTCTCAAACATGTCCAAAAACTGAAAGTCCTGATCGTCGAGCCGGTGCCGGTCAAATGTCCCGGAACAACGACTGGTTATAAGCATTGCCAAATCATCTAGTATATGTTAGTTCCTACTAAACATTTAAAAATTATACCTTTAAAGTGGGTGGGCAGAATATGTTGATTGTATAGGAAATACAAGAGAAGGGCATAGTAACATACTATTGGCAATTTGTTAGCCCCTATTCCAAAAATAAAACCGGGAGAATTTCAGGAGTGAAACTGTATACATACCACACAGATCCAATTGGCGGCCGAGTCTTAGCATTCGTTTCCTCTATAATCCCATCCAAAACATTTAAAGGATCTTGCTTAGGTTGATCCCAGCGTTGAGGGAAGCACGTAATGATAAGATCTAAGAAGAATAAGTCATAATCCTAACTAGTATTCCAGACGCGGCTTACCCTTTCCAATAACCCAGAGCCACAGCTGGTCAACCATAAATACCTTAGGCTCTAACAAGTACCTTTTACAATACCGATAAACCACTTGATCCGTGTCTCTCGCTGACGTGTCGATACCGTGGTAAAAGAACTGGTCGAGGGTTCGCCGCGGGTGGAGAGGCGGGTTGTTATGCAGATATGCATTTATGATGAGTGAATCTCGGGAGGTATCGACGAGCCGTCGCTTTTCATGGGCGTTTTTGATAGCATTGCTCATTTTCTGCCGCCGCTCATCTGTCTCGTAATGTAGGAATGGCATCTTCGCAAATTAGTTTAATTACGCAACTTCGTCAGCATGAAATGAGATGCTTACGAATAAGACGATTTTTCCGTTCGAGGGGGCAAATCCTGGTGTACCCCAGGCCAGTGGAACTTGGGACTTGCTGCTCAAGTTACTCGTGGTACTATCTTGTCGATGCGATGGATTACCCGGGGCTCCTTTAGCCCGTTTATGTTTCTTAGGATGCCGCTCCATGATCTGCTCAGACTTGCCTTTCTTTTTAGAAGGCATATCATCCTCAAAATAGTCATTTTGCTTAGGGCTTGAGTCTCCGCTCTGACTCGATCTCGTACTAACCTCCGACGGTTCCTCAGATAAGGGGGCAAGGGTTGATTTATCCTCCCTTTTATCTTGGAAACCAACCCGATGCGCGGTAATACGATGCGAGTTCGTCCTCATAAAGTGGGCATGTGGAAGTTCCCCGCGATGCTCTTGGTCGAAGCATTTCTCCAGCGCTTTAAACGCTTCAATGTCTCGATGTCCTGCCTCAATAAAGGACTTGGCAAGAAGTGTCTGCTGAAGCGTGAGCCGATTAAAATACCACATAAGGGAGAAATCAAGTACCTCAACCCAATCAATCTATAATGTCGTGTTAGTCCTATCTGTTATAACGGGGAGACTCGATTAAATTATACATTATTCGCAGGAAGATGGATCCATCTAAAATCTGGCTTATACTTGATATTCTTTGTTAACGTAGGAATCTTTGGTTTGTCGTTCTCGGAATCCCATCCGTATAGGAGATCGTATACGGAATATTTAGATACGAGTTGTTTCTTTTCGAACTGGCCGAAGTCTACGACAGTGGCTTCGAAAGCTTGGCATGCCCGACGCGCGATAGGAGATAGGCGGTCGGCAGCTCGCGCAGGCGAGAGCAGCTGAACAATCTCGGGGTGGTTTTTCTCAGCGGCACAAAGCATGGCTGTCCGGTTGAAGCTATCTTTGATAGATAGATCAACATCCGGCCGAGTTAATAAGAGCTGCACAATCTCCTCAAAGCCGTTAAAAGCAGCCCAGTGTAAAGGTGTCATCCCATTGGAGAGCTCAGCGTTTATATCAGCATTAGCTTCTAAGAGCAAGGTAACAACAGGTGCATACCCGCTCTGCGCAGCGTTATGAAGGGGCGTCCAACCACCGTCACTAACAGCACGAGGAGTAGCTCCATAATTAAGGAGTAACTTAACCATATCCTGGTGCTGCTCCTTGTGGTGACTTTCGGCAGCAAGATGTAAGGCAGTTCGCCCACGGTTGTTCGTAGCCGCGATGTCGGCGCCCATTTCTAACAAGATATGAGCAAGTTCAACATTGCCGTTAGTTGCAGCCCACAATAGCGGCGTTCGACCAATCTGATCCTTCACCTCGAGGTTCGCCCCATTATTCAGGAGTAGCTTCAAGGTGTCAATTGTCCATTTTCCCTTCCCAGGCTTTTCCGAAGCTAAGAATAATAAGGGACTTCGCCCTTCCTTATCTTGGGCTTCAACATTCGCACGCCCTTCTAATAGAGTCTCGACTACCTTATTAAAACCCTTCAAGCAGGCGCTAAATAGAGCGGTCTGCGCATTGCGATTACGCCCATTCGGGTCGGCATTGTGCTTCAGCAACTCAGCCACTATATCCGCATGTCCTCCTTCGGCAGCCTTTACTAAAGCAGGAATCTCATTCTCTCGCTTTGAGTTTACCTCGGCACCGTACTCGAGCAAAAGCTGGATGATGGAGAGCTTGCCGCGAGCTGCAGCTTTCTGAAGGGATTGGCGAAGCGCGTCTTGATCGTTACTAGATGTCCAAGGGTCTTCGGCCAAGATATCGCGGAGTCTGGCTTCGTTGGCTTGAGCTGCAGCGGCAATAAGTCTCAACTGTCGTGGATCGGGTTGGCTGCTTGCTACGCTGGCTTGACTAGCCATTACACAAGAGTCGGTGCGGATAGAGGAAAACAGGGGTGGAATTATCGCAAACGAATCGCCATTACTTATCGAATATTAATTAGTTAGTTAGTAAATATCTATAATTCTAAAAGATTAATTCGTTCCCCGAAATCACATGTCTTGTCTCACAACTATAACTCAATGCAATGAGGCTAAAGACATTAACAACAATGTATCACGATAATAAGCGGGCGTTGCACAAATTTGCGGAGGTTACAGTTCGCGATCCACGTCTATGTATGGCGCGCGTAGCTGTTCGCATTGACCTCCGAGCCAAGAGTTTAGTCAGGTGGCAGGAGACGGCGATCGAGGTGGGTTGAGCTGCAGCTTTTTGTCTTATCCGGACTTAACCAAGCCGGAAGAAACGCTAGAATCTGGGACTAGCCTGGCACCTGGAACTTTCCATACTTCCCACTAGTGTAAGCTCAACCTTAAAAAAAAAGCTCCTACCAATTTCACCGACTGGATGGTAAGCTTTCGGCGGCCCGAATATAGAATCTTCGCTAAACTAAAATCCCAAAACTCAAAACTCAATTTGGTGGCACAGTAACCAATCCATCGCAGTCTCAGCTATTATTAGAGTTCACACCACACGACGGTATGTACATACATACGTTAGGTACATATAAACATGCCTAATCCGAATACTACCTACATACTCGATCGACATATCGAGCCGTATTTCACTCGTGTTTGTTCCAGAGAATATCGATCCAGCTTGCATGCAGTAAGAAGTTAGATTCAAATGTAACTATCGGAATTAATACTAAGTTACACGAACATACCTAGGTCCCTACTACTACTATGCAACACCATGACATAAATAATAGAGAAACGGTGACAATTAAAATCTTAGCCTTCTTGGGCATGATTAATAGATACATAGTCTACATGGTATTTAGTGTATGATAACAGTGAGGAGGCCGTTACTTCGTATGGGCAAGACCGATAATAATAAAAATTGCCCAGTTGTGTCCAAGAACTAAGAACCTGCTTTATCAGCTAACTAGAACAGCATCTTTGGGCGCCGCCGTAATTTGGTGCTCTTGGGTTTCTTTTCCTTTTGCTTTGGCTTGTCCTTCTCGTTCTTCATTTTTGCAAGTTCGGCCAGCATCCTCTCAATTTCCTTCTGCTCGGCAGTTGCCGTCGCATTGTCCATCTTCTTCTTCCGCTCTACCCACTTCTTGTAGTCTTCGTCCTTTCGCTCCTCATCGCCGTCATCAAGAATTCCCTGTACAGGCTCTGGCGGTTGTAAAAAGCCTCTGGCATCCGCCTCTAGAATAGCCTCGTACATCTTGGTAGCCATCATTTCGTAACCGGCAGTGCCGGGGTGCATGCCATCAGAAGCCAGATTTCCATCCTGGATTCCGTCAGGACCTTGCAGTTCCGCGAGAACTACCGGTAGCTCCTGCTGTTTATAAATCTTGGCTAGCCTCCGGATCTGCGGGTTGACCTTCCAGACTTCCTCTCTACCGTTGAATCGCTTGTCCCAAGTAGGTAGGATGGTGCACATGATAATGGTGGACCTTGGTGAAGCGTCGAGAAGGTAGCGGACTAGGGCATCATACCGCTTGTAGAAGTTGTCAATATCAACATGTTGGAAACAGTCGTTGGATCCAGCGTTGACAAGGAAGAGATTAGGCATCGACTTGGGAACAGCTTTTCTAGCATTTCCGTGGATAGTCGCAGTAACAACACCAGGATAAGCCTCGATATCGTTATCAGTCATATTTCCGAGACGTTGAGTTCCGACGTAGTTAACTTTGTTGCCGACAGCTGTGAGCTTTTCACGGAGAGGTCGGCGGAAACCGTTGTTATCGATTCCCTCCTCGGGACTGTCACCACGAGTGGTTGACGCACCAAGCGCCATGATACGAAGTGGTACTCCATTGGCAAGTGGTAATTCATAACCAGGTCGGGCATACGGTTTTGTCCTTACAGTAGTGCTGGTGGCACCGCTAGATAGTTCGCTCGGGAAGGGAGTAAGAGATGAAAAAGTTGAAGAAGTATTGTGGGGCGCGTTGGTCGAAGGATAAGATATTTGAACGGTACCGTTACCAGTTACATAGCTAACACCAGCTTTGAAGTTGTCCCCTATGCTATCTAATTTATGTCCCCATTCATTATCGACGTTGACACTACCAGAAAAAAGCAAGACTACGAATTCGGTTAGTCGCAAAATATGCATGACTTAAGCCTCATCAAAAGAGTACAAACCTATTAAAAATAATGGTAGACCTAGGAATAATAGCGAGCGTCTTCGTGACAGGATCATCGCGACGTATCGACTCGAAGCAAGCTGTCGAGGAAAAGAATACTGATCTGTAATCCACCCCATTGAGACCTTTGTGGTTGCGCGCGCGCAACAGATCAACCGCCGTCAAGAAGCGAAGGGGGAAAAAAGTCAATGCAGTTGTCCACTACGCTACCCCACAATGCGATTAGCACGTTGTAATGGACGCGTAAGCTCCGTCTCGATAAAGATTAAAAAAAAAGGAGAGCAAGGGGTGAGGAAAATAAAAAGTGTGAGCTAAATGAAGGAATGAATAAGAATGAGCGAGAGAAGACAGCTATTGCGATATCATACAGATACACGACCAAAGCCCATCGAGACGGAATTAAGAAAGGTTGGTGGACTTCTTCAGGCGGGTTGTGGCGAACAGGAGGGAAGAAAAGCGTCAAACAGAAAATGGAAGACGGGTCTCCTATTTTTATCTAGTTGTTTAGACATGCAACATAATGCCGTCTTTTCCGTCGTTTTGCCAAGAAGAATGCCAAGAACCTTCGTGTCCCAAAGCTAAGATCGTCATTTTTGAAATGCCAAGACGATAGGATGTTGTTTGGAGGGATGGATGGCGATAGAGTCTCTTCTTTTTTTTGCCTCTCTTTGGTCAGTTCTGTTCCTAGATGCTGGTTGGGTCTTTCGTGTATAGTACGTATCAGATAGAAGTGACTGGTAATCCTAAAGAAAGATCCTAGTATGCCAAGACTAACTAGGGGCCAACGAGGATTTTAATAGGGAATGAATGTGCAACCATCCCTACAGTCGTACTTACCTATGTAGGTCATGTATTTTTTTAATGCACCTATGTACTTGCCTTACTTGCCCAGAGTTGGTGCTAACTGTCAACCTTAATCTGTATGTATTACCCGATCTGTACATTCTTTTTCTGGAGACTTTCCATTAGATGCTTGGATACTACCAGCATTGGTCCAGCGGTGTACCTGGGAAATTACGTTCTTCTCCGCATCAGAGCCGCCTTGGCCGCGTGCGTCGAAGACCCTCCTTTTTAAAAATGTATCTTCCAGTTACAAGTCCCAAGACAGGTATGCTGGTATGTACCTAATCCAAAGCCGCAACATCTCAAGCTCTTCGGCCACCAAGGAATAGGTATATGTAAGAAGTACGCCACTAATAATTTGACCGATACTAAAGTAGACTTAGTGACCACTTAACCCCACGCCGTTCCATCAGCTGAGCGCTACACTTCATGCATAAGGGCATGCAGTTTTCTTTGACAATATTAATAACAGCAAGGGATACATAAAGATTAATTTGAATTAACTAACTGCCTAAACATATCACAAGCATATCTAAACCTAACAAAACCAAGGTAGCACAAGCAGTACAAGGCGCATACACATGTAACAATACCTTTCCCCATAAAGTACAAAATTGCGATGCTACTACGGTACTACATACGATACACGAAGATAGAGAGATCCTAGGTAATTCTCGTCACCAATTTTGATTGGTCCCATGGTTCCATGCCCTTGGTCGTATTTCTCGCCAGTCCAAATTCAACCGTAGCCCTATACATAGTATGATGCATACCCAATACGACTCTCACTTCATTAAACACACGAGCTTCCTATTCAAATAATTGCCAAGAAGATGGAATACCTCTGCTTAACGACAAAATAGTATATGTTAACCAACCCGCGTCTAATTCGGGATCCTTCTTACGTGAGCCGCGTGGCACATTAAGTGCCAAGCGCTCCCTTTGGTCTCATCGTAGCGGGAAGATAACACTATTCTATTTTGATTCCATAGATAAGATCTATGGAATCATCCTATTTATATAGCACCCTAAAATCGAGGCTCTTTTTTTTTCATTTCCTTCGTCGTGCCACTTCGAACACCTGCCTATTTTTTATATTCCGAAAATACTTTGGTGTGGCTATAATCGCGACAGAATGAATGGTTAAAGCACCGCTATCTAATCAGTATGTCTCAAACGGGCGTCTATTAGCACAAAGAATATGACATCACGTAAAGGTAAGCTAAGTCAGAAAGACTAAGATATGCTATTACAAGGAATTGAAACGAAAGCATAAGGAGATAAAACAAAGCACGTAAACGGAAGTCAATGAGAAACACATGGAGTAGAAAAGAATTTAGTTAGTCGGATGAATAGTTTCATGGAACACAAGTGGCTGTAAAAATGGAAAACACAGAAACACCATTTATCATTACAGTATCGTCGAACTATCGAACTCATAATCACCTAGGTTAGGTACTTTCATCATCTAACTTATGATCGGGGAGAATCAGAAAAAAATTTAATTCTGGTCAAAAACAGATATGTTGGTCATTGCTGGGGGCTACCACTTGGTACCCCTATAACATCAAGCTCCACACGATTCAGTTCTCATCATCCCAGAATTAATGAAAATATTTTTGCTAAACACATGAATTGAACCCTAAACCTTGAGAGAAGTTCATGATGTTCTTTTCATGCGCATGCGACCACTAGGCCGTTTTGTAGTGTTTGATTTTCCTCTTAACGTGAACTATCTGTTGACATTCAGAGGGGTTATCACTGGCAGGCTTAAGGGTATTTGACGCCGATGATAACCACGTCCAGTTTGACCCTGTATGTCCCTAGATGGCTCACAATGTGCAAGCCTATGTACAAGCCTAGGGGATAAAAGAACAGGGGAGTATATAGGTAGAAGGATATTCTCATCAAAATACACCGACAACAAGGTAACAGTCTAGTATATTAAAGTCATAGTTGGTTCATGCCGTTCCCCCTGGTCGTAAGAACTTAGTCGTGCTATAAATCCGTATCTGTAGTAAGAGTGTAGGCACTGAACAGGACAGGTACATCTCGCTTTATAGTTAAAAAATACAGCATGAACCGTTTGAAAGAAAGCACCTTACAAATAAAGGAGTACGTACAGTAACAATAATTTCTGCATAGGTACCTGTACTATAACCTCCTATGTAAATTGTGCGTTCAGGAATAGTATGACCGATTATCTCTTACACTATTACATCCAATATAAACAAGTTAAAAATAGTTAAACAAGTTTATAATATTATAAGAGTATAGCGTGGCCAATGGAACAACAGTAGGTACACATCGATTGATGTCTCTCAACTAGAGAAGGTTAATTTCTTGGTAATTAACAAAATACGCCACTCTTCCAGAATGTTAAGGGGTTAATATTAACTCAAGACACCAATGTCTCCAATAACCTTATAGTTCATATCAACTAAGCTTACTTTTTACCAGGCAAGGCGTAGTAGTAGGTTTGGTCATAGTAGATTCACCCTTAGTGTACTAGTTTAGTCTATGGTATTTTTTACCCAAGCCAATATTAATGTTCGTCCTGAAAATCGTCTACAGGTACCCACTCATCACCACAACTAGAGACATAATCGCTATTGTGCTAGAAACACCTTGTCAGAGATATTGCATTTAGAAGTCTTATTCTTATTCTCATCAAATTGGCCCTTGAAGTGAACTCGTAGTGGTCAATAGCAGTTTCCTTTTGTAGTATTGTCAAGAGAGTAATAGGTGCTAAAAGTATAATAACTGCAATTTCATAGAAGTACATTTTGAGTTACCCAAATGATTTGAATTAGCGTTGAACTGGGTGGTCTTTTGAAGATGTATGAGATGAATGTTTTTGGGATCGATGGCTTAACTAACAATGAGATGGACTTTAGGGGGGCGACATATCTACCATATTTATACTTTATTGGCTACTAAAGACTTATAATATATCTTGAGAGGTCTTCTTGTCCTTTGATATAAGGTTGGAATCAGAGTATATTCTCACTTCGGTCTATTCTGAGGGTGTTGGGGTATAAGTGGGTTAGGGGTAGTTACAAGGGTATATCTACTATAGGGGCTACGTAACGCCCTTGTAAAGGTGTAGAAAAGCAGACGTTACTAGTTCAATCTATATATCATGATATTCAATTTATGTATAACATAAATTAAGGGTATAATATCTGACAGATAGTATACCTCTCAAGACGTAGTTGTTGAATGCCATACGATGGAGGTGCTTGATCAAATTATTCTTTTCAGTAAATTTTAAACAAGAGGGTTTCTAGGAGGCTATGCATATTCACCGTCATGTACACAGAAACAGTAGCAGAGATGCAGCTATAGATTATTCCAATAACCTCTATATCGTGTAACACAGTCTTCACTGTTAACACCATAGCTTATACTGATTGACAAAAGGGATTCTGACTAGATTATAAATAAGGTAGTCTTCCAATATAACATTCTATATTACGCACACGTGAAGATTGTTGTATAATTCTACCTTTTTACAAGATATTTAGGAGCCAGTTATGACAAAGACTCGCATTGATAGGTGCTAGTGATTGAGTAAATAATAGTCTAAGCTATAGTCTAAGTGTATAAACGTGAGAGATTCCATGTTATTTATTTATCAGTTTGTCATTACTATATCAATTAGTTATTGCTATAATAATCATATATTTTTATAGTATTTTAACTCACCCCTTTATATCTCAATCCCAAAGCTGATCTAAGTATATTCTTTACAAGTGTTTGTCTAAGCACTCATTTAACAAGAAGAAGAAAACAGAAGTTCATATGCCTTGAGTACTGAAGTATTTCTTAATTCAAAGAGTCATGGCTGTAAACTAATTTCTAACTTGAACTATCTAATACTCTTATGTTATTGTCTTATATCTACCTAAGCAACCCCCCGGGTATATGTGTTTTAGAATGCCGCCTAGTTACCTACTTTACAAATTATTCCAACCTAACTATCTAGTAATGGAGGGAGTATATATAGCTTGGTGTCATTTACTATGTTGTATTATTGGTGTTAGTATATAAGAAGGAACTCAAGACACGACACTATCAACGTATGAAACGTCATAGTTAAATGCTAAAAACATAATTACAACTGAACTATTAATATAATACAACCAAAACCCATTTGCCATAAATGTTTCAGTTATTTAAAGACACGACAATAAGTTTACTATTAACTCCATGGCCAACTTTTATACATTCAAAAATTTCTAGGTCTGCAAGGTACCAGATGCCTATTAAAGAGCACCAATAAGGCATGCACCCAAGTGACACTTATTATTCATAATAGCTTCACATGTCTTAGATACTCAGGTATATAAAAATAAGGTTTTGACCACTCTTTGTATTGGATGAATAGTTTAGCTCTGCTAGGTAGGCGCGCTACTGGGCCGGGATGCCTCAAAATAGGGGCATAACGCGTCAAGACGCGACTTCGACCAAATAGGCATCCACGTTTTCTAAAATTCTCGGTGCGACAGTAACGATAGAAGCTTCTACAACGACAATTTGGTAACCACGTTCTTTTTCTTTCCCATCAAACAGAAAGGTAACAATTCAACCTTTGCCTTTCTCTACTGAGTCAAGCCCTGTATTACCACATATTCTATTACATTTCAACCATTATCTCCCTGTTGGACCTGGTATTGTACTCTATCACTTTCAGTCACCCTCATTTTCTCCTCGTGGACGACTCCTTCGTCTAGGTTTTTATCCCAAGCACCAACAGGCAAGTTGAAAACAATGCAATCATGCGATCGTGCCTGGTGTCATCACTAACCGATGATAGAAGGACGCACATTCCAACCCAGGAGTCCCTTAGTGGCCTAATTGTGTTCTTGCCTTGTTCATTCTCCTCTATGGTCGCCACACCCTTTTTGCCTCTTCAAAATACCTTTAATATAACACTCTCATCATGGAAGTTCTTTGCCGAGAGCTCTACGACTGCAACATCAGCCCCACCCCATCAAATTCAATAGAAGAGCTGATCAGAAATCTGGGAGACCCACTGGAAAATGATAGGAATTATTCCAGCAATGTAGACGAGCTGGATGCCAAGTATCGACGAGTTCTACGTAATTTCTTGAAAAAGGCAGCTTCTTCTCCCCTAAATCATCCACATTTCTCGACCTTCATTACGGTCGCCCACCAAGTTCTCGCATGTAACCATAGTCTACATGTTGCCTTTGTTGAACGCCTATCTCACATGGTAATTCATGCCGGAACCTACTACCCAGGACCTTATGAAGAAGATTTCTTTTCGGCGTGCAAATGGATATACCAGGGCAGGAAAATACAAGAGCTAGCAGCACTGAATACTGAGGCCGATCACAGCGGAGACAAGAATGGTAGGAACGACAATGATGGGACCGAAAATACCAGCATCGCCGACGGAAGGAGCGATTCTAGAGAGATCGCCGACGGAAGGAGTGATTTCAGCGGGATCGCCGACGGAAGCAGCAACTATAACGAGATCGCCGATGGTAAGAGCGATAATGGTGGGGACGCTATTAGTATAGCTAGCAATGGTAGGAGCGACAACTTTCCAGACAGCAATGGAAGTGACGATAATGATAGGGGCAATAACGATGGGAGCACCAATGATAGACACGACCTCGATGAAACATCTCCAGTCTCTAACTTCTACAACTCCCAGAACTCCCAGAACTCCCAGAACTCCCAGAACTCCCAGAATTCCCCAGCATCGCCGACCAGACAATGTGCCCGATGTGGTGCTTCGAAACTATTTCTAACCTGCGGCGACTGTCTATTGAAAAGGGGTGCTCAGACTATCATGAGCACAACCTATTGTAGCCGGAGATGCCAAGAATTAGACTGGCCGACCCATAAGCCAGTATGTGTCAATCGCAAACAGCTCATGCGAGCTGTGTCCTTCATGGATAGCTTATTTCGCATCATGGAAGCTAAAGCAACCAATCTTCTGTTTAGATCATGCTGGGAAGAACGTGGCATGACGATGTTGAAAGAACATAAGCCGTATCTATTGGGAATGCTTGGTTCCTACATGACGCGTCCGTTTCCCTTTGACGGATTCTCTACAGATCGACATGCAGTAATGGTCCAGAGTGATCAGTATGTCCGGGAGATGATGTACTTGATTGGCCCGTTAAAGGTATTGTTCTTAGATGGTAAGTCAAGCTGGACTCTCTTTGAAGTTATTCACAAAACTACCTAAACATACTAACGACTTATAGACCTATGTCAAGACTTTAAGATAGTCACCATCCTCGTCAAGAACGCCGATCGTCCACTTTGCCGCAAATTCGAAAATGGCATAGAAAAGTCCAGCATGATGGACCCCCACAGTGTTCTTCGGTTAACACTCCCATCCGGAGAGATATTCGCTGTTGATCTTGCCGCAGGGCGATTCGGATGGGTGGAGAAGATTATGCATTGGAGTCGTTTCGAAAGGGAACGAATCTGGAAAATTATCGAGGTAACTCGCACGATCCCACAAGACTTCAGAGACCCGTATATTCCCGCGGCACAATCCATTCTCATCCACAAAGAAATACTAGCCGACCTAGTCGGCCACATCAATTTTCGCGTACACTTTGGTATGGACAGATTGTCTACCACTCTAGATATCATAACAAGAGTCGGCACGGAAGATTTCTTCGATTGGCAGGTGGGTCTCCTTGAGGGAGCGATAGATCTCTGCGAAGAGATGTTCGCGATACGCTTGGGCAATTACCGCGGCTATATGTACCTCACCCCTGAATTCGATTTGTGCGTCACAGCCGAACGATCAGACTATGATGCCATGCAGAGTGCCTGGATGCCGGAGGAAGAAGTTATACGACTCGAGGGCAAGAGTGAGGAATCGCTAAAGGAGGTCTGGAAGGCCCGTCTTGAAGAATCCCGTGTTAGATTCAAGCGCGCTACGCTACAGATCGAGGAAGTGCATATATAGATTGAGCAGTGGTATCTGAATCCGTCAAGGTTATGTGCATGGCGGCATGTGAGATTGCCATGCTCTTTGAGTTGGTGCTGTTTCTCCCTTTCTATGATAATGCTACATCATGTGCCTAAGTGTGGTCCTTTCTTAGTTGGGATTACATTCAAAATATTTGATGTCTAACGCATTGCATTAATGTACTTCCAAAGATGATTTAAACATCATTCCTCCTTATCTAGAGCCTCTCCCATGAATGAAGTACGTCCCTGATTCTCAGCCGAGTTTCGAATAATAGGCATATAGCCAGGTATGATATCGAATGGCTCATCAGCCAACCGTGAAGTATAGTCCAGATTTTGCAATCCAGATTCCATTTTCTCTCTCAACCTATCCCAATCGATTTCCCTTTCATCCTTATGTGATGCGTCCCATGATATATTGTTTTCGATATTATGCCACATATCTCCCAGTTGGTACTCTTCCAACAATCGCTTTGCATCGCTTTTTTTCTTTACACTTCGCGGCAGGACTTTTTCAACAAGATCCTGATAGCCTTTTTTACCAGCAATTACGACCGTTTCTAAGCTGACAGTAGTTTCCGGTATCTTAAGTAGCAGGTCAACCACCCCTCGATGACCTGCTTGCACTGCGATTGAGAGTGGTGTATCACCTTCCGCATCCTTGAAGTCCGGACGGTACAATTTTCTAGAGTCGAGGAGCTTTTGGACATAAGAGTCAAGACCTAGAGCCGCTGCCCACCAAAGAGCCGACCTATACATATAGTCCTTATAATCTGGGTTAGTTCTCTGGGTGCTTAGGATCTTCTCAAAGATAGATTCGTTTTGAACTCTAACCGCGCATGCTAGAGGTGGTGTGTTGAGATACCTGTCATCGTTTGGATCAACTTCGTCAAATTTTAAAAGCAGTTCTACTACGTCCTTTTTTCCTTCCGCAATGGCTAAATGAAGCGCTGGTAGTTTCGTATCATTTGGATTTGCTAGTCCGTTGCTGAGAAGTAAATTTATGATATGACAATGTCCTGATATGATGGCCAAACTTAATGGCGTCATACCCTTTTGATCGTTATCAAATATTGACCGGTCTCCCCAGGTTTGTATTATATCTTTGAATATTATAGCATGTCCTCGTTTTGCTACTTCGCGAACGACCATACAACAATAATCATAGTCGTCATCGTCGTGGTCATCTTCTTGCCGTCGTATATCTCTCTTTCCAATGAATCTTCTCGCTATGTTGATATCTCCGACTTGGGAGGCATAAAGAAATCTGTCTTTATCTTGTTCTGCTCCTGCACCCAGCTTCATCAGGACGTCGACAACCATATACCAGCCTAATTGACAGGCATCAATAAGTGCAGAAGATTTTGATGACTCGTCAAGAGGTTCCCGTTCCAGAAAATAGAGAGTGGCGCTCAAATCAGATTCTTTAATCGCTTGAAAAAGGTTGTCTGCTTTTATTTTTGGGTTGACTCCCTCTCCTAATTCAGTCTGTAGCTTTCTTATTTGGTAGCCGGAATATGCTAGATCCCTTTGTATGTGATACAGGGCAGCGGTAGCATAACATCTAATCGTCTCAGCAAGGCTAAGTGTCGATTGACGATTACTTGAATATGTGCGACCCCCAAAATCAATCCAGACAAGTGGGATAGCCATGATTTTTTGGTCTCTTGAGTACCGTCGTAACAATCCAACAATTCCTTTGCGGACCATAGTTGTTCTGTAGTCATCTTGTAAGAGAGCTTGACGATAGATTTCGCAGGTCCCTATAAAAGTTCGTCTGACCCGATTAATAGTCTCGAGTCCCTCAAACGATCGTTCCTGCTCGCTTATTGATCCTAGACTTGAATACGAATGACGAAGTCTATAGTCAATGAAATCTGTATCCCAATCCAACCGAAATCTTTCCGATTCTATGATCTCATTAAGGATCTTATCAGGAAGTTGAAGCTTATGCTGATTTCTCAAAATCGGGATGGTACATGCGAAAGCATCTTCTGCGTCACACAGGCCTCTTTTAACAAGAATCTCCTGAATCTTGTCGACAGTCTCATTTTTAACCTTAATATCATTCGAATGTCGCGTAGCTTCTATTTTCCCGATATCCTGGACAGCTGTCATAATTGCGGATAAAAATGAAGAATATATTTCCTGCGCGCAATTTAATAAAAGGGAGCTTTCGGAAGTCATCACTAAAGCATCAAGACTCTTCCACGGCGAAGTCTCTTTCAAATTACACCAGCCAAAAAATCGTCGCTGGTCGTCTGATTTGCGAGGGGGTTCGTTTTTGCCAACACCAAGAACGAAGTTATCATCCTCATCTTGTCTATTCCTCCGCTCTCTATCCCTCCACCATTCACCATTCTCGACTTCCGCGCGGGTGATATTTCGCTCCGAATTCGAGCTTTGATTGATGTGGTGTTCGTTTCCTTCTGCTTTGGATCCTGATTGGATATCTGCGTCTTGTACCTTTAATCGGCATTTTTGTATATATACCTCCATTTTATCTCTCCAGAGATTCAAATCCAGTTTTTCGCCCGTTTCATGCTTCATATTTTGACTAGCCGAGAGAATGCGACATATACGCTCATCAAACTTCTTAAAGTCCACGTCTTCTGCATCTTGACTATCGCGCGGCTCTTGCTGTTTTAATGACCAGAACCACAAGCCAAGGACAGCTTCTAGTTCGGATATATCAGCTTTCCACGGACCTTCAGGAAGGTTGTCCTTATTAATTGCTCTTCGCAACGACATTTGGATAGTTCCATCTTTGGCTAGGGGAGAATCCACCAATGTGCATGAGTACTTGATAGTCCAGAACAAGCGAAAGGTTTGTCCCCATGATCCAGAAAGTTTAACGGATTGCTGGGAATCTGAGGCAAAGAGAACTTGCATCGTTTCTTCAATAGCTTGCGCCAAAGCTAGGGCCGTATCTCGAACTAAAACGCGTTTATTACCCCAGTGACTGCTATGTTCCGACACTGGTTCCTCCAGTCCTGTCATACGAGCAAGCCGACTTCTATAAAAGAACATCTTTACCGCCGCATTGGGACCAAATCCATCACAGGTATTAGGTGAACAATTATGTTGAGTTTGCCTAGTGCAGTATTTTTCTGAGATCCACCGAGCAATCTCCTCCTCAGCCATTTTCGTATGATCTATCAAGAAATTACAGTTGCGTAATTGGATTCGAAACCCAGAAAGGATAGACACACCGCCTGAAATGCCTTCGAGTATTTCTAATAGATAGGATATATTTTTTCTATGGGCTTCGGAATAGGAAGACGCATTTATGGTAGAGTTAATAGTAATGTCTGCGCAACTTGTCCTTGGCGTACTAATAACCTCCCATTTGCAGGTGTTGGGTATAGAAGGCATATCAGATTGTCCAATCTTGAATGTCAACCAGTCCAGTTCGTGCCCCTGGAGGAAGTTTGGGTCTTCCGTTATAAGGTTATCCTCCTCCCTTAGTCGCTGAGTTCTAAGCCCTGCACGGACGATGCTCATAATGATAGTCACGCCCAGTTGGAGGACCGACACAGATGAGTGACATGCTCTGAGACCTAAAAACTGGCAAATAAACCCTATCACGGATAATGAGACTGCGGTCCAAATATAGCCCATCGTAGCATTTCCCCTTTTGTCCTTATACGACGTGATGTATTTCCGTAAGGGGAATTTGGTGTCTGAATACGCAAAGGGGTCAAACATCTGATCGCCTATCGTTTGATTTCCTGGTTGGACCCAATAGAACCTAGACTTGACGTTCGGACTAACTTTCCTTTCGAATACATGTTCCTTGGTTTTGCTTTCGACCAAGTAAGCACATAATGCTATTCCGAGGCAGAGTAAGATCGTCCCAATTACAAACAACGGAACCGCGTAGGAGTCTAAAATTGATATTTAGTAATAAAATAAAACGAAAACATAGGAGTTAGAGTTTACCTTCATTAGGGCTTCGTGTCCATTGATAGTGGTATCTTGTGAGAACTGCCCATACCAATACGAAGGACTGCATCATAATCCCTAGTATGGCCGCAAAAATAAACCAACTACGACTCAATGGCTTGATCCCAATATTGAGAGACAGATTTGGATTTGGTGCAAAGCGTGCTGGCTTTGCTCTGACGTAGTTCTCCTCGTCTGATCCCGCAGATTTATTTCGGTTTTGCGTCTCGTTCCATTCTTGTCTTCCGCGCTCTGTTTTGATGTATTGCTGGAACGAATATATACCAGCTGTTGGCTTGCTTCCATCTGTAGGATGAAATGCATTGCCCGAATACTTGGGATCGTGTACAACTTCGAGTAGCTTAGGACGACCGAAAACACGAGCAATGCCTCCATTAGTGTAAAGCTCACAAACATCGCGGCTAGTAGATGAGCACAATTCTGCCTCGGCTGTACCTGCTCCCTCTTGAGCTCTTCCGACAAAAGCTCTAAGAGATGGCGTCCCACATACTCGAATTGCAGATACGACAGCAGTAATGATTCCAAGGGGGGCCATAGAGAATATAACAATATCTAGAATGGTTAAGCATTCGCTGAGATACTGCTTGGTTGGATTTTCTCCAAAAAGGCTAATAAGGGGAGCAAGATCTGTAGCAAGGTTGTTGGAGAAGTCGTCCCACCAGTCGTCGCCCATAATTAATGATTCCTATGACGCTTGTTGCTGTAGAAAGGAGTAGAGAAAGGTCCGAGGGTAAATAGGTATTCATCCGAAAATGCGAGCAAGCGAAAATATTTACACCAACATATCGCTTCCCATGCGAGAGAAAGACAGTTATTAGATCTTGGGGAAAATTATGTGTTGGGCAGCAAAGCATATAGCCAATAGAAGGCCCGGGCAATCGCATAAGAAAGTGAAGCGTGTTATAGGGGTAGGGAAGGTCTTGATGAAAAAGGAATAAAAGTACAAACGGCATATACTCGTGGGGACTCAAATCAAAATTAATTATTCAGAAGAAACTATTATGCTTCACTTTGGAAAGGGTCTAAGAAGGCATGTTGAGTAAATAATGATTCTTATGATTTTCTAATCTCTTACGGTAGTAGCTGAAGTCGGGCATTACGACGCCATTGCAGCGACGCCTTTTATATTGGTTGTTAGCTCCTTTTATGTATGTGAATAACTCCGCAAATAAGAAGCTACATGAGAATAAAAGCTACAGTTGTTGTATCATCATTTGCCGAAATTTATTAGCCAACAGTAAAATTGCAACATTTGTCTCAAGATAAATACGGTTATGGGAATAGAATTAAAATGGATGCACGATGCGATTTGTAGGTAGCTATATACGGTAGAACGTGCATTCGGATAACGCGCCGGCAGGAACAAAAATACGGGATTCATTTATTTGCTCTAGCTAGGAAGCGATAGATATTGATCCGGCAGTTATAAGTCAAGTCTAAGGGGGCAAGGAGTTAATATCTCTAATAGCCAAAAGGTAACAGGGTAGAACAACTTAACTACAAAGTCTCTTATATAGCTGAAAGAATGCAAGACCAAGAGCACGATAGCATAGAAACATAGATGGGCAAGGGTCCGAAAGGTAGCCGGAGCCTGATGATTATCTACCTTAGGTACCTAACCCAAGTGTTGGGTCATGGAAAGGTATTCGGATCCGCGTTCGTAAAACCACAAGATCGATGGAGCCATTGTTGATATGGTCATATCTACCATTATCATTTTCTAAAACGGAGAATTGGGCGCTTACCTATGTTAAGGAGAGAAGGGCTATCATTTTGATGTAGCTACTAGTAGAGGCTTAGAGAAGACGGACATAATGATGCTTCTTGCAGTGTAGCTGTACCTCTTAAGTACACTACTTGCTGTATTTATTAGGCTGGATAAATGATCGAAAATGAATGGTACTTTTAGTACATATACCTTAGGTACCTTTATAATTCCTTACTTCAAGCACAAGCGCGAGATACATCTGCCTCAAAGGCGATCAACAGCAAGAGCCGATAGCTGGCTCTGCAAACTATATACCAAACAAGATTTCCAAGACCGCAATGATCATCAACAGAATGGTCTTGGCCGGTCATAATTCCTTAGGTCCGACCCGAATACGTCTCTAAGAGCCTCAAGGCAGACAGGGAGCAAGCGTAGCGTGGACATACCTTTGCAAATGACTGCCCGAGGCATTATTAGTCTAGGCATGCAGGTCGTGGGCTGAGATTGGTCGAAATTGGGGCCTACGTCCACACACGATACCTGACCCGCCGACCATCCTCTAGAATTCATAAGTTGATATTCTTCTCAACGACGCCAAGGGTGCCAATGATAGATGCAGGCGAAGATCTTTACCGTTATCTGCAACGACTATCCTTCCTTACAGTAACGCCCATGCGCATACCTAGTCAGATCTAGCGTTGCGGGCCGCTAAATTACCAGCATTATCAGGCAGAGCCTCACACTAAATTCGGCTTCGTAGACTCCACCCCGGCAGCCCGGGCGTGGTGCCGACAAGTGTCTCCATAAACGATCGTAACTAGCTTCTCCGATCCTCGGGAATCAGCGGGTATCGGATACCAGTCCGCTCCTGAGCAAGAAGCTAAAAACTTGTATCTTTTTAATTGGCCTCAGCTCGGGGAAGTAAGCACTAGGACGAGAGATGGGCTGACAGACTGATGAGTTACATAGTAGCGGAAGATACCCGGCCGATCCATACGCCTAGTTACATAGAGGCCTCGGCGCTAAATCGTGTCTCGGTACTGGTGTTTAAGCCTACCGACGTCGAAAGAATTTTCCATATCCAATAAGGATACATCTTGCGCATGTCCGGAAAGCCCACAGAAAAATTTAAAGAACCCACTCTGGATCAAAACAATATTCCTATTAGGGAGGCACCGATTACGGCGAAAAATAGAGGCTCAAGTAGTCGAGTATGATAACCTCTCGATCCCTTAACCCTCTCATAACCGATAAGCCGGGATTGATCTCATGAATTAGTGACGTCGTTAATGTAATCATACATAAGACCCTTTAATGTTTAGGTTCACCCCGCTCCATATGTAGCTCCTTAAGGCATGGCCATGTATATAGAGCCACCGTGAACAAACAATGAGTAACATATATTATATGCATCCCAACATCACCCATTCAGTCCTAGATTCATGTCTCGTCATGCCCCGTTATCAAAAAGGTGAAGGTGTTTGCGTAACTTAGTAAAAGCGAATGTGAAGAAGTAGAATAGATAAGAGTAATAAACAAGTATTCAAGGAGTGTAAATTGAAGGCGGGGAAGCTTCAGTATAGGTACGAATATCCAACATCGTAGCTCTATCCAACTTGAGTCAGATTTTATATACCGTTCACCCCGCTGCCTGCGAAAGCGGCAACTTTCGAAGGTATAACGTCTATCGTCAAAGCATTGAGGCTAGTCGTGGCGATTCATGAAACAGTAGCTCATGTATCTCGAGAGAGTAGTCTTCTCTATGTCGTAAGTAGTTGGGTTTTCGCGATATAAGACAGCCGAGGGTTTAAGAGCAAGAAAGAAAGTAGAAGATTGCTCTAGTAGTTTAATTCGAATGAGCTGTAAGGAGAAACGTATATACCAAATTCCTTCGTATCCCATAGTTAATGATTGTGATTTGAAAGGTAGGACGTAACTAATATTGATCCGGTAGAAATAGGCCGAGATAAAAGGAAGTAAAGAGTCGTTGACTATTCCCAGTAATAAACTGGTATCTCTCCTAGAATTAGACGAATGTGAACCTAAGAAGTGATTGCAATAAGGTCATTGAAGCGAAGATAAACGGGGGTTCAAATAGTCGCTAGTTTGGTAGCCAAGCGCCTGGTAACCATGTAGATAGGACACCCAAATTCAGTGTCTATTCGGGCAGGGAGAATGGTTAGGTCTCTGGGTTCTCCTCCTGGGCTACCATCTGTTCGTCAAAAAAACTAGAGTGGATTTCAGCATTGATATCTTCCAGTGGGCCAAAGCTATGTTTATCGAGCCGAAATAAGACATTATCCTCTTGCTGCTGCTGCTGCTGTAACTGATGTAGCTCTTGAACCTGTCGCTGTCGCTGTATCTCTTGCATTTGATGCTGTAGTGCTTGTACCATTTGCTGTTGCGTGTGAATCTGTTGTTGCTGTGATTGCACGAGTTGCTGCAGCTCTTGGAATCGTTGTGGGGGGTCTACATGTTCTTCAACATCTAACAGCACCGATTAGTTTAAACAATAAAATAGTATAGTAATTATGGCAACTTACATGGAGATGGGTATGGACGGTAAGCCCTTGGGAAAACTATCTCGTAAATCCTATCCCATTTGGCTAGCTCCGTCGCATTCCACGCGTCTGCTCGTCTCCGCAATGCCTCTTCTTGCTCATGGTGAATTGCAAGTATGGGAAAGCCGTCTTCAGCGAGCGCACAGGGTTCAATAGCCCTAATGTGCTCTCTGAATTGCTCGTACTGGTCGAAGGGTTGACCACAGCGTTGGCATTGGGGGGCTCGGTGCCTCCGGTATAAGTGTTCCCTATGAATTTGTAAGAGGGAGATTGGGCGAATAGGGTCAAAACTTGACATACTTAACTCGGGATGTGTTTTCAAACCCACCATTATTATGGCAATCGAGATGTAAATGAGGAAATGTCTTAGCAATTGGACAGGCAAGCCTCAAATTGGTGCTTTTCGAATTTATAGGTTTCTTCCCGCGTCTACGTGCACCCCCGTCGTCGTCGCCATCGCCATCATTGTCTTGAGCATTCTTCTTTCTCTTCTTCTGCTGTCCTTGATTTGAGGGAGACCCGGCTGTCGACTGGGGATCGCATGATTGGACATGCTGTATCCCACGACGACTTGGACCGGGTGTGCCCCAAGCGTATGTAAGGTTTACTAGACAGGCATTCAGTTGATGAGAGATGAGATGTTCAACGTATGCTTTAGTCAAGGGAACGACAGTGTTCTGCATATGCCCGAGACCAGTGAGCCGAGCATCTCTCCAGGCATTATCTACCCAACTAAGGATCGGCTTGACATCGCTACATCTAGGTCCGAGAACATGTCCAGGGATTTGAATAAGTCGCTCTGGAAGTTGCTCTTTCCTGAAGTATTGCTCAAGACGCGCATCGCGGAAATATCGAGATTCCAGCTCCGTGTTAGAATAGATCCTGGTCTGGGAAGATCCGGCGTGAGACTCGTGATACTTTAGTTCAGTTGGCGTGCTAAGTATAGTCTGAATGTTGACATCAGGGTTTTGTAACTTTGCCATAGTCTACTACAGGTGGTGGTAACCTTGTTATAGACATGGGTGATCAAGCGATCGTACCTATGGGGTTTTGACGGCAGGAGGACAAGAATTCAACACAAGAAGATGTAACATACGTAAGGAAGCTGGCGTTGCTATAAAAAGAAGGAAATATTGTAACAGTAGATTTAGAAAGAGAAAAGAACAAGACAGAACGCCCATTCCTAAAGATATGATCATGATAGTTTTGCGCTGCTCTCCTCAACACTCTTCCGAAATATAATAGTGGCTTAAATGCGCCTGCGAAAAATTCCATAGCTGCGGTAAACCTATATGCATATATGTGTGACGTACCTGCAGTAGTGCTATGGCACCGTTGGACCAAAGGTAAATAGCTCTGTGCGATTAACGGAAATCTTTCGTACAACTACCTACGTCGGGCGTAAAAAGACCTTCATCTAGATGGGCTCTGTCCAATGAGTGTAGGTACCTAAGTAGGTAGATAGCAGATCTTAGAAGACTCTTGAGAGCGGTTTCAAACCACTCCCACCCCATAGCAGGTCTTCTCTAGACTCAAACATTTAGCGCACGTTTTAGCAATCTAGATGCGAGAATCTCTTTCGAAGCACTTCAATCCGTATGGTCATAATTCAAACCGGCTGAACGAAGACCTCGTATGTATTGATATAAGAATAAAGCTCTAGTTATCTTAAGGTAGTTAACTATAACTTTCATTAGTCGTAACTCCAAAGTCTAGCAAAAGTACCCTTACAATTATAGCGCGCCATTTCCAGAGCTAAAGTCGCATGTGTCTTATATTGAAGTATAAGACATCCAACTAGGCCTAGCTACTTGCAAGACTAACTTCAATCGGCGCATCGCGTAGGGAGTCTATATACTTTATTTCAACGGCAAAGGGCTATTTATTATGTAGAGAGGTTACTCTCGGCGCAGTTGGGGAACTAGGGAAGCTTACAATGTATTGCACAGCGTCGTAACATGTGTCACCGCTTTGGGGGATGGGGAAGTCTGGGGCTAGCTCAAGCATGTGAAGAAACGTTAAATTTCCCCCATACAGCACGATACCTCGGTCGGGTAGCTGTGGGGTCTGACATCAGCGTAACTTTAGCGTAAAACTTAGACTGCGTAGCGGAACTCTACAAGCGCGAGGTAGCCACGCATCCGAGGTCCAATTACTTTTGCTGTAATCATAAACTCCGGATTCATTCCCTTTACGTTCTCCTTCTCAACTGTATTAATTTTATAGAATATCTCAACCCGCCAACTAATCTGGATATTTAACATCATATAAACATCATTACCAGCAATACTATAGTTAGACCTTAAACAACAACACAAAACTAACAATGGGTGGTAAGCACTTCTCCGAATCCTAAGCACCACACGCAGCTGACAAAACGTAATAACCATAGCCCTCGAAAGATTATCGCAGATCTCAGGCCAAATCTCTGGCTCCAAGTCGGCGCGTGAGAAGCTTCTCGAGAAGAACCCAGACGACGTAAGCTTCTTCCCCAGCTGGTCCGTATTCCCAACAAGCTAATAACTCCGGGAAACAGATCGTAGTAACAGCATGTCTCCGAACGGCGTTCACAAAAGGCGGCAAGGGCGGGTTCAAAGACACACAAGCGGCTGACCTGATGGCGGGAGCCCTGAAGGGACTCTTGGAGCGATCCAAGATCGACCCGTCGCTGGTAGAGGATGTGTGCGTGGGTGAGGTACTTGCGCCTGGTGGCGGCGCCACCGAGATGCGCGCCGCAGCTCTTGTTGCTGGCCTCCCCGAGACCGCCGCCGTCCGAACCCTTAACCGCCAGTGTTCGTCGGGTCTACAAGCCTGCGTTGATGTCGCCAACCAGATCCGCGCCGGCATGATCGAGATCGGTATCGGTGCTGGTGTCGAGAGCATGAGCTTGCAATACGGGTAAGTCACTTTTCTTTCCTCCCTCAATACTCCCCCGTAAAGCATCCAGTATTGCCGAATTCCCCTGGCTGACAAGATCCTCCTCCAAAAGTCCCCAAGCCGTAACCGAGTTCTCCGACCTCCTCGAATCCTACCCCGAGGCCGCCAACTGCAAAGTCCCCATGGGCGTCCTCTCCGAAGACATGGCCCGAGACCTCAAGATCTCGCGCGCCAGCCAAGACGCCTTCGCCGCCGCCTCCTACCAGAAGGCCCTCAAGGCCCAGCAAGCAGGTCTCTTCGACGAGGAGATCCACCCGCTAACCGTCAAGTACACCGACCCTAAGAGCGGCGAGACTAAGAACATCACCGTCAAGAAAGACGACGGCGTCCGCCCCGGCATCACCGCCGAATCCCTCGGCAAGATCCGCCCCGCCTTCGCCGAGAACGGCTCCATCCACGCGGGCAACGCATCGCAGATCAGCGACGGCGCCGCTGCCGTCCTGTTGATGCGCCGATCGACAGCCGAGCGCATCGGCCAGACCATCCTCGGCAAGTTCGTCGCGGCCAGCGTCGTCGGCGTTAAGCCGCTGCTCATGGGCCTCGGACCCTGGAAAGCGATTCCCAAGGCCCTATCGCTAGCCGGCGGCCTAACCATCGACGATATCGACATCTTCGAGATCAACGAGGCTTTTGCCAGCCAGTGCCTCTGGTGTGCTAACGAGCTGAAGATCCCCGCGGAGAAGATCAACCCTAAGGGTGGCGCTATTGCCTTTGGTCACCCTCTCGGGTGCACTGGTGCTCGCCAGGTGAGCACCCTGCTGTACGAGTTGCGACGCCGTGGCCAGAAGGTTGGCATCACGAGTATGTGCATTGGTACGGGTATGGGTATGGCTGCCATCTGGGTTGCCGAGTAAGGGCGTTATATCTTTCAAATTGGGTTAAATTCGTGTTTAATGCCGTGGCGTACCACGGTACACATTGTAGGAACATCATCTCGGGCCTTTGGGAGAGCCTTTGCATGTATGAAAGTCATATACGACGGGTACTTCAAGGAGGCAAAAGAGCATTGTGTACAATGTATATCTAGGGCGTTTAGTATATCATCCATATCGTATATGCAATTACAAGCTTCGTTGCCATCCATCTCTATGAAATAAATATCAACAATATAATTCAGTCGCATGACGTATTTTTAAATCCAATATTACCGTTTTTCCCTGCGGAACGTAGATGGCCCCAGATCATCCAATATAGGTGCCAACGGGCTATTTTCGCACTACGAGAACCCCTCGATATGGCTACCCAGCCCTCTCTCCTTTGCCAGACGTATAACCTCGAATCCGACCACGAGGTCCATGAGCCCCAGCCCTACGCTCTTATAAATAACATTACCAGCTGAAAGCCAACGCGCCAAGTGGTGGTCATGTCCCGATTGCTGCTGCTTATGCCGCTGCTCGTCCACAGTGCTCTGGCTCGAACTTTGCCGGTGATGGAAAGGTAAAGAGCGGCTGCTGCTCGTCCTGCTTGGGCTGCGCGACGAAGATCGCTTACCTCCGCTACCCGATGCCGAGTTACCCGATTCGGACCCGAATACGGTCGACATAGCCGACCCAGGTGATGCGAGGTCTAACCTTTCGGAAGACTCGTTGATGGAGGAAGTTTCGGTTGAACTCTGAGATATAAGCAATTCCTCTTCTTCTTTTGCCAGCCTCTGGATCATGGCCAGCTCGCCTAGTCTAGTTTTAATCAATTAGCAACTATGTTCATAAATCGTTAAGAAATATATGAGACTCACTCAACGAGCTGCGTGGGCTCCAAACCTGCTTCCATGATCTCACCTGCCTCCTTCAGTGCCCCGTCTAGAGTATCTACAATGATTACTCCGCCTTCTGTTGCGTGCTTATGATAATGATGTCCGAGGGTGCGTGTCTTGACGGCCTGGAGTAATAACTCTCGAGGTAACTCACGCATATACTTTGTATAGCTTCCTATCGCGACAATTAATCTACCTTTCCTTCGACCTTCGTGACTTGTCAGTATGCTCGCGTCGAATAAATCTTCGGTGCTTGGCGTGCAACAGTAGATGACATCTGCCGCCCTCAAGTGCTCTTTTAGCAATCTGCCATAATCCCCGTAGGTCTGAGTTAGGAGGCTAAACTGCGCCTGTTCCCACCCCTCACGCTGCTTGATATCTTGAGATATGCTATGTATCTTCTTAAATGTGTCTCTAGCACTCTCACTGAATGTTTTATTGATAATGTATACTTCGCGGATGGTATCCCCCCGTAACATCAATGCTAGGCGCATGTGCCAATAAGCTTGTAATCCCGAACCAAATACAACAAGGGTTCGGACCGAAGCGCGCTTTGCAAGGAGACAGGAGGAAGCAAGCGCGGTACGGAAAGCGGTAAGGGTCTTCGCATGTAGGAAACCTATAGGAGGGCCCTGGGGGGAGTAGAGGGTCACCGAGCCGGTAGGTCGGATGGGAGGCAGTGCCGTATCTGCCGATTTATCCGCTGATGGTGACGACAAAGTAACGACTGCGATTTGGTTAGCCAAGATAGATTCAAGATCACTAATGTCTTGGCTGTATAGACTGACCTTTTACTGCATGGCCAAGCGTGTTAATTGAAGGCATGAAAAGCGTAGTCGCGCCGGTAGTATTAGAATGTACCGATATTCGCTCGGGCTGGTGAACGATGCCATCTTTTATAGATTGTGTACCGGTTGAATACTCGTGAAGAGCATTTCTGAGCGTGTCGACCAGTTCTTGAGCTTCGTCGTGGCTAAGACTCTCTAGCAAGCCGCAAATTTGATCGTCCGAAAGAACTGTTAAAGACATGGTTGTCGACCTCGGAGTTAGCGCGTAGATAAACACGTTCCTGTAGCATTTAGAGTTGATCACTAAGCTATTGATTCTTTCGATAGACTTGACTCTAGGTTACACGAAGAGAATTCTAAGGAATCTTGAGGTTGGATACTTGAGTCCAGGTGGGAGAGAGGAGATAGCCGACTCTCGGCAACCAAGTTGAAGGCTTGGCTGAGCGCACATCCACACATAATTTGATCTTCCATAATACACACGTAAAAGATAAGGTTCTTTTAGAATGCCATGGATCTTGGCGTTGACCCATTCCTTTCATGATATATCCAGGAAAGGATATGAGATAGTATGGTGTGATGTGTAGATGACTATTATTGGTTGTGATATAATACTAAGTTGGAGGTGTCGTAACTGTATTATACTGTACCTACCTTTTAGGCGTTCAAGCGTTACACTTATGGCTGTTATGGCTTCTATTGTAGCTGCTACATGTACCTACATATCTTGCGCAGAGCTAGCCTATAGCTACCCCGCTATTGTAACACCATTAAAACCCTCCAGTGACGTAGGAAATCTATAGGGAATCTAGAGGGGTCAGCTTGGCAACGAACGAATACTTCATATATGTACTACCTACCTAGACGACCGGCCTTATGTAAATTGGAGATGCACAAGTGAGGAAAGAATTGATTTAAACTGAAGAAAACCCGCCGGAACGGTGAAGATAAATTAACCAATCAACCAATAATCCAACCGGCCTAGATTCGGAATTAAAGCACATGGTAATCATACGATATAAAATGCAAGGAATATAAATCCTCATTGACCAATAAACACCAATTCCCATCATAGAAAGCGGCTCAATCGCACGCTATTTCGCAATTTTCGCAATTTCGCAATATTTCCAATAACGTACGGAAAACCCGTCGCCAGACTTTTTTTCGAAACTTTGGACACATCTCCGTTTCTCGAACGCCATCCACCAATATGACCCTTTCTGTCGGGTATCTTGAAGATCAACCTCGCTAGTAACCCCCATATTCGCTACCCATATTCGCTCTCCGTTAGATGACATTTCCCTCCTATGCTCTTCTGTTGCCAAGATAAGACACACACATACATCCCAGTGTATAAACGCCCCTAACTTGTACCTGACCGCTTGCTTCCGTTCGTTCCGTTTAGAGAGCTTGCATGCTGCCCTCGCCGTCCGTTCTAAAAACCAGCATTGCATGCTTGCCCCTAACAATGTCCGAGTCTCCGTTAACGCCTGATAGTCCGTGATGTCCCCCCTTGCCTGTGCCGATGCCTAGGTCGCGAATGCGTCCCGTCCCGATGTCGAAAAAGGTTCCGTGGACCTGCAGGCCCCTTTCGGCGATGGCCTCCTGAATCGATGCATTGGCCATGAGAACGTTGATGCCGGCTTCAACGTTGAGCTCTGCAATGCGCACCGCACGCTTCTTGTCGTCGGTGATGCTCTCCAACTCTTCCTTATGCGCTTTACGCACAGCCTTAAGAGGCATTAACCAGATGTCCAACACGCCGCCGACGCGGTTGTCGCCAAGCGCAGCTGCGGCTCCACCACATGACGAGTGCCCGCAAAGCACGACATGCTTCACCTTGAGATGCACAACTGCATACTCGATGACAGCTGCCGTGTTAATGTCGGTAGGCGAAATAATGTTGGCGATGTTACGATGCACGAACACATCGCCTGGTTGCAAGCCTAGAATCGTCGTCTCCGGGCAGCGCGAGTCAGAACAACCTAACCAAACTGTTGCACCACGTTTAACCGCATTAGCCTCCTTAACTCTTTCAATAGGTAAATTACCATCTCCTCCAATGTGACCATTCTCCGCATTGCATAAGCTGCGGCGCAGCAGGCTCTGGATTCAGGATGACCAAGACCGTACTAGTGTTCTGTTGAGTGGGTCTTTGCTCATCTCGCATCTCAACAAAGAACAAAGGTGTATATATTATGCCAAGAAGAAATTATTTGAAAACTTACGGATTGCTGGCGACTGTCCCGATGCCAATTTGGGGAAGAAGTCGGGGTTCTGATGACCTTTGTAGCCGGACCAGGCTTGGTTAGAACTCAGCGCGTAGGCAAAAGCATCTTCTGCGGCCATGGTAAGCGAAACGTTCCCCCCAAAGTTACCTCGCCAATCTCGGGGATCTCAAAAATAAATTTAAGCGTATTTTTGGGTGTAATGAGATGCCGGCGTCCACCCCTGTGGATCCAGATCTGGGATTTACTAACCCCTTTTCTTGGCGGGGGAGATAAGCAGCGAGTAGAAGAGGAATAACAACACGTACGCGGAGGAGCAGGCATCTCGAAGCTACGAAGCTGGATGCGGCCTTTTATATATGTGAGGGTCGGAGATATGTAAGGTAGGTATGATGACAACACAGGGCGGCACCCAAGATCCCAGCCGGTACCAACTGAAGGCGGGATGTAGGGATGCAGGATATGAGCGAATTAGGAAGTCCCAAGCCCAATCAGATATGGCGCCCGTCCACTCTCTGTCCACACCTTCAGGAGGATCCTATCCTGTATGCTTGATGACTGATGACTTTGACCGAGGTTCTGGCTTTCGTCTGGTCTCGCTCAAATCGCGCTCGACCGGATCGGTATTCACTCGGAGGCGGCCGTGATCGTACGGAGGTGTAAATCACGCGACGAGCTGGTATCACTGGCTAAGTATGTGGATAGCGGTGATGATGCAACTCGGCTTTAGACTGATAATCCCTCATGAAGTGGATTCGGTAGGAAATTTATTTGGAAAGGAGTAGATAAAGGTAGGGACACGTAGACGTATAAAAAGAGCCGTGTGGAATCAAGAGAAGAAGAAGAAGAAGAAGAAGAGTCTCAGGATACTAACAAGGGCTTGTCAAACTTAGCGTCAGCAAGCGATGATCCATGAGGCTTTAATAGTGTATCACGCTGGAACTATCGAGAGGAGAGAGATCAACAGGTAGTATCGCTAAGTCCGGAGTCCGGGGTAAAACAGTAATCTCAACTACTTAATCTTAGATAGATAGCTGGCCATCTAACCATCTAATCATCCCAAGCATCCCAAGCATAAATAACACCCCCAATCTTGTTAATAACCGGTCGCCCAGACCTTCCAAACCAAGGTTCGAAAGCTTCGCCCTTCGCGGCGTTACCAAGACCAAACCATGTAGATCTATAGACAGGCACCCGTTGGATAAGCATAAGCATGAAACGGGGGGGTCGCAGGCCGTGAGGCGGCGCACGGGATTTTGGGATAGGCGCGGCATGGATCTAGATTACGGATATTGGGAGCTAATAGGTACCTACATAGGTGTAAAGTTGGTTTCCCGTGGATTTCGCCAAGGCGTATTACATGCTTGCGCTGCTGTGCGCTGGGTACCTCCGAGAAGGGCCAATAGCCAATCTGCTTGCAACGTGCCGGGCGTGCTTTCGTCGGACCCCCCTGCCTAGGTGCGCGGCTTCGCGGCATGGGAAGGGAGGATAGATAGGTACGTAGAAGAAAGCGGTGAGGGACGGGGGGTCGCTGTCAAACGAATTACCTGGGACTATGATGTATCTACATCTTGCTTGCTTGCTTGCTTAGGTGGATGCTGGGTAGGTATGGTTGGTATACGTTTGTAAGTGGTGACTACAGGCAGATAGATGAGGTAAAATACTCGTTTGCTTTGAATTAAATACTTAACCTAACCTAAAGACTTGCCCATGTGACCCTAGTTGTCCAGTTACATCAATGTGATGAACCTTTTTCCATTCACTAGGTAGCTTCTTACTTACATATTGTTGTGAATGAGAAAATTACTTCATGTACTAAGGTCACAATGGAGGGTATCTTTCCTGGCAAACCTGGTACTTTTAGTTTATATATTGTTCTTTGCACGTGACGTTACCGTCTATATGGCTCCCTTTCGACAAGCTTCCCCTCCTTACGAGCTAGAAGAAAATTTAATAGAGGAATAGGTAGGTTAAGAGGTGGATTGTATATTGGTAAAAAGTAAATATTTCTCATAAAAGACAGATGGAACGATTTATTAAAAGTTTGTTATAAAGTTGCTCTTTCGAAACTATATTTTATTTTTACTCTATTCTTGAGTCTTATCTCTTGCAACTATGATATCAGATGTAAGCCGCTTAGTTAAGCTCCCCCTATCTCCGAGATCTACTTGGCGGTCAGCTCGTACTGGGTAGGCTATTAATACCTATGAAATAAGTTTAGGTTCAATTAATATCAGCGCTATTAGTTTTTTTTTCCTACAGTTCAATCGCTTGAATAATATATGGCATTGATTATATTCAATGTCTATCTCGATATTCTATCAATGATGACAACCCCCTCCTCAACAAAAAGCTTATTAATATCCTGTGGTGGCTGTGACGCCTCAATTAAAACGGTTATATTAATATACGCTGCCAAGGCCTTGGACCCTGGAACCCAAACGCCTGTCAGCTTCCAATCAAGAGCCTCATAAGTTTAAATACATCTACATAGTATCAGTCATGTGCCGACACCACGTACGATGTAGTTTATTACCTGGGTTTAAGGCGCCTTGGTTTTTCTTGGCATCATTCACACCAATTCCATACCTACCTAATGTACCTATTTCTCATACTATTTCTCATACACCAACAATATGTATATACGGTATTGCGTTCGCTAATAGGCCAAGCATTTTTAGCATCATAAAACTCAAACGGTATCCGTCTTGTTAATAGACTCGTATTTAAACCACATACTGCACGGCCTTCAGCGTCAATGGTCGGCTATAATCTAAATATCTCTACACTAGTGTAGTCAGGCACCAGGTTCCCCAAAAGCGACGGGGGTCATCTTCATCGTCGACGCTATAATAGATAACGAGCGTTTTTACAAAGGTCAAAGCCGAGCTAAACACGCCCCTATCCCGGGGAAGCTATTCACCGGCGCCCCCTATTTTTTTTAGTTTTAACAACAACATCTAGGTACACCACGAACGACATTCATACTTGTCTCCGAGGATAAGTATCGTAGCTAACTCGGCATTCACCCGCGGGTCCACTGTATCTAGTGTAGCCGACCTACATACACTATGAAGCTTGTTATGTGTTGTACATATAAGTTATAACTCAAGAGGTAAGGACCAGCAGAGGGTTCCACTGGCCGGCTAGCACGATATCTTCAACGCTCTCACCGACGGGTTTAAGTAGGGCATTTCTCGGTGAGATGGGTTTCGAGCGATTACCGACGAGACTCCTTAACCGAGATAGATGGTCAAATACCTCTCTAATTCCAAGAACAGTCACACTAACAACACAACAACAACAACAACAATAACAACAACGGTCCCGAAGATGCCGGTAGGGAATTAGAATACAGCTATCTAGCCTTTGGCAACATCGCAGATCTCATGTCACAATATTTGTTTGATCTCATCCCAAAACATTCTAATCTAGATCCCATGCATGCCTTATCTTGGCATACTCAATATCCCAAGATACCGCATTGCCGGCTATAGCATGGAATAGCACATAGTGTTTCAGTAGATACAGTAAACCCGTACCATAACAAATTTACTATATAGGTAGGTTAGCAAATATACTCTATGACTAACTTAGACCCTTGTTTTTTTTGATATTCGTTATAGTGCGGTTTTACTATAGTATATCCCCGGCGCACAATGTTACAGCCCAACGAGCTAGGTGATACAAACAGATCTCCTATACCAAGATACGCATGAGTAGCAGCACTTAGCTCTAGGTAGGCACCACTTCCAATCAACTGAACAGTGCCAATTCAAGCCCGGTGCAAGTATCCGTATTTCAAACAAAGGTTTATCATCACGGCCAAGATAGAATCAAACAGTAAGCGAATAGTTAGACACTGATATACGAGGCCAAACATGCCTGCGCCGCGTAAGCTCCAACATGGATGTAAAGCTACAAACCCAGCACTCAGGAACGTTTCCTGTATCAATACCTAGTCTGAGCCAAGAGCGTGGGAAAATACGACGCTACGAAGATATTTGCTTGGCACTCTTGGCTCGGCTCGACTGTCCTCATGCGGTAATCTCCCACAACACCAAGCCTACAAACTAATTCGGGTCCAAGAAATTCACCTATTTGGAAGATATAAAAGCCAAGTCTTGGCTCGAACGGTTAGGATATTACGGGAAAATAGCGAACATAGACTTTACGAAATTGCATCGATCATTCATTTGTCACATTGGTCGTCGGCGAAACTCTGCAGATGGAGTCTAGATAGGCTTTATGCAAATCCATGTGGTTGGTATTCCCTTTTACCTCCTCCAACGCCGGAACTGTGCAAATATAGAAATCATGATCCCGTGACCAGCCCTAACGCTTAGACTTTGATGGCCGAATCCAGAGCCTTCTTCTTCTTCTCGATGCGCTTGTTGGCCTTGGCACCCATGATACCACCACCCCACTGTCGTCGAGCGTTCTCAGATCCGGCTAGGTAACCGTCCTTGATAGCGCTCACGAGCTTAGAGAGCTCGTTCTTGTCCTCTGATCGGACCTCAGTGACGGCGAGGACGGCAGCGGTCTAAATTTTAATTAGTCAAACGTATATAATGCAATATTAATGGTTAATGCATACCTTCTTGTGGACAACAGTTCCGAGGCGGGCCTTGCCCTTGATGATGGCGTAGGGGACGCCCATCTTTCGGCACAGAGCAGGCAGGAAGATGACAAGCTCGATGGGGTCAACGTCGTTGGGGATTAGGACGAGAGAAGCCTTCTTGTTCTCGATCAAGCCGACAACGTGGTTCAGACCGAACTTGACAGCGTAGGGCTTCTTGCTGACATCCTCCTTCTTCTTGCCCTCCTTGATCGCAGTAGCCTCCTTGACCAATCGCTCCTTCTTCTCGGCCTTAGACTCGGGTCGGTACTTGTTAAGGAGCTTGAAAGCCTGGGCAGCAGTGTTGCGGTCCAGAACGTGCTGGAACTGGGAGATAGCTGGGGGGACCTTCAGGCGGAGGTTGATGATCTTCCTCTGGCGCTGAAGACGGACATACTCGGGCCACTTCACCATACGGGAGAGGTTTCGCTTGGGCTGGATGTCCTGGCCAATGCCAAAGTTGCGCGATCGCTTCTCGATAAGGGGGTTCTAATTGATATGTTAGCATCACTTTCGGGCTCTTCAATAGAGCAAATGATTGAGGAGGATTCTACTCACCTTGGGTGTCTTCTTGGAACCTGCCTTAGAGGCGAAAGGGGCCGGGGCGGCCTTCTTACCGGACTTGGGAGGCTATCATTGAGAAGAAAGACATCAGCAAATGTGTTCCATTGACTGTAGTCTTTCTTGAACTCTAGAGAGATAATCACGAATGGTATTTCACATTGCGCGAAGATCTCAAGCCAGTTCCTCACCTGCGTCCGAAGACAACAGGCGGAAATTAAGCAACTCGACAAGCGAGTGCCATTGAATTATTTGGCTGAGTGCAGGAGCACAGCAGTCTCGAACGTCAGGAACTTACCATATTGATGATTTGGTCGTGTGATCGGCGTTGGGTGAAAGGTTGCGACCGAAATGAGAGGTGTGAAAAGTAAAAGAAATCTCGTGTAAAGTTGCGAGCCTAGAAAAAACAGAAAAAGTTGTGCGTAGGGTTTCTCAGTGGACCGGATGGTAAAATATCGGAGAATTAGCCCCGAGTGGACTAGACCCAGATTAACCTAGTGCATAATACCCCTCTATCGTACCTTTAGGTACCTTGTACCTTAATATCTTCAACCCCACCAAAATTCTTCGAACCACCAGAACTTTGCATGTGCTGTAAGCAACCTTGAATGACATGAGTCAATCTCAACGAATCTTAAATTTTATGATACTATTCCAATTTATTTTTCAACAATATTTATATATTTTCATAAAATTTACTCCATTATCTATATCATCTAAGAAAGCTCAAGTTCTATAGAGAATGCCACCGGCACTTTGTGCCCTCTGCAAAACAGAGCGAGCCGTGATTAAGAGGCCAAAAAACTATCAGAAACTCTGCAAGGGCTGTTTCATCCGAATATTCGAAGATGAAGTGCATCATACCATAACTTCATCACGGCTTTTCTTCCCGGGGGAAAAAGTTGCCATCGGTGCATCAGGTGGCAAGGATTCAACCGTTTTAGCTTCGGTGCTCAAAACACTGAACGAAAGACATAACTATGGAGTTGATCTAATACTCCTAAGTATCGACGAGGGTATTAAGGGCTACAGGGATGATTCCCTCGAAACAGTTAAACGCAACGCGGTACAGTACGACATGCCACTTAAAATAGTAGGCTATGGTGAACTATACGGCTGGACCATGGACCAGGTTGTGGAGACAATCGGCAAGAAAGGCAATTGTACTTATTGTGGCGTCTTCCGACGACAGGCTCTAGATAGGGGCGCGAAGATGTTGGGGATCAAACATGTCGTTACTGGTCATAATGCCGATGATGTCGCAGAGACCGTTCTTATGAACCTCCTTCGAGGAGATCTACCGCGCTTGTCAAGGAGTACGAGCATTGTCACCGGAAACGACGCGAGTGAGGTCAAGAGGAGCAAGCCGCTAAAGTATTCATACGAGAAGGAGATTGTTTTGTATGCGCACCACAAAAAGCTTGATTATTTCAGCACCGAATGCATCTACAGTCCGGAAGCCTTCAGGGGAAGTGCTAGAAGTTTGATCAAGAATCTAGAGAAAGTCCGCCCCAGCGCCATCTTGGACGTTGTTCGAAGTGGGGAGGACATGGCGAGATTGGTACCCGGTGCTACACCAAGTTCTTGTGCTTGTGATGGAAAGGCTGCACCTAACCGAACCCCTACTGACGAGGATAATATCGGCGGCTGCGGTTCGTCAAACGGTCGCACAAGCGGTGGTGAGATGGCAGCCATGGAGAAACAACTCAGAGAAAATGAAGCCGCCGAGGCCACTGGACTCGAAACAGAGATCACAGCTGAAAACCCCAAGACACGATCTTATGACAGGCCAAACCCAGCCAGTGGACAATTAAAGACAGCAGGCACTACTCTTCCCATCAGGTTAAAGCAAAAGCTTGGCATATGCGAGAAATGTGGTTATATGTCGAGTCAGAAGCTATGCCAAGCATGTATGCTTCTCGAGACCCTGAATAAGAACCGTCCAGAGATTACGATATAGACATAAAGTAGGCAGGCGTTCCGGAATCCCTAGGTCTGTTAGAATAGGATTTAAATGATACCCTAAATAAAATAATGACCAGCAACAGACGCGCGACAAAACAGCTTGAGTATCAGGTGCTGTATTTTGTAGACTTTGTACAAGTAGTTGTCCGTCGTAGACAATATGCTTCTCTTCGCCAACCCCTCTATTCTTTCATCTACGTAAATCGCTTCTCGACCTACATAATATGTCAGTACTAGGTATCAACAACATATTTATCAACTGCAGAAACATACCCGCCATGGGTTGTTCAGCTCGAATCCAGCGGGGGCTGCAGGTGCATCGCTCTGTCCTCGTAGGTATCCTGTAAGGCGCATATCGCGGTTCATCACTGCGTAAAATGAAGTTAATTTCCTCCAAGCCTAAATATATCATATTGCGGATTTGCCGTACTCTGCCTATCCCACTGATCTAACGATCGCCTCGCTCTCTTGCCGCCATTTTGCCAATTTCTAAATTTGGAAAGTCCTGCGCCGGTAGCGCTAAACATCTAATAGGGTCTTAGTACCCAAAAAGTCTATTATCGAGGTAAGTTATCATCGACCGGGGGTTCTTACGGCAAGGATGATTCCATATGGAATCAATGCTTCGAAGGGGACGGCCATTACGGAACTACAGGCTATGGTAAGATGAAAAGTTAGTATAGAAACATTAGGGATGTATCGTGATTATGGTTAAAGGACTCACAATGATGTATGACCGCACGGTCGGTTGCAATTGTTTGTTGAGGGCGTCAGTTGACAGGCAACTTGCGGTAGCTTATTGTGTGATTGAGGTTGAGATGGCCAAGTTCAACAGCCAATGATGTCGACTCAATTGTTACAACCTAAGGCAGAATAATTTGCCTTAGCAGTGTTAGCAACATTAGCTAAGTAGTTCCAGGTCTTATTCAATAAATGACTTTAGCGAGCTTTGACAAGCTTCGGCGTTAAATGGCTCAATGGGTCTAAGCTTGGGGTACCTGGGGTACTACCCGTATCGGGTTGGTCAATGCGCCATCTTCTGAGCTGACTAATTTGTGGAGCCATAGCCGGGAAGTTACACCACCAACTTTAACTCACCTCATCCAAAGAAGGCGCGAGGGGGGATTCATTTCATCGCTTTCAAGTACATTAATCACCCTTCATCGCATCTTTTACTATTTATTTTCCTAGGAGGACGCGTAGAATTCCTCCCTGAATCATGGGATTCTATAAATAACATACAACAATTGCCTTAGCAACGATATACAGCGCGTCTACAACGTCACTTCCAAGTCAGCAAAATAAACTCCAGTCCACACGCTTCAAATGCCTTGGGTATTACCAGCATTCGATCCTATACCTATCCTACCTTCATACCCCCAATATTTCCGAGCTTAACAGTCACATTCGTCCTTTTATGATAGGCATGCGACAAGGTCCTTAGTAACGCGAAGTGGCGCGACCCGGAGGTGTTAGAGCACTTGTCGCAAGAAACACCGAACCCTACACTGTCGCCTCTCACGTAAATAAAAAGAAACCACGCTCTACTACACAATACTCGTCGACCATACCTGCCGAATCGGTAAGGCGATGGCAAATACACAACTCATGCAAGAGGAACTACAACAAAGCGTAGTATTATCCGAAGAGGATGCCGAGTTTGAGGAAGATCTACCAGACGACCCAATGATGGTAGATAGCAGCGCCCCCTTGCCCTCGGGCAACTCAGGAGATTCAGCCCATATAGTGGCCAATCATATTGTACCAAGCTACAGTAATGATAATACTATAGGTGCCAACATGGTACTTGTAGACGAAACAGCTTCACACTACAACGCAGGAGGATTGGATGGGATGCCAGCTAGTAGTGGTGAAGCTAGTGATCACGATGGTGAGACCTCGGTCAGCGATGGCGACGACATCCATGATGAGGATGCCTCTGATGTTGACGCAGAAGGAGAGGACGATGACGATGATGCTGCACAACGTCACATTAATCCAAACGCTAATTCCAGCGATGAGGATGATGTAGCGGAAGGAGCTGCTGACGAAGACGAAGATGAAGACGAAAACGAAGGTGTTGGCGCCGTAAAGATCAAACCCGGTGATGAAGAAAGCGATAGTGATGATGATATCAGCCTGGGGTCAGGCTCCACTCGGGAATCAACACAAGAGTGGGAAGAAGTCGTCGAAAATGATGACGAAGAAGAAGAGGAAGACTCTGACGCTGTTGACCCTAATAACTGCATGTTCTGCAAAAAGGACGAGGAACACGATCCGGGAGTAGAATTTGAGGCCTACCTTACATGCAAGAAATGTGGTGAACATGGTGCGTACAATGTCTTTATAGGTGTTCATATCTCTTTGTGAGTAATCTAACTTGCAACACTCAGCTCACCAACAATGCGCCCGCGAAGAAGGAGCACTTGTCGATATAAATGGTATGTTCTACACACAATAGTTCATGCTTAGTTATATAACTCACCAATTTGCATAGATATATCGATTTGGAGATGTCCAGACTGTGCTACTAATGATTCAGGATCAGATTCGGAAGCGCATTTTGATCGTGAGAACGCAGAAGGCGATCACGATATGGAACTAGATGGTGCCGACGATAGTGATTTATCCCCTACTGCAACCAGTCTATCAACCGCTCCTAAACTTGCCCGAGATCTACTCCCTTCTCATCGCGGTATGAACAAGCCAGATTCCCACTCTGTTTTTAAGCAGTTAGTACTCGACGAAGACCCTATGGATGGCTCGCGAGTCCTACGAAAAAGGAAGACGTCGTCACCTGAGGCGGAGGTAGATGTAGAGGAAGTAATGTCGCTACGTAAGCGAAGAAAAAATACTTCTGATGAATCTGCCCAAGACGAAGTTATACAGGAGACCGCAAATTCGGCAGAAACATCAAGTAGACCAAGGTCAGGGCGCTCCCTGCGCCACAAGGCATCAAGCTCAGAGGCTTTATGCACGATTATTAAGAAGTCACGCTCCAGTCTGCTGGTAAAGATGCGAGTGAGTGCTACGGAATTACATAAACTTTCACGCAGCTCAAGAGCCCGGAGAAAACGAGCTGGGCGGGGAACTACATCCAGATCATCTCGTTCATCCAGAAATGTCACGTCAACACGAACCGCGGCTGCTGCTGAACCACCCCCAATGACACCATTCTTTCCCTCCAGCTATTCTCAGCCATTTTACTCATTTTACGATAAGGAGCCAGACGAGCTTAAAGGTAAGCCATACGGTGGCATCCTAAGCGAGGAACAAGCGGATACGACGAAGACGCTACCCACTAAAGATGACCGGCGACGATTTGATGAGGCGAAACAGAAGGCGGAAGAAGAATGGAGAAATAGATTGCTTGCTATGCAAGCCGAAGCAGAGGTACCGGTAAAGAAGTCACGAAAGGCTTCTGGTCCCGCAAGCCAGATTGAATGTATCGAATTTGGCGGCTGGGAAATAGACACCTGGTATGCTGCACCATACCCCGAAGAGTATAGTCGCAACCGAGTCCTATACATTTGCGAATTTTGCTTAAAATATATGAACTCGGATTATGTTGCCTGGCGACACAAGCTCAAATGCGCCGCAAAGCACCCTCCTGGTGACGAAATATATCGGCATGGCTCAGTTTCCTTCTTCGAAGTTGATGGCCGAAAAAATCCAGTATACTGTCAAAACCTCTGCCTTCTAGCCAAACTCTTCCTCGGTTCTAAGACGCTATATTACGATGTTGAGCCGTTCCTATTCTACGTCCTTTGCGAGTACGACGATCTAGGCTATCACTTTGTGGGCTACTTTTCCAAAGAAAAGCGTGCGAGTAGTCAGAATAATGTGAGCTGCATCCTCACATTGCCCATCCACCAGCGAAAAGGTTACGGCCATCTACTTATCGACTTCTCTTATCTTTTAACAAAAGTAGAGGAGAAAACCGGCTCTCCTGAGAAGCCGCTATCTGATATGGGCCTCGTGTCGTATCGAAATTATTGGAGATTGGTCATGTGCAAGTACCTCATTGAACACATGCCTGAAAACCAGTTGCAGAGGAAGGGCTTGAGCATTAGGCAGATATCAGACGATACAGGAATGACCCCGGATGATGTTATCTCGGCCCTCGAGGCACTCCGCTTCCTCGTTCGGGATCCCGTCACTCAAGTCTACGCGTTCCGGATTGATATTTCCTACTGTCATAAAGAAGTTGCGAAATGGGAGGCGAAGAATTACGTGAAGCTAATTCCTAAAAATCTTACGTGGATGCCTTATGTCATGGGCCGTAGCAACGCTACAAATTTCGAGTTGGGGCCAGCTCTTAACACGATCGCTCCCCGCGAAGAGGACGAAGAGGTCAAAGCTGTCCAGACCCTGGCAGAAAGCGGCATTGCGACTGGAGATTTTGCCATCCCGCAGCCTACCAACCAAAAACCGCCTCTGGGCGCCGAATCATCCGTCCTCGAATCGACGGAACCAAATGATAATGCCATTATCGAGCCTCCTGAGGATATAAAACCTAATGGTATTGGCAAGGAAAACGCAAATACTTCTGCAAGCAGGTCTGAAGACCCAAGTATTTCAGTTGGTACTACTGCTCCTGCGAATATTCCAGACGACGAAAACGATTGGCTTAAGCCATACGATACTATCCCAGCCAACAGATTCCAAGTTTTCCCGCCAATAAATAACAGGCGCACGGCCATTTCACGCCTCAACTCAGGTATTGCTAGACCGCCGCCTCTGCCGCGTATCCCACCTCCAAGCTCGCGACGCGCTGTACGGCCCAAAGCTCGTCGCTCAACAGGCGGCGCTGCTGTTCGGAAGTCAGCTCAGAAGACAACTTCAGGTAAACGTAAGCCTGGCGGTACCGGCCGTGGTCCCGGTCGATGGCCAAAGGGTACCAAGAAGAGTGATTATGGCAACGCGGATAGCGGTCCTGGTTTACCACCAGCGTGGGTTGAGCGTAAGCGACTGGCAGGTCTAGCAATTACAGATGAAAACGACACTCAAGACACAGTCCAGGTGCAAGTCACCGAAGCCAGCAAGAGTCAGAAGGGCAAGCAAGTCGCATCCTTCTCTGCCAAGTTCGATACTGCCGATACTGCAACCAACAGCGGATCCGCATTGCCTGGCGATGCTGACGTCGATGTGGATATGAGCGGAGTTGGTAGCTACCAAGAAGACGTAGGCGTAGAAACAGGGGAGACGTAAAGCACCGTTTATAATCCCAGACTGGCATTGTAATTATTTGTGTTGTATCTAGTGTATAATTGCGATGGGGTTTTAGGGATTCATCAGGAAGATATTCATTGATTCACGCGAGTTTAGGGAATGCACAAAGCCAAGGGAATGGCGTATGGCGAAGAAGTTTAGTTGCGACGCTGGTAGATACCTAATGGAACATTTGATTTTATCGTTACCTGGTTTGACCTCTTTCCATGACTCTACTTTCAAAGTTTAAAGAGATGTGTGTAGGGCATGAAGAAATTCGGGGGCAGAAGCATTTATATTCGTAGCTATCTTTTAACGTCTATCCTATACTAGTTAAAGTCGACTTTGTTCAAGCCTAAAACCAATTCAGTGTTAAAAGCTCTGATTTATTCCCTTGCACGACAAATGACTTGATCCTTCATCTTCTAAACTAGATGTTCGGATTATGTTCGTAGATATTTGAAGCGTTAGGTACTTAGATTACCTCTGTATATTACTACCTGTGACATGATTTCTCATCCGTGGGGTGATGCTAGGATATATTTAATATATTATGTAGAGTCTACTTGCCGAATTTTATAAGTGACTCAGTATAACAAGTATTAATTTAATATTTAAAATTTCAAGATATCGTAAGTCTTTAGGTTTGATTGGTAGCATATTAGTTTTTCGAGGTAATGTATATGTCATGTGTTTTAGCTAGTATTAAATTAGCTACTAAGAAAGGCTTTACGTATTGATGGGTTATAATAAAAGGTGCATAGCAGTATAGCTTTAAACATCTTGTCGTGACAGGCAGATTCGGCTATATATTATGTTATAGTTATGTTTTTGCTTATAGAATATGTAAATGCCATGCTATGGTAATACGTTAATTTTTAAATTTGATTTTTCCTACGAAGTTAAATTAATAAGGAGTTTTACCTTGGAGGTTTGATGGTCTTAGAACTCCAATAGTTTATAAGTCCTCTATTATCTCTGGATTTTGAAGATTAGTGAGGTGTTGACTAATTATGATAAATTGAAGATGTGATTTTTAATATGTGTGATTCCATTTGTTGATGTGTTAACTATTCTATAGAAGAGTTCTTTTGAATTACCAAGAATATACCTATATGATTTGAAAGTATATCCGCTATTTACAGCGGAACGATTAAATTAAATTACGTTTCTAATTGTGAATATTTTACTCGGTTTGAATATATTTAAAAGTCTATTAAGATACGAAGGAACTTGTATAATTATTACATATGAGATGCTGTATAAATTTAAATTTAAAGGTGAACTTGTTTGATAGTCTTAAGCACCTTGATCTAAATTGTTAAATTATTAACTTACTTACCGGGCTGGACTTGTGTATAAATACTCTAAAGTGAAAAAATCTTATATGTTAGATTTTAATATCAGCTTTTGTTATTGTTAACTGCCTCTTGTACTCTCACGAGCTTTATATATGGACTAGTGCATTTAACTTATAAATGCATACCATTAAACCGGATAAGGACGTATTCAGGTACAATCGGCAACAATTTGTAATTGATGCCGCCCATGTTTCAGCCTTGCAGATAAGGATAAGGGGTAATGACCAATTATTACAGACACGGCTAAAGTTGAACTTTGTCAAGTTTGTTTAGTTTCAATTCCAACTCATCACCTGGCATCTTCCGTTTCGATTAGACAGGTGTATAATGAATAACCTCGCTGGTTCGAGGTAGTCAGCAGATCAGGCAGCTATGAAGCGCCCGAACATGTTGAACTTAGTAATGCCGGGCCGCGTAATCTCGACGCTATTCCTCTTGGCTCTGCATCATCTTCTCATCGCACCCGTCGTCGCATACACGGCATTATCGGACAACTTTCTTAAATTGGTCCCATCGGGAGGCAATGACTTTGATATTGAAAAGGGTAAGCTTCTGGCACCAGTTTTAATCCCGCGAGTTCCAGGCACTCCGGGTCAGGCTGCTGTTCAAAAACATTTCGTGGACTTCTTCACAAACGAATTACCAAAATGGAATATCGAGTGGTATAACTCAACCTCAAAAACCCCCGTCTCAGGGAACAAAGAGTTACCATTCGCGAATCTAGTATTCAAGAGGGAGCCGCCATGGGTCAAAGAGGGACAGTCAAATCTGTTGACGCTCGCGGCTCATTACGATAGCTTGATTACCCCTAAAGGGTTCATTGGTGCTACTGATAGCGCAGTGCCTTGTGCTATTCTCATGCATGCTGCGAGATACATCGACAAATTTATTACACAGATGCACGATGAGATGTCTGCGCTTGGCGAAGGAGGGACTGTGGCGATGGATATGGGCGTACAGATTATTTTGTTCGATGGTGAGGAGGCATTTCAGAGGTGGTCGGAATCCGACTCACTCTATGGATCCCGGTAAGCCCTAACAAATACTCACTTTTACAAGATAGAGCACGTACTAACGAAAACTCAGAGCTCTAGCTGAGCATTGGGAGAATTCCCCTCACCCAGCAATGTCATTTTACCGTAACCCGTTAGATCAGATTAGCATGCTTGTGCTTTTGGACCTTCTCGGCGCGCCTGATCCAACCGTGCCGTCGTTGTTCCTGCCAACGCACTGGGCTTATAAGGCTATGGCCACTATCGAGGATAGAATGCGTAAGCTAGATCTTCTTGAGTCGAAACCGAAGCGCCCCTTTCTACCAGAATCGGATAAGAAGCCGACTTCTTTTCGATCTCTCTACATCGAGGACGATCACAAGCCTTTTATTGCTCGTGGAGTGCCAATTCTACATATGATTGCCTCGCCGTTCCCCGATGCGTGGCACAAAATGGAGGACGATGGTGCTCACTTAGATATGCCAACCGTGCGTGACTGGTCTAAAATCGTCACAGCTTTTACGCTCGAGTGGTTGGATATGATGGAAGTTGAACCTACGGAAGCTACCAAGGCTCCGGTGCCAGGACAATAGACGAAACCCTATCTGATACGGACTGGTTGCTTAATCTTTTTGAATTTTATATCGGAGCGATTTTATGTATTGGCGTTGAATGGGCATAGTGATTCCTAGTTGGAGGCTGTGTTGCATACTTGACTAAGTAAAAAAACCACCAACCTAAATCAGATGAATTATGAGCTCTATGTATGATAGAGCTATGTGTGATCTTGGGTGTTTTTCAATACTACTACCAAACTATGTAAGCCCCTGATTTATTTCTCTCAACAGTGTAAGGAGGTGCCTTTGTCACAAGCAAGCGTTGTATTGTAATATGTAATTATCTCCAGTACTCCTGACTGCATATTACCAATAATACTACGTTCATGTATGCGTTCACCAGTAAGCAGGTCGTAATGCAATGTATGTATGAAGATTTTGTGCATAAGGGTACATTCGAAGAAGCTGAAAGGTTTCTGAAGGGTTCAATTGAGATTGAGAACTCCACTACTCTACGTCATCCTTGACTCAACGAATAGGATGACATGCTTCCATGCATACTAAAATAGTGAGGTAGTATGTAGTACGCGGAGTACATTATGTAGGTACCTAAGGTAATGCAAGAAATGTACGTAATGTACTGGAATTGTACTTGGAGGTTCGTGCTCATGTGTAAAACGGAAAAAGCGCAGCTTGCCCGATTCTGACCAACAGGAAGACAGGACACGTCGATGGGGCTCATGGGGACACTTTCCTGCCGCGTCACAAATGGCCACCCGAAAGTAAGAACCTTCTTGGAAGTATCTTATGTATCATGTACGAAGTACGTATCTTATCATGTATCAATTAACCCGCCTGACCCAGCCAACCCATTCCAACCTTATTATTATTGTTAGTCTCCTATTTTTGACCGTTCTAACCACTTAATCTATTCTAATTTGCAGTAGTTGCTGATTTGCCTTCAATAATTATCTGCTTTCCTTTTCGTCAATTGTTAATTGTAAAAACGAAAAGATATAACTACTCTTTATTATTGAATTTATTATCTTTCCATATTATTACTTAGTTTTATCCTGTATCTAATCTTGCCCCCTTTCCTCTGTATTAATAATTCTTTTTTTTTTCCCCAAGGACCTTCGGCGGTTATATACAACTAAGTTCTAATACCTGCAACAAATAACCCCGGGTACGTATCGCTGCTGCGTCTCCTGTTGCCAAGGCCCGCATTACGCCTGTCTCGTCTCTTTTGGGTGCGTACGGTACAACGTGTACTGGCACAACTTTGGGCTCCCCTCCCAACTTCCTCAGTTCATCAATTAAAAGTTACCTCTCTAATCAACCAATTCAACCAACCTCCTCCCCCCTCTCCGAAGAACTCGGCCCCTCTTAATCGCGATTAAACTACTAGAGGATCTGTACTTGTTCATTATTTTATTCCGAGTCGCGGGCAAAAGTTGTCGTCGGAGCTGTCGACGGCTCTTGCATTAGACGAGTCTGCGACGACGCTGGGATTACGATAAACGGTAACTGAGAGATAATCCGCCGGTTGGATTGCGCTTTCGTCGCGCCGACTACTGATCATTCTACGATCGTATCATCTCCAACATTTCAACCCATCACAACAGTGCTTGTCTTCGCCTCCTTCTTTATTGTTGTATTCGCATAGCCCGTTTCGTTCGTTTGGAGGAATATCGTCAAGATGTCTAAGGTTATGAGAAGTGTGAAAAATGTCACCAAGGGTTACTCGAGTGTCCAGGTCAAAGTGCGCGAAGGTTAGTAGAGTGCAACCATTTACTATCTATCTATACCGAACTATATTGCGCTTAGTTGAAGTGGAATGCTGATTTATTTTCCGCAGCCACGAGTAATGACCCATGGGGCCCGACCGGAACTCAGATGAGCGAGATCGCTCATCTCACATTCAATTCGTATGCTCACTCGTAATTGCACTATATTTGCATTATACCAGTTTCTCTAACTACTTCTCTAGGTCGACGGAGTTCTATGACATCGTTGACATGCTCGACAAGCGTCTAAACGACAAAGGCAAGAATTGGAGGCACGTTTTGAAGGCTCTAAAAGTCCTGGACTATTGTCTTCACGAAGGGTCCGAGCTCATCGTTACCTGGGCGCGGAAGAATATTTACATCATCAAAACCTTGCGCGAGTTTGTTTATATCGACGAAGAGGGCCGGGACGTAGGACAAAATGGTGAGTTATTCTGAGATGTAATTGGAAGTCGTGCCATTAATTATGGGTATATAGTACGAGTTGCCGCGAAAGAGTTGACAGCCTTGATTCTGGATGAAGAGCGGCTGCGAGCCGAACGCAGCGATCGGAAGACGTGGAAGTCTCGTGTTACTGGTATCGAGGAATTCGCGCCTGAGGGTGCCACGGTCCCACGAGGAAACAACCGACCTCACCGACGACATAGCGACGATGAGGATGATGCCGAGTACAAGCTAGCACTAGAAGCTAGCAAATATCAAGAAGAGGAGGATCGAAGGAAACGCGAAAGCCGCCAGGGACCTGAGGATGATGACGACTTGGCCAAGGCTATTAAGCTTAGCCAGGAGGAAGATGAACGGAGAAGGCGAGAATTGGAAGAAAATAATGCTAGTTCGCTCTTCGACGATGCTGGGCCGAGCAACGCGCCTCAACCGACTGGGTTAAATATGGGATACCAGCAAGGTAGCAATGTTGATTGGCTTGGAAACCCGATCGATCAGAACCAGATGATGCAACCGCAACCGACCGGATACGTTAACAATTCGTATACTGGATACCCAGCGAATGGCTACACGAATGGTTTTAACAATGGGTTCAACCCTCAGCCGACAGGTGTGTATGACCCTTACGGCCAACAACAGCAGCAGCAGCAGCAGCAGCAACAACAACAACAATTTCAACAGCAGTTGCAACAACAAAATACTCTCCAGCCTCCGGCGCAGCAATTCCAGATGCAGCCTACTGGATACAATCCTTACGGCCAGCAACCCCAGTTCCAGCCTCAGTTCCAACCTCCACCTGCTATTTCTCCAGAGCCAGTCGCCCAGCCTGGAAGCAACAACCCATGGGCTTCTAACAACAACCAAACAGCGCTCAAGCCGATGCCAACCGGGTCGAATAATCCTTTTGCTAGCGGCTTTGGACGACAGCAGCAGCAATCCCAGACCCCGGCAGTTCCTACTCTAAACAGCTTGCAGAGTCTTCCCGAGCAAAAGTCGCTTCAGGGATTCACTCCATCTCCCCAACCTCAATTTCAGTCCCAGCCCCAGCCCCAGCCGTCCTTTCAAACCAAACAGCCTCAAAAGCCTCTTAGTGAACATGAACAGAGGCTCAACGCCCTTCTTGCTAGTGGCGACGGCATGGATACATTTGGAAATACTGGTGATCTTCGTATTCCTTCTCAGCATACAGCACCTGGTACCTTCGTAAATTCGGCTGGTGCAGGCGTAAACAGGCTCACGGCCGAGGCTACGGGTAATAATCCTTTCCTTCGGCAGCAGTTCACCGGCATGCCAACAGTATCTTATGGCGCACCGCAGATGCCTGCAGCTACTGGACCGGTTAGTATGAATGGATACGGTGGGGCGAGCAACCCATTCGCGGCACGACCGCAACAGAATAACAACCAGGGGCAAGACCTCATCCAGTTCTAGAATTTCTTCTTGCGAAGACGTTCGTGATGCAGATCGCGCGCTCTTCATTCGCATGTGGTGATGCATGCATTCTCCTAAGTTGGGTGATACCCATCTTAGTCCACACTTCTCGTATTGCGTTCTCTGCGCCCTCCGGCCGACTAATGGTAGATAGGAGTTGGGTACCGGAGGGTTGCTATTTGCTCTCCAAGGAAAATCATAGGCGGGGGGTTAGGTCTACGATACAATCCCCTTTGCTGCCTCGTGTTGTGCTTTTGGGGAGAAGCTGGGACGGATTTCATTTGATGGCAGCAGTCCCGTAGTGCCAAAACGATCAATAGAAGACATTGAATGGGCCTCGTTTTTAAACGGTGTATCAAGATAATATTGTTATAATTAAACGTGATGTTTTTAAATTCTGACCCCCTTATCCTTATACCCTGACTGGATATATAAACATGCATACATATCCTATGTATACTCGCCATTCCCGCCTGTTTTTGCCTGAACGCCCGCCCTCCCCCAAGCTTCCATGCAGAGCACAGGCAAACCAGATACTATGTAGTCAGACCCAATGCGCAACTTAAAACCAATCCATGATAGAGTAGTAGTGCACTTCGTACGCAAGATGGGTATATACAATTCCAACCTAACCCAGCCCATCCCAGCCCAACCCAACCGCTCCCTTCTTACTGCCCTTTGAATACAGGTTCTCGGGGTATATTAAAAAAGACCCCGGCATGATAGGTAGTACAAGGTAAGTGGTAAGGTACCTAGGTAGGCAATAGCGCAAAATGTAGAACCGGGGAGAAGCGTAGCGTGATATTAGATAGATAGAAGTAGCGTATCGTAATGTAGGTAATGTAATATGGGTATGGGGTATCTTGTAAGCTTGCTTTCCATCTCCCTTCAGCTTCTTTCTACGTCGCGTCTTTTTCTTTTTCCGTAGCACGCCCCTTTGTTCGTATGTCAAGCGGGTCCGTTCTCCTATATTCTTCTTGTCTGTTGCATCTTGGCCCGCTGTCTCGGGTATCCTCTTGGCTTGGCTTGCCGCTTGGGGTATTCTTGTTCCATCTTGCGGCTCCCGGACACGCGCTAGATGGCGGCGTGTGGAGCTTAGAGGGATGAATACTCGGAGCAAACTCTCTCCTGATACTACTGCTTCTGCTAGATTCCCAGGTTTAGATGCCCTATCTCTGGGACTAGCGAAGCAGACAGGGGTTCTTCAGTCGTGCTCTTCTCGCTTCTCGGCTACCTGCTTGCTTGCTTCTTTCTAGATTGCTCCCGTCATCACCTATCGAGGAAGATACCTAGAAACTCCTCGCGGCTGACGCCGCCCTTGCCCTCGACGTCGAACTGCTCGATCATGCTGTGCAGCTCGTTGTCAGGCACGTCTTCGCCAAGTTCCTTCACAACGCTGCGTAGGTCATCGACGGTAATAACGCCCTTGCCACCGCGGTCGAATAGGGCGAATGTTTTGAGCAGCTCCTCGCGCGGGTCGCGTGCTGCTACGTACCGCGCCGCGACTGCTTGGAAGCCTTCGCGCGATAGCCGCAGGTCGACTACGCCTGGCGTGGTTTGTGGCGGCGGCTGGTTCGGGAGAGATGGGAGGGGTGTCCAGCCTGGACGCGGCCGCGCAGCGGACTTAAATGACGCGATGAGATCGGGCCGCGAGAGGTTAGAGAAGCCGAGAGCTTGTAGCGCGTACCTGAATTCGCTGAAGTCGAGCTGTTCGTCTTTATTCATATCGAAGAGGTGGAACTGCGCGTTTGTAACCGTTACTAGTTAGCTTGATGGTCTATTCTACAGTGTTTGTCTTGCTTCCTGGTTGAGGATTCGCATAGTTGTTACACGTAGCGAAATATGGTCGCGTATGGGCTTGGAAAAGGAGACACTCACGCAATCGTTGATCTCGTTTCGATGTTCGTCGCTTATTTGATCCCAAGGCTCCGCGTGTTCTGGATTCCGAATTGGGGCTGCGAATCGCGTGCCCGGTCTCGTTGACCCTGGCCGCACCGACGCATTGTACTCGTTCATGGCGTTGCTTGCGTAGTTGTTCATGCTCTCTCTTGTAGGTGATGCTCTGAGCGCGTAGCCGTAGGAGCTATCCTCTCTTACGCGCGAAGGTTTCGAGTGGTGATTTAAGGGTGGAAGCCGTTATCGCTAGGTAAATTGATCGCGTTAGAGGGCTGATAGTCAGGCTTAAATTAGAGATGACACTTCAACGAATTGGTGTATCTTGCGTGATCCTTGTTCGAGAGAGAAAGAGAGAGGTAGCGAGTGACGTGGAAGCGGTAAGCATGCAAGTTATTGATTATACAATTGCATGCGATTAGAACCTGCAACGGCAAGAAATGCGATATCCAAGCGAGCAAATAGACTCTCGGTATGCTGACCGATACGGAATCGGAATTTCGGGTTGCAGCGACTATAGCAAAACGGGTTGAATCTAGCGGTCGCGAAACTACAATTCGAAGTTGTAGGTGGCCCCGTTGACGCGAGCCGGGATGCGCACCCACGGTTGGAAAAAATGGAGAAAAAGAAGAGGAAAAAAAAAGAGCTGCGCGACAATATAGATTTTTCCAATGCAAATGTAAGTAGTGCAGAGCCAATGGATTATACTGAGTGTATTAATTAGGTCGGAAAATTATAACTTCGCTTCCTGTCTCCCTTTTTTTTTGTGGTTGCATAATGCAGCTTAACTCGCGATGTTTTTTTTTCTTCTTCCTTCTTCTTTTCCGGTGTAAGTCGGGAGGTTGGGCGCGGTGCACGAAATGGGGTACACGCAAACGCGCTTGATAGGTACCTGCAAGCTTAACTACACTATTTTACCTGGTCGTACTTACGGAGCTAGCCTTGTCCCACCCGAGAGAGTCGGGGCTAGCGGTTACTGTAATGAGGTCACGACGCGTTGGTCTTAGCACTATAAGTCAAAGTTGCTTACCTGGGAAGCTTCACTACGATTTATTAAACACATTATAAAGGAAATAATTACTCAAATTCATACCTGACTGGTCGTTATCTCGTGTCAAAACATGTATATCACTAGGCTAGGCATTTTATATAGGTAATTTGCTTGAAGTGAAAGGTGAGAGGTGAGGAATATTTTGTCGATTTCATTATACCCATGTTCAACCGAACTTGAGTGGTCATGATGAATTCTGAATTGTGTTTCCTGGTTGGCGTGTGTAGAATAAGAGAAAAAAAATCCATTGCAACTTACTAACACAGTAGTTATGCGAAAACTTCATAACTACCTTACAAAATGAAAGTGAACTATAGAAATAATAGCCACAATATAACCTAAAGCTCACTCTATTGGGTTAGGCTACATATGATATGGTCCAAGCTCCCTATCATCAGCCTCACCAACTATTACATAATCGCTACATGCCTTTAAAAGCTATTAAATATGTTCTCGGGAATTCATTCACTCGACATTTGCATGCCTAACATTGTATTGTATGAAATGCAAATCTCATGGGATAATTGCTATATTGTATAGCTTTAGACAACTCGAGTAGGCAGACAAGGCAAGGCAAGGCAGAATATGTAAATTTTACATGCGCGTGACCGATGACTGGTTTCTACCTCTTTGTACCTACGCCCAATGTTGAGAATAGGTAAAAGCACACCCTCCTCATCAAATAGAAACCCTCCTTTTGCTTCTAAGTGCGCTTGGTGCTCTATATAAGTTACAATCAAAAACACCTAAAATATGTATTAATGCTATATATAGGTATATAAGTGAGAAGGTACAACAGTTATATGTACCCAGCTAGGCACGTACTTGCAAACGGCCTCCGGCAGGTACAGGTATTGCGCAGCAAACTTGTGGACCCACTATTTACCTACCTAAGAGGTAGGTACCTCCTAGTCTAAACTCTGTGGGTAGTTCTAATGAGCCAAAGGTGGTCCGGCCTCCTCCTTATCCTGGGCAACCCAACCGTGTCAATTCTCTCTACCTTACTACTTTCTCCCAAGGCGAAACCGTCACATCTACGCATCTACTACAAATCACCAGATTTGTTTCTTTCCTTAGTCAGGTATCATACCTGGCGCATGTAGCCATTAACTTCTTATTCTACAACAGTCTTTGCCATATTTTCTACATTCCTCACTTTTCTACGGAGAATTGAGGCATCTTCATACATCAGTTTCTCGAGGCCTCTAGCAGCGCGGATCGCAGAAAAAAAAAAGTTGAACCCCAGTTCGCGATACTTTTTTACCTTGCGCATCATCGCCTAATTACTCCCACGACACTTTTCTACATCAGAATCAACCGACCGTCATCTCGGCTATTGACCGTTTACCTTCCATGTCTTCTTCTATTTAGTGTTGTCTCTCCTCCCAAATTCGATTCCACGCGTCAGACGCGCTCTTTCACCATCTCGCAGGCCGCGTGCCTCGAGCTAACTTAATCCCATTCTAATATATCGAACTGTCACCATGTCGGGCTTCGGTGGATTCGGTACCGGTGCTGGCGGTGGCGGCTTCGGCAGCAACACAAGCAATACCTCCACCGGATTCGGTGGATTTGGTGGCAATAACGCGACCAATACAACAGGTAGGCTTCTTCCTTGATACCCCTCGATCCCTTCTATCCTTTCCCCAACACCCAACTAACTCGGCGTGGTTTCTCAAGGCTTTGGCGCAAATCCTACCTCCAGCGGCTTTGGTGCTCCCGGTAATACTGGAGGTGGCCTATTCAGTTCTGGGAGCACACCATCCAGCTTCGGTGCCAACACGGGTAAGTGGTATATGGCCACCAATATTATTTGGCTTTTTTCTTATTTAATTTTTTACGCACTCTGCTTTGACTGCTGTTTTTAAACAGAATACTAATATGTTTCTCTACAGGTGGTTTCGGATCGACGAGCAATGCCGGTGGCGCGTTTGGTACCAAGCCTGCTTTCGGTGGTACATCTACGAGCGGCGGCTTGTTCGGTGCCTCTACCACATCGACCTCGGGTGGTTTCGGTGGTGGCTTCGGATCTACAAACAACGCTTCAACGTCAAGCCCTTTCGGTGGCGGTAGTGGTGCCGGTACTGGTACGTCCATTTTTGGAAGCAGCAATAATAAACCGGCCTTTGGAACCTCGAACACTGGCACGGCAGGCACTGGGCTTTTTGGAGGTGGGACCACGACTAATAACACCGGCACCTCGACCGGCTTTGGCGCATTTGGTAACACATCCAACACTCCCACTAGTACAGCACTGGGTCCGGTGGGCGACCCCCCTGGTACTGGTAATATTACGAACTTTCAGCCCCTAGTAGAAAAGGAGAGTACTACCAGCTCTGCGCAGAACTCTTTCCAAAATATTCTATTCCTGGATCCGTACAAAAAATGGTCCGCAGAAGAGCTAAGACTTGCTGATTACGCAGCCGGTCGTCGCTATGGCGGCACCTCGGGCACTGGGACCTTCGGTGTCGGTTCCGGCTTTGGTGCATTCGGCACGAATAACCAACCAGCAAATTCATTTGGCACTTCGAACCAGACCCCGAATACCGGAGGCGGTTTATTCAGTAATGCCTCGTCATCTGGTGGGTTTGGGGCACAAAACAACTCTAACACAAGTAGTTTTGGTACCAACACCAGTACTGGCGGTGGTCTATTTGGCGCCAACAAGCCAGCGGCAACAGGCGGCTTATTCGGCGGTTCTGCGGCGCCTCAGCCGGCGCAATCCGGTGGTGTATTTGGCACTGGGAACACTGGGTTCAACACTGGTAATACTGGAACAGGCTTCGGATCTACGAATGCCAATACTGGAAGCTCATTGTTCTCGAACGCCAATAATCAGCAGAAGCCCGGGTTCGGGTTCGGCAATACGGGTAACAATACCACAGGTGGCTTCGGTGGCAATACTGGTGGTTTTGGTACCAACAATAATGCGACTGCAGGTGGTGGTCTCTTCGGCAACACCAACAATACGAATCAGACTGCTGGAACTGGCCTCTTCAGCAACCCGAGCCAGCAGAATACTAGTGGCGTGTTCGGTGGTGGCGGCGGCGGAGGTGGTTTTGGGACCCAGAATCAACAACAACAACAACAACCCGGATCGTCCTTATTTGGTAATACGCAACAGAAGCCGGCAGGGACAGGCCTATTTGGAGGCACCACTACCACTCCTGGAACCGGTGGCGGTATATTTGGCGCATCGGGCAATACCGGCGGTGGCTTTGGAGCAAGCAATAATCAGTCTGGTGGGCTTTTTAACAACAAGCCTGCTACTGGTACTGGTACCTCTGGGCTATTTGGGAACACTGGTGCGGCTCAGAACACCAATACTGGAGGTGGTTTGTTTGGGGGTTTAGGCCAGAATAACCAGAACCAGCAGCAACAACCACAACAAAATTCCGGCCTCTTCGGCTCAAGTCTTGGCCAAAACCAGCAGAAGCCGGGTCTGTTCGGAGGTATCACGCAGACGGCCGGCAGCAGCCTTTTCGGAAATCAACCCAATCAGCAACAGGGCTCATCCATATTCGGGACATCAACTACGCAGCAGCAGCCGCAGAATAATGGGATGGGAGGCTCTTTGTTTGGCAGTTTGCAGGGTAACCAAGCTGTACCATCTCTAACTGCAAGCATCAATGATCCAACAGCGTACGGGTCTCTATTTGCTAACCTAGGCAACAACGAGGTGTCTGATCCTGGCCCGCTTGCAACACCGTCCAAAAACAAGCAAGCCAGGAGGCCCTCTATTCTCCCCTATTATAAGCTGAACCCAGCCTCTGCGTCTCGATTTGTCACGCCGCAGAAGCGTGGGTATGGCTTCTCTTACAGTACCTATGGGACTCCGAACAGCCCTTCAAGCGTATCTAGCACCCCAGGAGGATTGGCGCAAAGTCTGTTAGGCGGCGGCAGTTTGTCACGTAGTCTGGGCAGTTCCCTCGCTAAGAGCGTCTCGTCGAGCAGCCTTCGACGGAACTTCAATATTGAGGATAGTCTGTTGGCCCCCGGTGCATTCTCTGCTAGCTCTGGATCGAGGATGTACGGTGGTGGCAGCGTCAAAAAACTTGTTATCAATAAGGATTTACGCAGTGATTTATTTTCAACTCCTACAAGAGACAAGAGCTTGCCCGAGACCCCCAACAGTTCCCGAAAACTAACCAAACGTGTCAGCTTTGATACTAGCAATGTTGAGGCCATTGAAGATGGAGAAGTTGCACATGGATCAAATAACTCAACTCCGAGCGCAGAACAGTTGGGCTATGTTCGACCGAAAAACGTTAATGGAGTTAACGGCTCTAAGTCAAGTTCTGTTCCCGAAATGGAGCAGGTGAAGGGTAACGAGTTGGCGGTAGTACATGAAGAGGAAGCTGTCTCGCCCGAAGGCCGTAATCCAGCGACAGCCCCCTCTGATGGAGAGCCCGGTAATTATTGGATGAAACCAACCAAGGAAGAAATTCAGCTCATGAATAGGGTCCAACGTCAAAAGGTCCCCAATTTCACCGTTGGACGTCAGAACGTTGGCTATGTTAAGTTCAGGGTGCCTGTTGACCTAACTTCAGTCGATATCGACAACATATTCGACAACATCGTTATCCTCGAGACGCGGTCCGCAACCGTGTACCCTAATGCTGCCAAAAAGCCACCTGTTGGCAAGGGTTTGAACGTTCCCGCGCTGATTAATCTTGAGCATTCGTGGCCTCGTTCTTCTCGGAAAGGAAAGCCTATCCCACTAACAAGGCATATCGAACGCTTAAAAAGAATACCGGACACTAAGCTTGAGAACTACAATACGGAAACGGGCGAATGGACTTTTTCAGTGGAACACTTCACTACGTACGGGTTAGACGAGTCTGACGAGGACGAAGAGAGCGAAGTCAAGCCGTCCGCTGGCCCATTGGCTTACCCATTGAAAAAGGCCCAATCGCCATCGCCGGTTCCTGGTTCTGATGACGCTGCGTCCGATATAAGTGACATTTTGAGAGATAAACGAAGCCATCCTGCACCGCCAGGTGCTTTTGATCCTGATCACGATTCTTACGTCGAGGACGAGGTGGAAATGGCGGCAGTTGCTGGGCCCCAACCGTCTTTTTTAGGTAATCGCTCCGTGGGTTCTACGTCCAATGCTCTTGTCCCTATGGATCAAGACGATATAGACGATGAATATGCGACGTCCGAGGCACACGAAGATGCGAGTGCTTCCCTTGGACAGCATCTTGCCGCGGAGCGTGACGACAACTCGTTCGACGGGTCTCAGTTCGACACTGTGCCAGAGACCCCTGCAGGTATCATGAGAGCCCGAATGCGGGCAATAAAAGGCTCGGCAACACCAATGAAAGTTCAGGTCTCATCTGGAGACGACTGGATGGATATGCTCAGCAAGACGATCAGCCCGAAAAAGCGGGATAGGGCGCTCTTGAAAACAATAAACGAAACCGATCACTATCGTGCGCTAGATGAAGCCCCTCGCGAGGCATCTCCTACAAAGAAACGCATCGTACCGGATAGCCGTGGGTTTGCAACGAGTATTGATTTGATGAACTCATTGTTTGAAAAGGCCAAAACCCCCGCTGAGAATCTACAAGCATCTGTGCGCCCAAACGGTGTCAAGGTTAGTATTACATTTTATCGCCGCCCCTTTTATCGCGCTCGAATATAACGAATGGATATTATTATACGAGTTGCTAAGTTTTTGTTTTGAATTGTATTTGCTAATTTTGATTTATAGTGGCCATACAAACGACTCACTAAACATCTCGATGAAAGTGAGATGGACGAAAAAGACCGGATTTGGCACGACACCATACGACCTACCTGGGGTCCAAATGGCACGCTTGTGTTTTCCGCGACTCCTAGTAGTTCAGCATTTGGGAGATCAAGTCGTTTATCTGAAAAGAATGGACTCATGACGGTATTAAAAGGTGGTATAGTATCGGAATCGCAGGACATCCGAATTGCTAAATTCACGAATGAGGTACGTTGAAAAACCCCCGTGCCCTAAATCATTGCTAATATAACGTATTCAGATGTCAGCCAGAGCCATTGATGCACACACCAAATTGGCACAAGTTCAACTTATTGACGGCGTACCAACTGTTAGATTGAACCCAAAGACAGTACTAAAGGACTTCTCTGTTGGAGGTAATGCCAAGAATTCAGCCGAGGAGCACGAGAAACTCGTATGGGAGCTTGCTAGCGTACTTTTCGATAGCATTAAGATTCCTGCAGATCTTCAAATTGACCCTGATGCGCCGGAGAAGCTCCGCCGGGAGAGTCTATCACGCTTTTGGGAGCGTATGGTAGAAGATCAGACGAACAAGACGGCCGCGATGGCCGGATCAAACGAAGAAAAAGCACTGGCTTCTTTGTCTGGTCACCGAATCGCAGAGGCTTGCAAGCATCTCCTTGATGGCAAAAACTTCCGCCTAGCTACTTTGATTTCTCTTATTGGCGCCAACGATATTGTTAAGAAAGATATAAGAGAACAGATGAAGGAGTGGCAAGACGCAAATGTGCTATCCGAATTCTCGCAACCGATTCGCGCGCTTTACGAAATGCTGAGTGGCAATGTTTGTGCTTGTGAAGGAACTAAAGGGGCATTAGAAAATCGTACAGAGTCGTTCCTAATCTCGAAGAGATTTGGTCTCAATTGGCAGCAAGCCTTTGGACTAAGACTTTGGTACGCGACCTCAACGGAAGACAGTATTGCGGATGCGGTTGAAAAGTATAAGGAAGACGTGAAACAAGACAGGGAATTGCCACCTACTACATGGTTCATGGAGCATGGCATCAAGGGCATCTGGAATGATCCAGACGAGGATTTACGAGAGGATCTGCTTTGGGGATTATTGCGATTGTACTCGGATACCCAAGTAGATTTGGAAGCGATACTACGACCGGAAAACTCACAACTATCCCCTCTTGATTTCCGGCTATGCTGGCAATTGGGACAAGCGTTAACCTCTACCGGGCGTGTCTCGTTCGGGAAGAACGCCATTGAAAAGACTGACGCAGTTACTATCTCTTTTGCATCACAATTGACGAACGAGGGTAGCTGGCTTGAAGCAACCTTCGTTCTACTACATCTTACAGACCCCGAGGCTCGATGTAAAGCGATTCAGGAGCACTTATGTAGGCACGCCGGACTAATCGGGAACGAAGACTCGAACAATTTCAAAAAACTTGCAACAGACTTCAAGGTTCCAAGACAGTGGATTTGGCATTCAAAGGCACTGTTCGCGCGGAGCGTCAAGAAAGACGCAAGTGCAGAAGTTCAATGCCTTCTTCGTGCAGAGTCGTGGGCTGAAGCTCATCGCACTTTTATTAAAGAGGTTGCTCCAGCCACCATTATCGAGCGTGACTATGACACCCTGGCCGACCTACTACAACAGTTCGAAGGCCACCATTCACAAGTACCCGACTGGAACGTCGGTGGCGAAATTTACAAGGCGTTCCTTCAACTGATGGGTTGTCAACGACGAGCAGAGAATCCATCCCCTGTTTTGGTCAATGCTCTACTCGAAGGGCTACCGGCCATGCATGGAAATACCCCCGAAGCCGGTATTACAGAGTATGCGGCTTTGACGGACATGGCGGCTGAGGTGGCAAAGGTGGTCGCAGGTATGGCGAAGGCAGGAGAGGTAAGTCATTTCTCTAAACCCAAACTTATTGGATATAGCACTAACGTTGTGAACTAGATGGAACACGAGCGCATCTTGCAGCTACCTCTAACGGAGGACGTCTTGCTAAAGCATTCCAGGGACCTCGCCTGGTCGCATTACTCGACCGTGATGGCAGGCTAGTAAGAGCCTTGAAGCCGCAATAGTATAAGAAGGAATGAAACAGATAACATGAGCACCCATTTCTGTATGAAGGATGACAGTACCCTATAGTAGATAGATAGCTCTTCGGTGGGATTAGCAACGCGCAAGGCTTAGCTTAAGCACAGGTTGGGAGAGGGCTAATTAAACCGGCCCGTAATCGAGAATCATGATGTTCGGAATTTCTGGTGTCATGGGGACGACAGCAGAAGATCATTGTATTCGTGTAGCATAATAAAGTAGATAGCATAAAATTTGCTAATCCCCGAGTCTGACTCTCATTCTGTGATCTATGTTAGTAGATCTGAGGTTAGTAGATAGATACCTATTTGATGTACACTGTTTTGATGGTCGGCTTCAAATTTTAAGAGTTGATAGTTAGGTACCTGGCTAATCTATATACATCCTTTATTTTCAATTTCGATAACTTCAAGTTATGTAATCTACCTAGGTATTTGTAGGGCGTACGATATAACCACCCAACCTATATCTGCTAAATCCAGAGCTATCCTGCGTGGGTAATATAACATAGTAGTGGTATGTATGCATATAAGATGCGAATTAAACTGAACGTACCCTACTCCGTCATAACTCGCTCGTAGCGCAGATACAGAGAATTACTCTTCGGGTGCCCCGTATACGCGTCAGTCGGTTCTATACCGTTGTCGTCTACGACATGGCTGGTGTAGTTGGTATATATGGCTGCGATCAGGAGTTTTATGTCTATATGGAGTCGACGAGTCTTCACGTTAGCTAGCTAGCTAGCTAGTCGTTGGAAATAGATAAAGGATGAAAGGTATGATATATAGGGGATCTAAAATATTAGGGGTCCGCGAAGAAAAGAAAGGGGTTGCAGACCGTGCATGGCGAAGTTCGATCCTAGACACATCCTCCCGCCGCTCGAGAAGCCCCAGAAATGCCGGTTTATATCCATTTTCCCGTCGTCGTCGTCTTCTCCAAAATCTATTGATCGACGAAGCCACCGTGTGTGGTCCCACGTCTCTGGATCGGGGAACGCAGATTCGTCGCGGTGCATGTTATACGCCGAAGCGGAGACGCGAGTACCGCCGGGGACCTCGTATGGTCCGATGCGGCAGGACGGCGGGGGCGTGACGCGCGGCTCCGGACCGCCGGCGGGCGAGTAGCGGCGGACTGTTTCCATGACTACGGCGTGCAGAAGGGGTAGGCTGTCGAGGTGCTTCGAGTCTGGGAGCGGTGCCTTGCCGTCGTGGCCGATTTGGGGGCTGGGGTTTAGGGTCAGGAGTTCGGAGCGTAGGTCGTGCTGGAGGTTGGGGGATTTGGATAGTTGGTAGGAGAGGTATGTTAGTGCGACGCCGGTGGTTTCTTGTCCGGCTAGGACGTGGTCTAGGATCTCGGAGGCGATTGAGAGGTCGCGCTGTTGGACTTGATGGTGGGTTAGTAGGTATTTCGGAGTCATGGCTCTGTAAGTAGGTAAAGGGGTATAGGGGGGATTGCCCATGTTACATACTGGCAGTCGTGTATAGCGGCGACGCCTCGCCGCTCGTCTCATACTCCTTCTCGATACCAGCAAGCAGAGTGCGCACAACCACCGGATCATCAGCCGTGTTAACGACAGACTCCTCGCCCAATCCTTCATTCTCCAAGAAGCGTACTGTAGCATCACTTAACTCCTTACACCACGCCTCAAGCTCCCTATTAGCAGCATGAACCCAAGCGGGCGTAGGATCAAGACCCACGGCGCCCAGAACCCTCGAAAGCCGCGGAAGCTCCTGGGCGAAGAAACCGTAGCCCTTGCGGGTGGTGTATAGCGAGAGCCAGTGGTCACGATAGGATTTGCGGCGGATAAAGTCAGCGCTTCGCCGCGCGCCGAAGCAGTACGCCGAGATGAAGTCCATGGCAGCAGCGCAGAATAATGAGTGCACGTCGATGCCATGCGGTTGCTGAGAAGCCGAGACTGATTCCTGGATAAGCGGTAGTAATCGGGAGCTGATGATGATGTCGGCCTGCGCGGCGAGGGCCGGTGAGGCGTTGATGTACGACTTGGAGTACACGTGGGACACCATTCTCTTGCGCAGGGAGTGGTGTTTTGCGTGTGCGGAGGAGAACATGCATGGTACGCTGTATATACAGTTTAGCGTTACATATTCGTTATGAGAAGTAGAGAAAAACAGGGGGGATATATGTAAGAGAAGGGTTAGGTAGGTAGGTAAGATGAATAGATACCCGTAGTTGTCAAAGAGCGAGTACCACTCGTGCTTATCGAAGCCACCCTGATAGATGGTCTTAACGGCATCAACGCTGTTGACGCTCAGCTCGTTAGGACCAATGCGCACGACGGGGCCATATTTCCGGTGGACGGCGTGTAGAGTCCGGTTCTCACGGCTGTTGAACCGAATCCATAGGATCCAGGCCGGCGAGACGGAGCACGACCAGTGAGGGGTAGGGATTTTAGAGAGAGGCGAGAAGATGGTGGGATATAATATGTATTTATAGATTAGAACAGCTGTAATTGTGAGTGTGGCTGGTATATAGAGGTCGGAAACGTTAGATATAGCCATGATAGGGGATGGTATTATAGACGAGAGAGTGCTTCAGGGGAGCGAAGTCGTTTATGTAATTATTTACAGATTATCCAAAATAAAAGATATAGCAAGTATATTCAAGAAATTAATATATGTATCATATCTTCTTATTAAATAAAAGTTATGAGTCTCCGGTCTCGACCTTGTTTGTGAAACCTACCTACCCCTAAGCTGTGTGTGTATCTCCAGAGTTTCTACTACCTATGAGGAGCGATGCTATCGATCGAAGTCGGCCCCCGCTCGTTGCATCGGCAGTGTTTTAATACAATATTTTAATTTAACCGAGTTTTGAGTATCTACGATTGGAACGTTGCACTTAGCGAGAATCTTATAGATCGTATATCATGCTAAATGCCAGAAGACCAAGAAAAAAGAAATCATTACTTTACAATGTCAACTTAATTTCCACCTACATTATCTAAGTCTTGATTGGAAGGTTAAAAATAATAGCCTAGTTAAAGTAATGGCGCTACAGGGATAGACGATGATGACAAGTATGAATGATTGGCTATAAAACGGGGGTTGGCTTTTACATACTTCTGAGTCAAAGCCTTTTGACTCATTCACTATTCACACTAAAATTCTTTTTTATAATTCTCTAACTTATCTGTATAAGAAATATTTCGAGTGCACTCTATTTAATGCGACATTGTAGTCTCTCATTAATCTACATTGCAATTATTTCTTCATATAAACAAGAATTGCCACGAGCCTACGTCATATATAACTACCTAACTTCATTAGACCTCACAACTTTTATCGATAACATAAATAGGCAAATATACATATTATTCAACTTACACCAGACTTCAGCTTTTATAAACCATATACAAACTTCAAGTTCCATGGAGTTCCTTAGAATCTCCGACGAGGCCCCAAACCTCACAACCTTGCCTACCGATATTCTCTATATTATCCTCACCTACTTAGATACCGCAAATAGCGTTGCCAATTTAGCAGCATCTTGTAAAGACTTGCATCATCTTGTTACCGAGAGCGGCTGGCGTATATTTGTCACATCACGTTTCAACACATTCAAACTGTCTGAAATTTCGTCAGTGGATGAATGGCGGGAACGTGCCTATTCACTAACTTCACAGTCGAGAGATTGGGATAGGCGTGCACTAGCTGTTAGTGCCCTCAAACCTGTCGTGAAGCATCGCGGACGCGCCTTCAATCGCTTCAGTCCCTCTCAGTCTATTCCTAGCAATATCATAGTTGATGCCCATCACCAACGAAAAGGAAACGACGCTCAAGACCTTGTATTCTGGGGTGCCGGCGAGGATATCTTTGGTTTGCTGCGACATACCCGGGGGTCCAAAGCTTCCAATGATGAGTGGTTCAGTGGTAGAGGCGCTACAGCTGGATATCATTCAGGCAAGGACGACGTCACTTGCGTATCCATCCTAAAGGATGCTAGATACAATTATGGCCAAGACGAATCCCAAGTGTTGGTAGGCAGGGCCAGTGGTCACCTTCACTTGTTGTCGATGGGTGCTTCAAATTTTGGGGACACGCTCTTAAATTTTCGAGCCTCGTCTAACCCTTCCGAACTTGATACTGAAGCTACCCGTCAGGCCGATATCCAATCCCTCGATGTCAACTATAGGCAAGGAACACTCGCAGCAGCAACAAAGCAGAGTATCCTAACATACTCTCTCAACCACGATGTACAGCCTGTTCACAATACAAATGACGAGGATGGCTTGAAAACAGGTGCCACGCCATACGTCTGGGCAGACGACACTCTAGTATTAAAAGACGATTCGCAGTCAGGAGCCTTCGAGTTTATCCGGTCTATCAAATTCGTGAATGGAGACACTCTAGCGGTAGGCCTGAATAAAGGCTATAAACCACTTCAGTATCTGAAATACACACCGACGGGGGTTGACATATCTTTCGCTGCGAAGGCAAGCAATCATCATGATACTACCAATGACTATAAGCTCAGAACAGTTAGGGCAATCTTACCCGTAGATACAAGCTCGCTCGGCAACGGCAGCGGAAATGCCGTGCTCAGTTCGTGGGACGATGGCACGATCCGTCTCCAAGATCTCCGTACACCATCTCCGGTGGACCAAATATTCCAAGACAACTTCGATCTCTCGACCCCGATCAACGCTCTGCTCTCGCGGGGTCTCGAACGCTTCGTCGCAGGTAGTGCTTATTCTCCTGTGCTCAAGGTATTCGACTATCGCTGGCCCAAGGGCTACTATCACACCAAGGCTCTCCCCTGCGGGAACGACGAGCCCTATCCAGCACCACGGCCCCCAACTATTGTAACAGAGCCGTCTTTCTCAGATGATCGCATTGCGTGCGACTACATGACCGGCAAACGGTGTCGCTGGCATGAGCTTTCAAAACACGATTACTACAGACCGAACTTCAATACGTGGCTCCCAGCCTCCGCCAGCGATACCTCTCCCATCTACACGCTTGCATCGCCCTCAGACGACTCGCCGACGTTATTCGCGGGGCTCTCGGGGATGCTAGTCGAAATCACGCCTAAGAGCAGCACGCGGCCTACAACACGACCTAGCTTCGGGCCCGCAAAGGACCTCGCGTACGTCCGGCAAGTTGATAGTGTGGCTTTCATCGAGACCGGCTCTGGGTTCGCAGTGGATGATGTCTCGCAGTCGCAGCGCGTGCCCCCGATGTATCGCCAATTCTTCAGGGACTTGACCGAACGTGACCGCGGACACCCGGAACGCGCCATCTGGAGGAAACGACATCGTTTAGATGAGTGGTTGCAGCGCTGTGCCTAGGACGTATAGAAATAGATCAAATAGAAACATTTTCTTGTCTCCCGCTTGGGAATGGCAATAATAATATACATATATAGAACCTAATCTCATAGATACCTATATAGATTAACTAATTATATACACATTCTTACTTTCTTATACTACCTAGCATTAAGTCCTTCCCAATGTAGCCCTGCTCTTAGTAGAAATATTTCTCATATAACCCATATATACTCATAACCATAGTCATCATCGTATAGATATCTTAGAAACCCTTCCTAAGTATAAAGACAATATCCCTCCCAACTATCACATAGAAAACTCAACATCTAACCCATCTTGCGCAAATCCATCTTCGCGTTTCGATATCACGACTTTGACAGGACGCGCTGGCTCTAGGATATGTACAGGCAAGACGCCGTCGTTCTTCGCTGGCACTTCGATCTTGCCGCCACGAGCAGGCTTCATATCGAACTGCAGTACTACCAATGCAACAAAAGCCAGAATCTCATTCATAGCAAAGTGGCGGCCGGGACATAGCGTCTTGCCTCCGCCGAAAGCGCGGAACGCCGCCGGATGGAACGCGCTGCTCTGCTTCTGTCGAGGCTTAGAACTAGCTTCGGGGTTCAGAGCCTCGGCGTCGGAGTTGCTGTTGGTCTTGTCGAGGAACCGCCTGGGGTTGAAATCGAAGACGTCCGCGCCCCAGATCCGCTGGTCCGCGTGGATCACGCCGCCCGCGATCTGGACGACTGCATTCTTTTTTAGGAAGTACTGGTTTGCGAGGACATGGTCTTCCTTTACTATGCGCGTCGAGTACGTGTCTGATCCTAGGCGCAGACACTCGCGGTACACGGCCACGAGAACGGGACACTTGTCCCGAAGATCGGCGACGCATAGGTTGTAGCTTGGCTTGTCGGTGCGTGCTGAGAGGACGGACTCGAGTTCCTGGCGCACGGTGGCGAGGAGCGTCGGGTCTGCGTATAGGTGTAGTAGGATCCAGAACGTCGAGGTCGTCGCGTTGACGATGCCGGCGAATAGGAACGACAGCTCCTCGCGCGCGATGGCGGGCATTGCCCACCCGTGCTCGAGCGCAATGTCCACGCGCTTCTGGACGATCTTGGACCCGGAGGATTTGTGTCGCCCCGCCTCGAGATACGCGAGTAACGCTGCTGATAGCTTCTCCCGGCCCGTGTAGGCCCGTCGCGCGGTGACAGACGGCACGATGTTCATGAGCAGCGAGCCCAGCCCGTGATCGAAGTCCCAGAAGGAGCCCTCCAGCGCCGGTTCCAGCGCAATGGGGTTCTCCGGCCCGTAGAGGTATCGTGCCGTCGACAAGGTGACGAGGTGACGCACCCAGGAGAGCAGATCCGTGGCACCATGGTTCAAGGTGGGAGATGATGCAAACGCTGCAATCTCATTTTTCATCTCCGCGGCGGCGTCCAGGCTCAACTCGCTCAGGTAATCGCCGGGGCCGAGCCAGGCGGAAACCATGTCCTGGATGTCGGGCAGAAAGCCGCGCTCGCCGCCGGGGCCGGGGTCGAGGTTCTTGCGGGTGATCTCGACGGTGGCGTCGTCGAGGCCGAGCACGCGCTGGGTGACCTCGGGCACGACGGGGTTGAAAGATAGAACCCTGGACGCGCGCTGGACGGCGGCTGCTAGGGACGGGTCCGTGACGATGTAGATGCGCGACCCGGGCACGGGCAGGGTGAAGATGGGCAGCTGCTGGTTGCGGATGCCGAGGTTCTTGATGTATCGACCACCTAGCAGCGCCATGCCTAGCAGGTGTCCGATCAGGGGGATGGCGGGCGCGATGACTGGGGGTTCGCGCGGGTCGATCTTCCGCGATGATAGTTGGTATGCGATGAAGTAGACGGTGATGGCGGCGACGATGGCCGTGGTGCCGGGTGAGAAGGGCCACCAGTCTGGGGCGATTTCACTGAACGCCATTGGTCTTGGTGTTTTCTTTTTTTTTTTCCTTTGCTAATTTACTTTAAACGTATATACAACTCCAGCGAGCTTCGTTCAGCTCTATAAGCTCATGACGATAGCTTTTTGTAAATTGTCATCTATAAGCATCGTATTAGCGAACCTATTTTTTATGTAGACTAAATAAGGAGCAAGTCGACAGTAACACCTTTCAGCGACCCAACGGCCTTTCCTAGTATATTATCAAAGTCTACAAGAAGCTACTCTCTTCAAGTTGTGTCTTGAGACTATCTCTTACCCCAAATCGGATTTCCCACGTAGCGTAGCGTAGCCAAAGGAGATAAGTACGACTTACAGACTCGAGGTTTTATTAGTTGGTTCGAGATAATATGAACATATCCAACCGAGCCTTCTTGCCACACCGGCTTCGAGAAACTACATATGAGGCGAAGAATGAAATTTCATAATTACTAATTACAGATATCGGATTTGATCTTTCCATCATAACGTGACATCGACAAGGGTCCCCGCAATTGGGATTGGTGAAGCTCAAGGAATTGATTGTCACTTTACCGAACCGCTTCCCCTGAAAGATGCCTCGTTGGTGCATATATGCTTGTAATTGAATAAGTACATGGGTACGATTTACCCCTGAATTGATGTGATTAACGCTTCGTACCAACAGCTCGTTGGATAAAAAAAGGGTATGAGAGGTATAATACCATGTCTTGTAGGTAAGATAATATAATAGGGATCAACCTAGAAAGACGTCCTACATATTTCATATTGTTACTTGAATGGAAGTATACTTAGGGGGAATATGGAGTTGTCTTGGTAGAAGAATACTTCGTAAGATCTATGGTTTTTATCGTATCCCTTCCTTTGATTAGTTACAGAAGCAAGGGTTAAAGCAAACAAGTGTGTACTAAGCTTCTCTAGGAGGTGTGTACGATAGCCATATTAGAATAATTAAAGGGTTATATATCTACCTATGAGCTATAGGCTCTATAAACTTGGTAACTAGCCGATATTGAAATCCATATAGTAATAATGATTTTCTCCGGGACATGACTTCGCATTCTTATTTATTATAAAATAGATTTGACACGTACTTCATTTTTAAATAATAACGTATTCCAAAGGGGCCTGAGTTGAAGCTACCTAATGGTTGCTAATATAGATAATAGCTTTAATAAATTTCAAAGACCAAGTAAACATGTCCTCTATGACTCATGATTAATTTACTAGACTAGTTGATGAGCGAATATACATAGGCAATATATATTAGGGTGTTAATAATCCAAAGAATGAGTAATGAAAAATATTTCTCGATTAAACCTTTCATCAAAGACAGCGAGTATGCATCTTAACATACAATATGGCAACTCAATTCCAAAGTCTACACTATTTAAACTGGAGTTCTGATTAGATGATTTATCTTCTGTAATTTTACGTTATATAAGTTAAATAAGATACCAATACCTAGCTACTCTATTCCCTTTTTCCTCTTCTAAGTTATAGACGTTTGTAGTAAGAAACCTAGGTCTCTTAATGTTTTAACGGTTGCATTATCAAGAGCGAGCACTTCATTGCAAGTTAATATTAGAGGTCCTAGTATCATTACTCTTATTTGAAATATTAAGGTGCTTATGAGTAATGAATAGTTTGATAGTTATTGAATATAAATGATGTAAAGTTTATTGGTGATCTATTTTATTCTTGGCTGGTGAATCTAGACTCTACGATGGTACCGAGGTACGCTAGGCAGGCGATTTACGGTCATTTGTGATTGGTTCAGAACGGCTGACGTTGCCGGTGTGGCTTGTGCGTAGGTCCACGTCTACTGGTTGCGCCGCAGCAGTTGTTTGTGTTAGCGGGTTTACTAGAAGCCTAGAAGGTGCCGCCGGAACAACAAAGTAGTATCAGGTTGCCAAGGGTCCGTTAGGTACAAGGGAATTGCAGATCCACTGAAGCTCCTAATTGGCTCATGTGGATTTTTGTACATCTGTACAATACGAGCAATGTAACACAGACGCAGACGCAAGAAAGAACCACAGTCAAGAAACACAGTCAGCCATCATCAAGTTCAAACCATTCAACCTCTTAAAAACATTTAAACATCAACAACTTTGTTGCCCACCACAGAGCTTGTTACTCTAGCATAAACAAGTACGCACTTTCATGACTACGGCCACTGCCACGAAATATTATTACGAATAAAACGATCAAGAACGTAGACCGTTAGCTAGGTTTATTGGTATTCTACAAGACCTTTGCCGTTGAATCGCAAACAGGCCCATTCGTCCCGATTTATCCAGTCGTCGTCAGCGCCCGTCTCTGGTTAAGGCTGTCAACCTCCTGCCTTCGATATTATCGATACAGTCAGTCCATCGACGACTATCAATCTTCAACATGTCTCTCAAGGACGAGTTTGCGACGAGAAACTTCAGTAAGCTATTTATCTGTTGATCAGGCCACCATGGCCCCCCTAGTTAGTGATTAAACAGAAGCTAACAACGGCGCAAAAAGGTATCTACGGACAATGGTAAGCTTCCAGACGAGGTCTACTCGTTTTCCTTTGGATCACTCCATGCGACATGGCCAAGTTCAACTCATACGATATGCCCCCTATGCGATATTCATATCTACCTTTCTACGCCTACTTTGGCTTCTAGCTTCTAGAATCATTCTTAGATCTACCCAAGTTGTTTATGCATCTAGGCTTCAATGCCTAACGTTTGATTTTATCTGTGAGGTGCTGGTTAATTGATAGCTAACATAACTTCACTTCGGATAGGCTTGGAATCTTGTCTATGCTCCTATGCTTTGCGCTGGGTGTCTCGAACCTGTTCTATCTTTTCCTCCACCCTCTCATCATCATCTTTGCCATCTTCGCTCTGTAAGTTCCTCTTCTTTCTGAACGGCTACATAGGAAAAATTACCTGGAAGCTAATCATGTTATCAATAGTGTCTCCTGCTTCGTCATCCTCTTCATTGAAGTGCCCCTCCTACTCCGAATCTGCCCTACCTCGGCCTCGTTCGATGCTGCGATCCGCAAGGTTTCGACTAACTACATGCGTGCCGCTACTTACGGCGTCATGGCTGTTATCCAGTGGGTTAGCATTGCCGTCGCTGCAACGTCCTTGATCGCCGCCGCTGTCGTCCTAACTTTCACTGCCCTTTGCTATGCCCTTGCTGGTGTCAAGGGTCAGGCCTTCGTTGGAAGCAAGACACTAGGCGGTGCAGGTGTTGCACAAATGATCGTATGATTGAGTAATAATGTGGACAAGTCAACAACCTCGAAGGCTAGGAAAACGCACTACTACTACCCCCTGGCTTATATAGGGGTAGCTGACGAGGAAATATTACTACCAACATGATCGACGAACGCTAGGGAACCTTGGTAAAAGGAGTTGTGTCGTGCAGAGGGAGTGTAGCTTTTGGGTCTTGTTCTTTTATGCAGATGGAAGGAAAAGGGAGGGTTTGCATTGTCTTTTGATATTTAGGGAACGGCGTAACGGAATACGATGCAAGCAAGACGGCTGCGGAATGTTCTTGTTTTCCCGGACTCGTTAATGCATCCAGAATGGAAGAGATACCCCAGTCTGGTGCTGGTGTTTTGAATCGGATACCGCTTTTGAACCTCTTATTGTCACTGTGCTACCTACTTGGTCTTCATATAATTGTAGGGCTACAGATAGGTAAGTATGTGAGTAGTAGTCTCATTATCTTGTCACTTATTTCTAGTTTATCTGTCGGTCGATATACCCTTGGTCAAATCCCATTAGTAACCACTATTTTGGTAGCTACCAGAGATCCCAACGGTGCCGTATTAGTAAGTTAGCGTTGATCTGCCGCAATTTTAGAGCGAAAGATCAACTGCTCTAATAAGAGGAGATCTAAACTATCTAAAGCGTCATGGGAGATATTATATAGAAGCTTGAGGCCCCCCACATAGAAACCCCACTACTCAAGTCTCCATAGCCGATTGATGAGTTCATATCAGACTATGTACCTAACTCATCCAGCTCGATCTGACCATCTAGAATGTTTAGAGAGAAAATTTTTACATTGCATATACGACTCAATCACGTATTTAGATAGTTAAATAACGTGAATACGATAGAATAGGGGCGGAAAATCGGATTGGTTACGGTAGTGAAACTCAATCGAGAAGTTCCATGGTCTCGGTTAGGTTTTAGGTCCTTTTCGGGAACTCTGGAAGCTGAGAAAGTTTGAGCTATTTGCTTAGGGTTAGATCAATGAGTTATGTGTAAGTAAGTCTCTCTCTGTCTTAGATAAGCAATGTCAAGGTACAGAACATATACTGCATAACGTAAGTGAAGTCTATATGTAATACTGTGGGGAAACATGGATGCATGCCGTCATTACTATAAGTATAACATTCTCACGATGGCTTCCTCTTACTCGGAAGGGATTTGTTATACTACACTTTTTTAAGAATTGTTTAAAAATTATATTGAATTTTAAACTTGATTTATTTATCTAAAAGTAATGAAAAATAGTTTCCTAAAATATTCCTGTCGTTATTACACAGCTAGCTAGTTATAAACTACTTAATTAACTTTCAACATACCTACCTAGGTAATGCGCGTATTCGTGGCCCACGAAGCGGGGAACCAGGATGGAGGCGTGATCACGATGATATACCCGTTTGCCCTGTTATACTTAAGACCGGAGTTTTACTCATTGCCCATCCACCCTATCAAAGCGGTTCCAAGTCTTATAGTACGTATCAATTATAAGGTACGTATGTAATTTTATGCTTGGTGATGCTCCGTGTAAGACAAGAACTCCTCGATAGACCCGAGTTGCTACCGAAAGAGAGAAGCCGGATGTGCTACACATATTCATCGAATAAGCTCAACGGACCGCAGAGCGGAAAAAGTAGATCAGGGACCGGCCTAGCCCACCGGGCACTATGTACATACCTATGTATGTATTGCTCGATTCACCGTAAAAACTCTTACGCACTACGTATCTTTTACCCCATAATCAGATGACTATCAGTTGAGAGCTAATACGGGAGTAGGTATGATGTAGTCTGGGTAGTCTATTGGTACATGTGAGGCTGATTATACTTATTATTGGAGTATGTACCGCATAGTAGTTCACGCCCGTTTTGTTACACTTGCGTTTTATAGCAGATGTTGCATTACACGGTGAGACTTTTATTCTATAGGAAGTTTACACTAAAGACGAATACCGTATGTAGTAGTAAGGGCTAAAGACGGAACTCTTAAATTCTGATAATCTGGTCTAATTACGAACTTTGAAAATAGGAGTTACTGCGTAAACGTATTTTTATTTCATACTGTCATTAGGTATACTGTCCCCTCTCTTTTACTGGTATCACTTGCATTACGCTAAAAGAATACGTTGAGGGGCAGAGGGGTGGTACAAGTCCCCGCTGAAGAGCTCTAAGGAGTTATTGACATATTATGCAATTGCGATTGGTCAGGTTCCAGCTCCAGACCGCCTGCAGGCGTAAAAGGAGATGGATGGGAAGTTGCAGTTATGTGTACCCCGAGCGTACCCCTCATTGCCGATTCGTTGCGGCCGGCAAGAGCTTGTGACTTGAAAGAAAACATAGTTACATGCGGGGTACATCGAATAGACTCAAATACATACCTACATACCTCATGTACAAATTTATTGAATTTTTCAACATTACACATCCTTGTTCAAAACGAATTGCTGGTAGCTAATAGAAATCAAGATTATTTCCATGACATCGCCAACGGCTTCAGGTACTTTATCTAGTGCAGCTGATGTTACTAATAACCACTTAGCAGATCCCATCTACTAGGGTGTGAGATGGGGAGGTGGGCAAGTATAAAAGTCATCCAGGTCCCTCTTAGTTTCATCATCGTGATCTTAGTTACAGATTCGAAACTTACATATATTCAAAAACAGAAAATCCCTTTGTTTACACGAAGAACGAACTTACATACCTTAACTTATACTTACTCGGTTGCGCAATTGATAATCATTTGTTGCAATTCTGATTACGGCTAAACCTGATCGACCTTTTACATCATCGTTTTCGACAAAGTTTATTTTTATTTTAATAACTATACGAAAAGGGACATTATCCTTTTCTTTTCACCTTAAACTCTCCAAGACTCTTATTGAATAAGAGACAACCACGAAATATTACAGCCGACAGCGAACAGGCACAGACATTCTAATCGACATACCAATCGAGATCGACCTAACGTTGCTGACCTGGCCAAGTCTAACATACATCGACTACCGACCAATCAAGTCACGAACGTGTAAGTGACCCTGCACAAAGCTTTTTAGGAACCCCTCCATCGATTGAAACCCATCCCACCTTCTTTGTTGGCAACTGAAGCTTTTTACTTTCTTCTTTCATTCACTCTCCCATAGTAGACCCTCATCTTGTCAACTTGTCTTCTCGAGAAAGGGGCGGTTCAATTGACAGGATACGGGAAACTCAAGATCTACATTCCAATGGCACTCTGACAGGAAAAAACGTGGCTATATCGCCCAGTCCGCTCCCCGTTGCCTGATAACCGCTTCATTCTTCAGATATACATAACCATAACCTACCTAGCTTATCACTAGAGCCTCTCTTATCTTCTTCACATAATATCTTTTATCTCTTCACCGCATGATACGGAAGGGAATCTGGATCTAACGAGTAGACGACTAGACAAGCGTAAAAACCTGACTTGGTCTCATCACCTGGTCTCATATTAGTGCATCTGACCGATAGTTGCGATTCCTGCGAGATTCTTCAAGCCGTCTTGTTTTAATAACTTGTAAAAATTCATTGCGTTATTATTAGCTTGACGGTTTCGCACGGGATTATTTAAAACCCATCGATATTTATGCGGTACGTATTAATTACCTATATTAATTAGGACTCTTCAGCCCCTAAACCCACAAGAAATCTATTCGGTGTATGGCCGGTGGATGGTCGGTAGTGGGATTGTGGATACTTTTAATATGTCATTGTTGGCCTATCCTCGTTCACACCTCGTTCACATAAACCTGGCCATTGCTGTCGAATATTAATCATTCGACTCTTTTTCTTTGCTGACATTTTACTTACTTCAATCTTTTAGGTCTCTTCATTGTCGACCGCAAACGAATCTTAATTGTTTCGAGCATTTAAGCTAACCACTGTGTTTCCCCCCCTATAAGCTATGTCTGCTGCCACGATGCAGTCAGTCCCGGCTATCCCCCCTCGCCCTACAAGGGCTCAAGAGAAAGAGAATGGCTCAACCGTACCTGCGATCCCCCCACGTCCTAGCCGTCGTTTTAATCGTTCCGTATCTCCTAACCCGGATCGATTTGCTCCCTCGCCTCTGAACGAAAGTCCATTCCCACCGAAAGGTACCGGTGCTGCTCGACATAGTCAAACCCATCTTGGTGAGGAACTGGAGCGTCCTATGAGCGTTGAGATGCCCAATGTGGGCGAAGAAGGCCGAGAGTATGCCGCAGCTATTGACGGGCTGAGCTCTCCGGAGGTCAGCCGTCGTTCATCTGCTTCTCCCGAACAAACCCGTACTGTTGGCGCGGACATCAAATTGCACGCACCAAAGCCAACAATGCCTGCCCAGAGCGCTAAACAGCGAGTTGCCGTGATAACTCGCACCGATTCCGATAAGGCTGCAGCTTTTGGTATCGGACGTCCTTCCTACGAGGAGCAGGCTTATTCAGGCCGCAGCCTGAAGAAGAAGGCGAGTACTACGAGTCAGCTTTCCCACCAGAGTGAACTCTTCACCGAGGATGAGAATGGTATCCCTGAGATTGGACAACGGGTACCTATGCTAGCCCATGCAGGCGATGTTCAGGCACCCTCGCCTGCTCCTGCCCCGAGAGCTGTGAGCACTGACGGGACAAGGCCTGCTGTTCGGCACCATACTCGGAAGACGAGTTCTCGTGGTTTTAACGAGCTCCCTTCTGATGTTTATGGCCTCCATGGACATGGCGTTGCATCAACCGACAAACTTGAAAAGGCCTATTATGAAAAACATCCTGACGTCCTCCATAAGGAGCGCTATAATCATCTTCATGACCGTGTCCATGACTACTCGATGAGTAGTGAGGATCTCAACAAGATCGTTCGGGATACAGCCAGTCGCGGCGCTGGTTTTGGTAACGTACACAGCCAATAAAACTTCGGAGTGGTTCTAACCGATGATTGCAGGTACATCAACAGATTATGTTGGGACCCCCAGCGAGCAAGTCGGTTATCGAGCGGCGGATGAATACACCTCACGAATTTCGTCTCCTCAACCGCCATCCACGGCTCCCAAGCACGACACGAACCTCGCATCGGCCTTCAAGGATGAGACTGCCGATAATGCTGACAACAACAATGTGATTCACGTAGACGAGCCGGATCGACGAAAGGGATTCGCTAAATTCGGTGATGAGAAATCTGCTGAGGGTGAAGGTGCTGAGGAAATACACACTCATCCAATTCTAGCACCTGATGAAGTAGCTAAAGATCCCTCTCCTTATCAACTACAGCCTGCTGTTGAGCCTCCGTCGGAACGACATGGCAGTGCATACGAAATGGAGGGACCTAAGAGTCGCCCTACAAGTAGACCTACCAGTGTGTACAGCCCACCACCGCCGGAGATTCATTCGACCCCATTGGAGGACGTTGAAGAGTATGAGCCATTGTTCCCGGAAGATGAGAAGAGCGGCAAGAAACCCAAGACACAGGCCGAAAAATTAAAGGAGAATCACCAAAGATTCCCCAGCCGCGATATCTGGGAAGATGCGCCTAACAGTGTGCATTCTACCGCGGAAGTCTCAACGCCAGAGTTGTTAGAAGCTCAAAAACAACAAGCATCGGCCTTAGATGTGCCTCTACGGGATGGCGAAACCCCCGCCCAAGCTTTTGCACGGAGGCAAGAGGAGCTAGCCGAAAAAGAGGCTGTCACCCCTGACAGCTTTTTATATCGCCAACAGAAGCCCCCGTCGTGGGTTGGGAACCAGCCGCATTTAAATAAGGAGATACATAGTCGTCCGGGCATGCCTACTAATAGGTTTCCCAGTAGGGATGTCTGGGAGGATACACCTGATTCTCTACAATATACCGCGACTGTTTCTACCCCAGAGAACACAGAAGAGACACGGGATGACGATGATGATGTAGAAAAGCCGGTTGCCAACCAGACTCCTCAGAAGCCTACGTTACCCTCGCGCCCTAAGAGGCAAGAATCGGGTGATGATTCTACTTCGAAACCTACGATTCCTGATCGCCCAAAGCCTCAACTCCCCGTTCGTCCTTCGAAGCCCGTCGTTGAGTCTAAAGGACCGGAGCCAACAGTGAAGCCGAAGCCTGCGGTGCCTGCAAGGCCAGCTGGTGGGAAAATTGCTGCTCTGCAGGCAGGATTTATGTCCGATCTCAATAAACGTTTGCAATTAGGTCCTCAAGCCCCTAAGAAGGAAGATTCTACCACGCAGGAATCCACCGAGGAGAAGGAGAAGGCACCGTTATCTGACGCGAGAAAGGGTCGCGCTAGAGGTCCCCAACGACGAGCTCCGACTAAAGCTGCCAGTCCAAGTGGCCAGGAATCCAGTCCTCCGGTGTCCAACAGTCAACCTACCCTGAGCTTCTCTATGACTCGTACCCTGTGGAGTATAGACGAGGAGGGTATCATGACAGTAGACGGCTTGGTGCCAGCAGCGCCATCAGAAACAGAAACCAAGCCTGACGAGGCTACAAGCGAAGAGCCCAAGGAGGCCCAACCGCAAGCACCACCAGAGCAGGACAAACAAGACGAACCGGAAGCCAAAACAGAAAAAGAGCTCGTAGATTCGAAGCCAAGCGAAACGGAGACTGAATCTAAGACAACAGAACCTACAGAAGAGACTAAAACACTGGCTACTAATACCGCTGGCGAGTCTATATTAGAAGAGACTATCACGAAGGAACCGTCGGGGGATCAAGTACAAAGGGTTGAAGAGGCCAAAGATGAGGTGACAGAATGATAGCATTGTTCAAACATTACCGGTGAGATAGTATACGAGCCTGTCGTAATTTACTTTTTCCAATTCATTCCACATTTCCTTTTCGGTCGAGGAGAGGTGGTGAGGAGTTGAGTTGGGAACGAGGGATACTACAGCAACGTAAAAAAAGCAACAAAAAGAAGGAAAGGGGGGGGCGAGAATTCAGAAAGATCGTAGAACGCGATGCATTTTTTGAAAGATGTATCCTAAGTCTAGTTTTTTTGGTCCTTCTTTCCGGTCCGTTCCTTTTGCTTGTCTTCGCCGCTTCGAATCTTGTAGCTTTGATTCGTTGTAGACTTAGTATATAAGACACACACACACACATACACAAGACTTTTGGTCGTATGATTGTTTCCGTATATATAGTAGGTGTTGCTTGAAACTGTTACTTGTTTGGATTGAGAACGTAGACGTACGTATTTTGAGTAGGTAGGAAATAAATAAGATACGCTGTCAATATTACCTAGGTTTGTTGGGGTTGTGGCGTTGGTTGTGGTGAGATGACTTGCGGATAGACTGCTATTCAACACAATGTAACTACCTTAAGTATCTACTTAACTTACCTAGGTCATAAAGCTAGAGCCTGGATGACAGTTTAGGTGATATCAACAAAGAAAAATCGAGATATCCTGTCCACCTGCTTTTGGTTCAAATTGTTGTAGACTACTGCTAGGTAAGTAAATCAAGGGTCCATTACCCCTTTACAATTGGGTGGATAGGCGGATGGACTAGGAGAATACACATGACATAACAAAATATATACGATTAATCGAATGAATCAATCAACCCGACCAAGTCAGTCATCTCTGCTTGGTTGGTACCTATCTAAGTACCTATGTAGGCAGGGTTCCCCAAAAAATAAACAGCTTGTCCGCTCCAATTCGCCCTACGCTACAATAACCATCATCCCGATTCAAATCAATTCGATCCAATATGCATCCGTATCCTAGTTTATCCTGTCCACTCACTCGCTACCCCATCGTCCGTTCACGCCGTCTTTCGTAGAGATTCAGTTCTGCTTGCGTGGTATCTGTCGATGCTATGCTATCGTGCCAGCTAGACGTAGAGGTGAAGAAAGATTTCCAACGACGAGGTTTATGGGTATGTATGCATGCCCCCTCTCTCACTTTTCATAATAATACTAATATTTATCTCTCCCCTTCTCCTCTCGCTACCGGAGAATTTCCAACTCGTCGTCGTCGTCCTCGTCTAGAACGACCATCTGTCTTGGCCTCGCTCTGCTACTCCTACTACTGATATCCCTACCCCTATCGATGCCGGGAGTAGCAGCACGGGTATTAAACACGTCTTCGACCCCCGCGCCTGGGGTTAGCTCCGCGCCGAGACTTTCGCGCCCGGCCTCGCGAATGCCCTTTTCCGTGACGAAGCGCGTCTTTTTGCGAGCCGGAGATCTAGAGGCAGAGCTAACAGCGCCGACACTAACGCTACTGCCGTCATTGTCCGTATTTCCAATCCCGTCGCTACTGGAATTCAGGTTTATCGCAGGCCGCAACTTCTCGCCGTCTCTCATGCGAGTTAGTTTCTCCTTCAGGTTACCGCCCCAACCGAGCGCAGGTTTGCTACTAGCGAGTGCCGCAGAGCTGGAGGATGGTCGCACGCCCTCGCTGCGCTTACGCTTTATAGGACTGAGGTGCATCTTGGGTTCCTGGCCCTTCGCACGGACTAGCCCGAGGGATCTTGCGTCGAGATCTTGCCTGGGCTCGTCTCCGCCGGCTTGTGTCGACGAGGTTGCGAATAGTAAGCTAGAGCCCGAAGCCGAGCGTTGAGTGCTACTACCACCAACACCCCTTTTCATGTATTCTTTGCCGGCACCAGACCCGACCTTGCCTAGCTGTTTCATGATATCACGCTCCTTTTCCTGGGTTACGAGGCGTCTCTTTAGGGCTTCGCTGCGCTCGGTGCGATCAGCGATATGTCCGCCTAGTATCTCGTTGTCGAGCATACTGGCGGCGCTCGGCTTGGAGATGAACCACTGGCTTTGCGTGCTTCTGTCGAAGTTGCCCCTGCTCTTCTTCTTGGGGTCGTTGGCGTGCTCCCAGTCGTTAAGGCGGTACGATTTCTTGTATCTCCTACCCTCTCCGTCGTCTTTCCTTGGGCCGAGTCCGGTGTTGAACGCATTCACGTCTTGTCGAGCCTGTCGGTGCTTGGCCAGCCCCATGTTCATGTGGAACTCGCAGAATTCGGTGCGCTTGCGATTAACCCAACTATTACAGTGTTCCCCATCCTTTTTTATGCTCTTACAGAACCCAAGGTCTCGCGCTGTACCTATCTCTAGAATGGTATCCTCGCCACTGTTGATCACTAGACTGAAGCGCCCTGTGTCGGTGCGGCCTGGTGGCGGCGGCATGATATTTGGATTCAAGATGGCTAGAAGTGTACCCGGAACTAATTTCCAATATCGATCAAAGCCAGAATTGAAAAGAAAGAGCTCGACTTCCCATTGTAAATCCACAAGCTGTAGGACCATGTACTTTCCTCTGGCTGGATCAGACTCTACTTTTTCTTTTAAGTTGTTGTTTGAGGTCTTATGCGAACGAGGGTCGGACTTTGAAGCTAGGATACCGAAGACTACTATATCCTGCTCGATCTCTGGAAGCTGAAATTCTGGCGCCTTGACGTGTTTTAATAGGTCTTTTATCACATATGTCTTCTTGCCCGATAGGTTCCGGGTAAGAGTCGTATGCGGTATCACTCGCTTCGAGAGGTGGACACTTGAGTACGGTTCAAATGCAGAGGCTTCCTCCTCCGGCACTTCTTCAGGAGGTGCTTGAGGTTCCACTGTCCCCCCTGAGCTGGTCCCAGGGCGATTCTCATCCAGCGTAGGCCGTCTTAGGCTGGAGACGGTATCACTACGTTTAATCCGACTAGTAGCTATGACTTGTTCACGGCTATACTGTTCGGGCTGTAACGGGATGTCGGGTATATCCTTCGCTGTGCTTTTTAACTGCTCCATTTCCTGTCTGCCGAGCTCAAAGGCGTTACTCCTTGCCTGCCTCACCCTTTCCTGCCTCTCTATCCGAGTTGACTCCTCTGACCTAGCCGCGGCTAGTCTCTCACTAAAAGTCATCGGCCGTTCCTGTTTTGTCTGTTGTTCAGCACCACCGGGAGCGGGCGTGTGCGCTCTTCGGAGATAACCTCCTTGGGCCCCATTTTGGCTCTCAGTAGTCCTCTTAAAGCTTGGGGCTCTTTTTAGCGATATGTCTTTCGCCTTGATTCCCTTGTCTATGCCAAGACGTACTCTACTAGGGGAGCCGTCGCCTTGCGCCGTTTGCGCTCTCCTCACCGGAGATGCTGGAACTTGAACTTCCATTTGCGACTGTGGTCGTGTTGTTGGACCAGAACGTAACGAGTCTGCTCGAGAGCGGGCCCTGCTAGCAATTGGAACATCTGGTATAGATATAGATTCAGGCCGTGTCGTAGTACTACCTCCAAGGGCCTTTTTTGCCTTGGCGCTTTGCAATTTCTTTAGCTTGAGTCTCGCTTGAATTGCTTGGAGTTTCAATTGCAGCATCTCCTCGTCCTCATCTTCGTCGTCGTCTTCATTCTCATCCATATCCATTCCAGCGTCTTGTGTACCGCCGCGAAAAGAGTTTCCAGTCCGAGTAGACAGCGCGGGTGTCCGTCGATGTGCCTTACTCGGAGACGGTGACGGTGACGATCGCTCGGCCATGCGACGTAGCTTTTCGCGTCCCTTGGGTGTGCTAAGGAGAACGTCGTGTGGAGATCGCGGGGGCCATTGAGTCTCGGACTCTATACCGGGTCCTGCCATTTTGTGATATATAGTTTGACTTCGTTGCTAGAGTAGAACGATAACGTCGGCGCCATTAGTGTATATAAGGAAGTATCATAATCATTATTCGTTGTTCACCATCCACCGTGTTTGCTCAGTAGTAGCAACAGAAATTATGAAGTTATGATTGGTATTCGGGTTGATATCAGGGTTGGTATGTCCCCTCCACTTCGAAACCTGCAGGGGTCCGTCGACTTTGCTGGCTTTTTAGTCTTATATCATGTAACAAATATAGAACAGATGCGTGGCAAATCGTCTAGGGTGAAAGCAAGTGTTTGGTTGGTATGTAGGTTGAACTAAGAGTGCATTCTACACCGCCGCAGAATTAATGCATCCGTTTGAGTTGATCTTAGATAATTGTTTGTAAAAGTAAAAGTGAGAATTGTATAAACGATGTTTCGCAAATGGTTCAGATGTATTACAAGAATACAAAATACATGTGAGAAAGAGGTATGGTACTTAAGATGTATGGAGGTACTTGAATATCGATAAGTGACTTGAGTTGTAGATACACGGTTAGATCTAAATGATAGCGGATGATAGCGGATGATTGGCGTAGTGGAGACGCGATTTTTCCCTTTTAGTAAGACGCGACTTTGCATCAGAGCGCGTTAACAGTGGATATCGGTACCTTATTAAAGCCTTCAATTGTTACATATATCTAAGTATCTTACATAAGAAAATACCCTTGCCTTGACAATATCTCCATTGATAGGATAGGAGATTTGATTAGATCTTTAAGCTTGATTTATTAATTAATTTACTACCTAATGCTAAAGTATGAATTATAACTGTTCAAATCCGAATGCCTCATATTAGATAAGAACATACCAATTCAGCAGCATGGCAAGAACAACTAGGTCAAAGGCGAGTGCATCGGCCGCCGCGACATCAGATACAAAATCGACGACGACCTCTAGCACCAAATCAAAATATGCATTATCTACAGAATCCATAAATCCACCCAAGCTCTTCATTCTACCTACTAGCGCTACCAAAGATGCGAAAATAGTCTCCCTATTAAACCCAAGATACTTAAAACCGACGAGATATCTAGTATGCCCCGAGACTGGCATATACGAGCTCACCAGAATTGCTGCGCCCAAGACGGCGCCCAGAAGCTGGTTGATAGAATGCGGTGATACAGGCAAAGTGGAAGAGAAAACAAGCAAAGATGGCGCTGAGCTTAGCGCTTATATCACTAAAGGTGCTGACTTATACGTCGCGACCCTCATTGATCCTATATTCCTTCTCCTACCTGCATTTGCAGACAAATCCGCCAATACCAAAGATGGGAAGCAAATGTTTGTATCTAGCGACGATTACCTCGACTCCATACGCGACAAGTCCCCACATCTATCTGAGATATTGCGATGGGGGAATGTACGGACGTTACTAGAGTCGCGGATGGCCGCAATATGCGATACGGTAGATGCAGGCAACGAGTCCATGTTCCGTTTTAGCGAAGACAAGCTCTTAACCGAAGTGCTGGGCAAGGCGCAGAAGATGAGCGAGCAACCCTTGCCAAAAAGTATGGAGGAAAAGTTTGTGGCTAAAGCTCTAGAAGCGCCGGTGGTGGGTATAAAAAGAGAGAACACGACGACACTGTCTATCTCACAGCAGACGGAAACACAAGCACAATCAGAGACCCCAGCGTCAACTTCAACAGCATCGACCCCCAAACCCGAGTCTGTCGAAAGCCAATCTTCTACCTCATCCACAGAAACGACTACAACCCTCGTATCGGAAGTATCTACAACTGCCACCTCAGTCGTCGAGGAGTTGATAGCCACTACTACCACCACAGAAATAATACCGTCACTCGGCGCCTCTCCAGAAATCATAAAACTACAACGCCTACGCACGGCCTTCAACTTCATCTGCTCATGCTACATTACCCCATCACAAGTCACACAATTACAGACCAAGCTTAAAGAACAGACACCCCCAGCAGTCGACTTTGCGCCTCTAGACACCTACCTAGAGGGTATCAGCAAGCTACGACAGGAGCTAGCCGCGGCGCGCAGCGTGGGCGACTATTCGCGAAAGCGCGTACTAGACGAGGAGGAAGTAGCAGACCGCGCCGAGAAGAAGCGCCGGAAAGAAGAAGACGAGAAGCGAAAGAAAGCCGGCGAGAGCAGAGGCGTGAGAGATCTAAAAAAGGTGAATACGGTGGGGATGAAGAAGATGAGTGATTTCTTCAAGAAAAAGTAGACTAGGAATAAAAATAGGAATAAGTACCGGTGTTTAGAAAGGATAATATGTCATCAAATGTGTATAGTATTTGGGTTTGGGCTAGGTTTAGTCTTTGGATATCTGTGCCCGTTCATCAATTCGTATATACCTAAGATAGCGGCATAATCATCAAAACAAGCCTTTCAAAGCTTTGTCGTATCCGTCCCCCTTTTAACTAATAGCCTCGTGTCCCTCTCGACCTTCCTCTCAAGAACCCTCGGCCGATCCCTGAGGTCCCTCTAGCCGTACTCGTCGAGCTTGTATCAGCTGCGGATGTGGGCCTGCTAGACGCGGACGAGTACACGCTTCGCCCTGTTGTCGTCCCTCTGCCTCTGGTACTAATGCTCCTACCGCTCCTCGTTCCGCGCGCCGTCCCTCTAGTGCTAGTTGAGGTGCGCGTGCTGGCGGCGGTTTCGCGCTGGCGCTGTTCTTCCTCCTGGCGGCGTCTAGATTCAGCGCGACGACGCTCATCTTCAGCAGCGCGGCGTTCAACTTCGCGCGCCTTCTGCTGGGCTTCAGCTTCCGCATCGGCCAAGTCCTGGCTTGCGCCTTTCCAAGAAGGGCTCAGGATAAGTCGCTGGTTGTGTTCGGTCTGCGACAGGATGCGCGTCCAGGTATTGAGGAGCGTGGACGCGGTATTGACGGTACTAGAGACGGTCTAAGGGGTAGACGGTTGAGTCAGCTTAGTTGCGTCATGCGGGGAGGAGGGGGGATAGTTAGTAGCTAGGGATGGAGCCACGGGCGTCATATTGGAAGCATATAGGGATGAAGATAAGTAAGGAGTAAAAGAGTAAGTAAATATAGCCATACATGCATATTGCCCTTCGCCCGCTCTAGAGTTCCGACTACGCCCTCGATCAGCTCATTGATATTCCTAACGCCTTCTAGCTCCCGACGTAGGTTCGCCTCGCGGCTTTCTTCCGGATCATCATAGCGATTATTCGGGGGATTAGAGGGGGTTTTGGGCCGAGCAGGTTTTTCTCTAGAAGCGTGCTTTGCAGTGGGAGAGGCAAAGAGATCCTCAGTGTCAGATTCGTGATCGGACATAGCTGCGAGGCGAGAAAGAGAAATAGGGAATACTGCAGCACGATACCACGATAGCTGCGATTGGCGATAGGTGGAGTGGAGGGGTAACTAATGGTTAATCCAGGGGTAGACAAGCCGCCAATAGATTTAATTATTTCCAAAAGCGGTTCTAATAGTGGTTTTTACGAACTTAGTAGTGACGTAGGTTGCAATAGGTTGCAATAGGTTGCAATAGGTTGCAGTTGTAACCTTCTAAACCTTCTATGTTCTAAGTGTCTTCCTGAGGCTAGCCTTCCTTAGTGTCTAAGGCATTCTCTAAGACAAAATTTGTTGATATGCGTTGTCGTGCAGCAGTGTTTTGCGTTCTTGTTTGTGGAGATGGCCGTGTGCTGGCTTCTAAATTGGCCAATTGAACTTAGACGCCTTTAATTATTGACATACTTTTTAGCCCTCCAATTTGTGGTGGGGCTAAGCTTTGCGACGCGTACCTACAGAATGCGCATAACGCGTCGCGGAAGGTACGCAGATACATACAAATATGTCACTTTTAATGCACCGTGCGATTTGTACCGTAAAATTATGAAGAGTACATGCCGCACCACGTAAATCAAGCTCATCAGGTAAGTACTTCGTAACAATTACATTAAAGTAAACAGGGGGGTCTTTAGCGGAATGTCATAATACCTTAACTTAGGTACCCATGTAATTTGGCAGCGACTACCGCACGTTCCACTGCAAGTTGGGATAGTTCGAGGTATCCCCCCCAAAGCCTGGGCAACCCAGCCACTTCAAACTTTCACATCCTACCACCCATATCCCTAATTTGATCAAAATTCCCACTACAACTTCGTTCCCACGCATCAAGCCACCAACAACCATTTGTTCTCTACGCTCCTTGTCGTTAGACTTGGTTAACTTGGCTTGTTACCACGTCTAGCACCACCGTAACTCATTGCTATTAATCATTATATCAACATCTTACTACTTTAATTTGGTTTCGCAAGCAACCGCAAGTCGAGGGCGGAGGTAACAAGCAAAAAAAAGGGCAAACCGGACGCGATCGCCCCTTGTTTAACTACCTAATTGTCACTCATCCATCCTTGGCCTCGTCTACTACCCCCTTCGCACTAAAAATCGATCTCCAACTTTGCACTTAAGTCAAGCAGTGTTCAATTGAACCAACGCGTAAAGGTTTAGAGAATATCGATATTACATGAGTCGAAGAATATTGCGATACTTGAAACCCCGAAATCTAGCTCGCACGATTAGTGCGGACCTCTAACTAATCTAATTGAGCTTAAAGAACGCTACTCTAAAGCAAACAACAATGGCGTCTTTCTCAGTTTCAACACCTTCCCCGCCAGGTCGAGTGCATACTCCAGGCACTCCAAAATTTGGTTACAACGATTCTTGGGAACCTTTCTCTCCCCGAAAATCTGCCCGCATTTCAGCTCAGCGCTCAACTCAACGCACACCCTCTCCCCGCGCTCCGCAACACCGCACTCGCGCATCTACAAAGATTTCCTCGTCGGATATTTTTGCTACACCTGCAACTTCTTCTCCCAAAAAGCGCCAGCCAGCCATGGACTCTGTACGACGCGCCTCTGGCGCCTTAACTTACGAAGGCACCTCCAACGCTACCGATTCCGTTGGAACTTCTTCGTCGCAGCACAAATCCAAGGCCAGCACCGCCGCTTCTCGAGCCGCAACTATGTTTCCCACTCCGGCCAAAACACCCAAGAAGCAACCCGACGAGAAGTCTAAGGCTAATGTTCGCGCGATCGCACGCAGTCTATTCTCCGAGACCGATGCAATTGCAACTCCTAAGAAAAGAAAGGCTAAGAAGTACACCGGCCTAACACTGGATAGCTTTACTGCTGAAGACATTGAACAACCCATCGAGATCTTCACCGATACGCGCGATCGCATCCCCGAGGCAGACGATACTACTGCTAATCCTTTCTACGAGAAGCACCCCGCATCATCTACTGCGGAACCCAAGTCTCCTAAGAAGCGAGGCCAAGGCAAACAGATTTCCGTCCCTGGTGAAGGCAAACAGCCTCTCGACGAAGTTCTGAAGCGAGAGGATGGAATCATCTATGTTTTGTAAGTTATCATCCTATTATCATCCCAAATATACACGCGTTTTAATTAACCTATACTAATAAATATTTTTATATAGCCGAGGAAAGAAGATCTTCCGCAAGTTTTCGTCCAGTGAGGATGTAGATTCGGATGAGTTTAGTAGCGAGGGCGAGGAGGTAGAGCTAAGCCGAGCTCAGAGTCACGAGCGACTACGTCCGTTGACCCGCTCCTCTATCAAACCGCGTCTCCTCTTCCCTACTAAGGGCAAGAACGTTGCCAAGCCGACTACAGATGATGAGGAAGCCGCCACGGATATTGAAGATCACGTGTTCAAGGATGTGGAAGAGGAGGATGAAATCGAGGCTCCTACGACTCCTACCGCCAAGGTTGCGGAGAAGCCAGGCACACCTACTGCACCCCGATTCGCACCTGCTTCCCCTCCCAGCACAGTTCGAACTCGACGCACTGCTTTGCATGCAAAGGCCATCGAATCACCCATGAAGGTCACCAAGTCGCGCAGCCCCTTCGATGGCTGGCGTCGCTCTAAGAGTCGTGCTGCTGCACATGGTCAGAAGCGAGAGGGCGAGGATTTGGCCAGACCGAACGAGTCGTCTAAGCGCCAGCGTGCCTAGTCGGCGGCTTTGAGCGATACTATGACTCGTCTACAGCAGTTCGGAAATATCGATGGAATCAAGCTGCGAAAATCCTCAGCCTAAGTTTCTTCGAGTTCCCTTTTCCCCTTTGTGGTTTTGGATGGAAGGAATTCGGTACATTTCAGTACATTTCGGTGCAGTAAGGGTCTGAAACGGAAAGCTTGGTTTTACCAAGAGGTGTTGGGCGTCGTTCCCCCGTATGGTAAAGGTAACCTGGTCAAAAAAGCCACAGAAGGGATTGCTATTGCTATGTAGATGCGTTGTTGGACTAAGAATCCAGCCATGTTAATTGTTGCAGGTAATGGGCTCAGATAATTAGCTTTGCCTCAGAATGAATCGAGTGTTTTCTATTAAGGTTGAGGATTATTATTGCGTTGGACAGGGGAGGTTTACTTTTGTGATTGGCGGGTTGAGCTTTTGAGCTTTTGAGCTTTTTGTACCTTAGGTATTTTTATAGATTCACATCGCCGACAACAGCATCGCCGATAGCAGCATCGCCGACAGCCGGACGAGGTTATTTGCTTTACTTATACCTTGCATCCTTTAGCAGTCTAGCTAGGTATTGCTATCAGATAATCAATTTACACACGTCGCCGATATCCCTAGTTATTATAGACACCAAATGTGATTCGGGTAATATGACTTGGTCTAAATTCTGCCTTAAAGCAATGTGAATTAAGTGACTAACCTAGGTACATTAGTTATTATGATCCTACTTTCCTTTATCTGGAGGTTTAAGTAAGTATTTAACCTTTAGAGTATAAATTTAGGTAATTATACTATATTCATTGTAGAAAACATAGAGATAGTATAACTACATTGTGTTAGGTAGAGAGTATACATGTACTTACCATTGAGAAATTCGAGGTAGTTGCTATATATACGTAGTATAAGATATATGGGTGTACCTACCTAGCCTAACTAGCCTAACTATTTTATTTAGGTAAAGGAAGTCGTACTAACTAGAAGATTTAGTATCACGTCATGTAGTGTATTTGTGGTATAAACAAATGAAGATGCAATTCCTTTGCCCCGCCCCCGCCTAAAATTCACCTTCGCATCTCCCCATAGACGTACCCAACTTTCCGACTACTACATATTCAACTTATCGACACATCACTTCGATCAGTCATTATTTAGTATTGGAAAGGTCTAGTACGTTGCAGCAGTTCATCTGTAGTCTTAGCAACTCCAATTGGCCCAATAATTTTATATAAAATAACCATACGCCTACTTTACTATGCATATATTAGTGACCAACGACGACGGTCCACCATCCCCGACCTCGTCACCTTACGTACATAGTCTAGTTCGAGAGCTTCAAAAAAGTGGACATACTGTCTCTGTCTGCTTACCACATGCTCAACGTTCCTGGATTGGTAAGGCTCATATGATCGGTCAGACCGTGAAGCCTCTCTACTACCGCCCATCTGCGACCTTCGACCCGTTGCCTAGCGCTGCCTCTCAAGCACAAGGGACTGTGTACACACGTCCAAGCAAGGATAGCAAAGAAGAAGAGTGGATTCTTGTCGACGGAACACCAGCTAGTTGTGCCCAGATTGGCCTGTACCATTTCTTCCGCGAAAAGGGCCCTGTTGACCTTGTAGTGTCAGGTCCCAACTATGGTAGGAATACGACGGCAGTGTTCGCACTGAGCTCTGGTACGTTAGGTGGCGCACTCGAAGCCGCCGTGTGTAGAAGGAAAGCTATTGCTTTGAGTTACGCATTTTTCAGCCGCAACCACGACCCCGCAATCATCGATGCCGCTACCCGGCATAGTGTGCGCGTTATCGAGAAGCTATATGCTCAGTGGCCGACAGACAAGAGTGTTGACCTATATTCAGTCAACGTGCCGCTCATCGAAGGCGTTGATGAACATAAAACGCTGTGGACGGAGATGCTACAAAATTATTGGGGTGAATCAAGTGTCTGTTTCGAGGAGGTTGAGGGGAGTGTTGGCGACGAGGAAGAGGAAGAGGAGAAAATAAGAGAGGGAGAAGAAGCGGGAGCATCCAGCGGCGTCGACTCAAAAGCAAATGGCGACGGTGGTGAAACGGGTCAGACGCCGTATAAGCACAGACATTTCAAATGGGCGCCAAAGTTTGCGGATGTTTATAAAAGTGTTGAGGAGTCGCCGCCAGGGAATGACGGATGGGCGGTGAAGGAAGGGTTCACAAGGTAAGTTAAGATCCGATCTCCTTTATATTGACAACGTCGATGGCCATATTTGTACCCGAGTCTAACCAATGATGCAGTGTAACACCAATGAAAGCAAATTTTTATCATACGGCAACACATCTACATGGAGAGGAGTTGAAACTGTGAGTTGAGCCTACTGCATTGCATTTGGTTTTGGATGGCAGCATTATAGACAGCTGGAGCTTGCATGGCCACATAATTGGACCATCAGATAGACAAACCCTCATCATCTTCTACCTATATCACATAAAAGAGGTGAGATATGGTGAAGATGCTGTCGAGTATTCTACAGATGTCGAATGCTTGTGATGTGCGTACATCCTTGATCGCCGTTCTCATGTTATCTTCTCCAGGGATGTATCGGATACCTCAGGAATGGCAGTGTCTACATCGACCTTAATATACCGACCCAAGCAACATTTTTACGCCTTGATCGCCTACGAAGACCCCTATGTCCAACCACTTATACTATCTGCCCTGAAGAAGTTCTTTTCTCCTGAGTCATACACTTTACTCTCGACACCCGACTTAGTGGTCCAGGGTGAACCTATACCACTGAGCAAGCTATTACCAGAAAACAGCAATAGTCCTGTCTTGCAAATCACACCCTACGAAGCTATCGACTGGGACTATGTAGACTCGCATGCAGAGAAATGTATAGTAAATAGCTACATGCTGCGTAAGGCTTTGATACGAAAGCACTACTTATCAGCAACTGTTGAGCAGTGGGTAGCCAAGCGTCCCGATTCAGTGTTGAAAACACACGTCAAAAGGAGTGAGGCATTTGAGCTTGACTATGCCGAATTTCTGGACGATGCCCTTGTTGAGGCTTTTGACTTACGTGCAAGCCTAGAGAAGAATGCAGAGCAAGAACTAGGCCACGAAATTGAATGGTGGATTCTCAAGCCCAGTATGAGCGATAGGGGACAAGGCATCCGATTATTTAGCACTATGGAAGATCTACAAGGCATCTTTGACGAATGGGAAGAGGACCTACCGGATAGTGAGGATGAGGATGAGGATGAAAACAATGGGAACCAAGGGGATGACGCAGTCTCAAATTCCGATCCCGAGAGGCGCAACGATATTACTACCTCGCATCTTCGTCACTTCGTGGCTCAGCCGTACATACACCCACCACTCCTATTGCCCAGCGATAACCGCAAGTTTCACATCCGTACGTACGTCGCCTGCATTGGTCGATTAGACGTCTACGTGTATAAGGACATGCTAGCGCTCTTTGCGAGCAAGCCTTACACCGCGCCCGCCACCAACGCGTCGCCTGTCGACCTTGAGGCCCATTTGACCAATACGTGCCTACAGCGGTCAGTCGACGACGGCACAGTCCGACGGTTCTGGGACTTGCCGCTGCTGCAGCAGCAGAAGGCAGACGTGTTCGCGCAGATCTGCGCGGTGACAGGTGAGGCATTCGAGGCGGCGGCACGCGCTATGCAGATGCACTTCCGGCCGCTGGCCAACGCGTTTGAAATATTCGGCCTTGACTTTCTGGTCGATTCCGATGGTACTCCCTGGCTCCTCGAGGTCAACGCGTTCCCGGACTTCCGACAGACAGGCGACGACCTCAAGGGTTTGGTGCAGGGGCTCTGGGAGGAGGTGTTGAGGTGCGCGGCGGTGTCGTTCTTAGGATTTGGGGATGGCTTAGAGGTGGGTGCAGGAGCAGATGGAGGCGACGAGGAGGAGGGAGGACGGCTGGTGCTTGTTAGAAAGGTTGAGTTGGGGAGGTAAAGGAGAGTATAGATGGTAGATAGACAGACGAATAGAGTGTTCGTCTTTGGCAACAATATGCTTATCGTTGGTCATGTGTTGACTATCCTATGGACTTGAAGATACAAGTAGGTTATAGTGAGCTAGATACTTCTATAACCTACCGTAGGATTTGGGCGCGGTTGGTAAGTACGTATAGTCGTTAGCATACGTTTAGTACTCGTCTTACTCGATATATCTAACCCCATTCACGTAGAATTTAAATATAATCGTTGTGAAGAGGGACATTGTAGGCATATCGGATGCTAGAAAGTTCACTCTCGGGCCGCTGGGGTGACTTAGGCAAAGAGGCTATAGCTACTTACCTGTATTCGTAGTCTAAGGTAGGTTAGGAGTTCCTTTTCTAACAGCAAAGTTGCTCCTTTACCTTTCAAGATCTTTTCTTACTATATTCTCGTATCATCGTAGTGGGTATAGTATCACAGGAAGCGGTAACCCTGAGCTAGCGGCCGAGTCCAAGTGGCACAAACTACCTGGTACCTCCCCGGTACATACCTCTATGCTCGTTCGTGTAGCACATATGCGAAAAGCTTGATCTGTGTTGGCCTGGTGACAATGGAGATGCAAGTGCTACGACAGTTCGCCATGTGGTGGAACACATAAACGGGTAGCTCATATATTGTACGAGTTAAAGGGGTAGTTAAACACAACGGACGCTATATGTGAACATGGAGAATGAATTATAGCACTCTGGCACTATACTATGGGCGTGTTCCTTCTTGTCTGGGGGACTTGCTCGTTGAAAGCTTTCGGTAGGATGGCACAAGGAGATAGGAGTTTCTATGCATGTGGCTATGCTGCTGATCTTATGGAATCTTATTAATGGGTTCTCGCAACTAGGTTAAACATTGGCTACGCAGTCTTGCCTTCTCTGTCAATCCGTGGCAACTGGCCAGTCGGGGGAGGGAGTGAGAAACAACAACGCGTGTTATTTCATGTTCTCTGCGTAAAGCAGGGTGAGCGGTGAGATATGTTGGCCCAACCTCTCCCTCTTAGCATGAAGCCAACTTAATTAGGATGTTGCATAGTTGCCGCCGAGAAGCAATTATGAGGCTACGAAGCCAAGATGTATCATAGCCAAGTTTGCTTGTTCCTACACACTTGGCCGTTTTGGTCCATAGGAGCTTGTACCAAGGTTCTTGTTTATCAATAACCCGACGTCTATATTACATTTTCCTTACTAATATGGTTAGACGATTGCATGGCTCGTTGGATGTTGTTCCTGGATTTTATGTATGTAGTGCTTGAGTTGTTAGACGGTACATACATACCTAGACAAGCAACTAGTTTAATGAACACATGGCGGAATGAGACTTCTGATTCGAGACTATCGAGCACTGCCACGCGGAGCTGACTAACGCTAGGCAGGCTAGGTGCAGCTTTCAACCCGACGCCATGGTGAAGAGCCAAGGAGATTTGAGATTTCGAGATTCCTAACGGGACATAGGTAGTGTTATCTTGTGTGATTGTGTACGGCAGAGCACCGCCCCACGGGTTGGATGTTTTATGACGACCCTCTCTTCTTATCTATTGCACATGCGCTTTATAGTGCGTTCCAAAGTACACTTCTTGGGGTTGGTCTGTGATATCAATGGAAGTGAATGAATGTGCTATATCGCGAAGGGAGGAGGAGGTTCTTGAAGCTGGATGGCTCGCGACGATGATGGACGATAGAACCCCAGCCTTGGCATGCTCTACACTGCATGTATTTCCAGAACCCCCATAGGTTAAATTGCTGTGCCTCCGGTTTGCAGATTTAGTGCCGCGTTGTTAGGAATTTTATATTAAGTTTCGGCCATACATTGGTAAGATGAATGTTCCCTATATAGAGATATATTGCGATCTATCTCGAGTAGATGGTGTAATATAATGAATTAAAGAACAGAAGTACCTACCTGATATATGTATGTATCTTACCTCGGGGATATCTACATAAGTTAAGGCTGATCTTTAGCCCTGACAACATATTTAATATTCACCATCGTACCTGTCGTATCTCTTTACCACATTATTTACGAAGTTGAAACGAAGAGCATCATATGTTGATGACATGAGGAGCGATATAGAATTTTACGGCTGAGCCGCAATTATGCATTGGGGGTCTTCGAAGGCTACTAGTATTTCTGTGATGTACGTTAAAGGGATGAATGCAAAGTTGAATAGAAGAAAAAAAAATGAAACAATTGTTCGGTAAAAAATGCTTATGATACCGACAGCTTGTAATCCCTTGACAATCCCATGTTAATCCCATGTAGAGCTTACTGCTACACACCCGACAAATCTTCCTTGTCTTAGGGGGATACAGAGGATCGTTAGGATGCTCGGTCTTTTATCGTAACATTTTCATCCGAACACACGGGTTTCTATTGTGAACATTTCATGTTGGAGAATCTGCCTTGACAATGGCCCCATACATGATGAAGTCGAGATCGGAGATGATACTTTTTTTTTTCTCTTTCTCTATGTAACGGAGATCTAGGACGATCTTCACCCGAGGATCGCTCGTGATAGCCGACGTTACTATGCGGTATATGGATAGCATGATGTAAGCTAGGGCGTAATTTATTAGCATTAAATGCCATGATAGTGTGTAATGAAAAAGGCCGGGGCGCGGACTGGCGGAACGCGTCGATACATATGTAGCTGCGAAATACGCACCGGCCATTCTCCATATTTTCACATGGGGAAGTCTTTATTATGTACGAATTTGGTTAATAAGTATATGCGCGCGGCGTACGGCTATAAATGTGTTGTTAATGCTACTTTAGGAATAGGGAAATCCCCCCCTTAGGATATGACCGAAAGCACGACTTGCTCCCGGTGTTCAACTTGAGGCTTTTCGAGCAAAAAGTGAGTTATAGGAAAGTTACACGAAAGGGGGGAAAAAAGTAAGGGGATGTTACTAAGAGCCTGCGTTTGCTGACTGCAAGCCACCCCATCCTCCTCTCCTATGGACAAATGAGGCTTTGACACAGACGACGTAGGGTAGTATTTAGCTCGTCTATTACGCAGTCAGAAAAAGGAATGAGAAGAGGCATTTCACATTTCACATTTCCCAATGCCAATGAGAGATGGTTCCAAGCGTCCCACGTGGACGGAACATGCAGCTTTTGCTGTTGATATGTGCTGCTTTTCACGTAGCATCCTTATCCTTAGTATTAGTATTATTGGTGATGTGTGTTTTTGGGCTTTTTTTCTGTGATAGCGAGGCTGATATATGACTGGCTAGGCTGATTCCCTGTGACGTTTGTTTCCGGTCTAGTTAAGACTTCGAAGACATATTGCTTACCGGGTTGGTCAGTCTTAGGTCGGAGGACGGTGATAATGGACAACGATGCGGGTTATATGCTACACTATCCGCGAGAAGTGCATATACACTATACTATATGCCGTTCCTGAAAAGAGCAGCTTTTGGGACATCTTGGCTGAACACACGAGGCATATTGCCAAGTATGGAGTACGGTAAGTGGAAGTTGGGTCTATGGGGTAGGTAGGTAGGCGATAGTGTGTACATAGTATGAAAGCCTAACCAAGGTCAGACATTAATACATAAGTAGAGACCGCGACTTTGCCCGAATATCAGAAAAGAAGAGACAAACAGAAAGTCATATACATAGGGGTGGGTTAAAACTGGGAATAAATCGACTTGATAAAGAGTAGGAATGTTTGCGGTGTTTAATATTTGATGTTTTTGGTATTTGTTGGTTAGATAGGTACTTACATCTTAGGTATGCGGTAAGAACTTGCAAACTCGACATCCATACGTCTAATATATATGTATGTAACTACCTACATAACTAACCTACATGTGGTTAGGTACTAACTTATAAACTATACATAACTACATACATATGTGACGTCTCCTTAAAAATGTGTATATTAGTCTATGTTACACGAAGCAACTCAACCTCATGGCCTATTTAAGTCCAACCAGTTCCCATTTCTCAAAAATCATGATATCTTAGACACCATCCCTCCTCCCTCCTTCTCCTGAGTGAGGCAAAAGGTTGTTTTACGTATTGCAAAACAAAATGGACCTTAGCTGGATCGAGATGGATCCGAAAAAAATACGGGCGTCCGATCGTTGAGGTTTCGCTCCAAAAGCACAGCCTCCTTGCCAAGCCATCTTCTAATTCATCTAATTCGCCGAATGCTGCCTTGACTTACCGTGACGAGTAATAACCGAAGGTACCACGGTGCCACGGTCAATTTGCATATGCAATGTACATATGTACCACGAATGTATCGTGCGTACTTCACTGGACGTCTTATCATCTATCGAAAGAAACCAGCGGGTATGACACGACGATCAGGCCTTCTTTTTTTTCTTGACTTTTTGTAATTTACCAAGACTTTACCAAGACCGACCACGCGGTTCAGGTTTTGTTGTGCCAAGTGACAAATTAACAATGCTAAAGAGTTTCTTGTCATGCTGATGCTGGTACTATGGGACCTTGGCGCAATACATTTTACCTTAAGTGGTTTTTTAAATAACCTGTCTTAGGTGTACTGTGTTGATGATGATGTTATATATTAGGTAGGAGGCGTTGTCCCGACTTCTTTTATGATCACGGAAGGTTTAATACTTCTAGGTCCGTCAGTCCGTCAAATATCTTAGCGGGTAAGCATAATAAAGTTAGTAATTGGCTGGATGCGATTGACTCGGGGTGCAACCATTTCGCTTCACCTTGAAGGGAACTTGCGTGCGTGGCACAAGAAGACTTATTAATTAGCGCGTTTCGGCCCTGTAACCTTAGGTACCTAACCTAACCTAAGTGATGTTTACATGAGGTAGGTATGTATCTACATAGGTACATGTACCTATCAGACCCTTGAAAGTTTATCGTAACACTTGTCTAGGTACCTAGCATTTGGTACCTTAGCTTGATTAGATCCTAGCTTGTTTTCTATACACACTATGCGATAATATGTATGTAGTGTATGTGCATCTCTCTCCATTGATTCAATTTGCACTTACATACTTTCCCTCCTCTGTCCAACTTTCCCACACTCCTTTTTTCGAGGTTGGATTGTTGAAATCCGTCACTCCTCTACCGCGGTTTTAATAGTCTATTTTATTTTCTTTGTTAATATTCTTACTCCTTAGTACCTGGCCCTAAGTACGGAAGGGTGCGGTCTAAGACCGTGTGTCACAAACAAAATTGGCCTCCTCGACACCCTCAGGATTGGATATTGCCTTGGTAATAACTTAGCATTTCCTCTTTGACGGCTGTTACTTCTTTCCTTTCGAGGAAGAGGCAACTTTAAACAAGTGCTAGTCTACTCAGCCTCAAACTTAAACCTTTCAATAGGTGCATATTGCGACTTTCGCCTGCCCTTAAGCCTTAAGGTACTACCGGTCAGATATTTGGTGCCTCATTTATTTGCTACCATTTTCCATACCACGGATCGTATTGTTTATAACTCTATCATTCTTGCGATACATCCATATTCCTGAGTGACCCGCCGCGGCCCTCTCGATCTCTAACCTCGTCTGTCCATTATTGGCCGCCAACGATCAGGTCCCGCACCGATTCTGAAAATATCAGCCAGCATAGAGACGTTCCATTGTTTCGCATCTACCGATTCTCAACCAGAGATACTGTTGTGTGGTCGACCACTCGGTTCTAAACACGCCGAAGGGACGTGTAAACAGGAAACGAATACGTGCGCTATACGACATACGATACTTCACTGCGCCTCAGTCTGTGCGGAGACGTCCCGACCGTGCCTGCGTTAAGATTACGAATTTGATAGATAATAATCGGTATCCCTTGTAACTTGGGACGTCAATTGCCTTGATAATCCCTTTCCTCAGCATTTCTGCATTGCGGATCTTGCATTCGATCGATAACCAATGCCTGTGCGCTCGCCTTGAGGCCTATACCTAGATCTTACCCTTCAGTCGCAAGGCTGCTCGGATTTAACGACTTCTACGCAACTCTTAAGCTGACATACGCGAAATGTCTGAACCTAGCAAGGACGGTTCCCAGGGGACACCTCGTAGAGCGAGAGCGTAAGTCAACTTCAACGGATGAAGCATAACAAATTATTCCGTTTTTATGTTGGTCATACTAACTTCGTTCTCTAGGCCTACTATTACAATTGACACAACAAATGACACCGAGCCTACAGCCGCCGCTCCTCATCACTCGCCTGTATCTCCTCATGACGACTCGGTAAGCCCGACTGCGTTGACGGCGAGTTGGACATCCTCTGAAAGAACCGCCGCTCCCTTAACGTCACAGCCGTCTACCGTGAGCTCTAGGGGGGAAGCGCGACAGACGCATTCATTCGATAGTGCTAGGGATAGTAGGCCGACCAGCCCACACAACGTTTCTAGTCCTGTTACTGCAAGAGGAATCGACAAGGGTCAGGCTTTCCTCTCCGTTCCGGAAAATCACCACCGCTCGAGGCAAAATTCGGTCGATAGTGAAGATGGATCGCGATCAATCAGTTCCTCCCAAGGTGATACGGTGACAGGTACGACATCATGGCAGGGCGAGAAGAGTGCCGTATCAAAGCACTCGTTCGATAATGAAAAAATAATGAAGGATGATGATGCCTTAAAACCGGATCAAGGCAAGGAGGCCGATTTCGAAGTGGAGAACAACCCTTTCGCATATAGCCCTGGCCAACTCACTAAGATGTTTAACCCGAAAAGTTTATCAGCTTTCTACAAGCTTGGAGGTCTTATTGGGATAGAAAAGGGGCTTCGCACTAATCGTGATACCGGATTAAGCCCCGACGAAAAGCATCTGGAAGGCAAAATCTCGTTCGAAGAGGCGACAAGCCGTTCATCGTCTAAGTTGGCTAATGAAGGCTTGGAAAGTCCGCAAACACCGATCGTTCGCTCAGATACCGGCCGGAGACATGGATCCGAAGAGCAGTTCATCGACAGAAAGCGAGTTTATGGAGATAACAGAATCCCCGAGAAGAAAGGCAAGAGCTTTTTGCAATTGGTATGGATCACTTACAACGACAAGGTTTTAATTCTGCTTTCCGTCGCCGCCGTAGTATCACTTGCCGTCGGTCTGTACCAGACATTTGGCGCTGAGCACGAGGATGGACAACCATCTGTCGAATGGATCGAAGGCGTAGCTATCATTGTGGCTATTGTTATTGTGGTACTGGTTGGATCTTTGAACGATTGGCAAAAGGAAAGGCAATTCGCGAAATTAAACCGGAAAAAGCAGGACCGACTTGTCAAAGTCGTCAGGTCAGGTAAAACTGTCGAAATATCCATCTTCGATCTCCTAGCTGGCGACGTCGTTCACTTGGACCCTGGCGATCTTATTCCTGTGGATGGCATCCTCATTCAAGGCTTTAATGTCAAGTGCGATGAATCGCAAGCAACTGGTGAGTCTGATATCATACGCAAAAGGCCGGCCGATGATGTGTTTGCCGCTATCGAGAACGGAGAAGATACGAGGAAGCTGGATCCTTTCATTCAGTCTGGTGGCAGAGTGATGGAAGGCGTAGGAACTTTTCTGGCTACGTCTACAGGTATCTACTCGAGTTACGGCAAAACGATGATGTCCCTAAATGAGGATCCCGAGATAACACCCCTTCAGTCCAAGCTCAACGTTATTGCTGAATACATTGCGAAGCTTGGAGGCGCTGCCGGTCTGCTCTTGTTCATTGTATTATTCATCTTGTTCCTGGTCCGCGTCCCGTCAGACGATAGCTTGACACCGTCCCAGAAGGGCCAACAATTCATCGAGATTTTTATCGTCGTGGTTACTATTATCGTCGTTGCAGTGCCAGAGGGATTGCCTCTTGCTGTCACGTTAGCGCTGGCCTTTGCTACAAATCGTATGATCAAGGACAACAACTTAGTGCGTCACCTGAAAGCCTGCGAGGTCATGGGAAATGCGACAACAATCTGCTCCGACAAGACTGGTACTTTAACTCAAAACAAGATGACGGTTGTTGCTGGGACTATCGGAACGTCTCATCGATTCGGAAGCGGAGCATCTGAGAAAGGAGAGGAGCTATCCGAGAAGGAATTTGCTAGCGCTCTCTGCAATGGAGCTCAAGAGATTCTGCTAAAATCAATCTCACTAAACTCGACAGCTTTCGAAGGCGAGCTAGACGGCGTGAAATCTTTCATCGGGTCCAAAACAGAGACTGCGCTACTGGAATATGCTAAGGCCTATCTTGGTATGGGCCCGGTAAGTGAAGAGCGATCGAACGCGAAGACGCTGCAGCTTATTCCATTTGATTCTGGTCGAAAGTGTATGGGTGTCGTCGTGCAGCTTGAGAACGGCAGCGCTCGTTTATACGTCAAAGGAGCATCTGAAATCGTGCTTAAGAAATGTTCGGCCATTCTTCGTAACCCTACCCAGGACACATCAAATGCCCCCATCACTATGGACGACGTGGAAACTGTCAAGTCTCTTATTGAAGATTATGCGTCCAGGTCTCTGCGAACTATCGGAATTGTTTACCGCGATTTTGAGAGATGGCCTCCACGAGGTGCCAAACGCGCCGAGGGTGAACAGAACGAGGTAATATTCGAGGATATTTTCAAGAACATGACATTCATTGGTATGGTCGGCATCCAGGATCCTCTCCGTGACGGTGTTCCCGAAGCGGTTAAGCAATGCCAAAGGGCTGGCGTGATTGTTCGCATGGTCACCGGTGACAACAAACTTACGGCTGAGGCTATCGCGAAGGAGTGCGGCATATTGCAGCCAGATGGGTTGGTGATGGAAGGACCAGAATTCCGGAATCTAAGCAAATACCAACAAAATGAGATCATCCCGCGCCTCCGTGTACTTGCGCGCTCTAGCCCCGAAGATAAGCGCATCCTTGTGCGTCGTCTCAAAGATCTTGGTGAAACCGTTGCCGTCACTGGTGATGGTACGAACGACGCGCCCGCTCTAAAGCTTGCGGACGTCGGGTTTTCCATGGGCATTGCTGGTACGGAAGTGGCAAAGGAGGCATCTGCTATCATTCTTATGGATGATAATTTTAACAGTATCGTGAAGGCCTTGAAATGGGGTCGAGCTGTAAACGATGCTGTCAAGCGTTTCCTCCAGTTCCAACTCACCGTTAACGTTACCGCCGTTGTATTGACATTCGTCACAGCTGTCTCCAGCAGCGACGAGGGCTCTGTGCTTACAGCAGTTCAGCTTCTCTGGGTCAACCTGATCATGGATACTCTCGCAGCGCTTGCTCTTGCTACTGACCCTCCTCAAGACAGTTGCTTGGACCGAAAACCAGAACGACGAGGTGCCAGTATTATTTCGGTAACAATGTGGAAAATGATTCTCGGCCAGGCTATTTATCAGTTGGCAATTACTTTCATACTTTACTACGGCGCGATCACTATTGGTATAGTCCCAGAAGGCGATTGGAAATTCCCACAACGCGATACCCTCGTTTTCAACACCTTCGTATGGATGCAAATCTTTAACCAATGGAAGTAAGTACAAACGCGTGCGATTCAAACTTGTGAACTATGCTAATAATATGATAGCAATCGTCGCTTGGACAACCACTTCAACATTTTCGAAGGCCTGACACAGAATTGGTATTTTATTATTATCAATGTTGCTGTGTCTGGCGCTCAAGTCCTTATCATCTTTGTTGGTGGAGCCCCCTTTAGTATTTCTGGGTCCGATCCAACACAGACGGGTCCTCAATGGGCATGCGCAATCGTCCTCGGTGTCATTTCCATTCCTATTGGAATGGTCCTTCGTCTTATTCCAGATGAGCTGATCAGCAAATGTGTTCCCGAGGTTCTCAAGAAGAAGCGCGGTATCCCTGGATTAACAGTTTCAGACGAGGAGCGCTTCGAGGAGTATCCAGAGGTTCTTGCAGATGTTAGAGACGAGCTTGCATTCCTGAAGAAGCTCAAGGGTGGACGCCTGAACAATTTGAAATTTGCCGTCAGACAAACCCGAGACAATTTCATCTCGAAGACAAGGAGCCCGTCCCATTCTCGATCGAATTCGGTGAAAGCACCGCAAACCCCAACGCGCGAAGACAGTTTCAGCTCTCCCTCCCCAGCACCTACTCCAGATTCCAGAAAGCGTTCCAGGTCGATAAGATCACGATCAAACTCGGCACTAGGAGCCCCTACGGTTATGGCAGGCATCATTGCTGGCAGTGTAGCAGCTGGGTGGTCGCCGATAGAGAGGACTGGAGATCGCGATTTCCCACCAACCCGTCCGACACCTTCACCACTATCTAATCGCGAACACGGCGAACTAGAGCCAGCACCTGTCCTAACAGAGGAACCGATGTCGATCGAAGATTCCGGTCCTTCCAGTGTACCTCGGCTCAGCGTCCCACAACCACCCCAAAAACAAAAATCTATTTCTTAGGCGGCATGAACGAAGTTTTGGCTTAGATCACCTTATGTCAATCTCGCCTGATACTATGATATCTGGAGATAGCGAGAACATGCACACAGAAAACGAGTGAAAGTATTTAGAATACAACTCGTATATAATATTAATCTACGTCCCGCGGCTAAAGTCAACCCAGGGTTATTGGTTCGGTCTACTATTCCAGCCATGCACAATCCCGACAGGGCCTACGGAGCAAGACTATCTACTGGGTTCCCGTGTCGAGTACGGCCGCGGCGAACCACAGCCGCCATCAAGCATCTCTCGCGGAAATTTGTAATTCGTGGTTCGCGATTCCTGGTTTGTGCTACCAAGACGGAGGGTGTGGATATTATAGTTGAGGGTATTAGAATGATGGTGCTAGGGTAAAAGGGTATTGGAAATGAGTTTGGCACCTTCACGTTGACATACCCGGTGCAGTATTGGGCTTCTAGGCCAGGAATACAAATATTAAATACTATAGACAAACGTCGGCGTTTGGTGTCAGTGCGATTGGTAGAGCGTGTTTCTTTGTGTGTTGGTTAGCCATAGGATTGAGTCCATAGATATCAAAACGTCGTACAGCGAAGTGGGGATGAGAAGTAGTAAACGGAGACCTATTTTACGTGGCAGAGATTATATGGAGATGAATTATAGGTGTTTAATAATGATAACTGGTTAAAGTAATACTTAAATGCGACTTGAGTAGACATCCTGAAGCTAATAACTATTGTTTACATCGAGAACCTCGTAGGACAGAGCTGGGGGTTGTAGAGCTATCAATACGGACGTACGGGCGTATAGACGTACGTTGGTCCGCATACTACTTACTTTCGACGAGCCCTATGTAGGTAGGCATATGATAGAAGATCTTTCCACCTATCCTCTATTCACTCGCCTATATCTAACATAATATAGTACAGTATAGTATCTAGAGCATTCTTTACCTGTGCGGAATGCCAAGCAGGAAGCCCCCCAGCCTCGTCCCAGGCAGGCTGTCAAGCAGGTAAGCGAAAGCTACGCAAGCGTGGTATGTAAGGTATGTAGGCCTTTTTACACCGAGTTGCCTTCTCTCCTGTCCTGTCCTCTAGCTGATAACTACTACGGTGGGGGCCAAATTTCGGTGGCCTGCGTTTAGGCGGAGTTTATTCGCTCGGAGTTGGCGTGGGACGTCGTTGTGTGTTGCAGGATGTTGGGTACTTACGAGAATGGCAGACGAGGGGGGAGGCTTTTTTAATAAGAGAGGAGTTGCGGTTGTAGGTTAGGTTAGGTTAGGGACGCTTGTTGATTTACTGAGTTGGGTCTTATAGGGATGTTTTACCTGGGAAATGGATATTTTAATATAAGGTATCTAAGGTAGGTGTCCTTTTTTTTTTCTGTTTAGAAGACTTTGATTGAGCCTCCTTGGCTCAAGTCGATTTAATAGGTTCTTGTGATAACCCATTACCTGGTCATGAATAGTTTGGTGCTGTGATAGTTGGTTTGGCTCTGGTAAATGCGCTTGCAGTATTTTTTTTTTTCGTTACTGGAGAATCAGGGAGAGGGGAGGGGATCTTTAGATGCGCATGTGCTACCGTCGCACGGCATGAATCACGACGCAGCTGTCACGGGCGATTCCAAGCTCGTTGGTCGCCGTACGGAATTCGATCCGGGTTGCCTTAGCACAAACGCATGGTACTGTGTCTTTGTGAGTCTATCCTATACCTAGCTGAAGAGAAGAGAAGGCAGTAGGTAACTAGGGGGGTCAGGTTTGAAGAATGTCCTGTCCTGTTATGATACTGGAGAGAGAGAGGCAAATATGGGGTTTCGGAGAATACGGATGTCCTAGGTGCCAATAGGGCGAAACGTGCATGTATTATATGATAATATATTGGACAATTAAGGGGGGGAACTGCGCACTGCCTCTGTGTTGTGCGACGGCGAGCAGGCTCTTGTATGTAACGATGGGTAATTCTAAATCATGCGATTGTTACTAGGTGTCCGGAGGAATTGCTCGGGAGGTGGTAAGAGGGAATATTATATGTAACCCTTTGGAGTTGAAGTAGATTCGATGGGCTGTGGTTGATCTGTTAAGAAAAGGGGGTTGTTCTTGATATTTAGTAACAGGTATGTAGTATGATTGACTCTCAAGTATGCGATATTTCTTATAAATGCATAGCATAGCATGAAAGTACGAAGATTGGAAGTTAACTCTACGAGATCGTATTTAACTGACAATTAATTTCCAAGTTATGATCTCTATCTGTGGAGGTAGTTATATTATTATTCGTTCCGTTCGTTTCTGCAACAAAGATTTGTATTTACTTAGGTACGTCCCTGTTACATTTAATCAAGCGTGATAGCGAATACACGTATGTATGTATTGTATTAACTGACTGACTATCAGCTAATCCAGGCAGGGGGAGTTGAAAACAAGGTGATATTTTCAAATGACAATCAAAGTTGCGAACCAGGATTAGGCACCAACCATGGATTTTTCCCTCTCTTAGTGGTGTCAGACTGAGTCAGGCCTTGGGTCGAGATGAGGATACCTAGATCATGACGGTATCACGGTTTGTGAACTTTTAGACTTTGAAGACTTTAAAAGGAGACAATGTAATGATACCAACGGTTAGGATGGAATTTTCTGTTCGGAATCACGTTAAGCGAAAATGAATTCGAGGTGATGAATTCTCCCGCTCGTTGCGGATTACTTGGGTACTTGGTTGTTGGCGTTTGGATGGCAACTATCAGTCTTATTAGTTAGATAGAATTATCCTGGTTAGGTTCAAGCCGATGGATGGGATGGGATGGGATGGTATGTTCACGACTAGCTTCTTGAGGTAAATTGAGATTGTGGGGTAGCATATCTGCTGATTCCTTTACCACGTGGCGTTCGTTTGTTCCTCTATCGTTATATTTATTATATTATTTACCTATATTTTATTTTTGATTTTATTTTTGCGCTTAAGGAATTACCTCTTCTCGAGATTGCCTCACATTACGCCCAGTTGAATATATTTCCCAATTAGGCAACTCGTAGAAACTTGGAGTGTTGGTATTTTTGGTAAGCGTGAAGTGCAGCCGGTAACAACAATTTCTTGGCAAAGTCAGATGGATTTTTCAAGGCAGAAGCAGAATAATTGTGCGTGATGGATCGCGATAGATTGCGATAGAGTACTAGTAACAAGAGTTATACTAGCGGTAATTAGATTTGCATCTGTGACGCTTCATCGCGGGGTTTTTTTATTTTATTTTTTAAACTGGTAAGGTCTAGAACCCTCTTCGTAGTAACATGGAAACTTACAAGCGACATAACTATTTCAGAGCAATCAGCAATATTCGTAGCATGGTTAGTTTAATAGAAAATATATATATATATCTTATTTTATGATTGGAACACGGAGCGCAATTTGAATTATATAATAGGCGGGAATCGGTATTAATAGATGAGAGTTATCCGGAGTTGCGGGAACTTAAAGAGTCTTGGCATACCTCGGGCTTTCATCGAAGGACTTGGAATTATTTGGGCAATGGTCAATGGTCAATGGCTAATGGTAAATGGTAAATAAACGTTTCCCCATACATAGATGTTCCCCCATCTTTCCCGGGCCGTAGGAATGAATCGGATGAATATAGCGCCTATGTTTCTCAGTTTCTAAGTGACTAAGATAAGATATGACTCTTAAAGCGTTCTTTTTGGAATTATGAGCAGTAGTTTGATAGGATGGATATACAATCCGTCTACCAAGGTTATCAAAAAGGTGTTTGGATGATAGTACATAGTAATCATGGATGACTAGTCGCCGAGGGGATAGGGCAAACAAGCCTCGACATTGTGGACATAAATGGATAGTATGGGAAATGCGGCAAACAACCTTAGCAAGAATTAAGTAGATGGAAGAAAGATAGATACATACCCGAAAACATAGTAAAATATAGAATAGAATTAAAAAAAGGGAAAAAGGGCTCTAGACCGGAGTGAGAGATGGCCCCCCCTATCATACTCTTATAATTAATATGGGTGGCACACTGTCCCTTGTAGCCTATCAGCATCTTCGCTTAGTACTTGACTTTTATCATTCTTGAAGTTGCAAACTCATCGATTTTTCCCTCCTTCTCTTTCTTACGCATGGTGACTACCTAACCTAATCTATCTTATCCTATCCTATCTCCTTGTCGCATCTTTCCCTTTAATTTTTTATTTTCTTACCTAACTTTCTACTTCTTACCTCACCTAACCAACCTAACCCAACCCGCATTAATAATTATAAGAGGGAATTAAGTTCCTCAAAAACTACTACGTCGAGATTTAACTTATGCGGGTCTTTTTTTTCTTCTTGTAATAAATTCGTTAAGTTCGTACCAAGTACAAGTAGTTCCCCTTACGAAATTCGGAAATTCTAAGAAGCGCCCAATCCTTCATGAATCATAGTGTTGTTACCTACGCTTTTGGTATGTAGGTAATTTATTATTACTATTACTACTACTACTACAGCTGCCACTGCCACTGCAACCTGTTCTAATTCCCCCCCTCTGACCCGAATTCTCAAATAACACCACACAATATACACAACACATAATACACACAAGACGCGTTGACCATCCCCGGTACCTATCTGGCTAGGATATGTAGTTTCTCAAACCATATTTCCTCCAGGGTTAAACTTGTCTTGTTTCTTCTTTCTCTTTTACTTCATCCCTTCCCGCTAATAATTTTTATTTTTATTTTTACTTCTTATTCCTCCCCTCCTCAAAGAGATTTTACGGAACCAATTCACTTCGTCATTCAACCGCGCAAAATTCTTGTTGATTGATTAATTACTAGGCAGTCGATCAATTAGGCCCGCCTAATTTTATTAAACCGACTCATTAGACAGATCCAGATTCCGATCTGCCCATTCGGTCATCATACGCAATTGACTATTTCTCGCTTTTAGTTGCTATTTTATTTTATTTTATTCTATCTCATCACTCAACCCCACTTATCCCAACAGCAACTATATCAAACGCGATGAAGGCAAAGCGTCCTGTCGGCCGACCTCGTAAGAATTGGCCCGTGAAGGAGTCGGAACCTCCTAAAGTACGAGTTGAAGTTACGGATGACCAAGTCGTCGGCCATCTTAATGTGAGACCGCATGGCCATGCACGCAACGAACTCGAGGAGCGAATCAACGACCTTAGCGATTCATGGGAGACAGAGTCGCTTTTTGAAGATGTCATCGAAGATATCTCTGAGGATAAGTTCACTAACGATGGTAATTACATATTTACTTTACTTTCCCCTGATTTTTACTTTCTCTTATTAGTTAACTCTTTCCGCTGTTTTACAATTTATTCTAACGTGGCCTTATAGTTGACGCTGTCACGCCGGAACAGGCTGTGCAGTATCGCCAACAGTTACGAGCTGTTGGTCCTCAGGAGTTTTGCAAACAGACCGTTGACTCTGGCACAATTACAGTCAAGAAATTATTAACGGCCTTTGGAATACGACCACCCGCATTCCTTGATGGACTTCCAGATCATGCCTACTTCGGACTACTTACTTTGGCCATGACGCGTGAGTTGGTTAAGCGTGCCAAGCTTCCCACGTATAACACAATTGACGACGCTGTGGCTTTGCTAAAAGCATCGCGAAACATCGTCGTCTTGACCGGAGCTGGAATTTCTACTTCGCTCGGAATTCCCGATTTTCGCTCAAAAGAAACTGGTCTCTACTCGCAACTTGAGAAACTCGGTTTAGGGATTAGCGACCCTCAAGAAGTCTTTAACATAGATATCTTCCGAGAAGACCCGACCATCTTTTACTCGGTGGCAAAGGACATTCTTCCCGAGACTAAGGGATTGTATTCGCCAACCCACGCTTTTATCGCTAAACTTCAGGATGAAGGCAAGCTTCTAACGAATTACTCGCAAAATATCGATAACATCGAAGCAAATGCGGGTATTAGACCAGACAAGCTTGTCCAGTGTCACGGTTCATTTGCAACTGCTACTTGTCAAAAATGTGGTTACAAAGTCCAAGGTGATACCCTCTTTGCCGACATCAAGGCTGGCAATATACCGCGATGCATCAAATGCATTACTGCGCTCCGAACTAACGGCTCGATGAAGCGCAAGCGCTCTTATAACAAATCCACTGGCAAGAAGACTCGGCGTAAGAGCACGGATGATGACGACGACGACGATGGCCAATACGATATCCCTGCCGCTGGCGTCATGAAACCAGACATCACTTTCTTTGGCGAGGAGCTACCGGATGAGTTCAGCCAACGGTTAGTTAAGCACGACCGTGACCGCGTCGATCTAGTCATCGTAATTGGCACCTCGCTCAAAGTTGCGCCTGTCTCTGAAGTTGTGCCTTACCTACCGCCGCATATCCCACAGATATACATCTCGCGCACGCCCGTTAGTCATATTAATTTCGATATCGACCTTCTCGGCGACTGCGACGTTATCGTTGCAGAACTGTGCCGTCGCGCGGGTTGGAGTCTTAGCCACCCTATGTTGAATCCTGATCAAAAGATCGACGTCAAGCTAGAAGAGGGCTACAAGAGTCGACATGTTTTTACGGTGGTTAAGCCGGAAAATTCACCAAAACAAGAACCAAAACTAAAACCGAAACCAGAGCCATGACATGGCGTCTTCGAGACTATGAAGCGATTCACTCGCCTTCATAACTATAATTACGACTAACTATTTGACGTCAACTAATTCCACTGATCACTGATCACTGATCATAATCGCGGTACAAGGGTGGCATATCCCGGGGACGGCATTTATTCTTTCACAGCAAGGCGTTTCTGGGCTTTTTGTTTTTCTCTCTCTTTTTTGACATTTTTCAATGTCTTGTTTTTTAAAATGAATTTCATTTCCGAAATTTCTATCGCTCAACTTGCAATGCCAATATCCACTTTCCGTGCGTACTTGGCAGACGATACCGAGCATAATTTATGCTAGAACCCCCTTCGCGAAATAGAGTAGTAAATGCAGGTAGACGACGAGGGAAGATGGCATAACGCATTCCGATTTTCGGTCTCACGGCATTATGCAGATCGTCCGGGAGAGGCATGTGTGTGTGTACTATCGAGTTTATACCTCGGCGCGGTCGAAGTTAATTGTGCAATTTCGCTATTGAGAAGATGGCGTTTTTTTTTTCTCTTCACGGACGCTACAATTTCACGGTATGTTACCTTGTTACCTTTGACAAGGGGGGGAAGTAGGTGAGAAACTACGTGATAGGTCAAGTCTGCAGAGGGGTTTACCTGTTGACAACAAGGGGTCTTAATCTATTAGAAATGAGGTAGACAGGTAATCGGTTAGCTAAGTGCGTCCATATCATTGCGATGACTTCTAATAAAAATCCACCATGATACACATATATACAATACGGTATCAACGTACTGACTGACTGACTGACTGACATACGTATATACGTATATGCTGGTGCAAGGTGAGATGTGATGGATGTGCTCATATTATCAAGTAATAGGTATTACCGAGCAATATCTCAACTATGACTACCAAATGACTGAACTATTACTATAGTCTATTCCCATCATTCGACGCAAATTGTCTCAAACAGGGCCTTTCAACCATGTTGAGTCTAAAGTCTCTAACTAGACCAAGCCACCTTTCCTTCTTCTTTTTTCTTTTTTCTTTTTTTTTGCTCCTAGACATTGGCGCTGCGGTGTCGCTGTAATTGCATACGAGTAAACCAAGCCACGTCACCGCCGCTTGCTAGCACGGCCGTCTTCTCCAATTTACCAGTTTGCCCGTGGGAGTTGCTGAAACATGGCCTGTCGTGGATCTGCAACATCAACACACCCAGTCTCAACACGTTCTTGATTTAGTCGCTAGGTACTCGATAGGTTCAACTTACTTGCTCCCTTGCTGTATACCTCTCCTAAAACATTGAATACATAAATTAGACCGCTCTTTATTTAACTAAAGTTGGATAGGTTATGTTATGTAGGCAAGTTAGGTAGTTTCTATCTTTGTTTGTATGGGCTACCTGCATAAGTACCTAGTTGTCTTGAACGACTAAGTCCCGCATAGCTCTCGGCCCGGGAGAAGGGGGGAAGGCCAGTATTAGAACTCTTCCGGGAGAGTAAGAAATATGAGAGGAGAGAGAGTGATATCCATACTGTAGTATGTATGTATGTAATTAATACCCGCGTGGAACTTCCGTAAGGAGTGGGGATGCATCGCATATAGCGGAGCGTGCTGCAAGCCTTTTGCCATGCTACCTATGCTAATCTGACCGGCTCGTATAGCTGAGCATGTCATTTTAAACTGGGTAGTTATGCTCCCTTTTCTCCTATAACCTACGCTACTGTTATGATAACTTGATCCTCTCTAAGGCTTGTAGTTCACCTAGACGGAATTTGCAGGGTGGCTTTCCTTTCAAATATACTACGACTGCCTTGGTAGGCAACAGCTGGTAACTACCTAGGTAGACAGACGTATCTCGACTTCGGTAAGGATATCAAGCGCTCCGAAAGAGATTCTAGCATCACTGTCTTTTTTAGCTGGCGAGGAGTATTATTTCTGTAACTTATACTAAAAGAAATGTTATATAACTACTTGTTCTAAAATTCTTAGAGAAGAGCTGAAGTGGCCGACACTAGAAAGCCAAATCTCTCATTCAAAGGCCATGAGTCCCTGACAACGTAGAAGTAAAGATAAATCAACAGATCTCGTGTGCTAAGTAAATAGTACTCTCTAATAACCCCAATAATATCTACCTTCGTTAAGTTAACAACGACAGTGCTAATAAGTTATCTGGTGAATTATAGAGGTGCTACTTATTGATAACATAAGTATGTGCCCAATGAGTTTAAATACGGGAAAGGAGCAAAGTGGTAACTTAGGTACGAAGGTGGGATGAGAAGCGTTCAGTTTTAGTTATAAATGATCTTTATTGTAGGCTTATAGGGTACTTAGCGTAGAAATTCCCCTGAAGGGGTCTGTATATTAGGGCTAGGGCGACTCATAAAACTAGCTGGCTATTGTCTAATATTTCGCTCAGTTTATATCAATGGCAAGGTCATGACTACTAGGTATTAGTAGCCATATCCCAAGAGCATAAACCGTTAACTAGATACCGTAGTCCATAAATAATACTACGAGTAAGACGATTTACATAACGATATCTCGGAACGACATTACTATGATTCTTATATCCAGTCTTCGAAAGCCGCTACTAATCACATTCGCATAAGACTGCATTGGACGCCTTTGAAAGAGATCAATTATCTGGGTATCCGCGCCAACATATCTAATTACGGGATTTGCATTCTAGTCCGAATGCTACATAGATGACCAACCTAATATAAAACGTAGAGCGCTCTTACTAGTAGCGCGGGTGGTATGAATTACATTTCCTCCTCTTGTGCCTATATTAAACTCTCATACTTATCCAAGCCTGACCCTTGGGGTTGCTGCTGCTGCTGTTGTGGCTGCGGGGTAGATTGGCTTGGTGCCATAGGTTTCATGGTACCCATCATGCTGCTCATGCTGTTCGTACTTCTGTTCATTCCTCCTAACCCCGAGTTCATCATACTGTTCATGTTTCCTGCTGGTTGATGAGATAAGCTTCCGAGACCACTAGACGGTTGGGCGAATGATGATAGTGTCGAGCTCTGCCTCTGAGGACCTCCTGGTGGCGGAGGTAAGCTGAAACCTGAGGGCGTACTGCCTCCACTAGACGGCGGCGGAGGAAGAGAGAATGAAGATGATTGGCTCGTAGTCGGCCTTGGTTGACCAAGGTTCAAATTTGATATCCCCGTGGTTACATTGCCGAAAGACGAAGCAGACGGAGATATGGGATTAGATGAGTTTGAAGCCCAAGGATTAGCTGTCGCTGTTGTCGAGGTGGACCAGTTGAATGTAGTGGGAGGGTTCTGGGGTATAGTTGACGTGGTCTTGGTTGCATTGCCCATAGAAGGCTGCAAAGGCTGAGAATATTGGGTAGATGAAGGGGTTAGAGTGCCAAATGAATTAAGATCCGGTGTAACTGTTCGGAAAGAAGGTTGGGATTTGGGAGGTCCGAAGTGACCGGGTCCGGTACCAACACTAGAGGTAGGACTTGGTGTCGACCAAGAAAATTGCGGTGATTTGATCGGTGGTGAGATAACCGTTGCTGCCGCTGGGGTCGCGTCCCAACCTGCATCCATCGTGTCATTCGTACTCGTGCTCGGTCCAGATTTTCCTTTCACTAGCCGCTCGAAATCATCTTCCGTGGCCCCGTTCGTTGAATCAAACGTTATTCCACTAACACCCCCAAATCCTATGAAATCATCGGTAGGAGTCACTGCCCTTCCTCCGTTCACGACGGAAAGCTCCTGTAACTTCTTCATTTGCTCTTCTTCAACTTTTCTCGAAAGCGACTTGATCAAGTCCATGAAAGACCGAAATTGCTTGAGGTTTAACAAAGGCCCTAAGCTCATGCTCCACAAGATGGGTAAGATGTCCATGGCTACGAAATCGGCATCCGCGTTGTCGCCCACAACTCGTAGTACATCTAGCGCAGCCATCATAACTGCAGGCTCTTTGGTTTTAATGGCTTTGATGAGCGGAATGATCTTTTCTTGCATTGTGTACTTGTCTAGAGCACTGGATGAAGACGTCTTTTTCTTCTCGGGGCTTATCCCGTCAAGTCCATCGTCCGCTGACGATGATTCGTTGGTGCCGCCGCAAAGAATGACGAAAGCTCGACATCCACGGACCTTGATGGCCAAGCTGCTGGTTTTGCTGAAGACAGCAGCGACGATAGGGAACAACTCATTCTTAATAGTACTAAAGTCTAAAACCGGTAATATGACCGGGAGACCACGTAGAGCAGCATCGACGAGTGAAGGCGTCGGGGACTCGATAGCTACTAAAACAATCGGCAGGACATCTAGGTAACATTGTTAGCTTGAGACTAAATGTACGACTCTAATATGTTCGCGTAAGTAACACCGGAGTTATCTCAAAACCTCGCTTTCCTCAATCATGTGAAGGTATTCCATACTCATCACACAACGCTGCGTGGATATTGAACCGTGATATGTAACAACGTAAGCAGCAATTGGATGGCGAATATCGGCTTATGTCGGCCGACTACGACAATTGATAAAGGAAAGGCAGGCTTACCGTCTTTAAACTCTTTACCAGAAGAGTTCCCAGCAATCTGGTTAAGATTTTCCAAAACAACCATCAATCCAGCGTCCCTAGTTGGATCCTTCTCTTGTAACTGTTTAGCGTTGACAACGAATATCTCTTTAATCCTTGGCCGTATCTTCTCCGAGAACGCTCGCCTCGACGATGGCAACAGATCCATAATCTTGAAGACATTCTGAAGGATGAGAGACAACAAGTCCTTATCTTTCAGTTCTTCTAACAGTGCTGGTAGTACTTTCTTCTCCATAACCGACTTGGGGAAGGATGGCAGAACTTTATTGAGACCTCTCATGAATTGAGCCTTCTCATTTGGAGTTTTAGCCGGGAAATCATCGAGGAATCGAACCGTGGAAACGAGGATGTTGTCAAAATATTCGCTCTCTTGAAATTCTCGTGCTGTCATGCGCTGTGCGGGACGCCGTGTAATCAATCGGGGTAGTACGTGGGCCGAAAGGTCCCTTGGTAACGGTCTTTTAGACAGGAAGCCATTACCGGATGACGGAACCGTCGAAGACGATGTGAACAATCTCTTATATGCAGATATACTCCCATTACTTTCTATGGGAGATCGATGAGGTGAATTGTATAATGCGACACATAGAAGCCCCAATGAGAACATGTCAGCTGATGTGGTGAGATTATTATCGAGGACAAAATCAGGCGAAGTATAATCAAGATTGATCTGAACGTGCCGTGGTAGCCTAGGATCTAAGTTGAGAGTCTCCGAGAGGCTGATGGGCTGAACTGAAGTAGGCTTTGATGAGCCCTCCGGTGGGCTACAGAAAGCAAGCCCACTGACTTTCCAATCGGACTATCATCTCGTTAGCAAGGTATCTCCTGGGAATTGTTGTATGGTTCATAGCAGGCACGACGATAACTTCGGTCAGAGGGACCGAGACAAGTTTTGAAAGGCTATCCTCACAGCCAATGGAAAGTGTCTAAACTGACCTTAGAATTGATTAGCACAGCATCCGGGGTGAGATTGGCATGAACAAGTCCTGCATTCTCGTGCAGGAACTCTAAAGCCTTGCTGATTTGAAGCAACCCCTTCTGTATCTCAAGCTCGTCGATTTCTAGATCCCGCCTCCGTCTTGTGCCGCCCGAGTCTTCAGTGACATATCGGCTCGACCGGCCCCCGACGCCGCCCACTTTCTCCTGATCATCTTTCTCTTGTAAGAGGCTTGCTAATGACGTGGTTACCGGCTCGGTAACGAACTGAAGACCACCTCTAGTTTCTTCTACGGGCTCGACTAATTCCAGGACACTTGGATGGCGTAGTCTAGCAAGCGACGAAGCTTCTTTCTTTAGGCGCTCCACCACCTCGTCTACGGAGCGCTTAAAGGCGGCCGCACCCGACCGGCCGAGCGAGCCTCCATGAGACTCTAGCGACTTCCTCTCGAAGACAAAGACGGAATACGTCTTGCCTGTAGATTTCTTCTTCGCATCGTATATCTTCCACGGGCCGGCTGTGGAGGTTATGGTTTGCGAAATGGAATAGTTGGAGTTGATGTGAGAAGTGAAGCTCTTCAGCGAGGAGAACATGGTTGGCGACGGCGTGTTATGCGACGACTAGCAACCGTCATATTGTAGCGCCGCGCGTAGAGATAAACATTCGTCTGCGATCCCACGCTCCCCCAATACCTAATCCCTCCAGGATGACGATCGTGTTCCTCCTCCGGCTAATCGGCAATGGATTCGACGGGTCGTATGATGGGAAAGATGAAATGTTTACCTTTCCCTGTATTAGTTTAAGTGATAGAACCTCGTGGCTGGTTGTACTTAAAAATGACGTACGTGGGAGGTTATAAATACGAGGCTGTTTTTTAAGTTGATAAAGTTACATACATAATTCAATAGAGTTTATCTGCATGTGTAAATCTACAAATTCAAATGCCAAGCCTAAGCTCTTGTCTAACACTCAGGGGTCCCTTGTTGCCTCAGTGGCGGTGCGATTATTTCTAAGTTAGACCTTTTACGCCACGAAATATTTGAAGAAACCAGAGCTAGGTATAGGTAAGCCGGATAAAAACGCGCTTGCCATTGGTCCCGTTTTGTCCGTTAATGCATATTTAGGGCATTTAGGGCGTACATGCAGATATGTAACTACGCTAGACTCCTCCGAGATCGCTTGTATCTCTTACCCTATAGTTTTTTTTTTCTTACCTTTTCCCATTGAGTCGGGTCATGGTTGTTATTAGTTTACTAAGGTTATAAAGGGAAATTGGGGCTATTTTAGCTACTATCGTTCGGGTCCGTCCATAGAGCATTGAGTCAAAGGAAGCAGATTATACAATTGGGTCCAATTGATCCTATTTCTAAGATACATAATCTTTCTCTGTTCCTGCTTCTTTTTTTCTGTTTCGTAGCAACACCAGGTCTGATCTAGAAATTCGACTACAAACAAAACCTGGATTATTGTACACTGTTCTCTATTCGCCAATGCTTCGACAACTTCTTCCGCGGTGCGGGAGAGCTTTAAGAGCTCCCGTCCCGCGCTCTTCCTATACGTTGCCCGCATTGCAACGCACATCCAGGTGGTACAGCATCCAGCCAGAGGCAGCCTCAGTGGCAAAACCTCTGGATATAGATCCTACGAAGTTATCTATCATTAAGACGCAGTCGCCCAAGACCCCTAAGGACCCTGCGGAACTTGTCTTTGGAAGGGAGTTTACAGGTACGCTCAACTCGTCGTACTGCCCATCTCTCTATGCTACGACTTAGATACCTATCTAGATAGTATGCTAACTTGTGCCATTGCCAACGCTCGCAGATCATATGTTGACGATAGAATGGACAAAAAATGACGGCTGGCTCACGCCCACCATTCAACCCTACCAAAACCTCTCTCTCGATCCCGCTACTTGCGTCTTCCACTATGCTTTCGAGTGTTTCGAGGGTATGAAGGCGTATCGCGATAATAAGGGCCAGATACGGTTGTTCCGCCCCGACAAGAACATGGAGCGCTTCAACAAGTCCGCCGCCCGCATTGCTCTTCCCACTTTCGGCCCTACTAGCCTGATCGATCTGATTGCTAAGTTTGTTAAGCTTGACGAGCGCTTCATTCCCAACGGCCGCGGCTACTCCCTGTACCTACGTCCGACACTCATCGGCACGCAAAGGACCCTGGGCATCGGTGCGCCGGGCTCGGCTCTACTTTTCGTCATAGCGTCGCCCGTGGGTCCTTACTACCCCACCGGCTTCAAGGCCGTGTCGCTCGAGGCCACCGACTACGCCGTACGAGCTTGGCCCGGCGGCGTAGGCGACAAGAAGCTCGGCGCCAACTACGCGCCTTGCATCGTGCCGCAGATGGAAGCCGCCTCTCGCGGATTCCAACAGAACCTATGGCTATTTGGACCTGAGGAATACGTGACCGAAGTCGGTACCATGAACCTTTTTGTGGCGATCCGCAATAAGGAGACGGGCCAGAAAGAGCTCATCACCGCGCCTCTCGACGGCACCATCCTAGGCGGCATAACACGCGACTCCATCCTAAGCCTTGCGCACGAGAAGCTTGCACCTGAGGGGTGGTTGATCTCGGAACGCAAGATCACTATGCCGCAGCTGTACGAGGCATCGTTAGACGGGCGCTTGATCGAAGTCTTCGGCGCGGGAACGGCAGCCGTCGTTAGCCCCGTACGAAAGATTAGCTGGAAGGGCAAGATGGTTGACTGCGGTTTGGCTGAGAATGAAGAGTCGGGTGAGGTTGCTAATAAGATGAAGAGCTGGATAGAAGCTAGACAATACGGAGATGAGGAGCATGAGTGGAGTCACATATGTTAGAGAAAAAGCGAGCTTAGCATTTTTTGTCTTGTCACGAACTGTTCTATATCCGCATAGATGGTGTAGATCCGGCGCAATGGCGTACTCGCTTACCTGGCCTGTTAAAAAATATCGTTTAAAATAAAACCGATTTGAACAGGGATGACTAAACGTTCTGGAAAAGGCCGGTATAATGCCAGGTCAGACGAGAATTGCGCAGCAGAAGAAATTTGAATTGTAGCTTATAGGTAGCTAGCCCCCCTCGCCAGCTCGGGAGGCAGGTCCGTCTATGATGGGGTTCTCTAATCGAAGCTTCACCGTCGCTAGAAGGGCGAGGCAGCACGAGAGTAAAAAAGAAAGTCGGGTTTCATGTACAAATAGAGCCTCGAACTAGTGTACCGCAGTTCCATTCCCGTTAATCGCACTCTATATGGTTATAGTTAGGATCCATCACTTCTTCTCGGGGTCCTCGAGGATGCCCTCGGCTTCTAATCTCCGTCGCGCCTCTTCTAGAGCCCACGTTTGTATTCTAAAAGCAGTTATATTAGCCGGTGTTATTAGATTGTCGTTGGGAGCCATGTTGAATAGAATAGAGCATGATGGTTGACATGTCCCATAGACAATGGGACAATATAGCAATCGCCCTAACCCCCCTTCTTTCTCCATCTTATATTCCATCCGGGACTAAATGTGTAAAACTCACGAGGTATCAGGCTTGAAGCCGTATGCGACAGCAGCAAGAGCCAAGCTGCCACAGAATCCGTAGAAGAAGGGCGTCTCCCATCCCTCTTTCTGGTACTTCTCGCCGGGCTTGACGCCGAACAACCAACCGGTCGGGGGATCGTATTGAGGACCGTGGGAGGCCGGAGCGCGCGGGGTGGCCGAGAAGGGTCTGGTTGTGGTCTTTTGATTTTGCTGCAGGGCGCGTGTGGCCCGCACGGCGGCGTTTGGTCGGACGGCGGGCATGATCTTGCTCGTTTTCTTATTTAATGTGACTCGAGAGGTCCCCTCTTAGTTTGGACCTTGCTCCTTTTCTTCTGCCTTTTTTTTTTCTCCTTTTCCCTTTCTGGTGTTCGTAGTGCTTTCCCGAGGATAATCGTAGGTATCTTAGGGGAGGGGGATGGGTGAGCGGGTAGTGGCGTATATTAGGACGTCGTGGTAGAGTGGAGATTGGAGTCGTTCTCTGTCGAGATTCGATCGGTGAAGTCAGTTAGCAAGTTGAGCGACTTAGCAGCCGAAGCAGTAACCAATGGATTTACCAATGATAGTGGGTCACTAAGTATTTCACGTGATCTGTAGCCGGGCAGCCGGGAAAACCTCTTCTAGTCTTTCGGCTCGGTAATTCCGATCTATTTATTCCCACTTGCACCCGATTTCTTTTTTTTGCTTCTTTATCAAAGCAACAACGTTTCTTCCCGAAACCACGCCGCATGTCGCCGCGCTATTGTCTTTCGTAGTAGCCACGCGAGTCTAGCAGCAAATGTAAGTTTTTATTGCATTTCTTTTTCTACTGCTTTCTTTATGATGATCCAATCTTCTAAGAACAGCCAACTGAATATCCATGTGGATTAAATTTATCAAGCTCAACAGTCTGACTCATTAAGCATATACGCATTACTTGTTTACCATTTCTAGCTTTGTTCTAGTGTTGCTAACTTATATTAGGTTGCCACTTTCACATTCATTGGGCGTATCTGTGGGTTAACAGCTTCTGATGCCATATCTAATTCCTTATCGCCAACGAGCAGACTTGGTAGGTGGTCTGGTGTACGAGAAATAGCACAGAGGACTGCTCAGATCCCTCAACATCTCCTGGTTCTATAGATATAGCCAAGTATATAAATGAATAAATCAAATTTCAATCTTTTCTCATTATGCAATCTACACTCGAATGTGAATAATCTTAATATGTCATTAATTACACTCATGCGGAGGACCATCTTGATGGTATGTCATCACTGTCAAATGCATCTACTAATTCAACTACGAAAATTGAGACTCGACCCTCTGATCTCGTCAAATATATGCAATTTTTCAATATATTATATTGTCCCAAGTGATGATATCACACCACCCTATCAAATACAATAACCCCCTCATTCCCATCCTCTAAAAACTCCATCTTCAGCTTATCCACCGTCCCCTTAACGCCTAATTCGAACTGAGCCCGAGCCCGTTGCCCGTTGAGCAAATTGGGCGTGTTAAGCATATCGATGACCACCGCCCAGAACTCGCCTGATACATGGTGGAAGTCGAACGTCATCTGCCACTCCATATCATCCCGTAGAGCTCTAAGTTCCCCTTTCGTATTTGCCGAGTCCTCATCAGTTAGTTGCAGCGTGATGTTCTGATATGCCGGGTGGGAGTAGACTCCGACGTACTTCTCGAGTGGCAGCGTTCGAGGTAGCGGTGGGTCTGCGCGTTCCGGATATAAGTCATGAATAGCTGTCTCGGCGAGCTTAAGCTGGGCGTCAAGTACTTTCTCTCCCCTATTTATTCGTATTAGTCCAGGATTCCTCTTCCTACCCTTCTAAACGAAGGCATAGCAAGACAATGTAACATCTAGCTTTCAAAAAACGATAGGAGGCGAAACTCACCGGCTAACCCAGTCAAACCGCTGTTCCTCCGGGACTCCCAACTTATCATCAATCAACTTCCACGCAAGCTCCATACCCACGAAATTACTCGTCTGCGCCGTGTTCCCCAGCGTAACCACTCCGTACCCTAGATCCGGCAAGAAGTAAACCTCGGCGCCGTATGCCTCCATGCCCCCGCTATGCGTGAACACTCGCCAACCCTTATACGTGCTGAGCTCCCAGCCGAGCGCGTACGCGAGCGGAGCATCGAAACTCATCCGCATCTCGGGGGGCATCGCAATACGAGCCAATTTGAGCTCGCGATGCGCCTCCTTAGGCAAGACCGGACATCCGTTTTCGTTATCGTCGCTCCCATCGCCGCGGATCAGACATCGGATCCATCGTGCATAATCCAGCACATTGCTCACGACGCCACCAGCGCCGCTTGCGAGATTAAGGCTTTCGTACGGAACCGAGACGAAGCCCTGCCCTCCCCCTTTCCCTTCCTCCCCTCCTTGATAATCCCAGTAATACCCACGCGCCACCTCCCTCCCCGCCTCCAGCGCATCCTCCACGCTCAAATACGTAGCCTCCATGCCTAGGGGCTCCCAAATCCGCTCGCGCATCACAGCGCCCAGCCACTCCCCCGTGAGAGTCTGGATCACGTGCGCGGCCACCATGTACATGAGATTGCAGTAGCGCCAGACGACGCGCGGCTCCGAGACCATGGGCAAGTGCCTCAGGCTGCGGACGACGTCGCGCACGGTGCCTGGGTGGCGGTCCGGTCCGTATTGCCTGGCGAGCGCCTTGTCGTGCCGCGGGAACCCCGTGCGGTGCGAGAGCGCGTCTTCGAGCGTCAGGTGTGCGGCCGCCCATTCGTATTCTGGGCCCAGGACGAAGTCGTCCCGGATTATGTGCGAGATGGGCGTCTGCCAGCTGAGGGGGGGGTATGTTTCCTGGAGGGACGAGAAGTTCCCTGATGCGATGAGGAGGGACAGGATGGCTGCTGTGAATGCTTTGGTCGTGCTGCCGGTGTAGTATAGTGTTGATGGTGTCGCGGGCGTTGAGGGGAAGCTGGAGATACCGTAACCCTGTGTATATTGTCAGCTTGTAGTTTGTATTAGGATTGTGTTGTAAAATTGTAAATATAAGGGGTAGCCTCCGTGATCATCTTAGTTTTCAGAGACGGTACAGCCTATCTATCCGTTTGACATGATGTCTGATATAGAATAACAAACACCAATAAAAACTAGCCGATCTGGCCTTTCAACTATTAGGCAATTGGCCCTCTTGTCCCCGGATTCTTGAACTCTCTGCCTCAGTAGTCCCATCTCATTACCTCACTGCCGCTCTTACGCAATATCTTAAATCTCCTCATACCTACACCCCCCCCCATCATTTCAAACCCAGCAAGACCAAAACAAAAAGAAACACATATCACAAACCTCAGCCCACGTACCCTCCCCATCGACAACAGCAACCGACACCCCCGGGACTTTCCAGCGGTCGAGCGCCGCCTTTGAGAAAGCCTCGAAATCGGAACCAAACGGGCTTTTCCTCCCCTCCCCTTTCTCTTCACCAGCCGACAGGACTTTCTGTTCTGCCTGTGGCTGCTCCAGCAGCGCGAGCGCAACTGCCGCCGCCGCCGTGCAGAGTCCGAGTCTCATTTCAGGTCGAGGCTGCTGTGGTGCGTTAGTGGGGGGAATAGGGACCTAACTCATAGAGTTGGGTGAAAACACCCAAGATGTATAATTACGTTAAGAACTGCTAAGTTTACTAGGTACTTAGTAAATAAATATTTAAACGCCCGACTGTTCCGGAAAATATAATTAAATGAGAATTAAATATGTATGAACTTCCTGGGTAGGTATACATAGATTTGTCTTATATTTATTTAACTTGGGGTTTGTTTAAGAACCCCGCCTTGCGATTGTCACTTCTCATGCAGTCGTACGGCGTCGACTTTACTCGCATCTAACCCCGAATAATATATGAATGTCGAAAAGTATTTATTGACGCACACAATAAACATCTTATTTCTTAATAACTATCTCATCATACTTTATCTAAAGATGCTCGTACACAAGTATACTGTCAAAAAATACATACTACGCAGAAGATATTTCATCATAAGCTTAGGGCGTTATCATGACCAGGCCAGCAGTACACATACACATACACATTCACACAGCCGCGTAACTCATCAGTCGAAGGAAGAAAAGTCCCATGCAACCTTGCAGTTGCTCTCTGAACTCTTTTCTTGTTCGGGTATTTTCTCTATAAAAAGAACCGCACCTAGAAATAAAGCCACCACTACCGCCGACACGCCATCCCGTCCGCCTTGTCATAATCATCTCACATCAAACGCAGCCGTTGCACATGTAGCTAACGGACCTGACCTCGTTATGTCCAAGTGAAACTCTCCCGCAGAGGATTTGCCATATGCAACTGGAATATCTCGACCTTTGTACACTGGCTAAATGTCTAAACAGCTAGTTCCAGAATGTAGTATTGAGTCTTTTTCTCAACACGACAACAAATAGTGTGTTGACGTATTCATAGAATAAAGACCTCTCTACACGAGTCACCGCTATCTAAGTTTCACCCATTTCTTTCCCCTGTAATAATCTCATACTCTCGATTGTTTGATAGTATAAGATTGCCTTTTGCTAAGAGCCCTTGTTACTCGGCTTGTCTCTCGGCTCCGGTAAATATTTAAAGCAGCAAATTAAGTCAACTGGTCTTGCGGCTGGCGAGGTTTAAGTGATACCTCAAAACGGTCAATAGGGTCGTGGAATTAGTAGCCTTTTCAAAGCTCTTCATCTTCGCCGAACTGGAGTTGAACTTTAACCTGTTCTTCTTTTATCTTCTTCTCCTGATCCGCAGTGGCCCTGCCTAGCACATCACCTAAAGCTGCCGGGAAATTGATAGAGCGATCCTGTGTCTCGTCATCTGCACGTTGCTTCTTTAGAGGGCTTCCCACAGTCGTTTCGCCATTGAAAGCATTCGCAAGAAGATTTGCAACGGAATTGGGCATAGGTTGATTGCTTGACGTAGAATCTGTAGGCGTCGATTCTCCGCCGGTAGGACCTGCGCTAGGTGACTTTTGAGAACCTGACGCACCTGCAGCGTCTGGCTCTGTGGAGTGCTGTCGCTTAAGCTATCGTATGCCTGTCAGTAACACTATATATAAAATTAAAGGATGTAAACTCACGCGGATGCGGTCAATACCAGCTTGTAGCTCCCCAGTAACCCTGGCATCTTCCGGCGCTAGGTGAGTCTTGACGTCCTTATCGTCAGACTCTGCCATCTTAGCCAGGGGGTCGTTATCATTATCATCATCGTCATCGCTATCTTCGTCCATGAGGTTACCGTTGGCACCGTTACTCTTTCTGCGAGCCTTTCTCCTCTTTGCGGCTTCGGCCTCCTGGTCTCTGAAAGCCGAAAAGCCTACTGTACCAGTAGTTTTGAGAGGACCAAGCCCTGAAAAGTCAAGTTGGGTAGACCGCCGCTTTGTAGCCGGCGCCTTCTGATCGGCTTTCGAACTAGGGTATAATCCCATCTTGCTGAGTTGACCTGATAGTGTGTTAGTGGTGAATAAATGTCAAGCTCAAACAAAAGTTGCTTACGTTGGCCACGGTAGAAGAATGTAAATACTGCATAGGGCTTATCCGGACCATCTATGCCAGTCACGGTCTGAGTACTAATTGTCTTAGGATCGAGCGTCTTTGGCTTAGCAAAACTAGTGGTATGCTCAACATCGGCATCGATCGCTCCATTATTACCCCCTTTTGCTCCACCATCGCTCTCGTCATCATCATCATGGGCATCAAATTGTGGTGAATATTCTCCCTTCTTAATCTCCCCAGAAGCAATAACACGAAACATAGCCACTTTGATCTGGCCAGTAGCCTCGGGAGGTTCGTCGTCGTCAGACATAGAAGAGTCGTCCGAATCATCGGGGGTTGCTAGTGGTGACTGGTCCTCCCCCCCATATGCTAGGGTATCGCGGGGACGAGGGGCCTTCCCCGTTTCTGCGTCACCGCCGTGAGGGGTGGACCTATGGCGGCGATGACGTCGCTCAAACTTCTGTCTCCGTTTCTCGACCTTCTCTGCGGCATCGTGGCCCTTAAGATCCAGACCATTAAGCCAGCGTTCTAAGCCAACCTCTCGGAATAAAAATTCACGTTCGGCAAGGCCACCACCTTCGCTCTCGGGAACTTGAACCCAACGGCTGTTTACCCAAGTTTCTTCTCCCGGTCGCAGTAAAGTGGCGACTTCCTCCTTAGCTCGTCCGTCGAAGTAGATATACGCAGCAATGGTCTCGTTCTCCGAGTTGGTCATGGGAATATATGGCGTGACCGTGTTGGCATGCTTGGAAGGATCAGAGCTTGTAGACATCAAAGGTCCCGCGTAGAGAGGCTTCGGGTAGGGATTGGTTGCAGTCGGTTTCGGAGCGGTATAGGGGATGGGATGACCGGGTGTTAAGAGCGTTATCGAAATGGCGAACTTGGCTGCCTCATGTTTAGAGGTATCCGGGTTTAGCTGAGGTTGAGGAACAGGTATGTATGTGCTGATGCGAGATAGACGAGACTGCTTTTGCATGCCATATTCTGGGAGCGGGGCAGAATTCGCATGAATGCTCACGGCGATGCCCTTGAAGCAGGGCATCGTTGCTAGATATAGACCGTAGTATCGGACAAAGTAACAGAGAGGCTTAAGAAGAGACACGAGGGTTATCGCTGTCGTGTCCTAAGGGAGGGTAGTCGAGGGGTGGTGGAGAATATAGAGACCTGGTCCTGGTCGGAAGAAAAAAGTCTGCGAGCTGTTTGTAGACAAAGACTCGATAAGATACTGTGTAAGCTCGGGGATGAATAGATCGCCAGTTTGTAATTGTCGGTCTAAGTTTTGGTAAAGAGCTGTGGTTAAGGAAGTGGGAAGTGGGAAAATAGTAAGGGGGGGGTAAAGAAATGTAGGTTAAGAAGTAAGAGGTTGCTAGGTTGTTGAGATAAGTTGCTTGGGGTTAGGTAGGAAGAGGAACAGGAACAATTTGCAGGTCCTCCGGCGGTGTGCAAGTTGCAAGTTGCTAGTTGCTCACGAAGCTATAAGAGCCAACGTAACCTATTAAAAACTGCGAAACCCGAAAACCAAATATATCTTTAATTCTTACTAACAGTTGCTTTTTTTAATAATATGTAAATGTTTCGTTTTTTGATTTGGTCGTTTTTATCGAGGTCGAATTAAGTTATTTGGTTAAATTGTCAATGGGGATGAACAAGCGGAAAAAGAATTCACTGTGCAAACCGGGGATTCAAGACTATTAATGTAGGTACTATATAGTACCGAGGTTTTTGAATCAAAAAAAGGTCTTGGTAGCAAGAATGATCGATGAAACTGTGTGCATGTGTATATGTCTTGCAACTTTTAAAGCTGCAATGTATTTATATGTAAAAATCGTAGGAAGTGTAGAAAGCGTAGAAAGCTATGGTGGGTTGAAAAAAATAAAATAAGGGTAGGGTAAGTTTTTGGATTAAGGTCAAAAGTAAATGAATGACCTAAGCCTTTAGGTATTTAGTTCGCTGTATCAATGTTGTCGCTATTGCATCTGGTAGGCAATAGTAGCAGTCGTAAAAGCAGTACCTGTAGCAGCAACAGTAGCAGTAATAGCAGTAATAGCAGTAGGTAGTGGCAGAAAAAAAAAAGCGAAGATTTGCTACATGTTGCAATGAGAAAAAGGTTTAGGTCGAGTCCTGGTTCGGTTGTTAACCCATAACCCAATGGCGGGGGAGACTAAAAATCAATTGATTGGTTAACCGCGATTCTGGGACCACCCTCGTCACCTGAACACGTCAAAGCTGCTACGAAGCTGCACTACGCTGTCTTAAGCTGACTTACATGCAACAGATGCATCCATTTACCTCCGTCTTGGACTTATATGTATGCAATGTATTGGTCCGCTACGAACCTTACTATGTAAGATACCTAAGGTACTTATACATAACTATTGAATGTGCCTGATCTACTATAACTACCTATGTACGTGTATTAGACCGTAGCCTACATGTAGTTTATACCTATATATATCTACCCTGATAAATAAATAGATAGAAATCTTGCATCGTTAAATAAATTAACTACTGAGATTGCGGGTGTTACGGTTAAGTTAGTATTTGGAGAATGTGGAGAAGAACAATTATAAATCGAGTACCTCTTTAGTAGCACAGTACATTCATTCATACATTATTATCGTTGAAACTGTCCAAATTCGACTATCATGTGGCACCCTTGGACTAGTAAAGCAGCGACTCGGCTTTTCTATAATTTAAACTGGATAACTCGCCATGATACGTGGCGATTCGAGAACATACCTGTGTTAAGTAGACTCGAGAGGGGGGCATCTTAGTCTACACTAACAAATTCTTCCCTTATCAAGATCTACCCCCTCGCGATGATCGTCTGCGTATACTACCCCCTTTCTCATAACTAGAACTAGTACCAGCATCCTTCCCCTTCCAAACATCTTCTCCATCTTCCTCATCGTCAGCTGGTTGATCTGCTAATGTTTCTCGTTCTGGCGTTTCCTCCTTAATATCCACATCATCATCATCGTCTTCTTCTTCTTTCTTAACAATTTCCTCTCCCTCGCTATGAGAGTCTCCCGCTCCGTCGTGTAAAAATGCCGTAGGAGCGGGGGGTGGCCCCATCCAACGATCACCTCCAGGCCTGGGGTTTAGTTTATCTTCCGGGCCTCTAGGTTTCTCGTTAGAGATGAAGGAGCTCAAGATAAGCCACGCTAGCCCCGTCGATAGCATCTCGGCTATCCAGAAAACGGTTGTGCAGACCACAAACGAGATGATGCGGTGATTATACATGGCCCAGCGGATTCCTGTCAGACGGGCGACAAGCGTGATAGTAGCTGAGTACACCTGGAGTGTTTGACCGGCTTGGATTTCCACTAGTAGGCTTATCGGGAGGATTTCGTTGAACTCGACGAGCTCGCCCATCGGGACTCTCAGTGTTGTTGTCTCTGATGCGCTAGGATATAGAATATGGTATGGTAAAAAGAGGACACGCGACACGGTTTTCACGAAGGGGTCTGTATACGGGATTAGGGAGGGCCGGCGGCTCGTGAAGACTACAGTATCTTCCTTCACATGCGAGAAGGGGTCCTCCCCTGAGAAATAGTAAGCGAACGCTGGGTTTCCTGGCTGAGTCTTCATCCCGAAGAGAGTGACCATGAAATTTCCCCTGTCAAGATTCGTAGGCGATCGTGGTAATGTTAATTCTACTGATATATCATAGGCCTGCTCGAGCATGAGGTTCGATGAGACTGATGTGACGCCATATGGGTTAAGGCCGGAGCTATTGAAATAATACCGGACATTAATTTCTGCAGTCGTAGTAGAGAAGAAAGATCCTTACTCATATTGTAGATGTATAGGGAGAGATATAACCTTTTTAGGCACGTAGTTATAGTAGAAGACGGGATAGGCTAAAGCAGCAATAAATAAAAGCGCCAAGGATGCAGAAAAGAACAATGCAGCACTGAGATATGTCCTCTTGGCAACTGGAGATGTTGCAGCTCGATAAGAGCCCTTTACGTATTCCTATGTCTATAATCAGCGAAACGGATGCTTATAGTAAAAACGTATACTCTTCCGCTTGAATGTTTAAAGCTTCTCATATATGTAATATAAACATGTGACTAACCATTTTTCTAAATGATGTACAAACGCCATGCGGCGCTTGATCTCTCGATACTCTTGAGTTCGTGTTGTTGAAATAAGCAGCACAAATAATTAAGAGTAGAAGAGTTGTAGGTTAAAATCATAGACTCTAAAATTGAGAAAGTTGAAGCATGTGATGGTGTTTGGGTTTATGTACTGTTATTAGCGGCTTGTAGTACGTTAGGTACGACGTAGAGCTTGACGGAGTTCTTGGCAGCCGACATGCCTTCTATGTAGCAGTCCCAGCTGCCCCTCTGCGACGGGTACCGACGTCATGCTGATGACCTGGACCTCATCGTAGGTACGTACCTCTGAACTTCAATCATCATCACCGCACAGAGAGAATTTCTCATCTTGAAATAATGATAATAGTAATTATTAATAAAAAAAAAAGGTCAAAATGCAATCTCGTATTAACTCCCCGTTCTTTAACGGCCCTAGATAGCCTAAGTGGCAATGAATAATAATTTGCATCAAACGCTCCCCCGAACGCGCGAAAGCCTGCTCTCCCAAGAACAGACGACCGATAATTCAAACAAACAAAATAGTCGCCTGCTTGCTGACCCATATGTGCTCATCACACCCCATAACATACGTATTCACATCAAACAACGTGTAGATAGCAACTTTCATGAGCCTCGTCAGTCTTTATCTCGTCAATCAAGAGTATAACCAAGGGCCTCTTAAATGCTGGCCTTAACAAGGCTGCAGATAATTACTAGGTACCAATCCACCTCTACCAACACCTTGTCCTGAATGAATTTCAGCTTCCCACCATCCGTCATCCTGGTGCCGGAGAACGGCTAGAGTATCTCCCTTAGCGAATCCAAGCTCCTCGGGGATTGCTGCTTGGTACATATACAACGCTCGAGCTATAAAACTGTTAGTATCTGCATAGTAGTGATTGATGAGAAAAAAAAAAAGAAACATACCGTAATGTAAAATGGCCCGGCCCTCTGGTGTGTACTGCCGGCTCGGATCTGCTACGCTCTGGCTTCGCTGTCTCGAATTCTCTACTACCGGGTCTCGTCCGTCATAGAAAGTCATGGCCCGTGAGCTCGAACTTGTACCAGGCCTACCATTGCCTCTTCCACGCATTGATCCGTACACGGACCCATCTCCAACTGGAGCAAGTTGCATAGCCATCTCTTCAGCTCTACTAGTTGGGCGGTTGTAATCGCCATTGTAGATGGATGGAGACTTCGCCCTCATGGAATTGCTCGGCGACTGGTGCCCAAAGTATCCTTGTTCTGACCCGCGTTTCACTGACATACTAGGCTGTGGTGAGTTTCGTTGCTGAGAACCACCATACGAGATTGGTGATGCTGGTTGAGGTGAGTTTCCTCGTCGCTGGGTCGCACTATACGACATTGGCGACGCCGGCTGTGGGGAATTTCCTCGCCTTTGAGTTGCACTATATGAAATGGGTGACGCCGGTTGCGGCGAGTTGCCTCGCCGTTGGGTTGAACTGTATGAAATTGATGATGGTTGTGGGGAATTTCCCTGTCTTTGGGTTGAACTATAAGAAACCGACGGTGCTGGTTGTGGTGAATTTCCCCGTCGCTGAGTTGCGCTATATGAGATCGGGGATGCCGCCTGTGGTGAATTCTGCTGCTGGGCACCACCATACGTACTAGGTGAAGCTGCCTGTGGCGAGTTACGATATTGGCTACTACTGTACGGGTTTGGCGACGCGGACCGTTGGCTTTGGCGTGTCTCTGGCTGACGCGTTTCAGGGTGCATCCTAGGTTGAGGAGAAGCGCTTCGTGGAGGCGCCGGTGATGCTGCACGAGGCATTTCGCTGCCTCTCGTAGTAGGCCGAGAAGGAGTACCACTGAAAGATTGCGTCCCGCTGTATGCTCCAGACCCAGGACGCTTCGCGCTGAACATATCCCTGGTCTGCTCCACGTATTTCCGCGACGCCTCCTGCATTGCTTTAGATGTAACAGCTGGGGGCGGGACTCCAAGTCTTTGTATCTGCATATCGTACGACGGCGGTGGGGTACCTCTCATACCAGCGGCCATATCGCTGCTTTCCCTGGATACGGGTACGGAACGGGACGGCGCTTGAGATCTGTCGGGTACAGGCGTAGCGATGCCATGATAGTGATCGGCTGAGATTCGCCCAGCAGCTTGCTTGTTACTAGCAACACCCTTCAGCTCCGCCAGGGCTTGAGCGATCGGGTCTTGTTCCTCTTGTGGAGGGGTATTATCATCGTTGGTCTGTTTTCTCTTATCGGTATTGGCTACAGGGAATACGTTTTGCCCAATATTCAGGGCTAGGCTTGCATTCGCCTCAATAGGGTCGGGACTCGCTGTTTTCTCGACTCTATCTGCAATAGGGTTCTGAGGTTCTGGTGGTTTAAAAGCTTGATTGCGCCGAGAGCTGACCGTACCGTGAGTACTCATCGCGCTCTGAGAAGCCACAGGCCCCCAAGTATTTCTGTTCGACGCCTTCACGTCCTTGATGCTCTTTCTACGGAACGGGCTGTGATTCTGAAAGAATCCACTCTTCTTCTTTTGCATTTGCTTTTCTGGTTGTGCCACCACCACGGGCTCTTGTTTCACTGGTGACACTTTGCCGCTTTGTGGCTCTTGACTAGAAAGAGATGTTAGATTCGAATATTCGCTATTATCATCACCGCTTGATGGCCGTGCTGACAAATTCGAGCTAGTCGCCGAATTCATACCATCCGTACGACATAGCATTGTCATACCATCCATAGGATACGGATCATGGGGTACCGGTGCAAATTTGGAAGTATCATATGATTGTACTCCATTGCTTCCTTTCCGACGATCTTGTGGAGCCATGATAGCCACTGAGGTGTTCTGTGGTGGTATAACCGGCTCCCTACTGGAAGTTGGTGGCGGCTCATTGCGTGGTGGATCTCGCGGAGTAGGAGGATTAGTATCGTGACGTTGAAGGTCTCTAGTAAAAGAGGGATTTGTTTCATGGCGTTGTAGATCACGAAGAAACGAGGGACTAGGATCGTTACGCTGTACATCTCGAGGAGCAGGAGGATTAGGGTCGCGGCGTTGAATCTCTCTTGTAAGAGAAAGATCAGGTTCGTGACGCTGTACTTCCCGGGGCGTTTCTCGAGATACTTCTTGGGGAATTTCGCGAGGAATTTCGCGAGGAATTTCTCGAGGCATTTCCCGAGGCATTTCCCGAGGCATTTCCCGAGGTATTTCCCGAGGTATTTCGCGTGGTATTTCTCGAGGCATCTCTCGCGGCATCTCTCGGGGTATTTCTCGGGGAATGGGAGGATTGGGGTCACGACGTTGAATTTCTCTCGTCATGGAGAGATCAGGTTCACGACGCTGCACTTCCCGAGTATATGAAGGGACAGGGTCGTGGCGTTGAATCTCTCTGGTAAGGGAAAGGTCGGGCTCACGACGCTGCGTGTCTCGAGGAAATGAAGGAGGAGGTTCATTCCGCTGTATATCCCGCGTAATAGGGGGATTGGGGTCTCGGCGTTGGAGATCTCGGGCGAGTGCCGAGTTGGGATCATGGTGGGATTCGTATGTGGATGGCTGAGGTGAAGGGGCACGGAAGCCAGGGTTGATGCTTTGAGGATATTGCTGCGGTTGTATGACACTTCCTCGCCGCCTATCTTGCTGAGCTATGGCATAGGTCTGGGGCTTTGGCGGAGGCATGATTAAATCTCTGCTGGAGGGAGGAGGAGGTTCATGATGTGCCAGATCTCGAGCAAGAGCGGAGTTGGGATCATGATGCGACTCGAAGGTAGATGGCTGGGGGGAAGACGTGCGAAACGCAGGATTGATACTCCGCGGAAATTGCGCTACAGAATAGTTCTCATCGTCGGAGATTTCTGAATGAGTGTCTTCCACGTCCCCACGGCAGAAGTTGATATACTTGGGTGGATCTGGGATTTCTTGGCCGGTACCCCTCTCGGTGATGAAGTGCATGATATCCTTTTCTACATCCATCTTTTCTAGAGACAAACGAATCTTCTCGCACGAAGCATCATCGCTAACACAGACCGTGGAGGCAATGTTGGCGAAAGTCCATAGACTGCTCTTGGTGAAGTCTAATCTCTCCTCCTCTAAGTCCTGGAATTTGTCGGCGGCCGCTTTCCACTCCCTATTCCACCTTGCAGTCGTCTCCTCGAGAACTTTAACTGCGTTCTCATATTCGGTGTTGGTTGTAGCAAGGCTGATCTGTGTCTTCTCTAGCCTGGCCTTATTTTTCCTTTCTTCTTGACCCATAACCATATGTCCCTGAGCAAGGTAGCCCTTGATTTTCAAACAATCCTGCTCATATCGATCACGGGTCTGGGTGGGGTTGTTAGTTATCAGGGATTATTATCGGAATACATGGGTGGCACTGACCTTATTCACCATGTTCGTTTGTTGTATCTTGATCTTGAGAAGTTTCTCTACCGTATTTTGGACGATCTTGCGTCTCTCTTTCATTCCTCCAGCAAAGGCGGCCAGCGGTTCCTCTAACTCGGTCTTCATCTGAGCAGCAATGCTAGAATGTTGCTTCGCCATGGATTCGACTTCTCCTCGCATAGTATCAAGTGAAAATTTCAGGCTTCCCATTTCGTGGGTACCCAACGATTTTTTGCTTAACGACATAAGCTTGCGTGCGTATTCATCTTCGATAGAGGCCCGGGCTAGCAACACGGACCAATTAGTTTATTGGAGGGGTAAAAATGGTTAGGAAAGACTTACCACTATAGAAAGATCTAAGCTCATCGCTGGTCTGCTTCGCAGAGGCCATGCGATCAAGCAATGGCCCTACACCAGCGTCATCTTTGCCCCAAAAGTTATTGGCAACTATTCATACGATATTAGTACCTTGAAATTCCAATCCGGCTTCAAGAATAGGGCTCATACACGACAGGGAAACTGTCGGGCCATCTGTGGCCGTAGGCATCCTCCCCAATTCCCTCAAAAAAGGCAATAATGTTCTCTATATTTTCGGTCGAAATGTCGGTGAACCTGACGTTTGCTCGCTTGGAACGATAAGGTAGTTAATCGGTTTAAAATGTCTCAAAATTAAATTATCACTGATCGGCGAGAACGCGGTTCTGCCACGAAACAAAAAAAGTCAATGGTTAGTATTAAGTTTTTAGGAATGTGCAGACGTTGAAATTGTAAAATGCATAGCACATGGTTTCAAGATAGAGGTTGCAGACCTGCAGGAATTGTTTACAAGTGGTAACGTCGTTGCCCTAGGGATGGAGTAATGTACTTAGGTAGCGGCTTGAAACTGGGAAATCGTAGGTTAGCTGAGCACATAATTGTGGGGTACATAGGCTACTGACACATCACAGCGCTAAACTTGATAGATTATCTGATTACAAGGGTCAACTTGCAGGGGTATATTTCTAGACCCTTTCAACATTTCTTTCAATTATTGACAGATTGAATAACATTGAGACATTGCGCTCAAGAAATGCACACTCCGCTAAGTTATTTCTAAAAATAGGTTATTCTACATTATATGTCATTGAATATCGTCAAAAATTCTTCATCTGGGAAATTATTATTAAAGTCGATATACTACCTGACGTGCACTTCGTACTCATATCACTATGACGAGATGTGAATGATACATGTTTGCGCAGTTGAAGAAACTTCATCACATAACTAATTCATTTGTCTAACTTACACGTCCTTCTTGCCCCCTTTTGATAGGCTAATTGATTTACCTATACTCTCAACCTTTGTTCTCAATCCTTAAAATCAACTGTAGTTGATCTGAGTCGATCCTCTGTTCCCGATGCGGGGAATACTCTAGCGGGCATAACGATGCCGACCCCCATTGCATCACGTAGCGTCGGCACTTGATACCGGAGGGTATTTACTCAATTCGTGCTGCTATCGTACTCATGCGGAACCTATTAGCCCGGCAAGGTAAGTAGAGATCTAGTACGACTTGAATCTAATAAGTAAGTGTATACCCAGAACCTCTTGAGGATTGCCATTTTCAATATTGCCAGTCTTGGAGAGTTGGTATAAATAACTTCTGTTCACTATAAATATTTCTGTATTCCAGTGTTATAGCATAATATTGAACATGGAGAATTTCGAATATAATTCCAGTCCTGCTCGTATCGTCTTCGGAAGCGGCACTATCAAAAAGGTTCCAGAAGAGCTTCGACGGGCAAATGTATCTAAGCCTTTTCTTCTCAGCACGCCTCAGCAGGTGAGCCATATCGACTTACTTAAGGGTGTTCTTGGAGATATCGTCTCTGGGGTATTTACCGAAGCAACAATGCATACACCAGTCGAAGTAACTGAGAAGGCGCTTGAGCAAGTTAAATCCTCAGGGGCCGACTCCATTATTTCCATCGGAGGTGGCAGCACAGTGGGTTTAGGGAAAGCACTCAGTATCCGGACAGGTATCTTTCACTTGACTATCCCGACAACCTACGCTGGTAGTGAGGTTACGCCAATTTTGGGTGAGACGGATGCTGGAAGGAAGACGACAAGATCCGATCCGAAGATATTGCCCAGCACAGTTGTTTATGATGTTGATCTCACCATGACCCTCCCAGTTGGTCTTACCGCTACAAGTGGCGTTAACGCGATCGCGCATGCTGTCGAAGCGTTATATGCTCGCAATACTAACCCGGTTATTAATCTCTTTGCTCAAGAAGGGGTAAATGCTCTTGCAAGCTCTCTCCCTGCCCTGGTCTCCAATCCGTCATCGCAAGAGGCACGCTCATCTGCTTTATATGGCGCATGGCTCTGCGGTACTTGTCTCGGCAGTGTTGGAATGTCCATCCATCACAAGCTCTGCCACACTTTAGGAGGTAGTTTTAACCTCCCGCACTCTGATACGCATACCATAGTCCTACCGCACGCATTATCATATAATGCCCCGAAGGTCCCTAGGGCAATGGAAGCGTTAGCCGCCGCACTACCGGAGAGTGAAGGTGACGCCACGAGAGGACTTAATATTCTCTTAAAGAAGTTGAAAGTAGAAACGGGACTGAAGGCTTTAGGGATGCAAGAGAGCGATATAGACAAGGCGGCAGACATAGCGGTGAGCAACCCTTATTGGAACCCGCGACCTATCGAAAGGGGGCCGATAAGAGAGCTGATCCGACGAGCTTGGGCTGGAGAAGAGGCAAGAGCCGATTTGTAATACGGATAATTGGATGGTGTCGTCTCCCTATCTCGTATATATATGCCGAATATAGTAGTCCCTCAGATCTTGCAATATGCCATTCGAAAATATTGGATCTATTTGAATTCCAACGATGCTGACGTTATATGGGATATCAATTATGAATGCAAATAGAAGACACAGGACTTATTCTTCCCTATCCCGCTTCTTTACAAATTCCGTCCTGAAGTGCAGTCCCGCATACTCCCCCACAACACCGTACAATGACGAAGAGTCAAGCCATTTCGTTCCGAGTATTCCTTCACCCTACGTAGGTGCTCGAGCACCATATTAGCAATTTCGAGCCGGACGCCTGCGCGTGCGGCACAGTCAACACCGTGTCCTACGTCCTTCAGCGCAAGATATAGGTCCGACCATGGCGCCTGGTCTTTCACTGGCACGTACGCACTGGATCCAAGTGCGCGACGGCACCGAAGTTAAGCTGCAGGAGACATTCTAGTGCGGCCGAGCCTAGCTCCGTTCTCTCGAAAACGTGCGCTTCTACTATGAGTTCCATAAGTCCAGTTATCTACTTCCAGGTACCTGTAACGAGATTAGGGGTTAAGTTGGAGAACCGTACCCTGTTATCTTCAGTAAAGTAGCCTTTTTAGGCTCCTTGCTGACCAGAAAGACTTCGCGTGTGATGACTCCTTTGAGAAAGGGGCTGACCTCCTCGTAGACAGCTTTTGAACCTCCAAATGCGACAAGTAGTTGTCCAGCTTCAGCCACCGGTGTCGTGCAAAACAAACGAACTCTGAACCCCTATACTAAACGGTACTTAGGTGAGATGTAGGTAAGACTCGCCGATATGAATCTCACATCGCTTTCGCTGGCAACTTGCACTACATCCCGGTATCGGATTCCCCTAAGTGTCGGAAGAGTGTCACGATGGGAAACTGTCTGGTTGAAAAATCGTAGCGGCGAGCGTCTCTGAGATTGAAGGTATGCATGGTTATTTTTGCCATAGCACGAGGCCGATCCATCCCAAGTGTAGGTCTAGTGGAGCTACGGTACATAGTTGAAGCCGATTTTCTTTCCTAACTTTTAAAATAGATTCGACTCAAATTGTATAATTTGAACTATGTAACAATCTATAAGCATGGTCGAAGCGAAGTCTAGTTTCACCGAGACGAGGTCAAACGAGCATACACATAACGACCCAAATCTATCTCTTCTAGCCACCAGTTTTAAGCAACGATGACTTCCGCCCCCGGGATTATATTCATTAATATACGAAGCTCCAGGCCTCTCTACTATATCGTCACCTATAATATTCACATACTTATATGTCTACCTAGGTATGCTACGCCATTCTATATTACGCCCATCTAACCAGGTCATAAGACTAACGACGGATCACAACTGCCTAGCCTTGCGCTCTTCGGCTCACCGTCTAAGATAATCTCACTGACGAGCTTCCCTGTCGCAGGCGCATTTTGTATACCCCAGCACGTATGCCCTGCGGCAACGAAAAGCCCCTTAGTGTGGCTTACTTTGCCTATATAAGGCCCGCCTTGTGGTAGATAACACGCCTGCTTCGCAAGGACCTCGCCGTCCTTGCCTAGATCGTCGCTTATGCCGCCGAGTTGATATATGATGTCCTCGCATCGGGCCACGTCGACTTCGACCTCGGCGGTCGTTAATGGTAGGTCGACCATATCATCTGTAGGCCCACAAGCATATGCGGTACCGTCTGGTCGTGCGTAGATTTCAGGCTCAACAATTTGTTGCCCCCTCAGTGGCCGGTGTGCACCTGGCGCTCCTCTAGAGTCTCTAGGTGTTGGGGTGGGGAAACCGTTCGGGAGCCTGATTGAAGTGAAGAGAGCGTATGCGGATACGAGTTTTGGCGTCTTGATGACGACGCTGTGAGCACGGGCTGCGTTAATGGGGATCTCGGGCAGTAGACGCGGTGTCCATGGGCCGGCAGCTACTACACAATCTGTTGTCGGCAATATCTCCTCCTTTCCATCTTTCTCGTATGTCACGCTCTCCACGCTCCCATCATCTGGCGTCTTGTTGATAGCCGTAACCCTTGCGCCCGTCACGATCTTGACCCCCTTTTCTTCAGCCAATTGAGCCATGCTTCTGGTGAACAGTTCAGGATGTACCTGCGCTGTATTATCCGGAGTACCCATTCCCTCGTAAGCAGTGAGCGACTCCTCAGTATCTAGCCAATCCAGATCATCGGGGGCGCCAAGTTTCTCCAGCGCTTTGATTCCTTTCTTGTGGCTTTTATGTAGTCCTTTTGAACCCCGCTCCGTACTATTGCTGATATGTTCCGTCTCGCCGCCTATACTGTTCCTATCACTGAAACCGGGTGGAAGACGCGCCTGGCAATCGATCTGGCTTGCATAACATCGTCTATATCCCCATCTCTTATCCCCGTCGTATTCTTTCGCAAGCTCATCGTGTAGTTTGAAGCTCAAGGGTACGATACTTTGAGGGAAAGCCCACAGCGCAAGCAAACCACCTGCCTTACCGCTTGCACCTCCGGCAATTCCGTCGTGGGCGGGATTCCTCTTTGAGGCGGTCTCGGGATCAACTAACGTAGCTGGATCAGTGATGCTATCTGTAGTACGTCCTCCGGCATTGCTAGTAGAAGCCTCGAGGAGTGTTATGTGATGCGTTTCTGGAGAATAAGAAGGATGTCGAGTAAGGAAATAAGCGGTGCAGCAACCAATAATGCCGCCTCCTATTATCGTAATTTCTTTTGGTGAAGATGACATTTTGCGCCTAGAAAGATTGCTAAGGAGATGAATTGGCGCGGGACTAAGCATTCATTCGAGTGTAAGTTTATGCGCTAGTCTTTACATTTATAGTACTATAATTTGACAGATTGGAACTTCAAAGGTGGCATTTAACGGATTAGAACGATGGAATGTCTTTTTGGTTTGTAATATAGAATTATATAATTATATGACGATGCATATCTTCTAAAAGTTGCCTAGTCCAGGCACAATGTTATGTAACGGTGGGCTGCGGTGGGCTGAGGTGGGGGTCCACGATGTTACGTCATTAGGTAACCATTCAGGAGATACTAATACTATTATGGAGTCAAATCTTTAAACTAATAACTTTATTTTTATTCAACTAAACATAGGTAACTATATACTTTTAAACATTATTAACAGGTGACAATTATACCCAAGCATCGAAGCATCGAAGCCACGAGAGGTAGTCTGAACACCTAACTACCTCTCTACTTAGGCTTCTTATTATGACGGGTAAAAGGAAAAGCCCATCTCCGTATACCTACTATCTTTCTTGGATCTTCTTTTCCGATTCCAAGGGTTAAGCCTGACTAGAGCTTTCTTGAGTGAAATACTCTTAAAGCCGCACGCGAGCTTTTGCTTCACCTTCTGGAACTTCCTGTCCACTCTTGAACTTATAGTGTAAATTTTATCAAATCTTAAGGTGCTCCGTACTCTTCTTTCATCATGATTCCCTTCAATGGTATCATATATAGCGATATCCTCCGTGTTACTAGTTTCCCTAACCTCTTCGACACTTATTAGGTCTCCGGATGGAATTTCTGTAATGTCGAAAGTAGTATATGTTGGAAGAATTTCAAGGGTATATGGAGGAAGGTACTCGCCTTCAAATTCGTATTCAAATTCAGATTCGATTTCTAAATCCCCTTCAGTGATTCTAATATCGGGCTGTGACATAGATCTAACATTGTTTTCTTGATTTTCGCTCATAGTTGGCTGCGTATTTCCCACATTCAACTCTTCGTTCGTGTCAAGTTCCGCATTCCTAGGAGGTAAGAGCTCAACCGACCCTGACTCCATGGCGTTGAGCTCTTCGTCAGTGTATATATTTATTGCGCTAGGAAGCCTTACGTTACTTGTGCTAGACACTGGTTGTCCGAAGTTCGCTTGTATCACTTTAATAACTAAGGTTAATATGTGTTATTTCTAGGAAGATGGGTATATGTGGTGATTTGAATGCGCATCGGAAGTGATAACTCCTAAAATAAAACAATCGGTTAAGAACTTCTGGCTCCCGTAGCAGCCTAGAAAGGGGAAGGAGAGGGATTCTTGGTATTACATACTATAATTACAAAAAGCATCAACATCGTCCCAATATGGTTTCGTTAAAATCTCCTCAGCTTCTTTAGGAGTCATGAGATATTTGTAATTTGAAAAGGCATAGTTAATCATGAGGGTTTTTATGTAGTCGTTGTTTGCTGAATTGCAAGAAGAGATAACCGATATAGCCATAATGGCAATCTTTGACAGGGTTCTTTGTTAATATATAGTTAAGAATAGATCCTGGAGGAGCTGGACAGGAAATACCCCCATATTCTAGTGATACCTATCCTCAAGCACTTCAACCAACTACTAGGTGCTTCTGAGATATTGTATCTAAATTTGTGGTGAGTGGATTAGTTGATATGAAATTTCAGTCCCTTTGTCGTAATAAAATGTTTGTATCGACAACATAATGAACCTTGCGATTAGAATAATGATTGTCAAGACATCTCCCTTTGTTTCCCTCGTGATTAGAACCTCCCCTATACATTAATTCATGTATTTGACCTAGCATAAACTTATATAGAATACTAAAGGATGAAGTATCTCGGTGTATCTTCTTTATGAACTTGTCCTCTCCCTTGTAGATTATGGCTTTAGATAGGCACATAGCGGTTAGCTTGAATAAATGATGTAATTAAGGGGAACCGGACTCGTAATTACATCATATAATATGTTAAAATTACCTCGGTGCGCGGTTTCAGATACGCATAGTAGTAAAATCATATAGTCTACTGAATTTTCTTGGCATCGTCGTTACTGATGGAACTTTCATTATTGCCCACAATTATATTCTGGTTCTGGAGAGAGGCTATAACAGCAAATTTGCGAGTACCATAAACATGAATCATGTGTACTCTATCTTAAGTACCTAAGAAACATAATGCACTTCTTGAAAATTCCTTGCTCCTTGGATATCAATGGCGAGTGGCACAAGGAGGGAAGTCGTCCTGTATTCTCAGAATCTGAAAACACCAGGTCTCAAGCGCCGTCATAAGAGCCATGTACCCGAAGTGTCGACCTAACTCGCCGGTCTTGCCGCTACCAAGGAGCTCGAACTTGAACGGGCCGCGGCTTATAGGCACCAGAACTCTTTCGGTTGCCCAAACGGCGACCACCTCCTTGCCATCGCTGCTCTCCCCTAGCTGTCTCGATTGCCTCTTCCCGCCTTGTCCGTCGCCAGGTCCTTCGGCCCCAACTCGTACCAGCTTAAACCCTTTGGCGTGGTTGAACATGTTTTTCACCTCTTTGCCTCGGGTAGGCCGCCATTCAAATTTCTCGCTGTGTAATTCCTCACCCTCGCCCACTTCCATTGAGAACGGGTACCAACGATGAGTAAACTCCTGCTTAGGGGTCATAGTTGAAGTGAAAGTGCTAGGATATTCTCCTATGAGAGGGGGAGGGATAATATCGTTGACCATCCTATATCCCTGATGGAACCTTCCTGTTTCTTTCCCAATTGCCGAGATCTGGCCGTCTGTGGTCGATCCTTCATGAAGAACGAGAATTGTCTTTGATCCGATAGGCCCTCTCGACACTGTGAAGCGGAGGTCGTGAGCGTGCTGACCGAGACTGAATTTCGTCTGATAAGGATTGGTATAGAAAGCCTTTAGATAATGGGGGAATTCCTCGGCCATGTTGGAATCTCTTCATATTGTTGTTAGTTTTGTAATCAATCTCGTTATTTGCAGTCAGAACTTACTATAACCTTGAGTGGCAAGGCGTGTAGACGTAGATAATAGTGTTAAAGGATTGCCAATTTAGAGTAGCTACGATAGAGCTAAGGCTTGAATCCCGACTTAGAGTAGTGTTGAGATTATTACGTCCCTGAAATAATTCTGGAATGGTGGTTCTAGTACCTGATGATCCGGAGAAAAGCACTCGGTGATTTTGATGTTGGAGAGAACTGAGCTATTGACTCTTTGAATCGTATATTGAAATAAGAATCACGTATAAGAAATAACGGATATGGATGAGGGAGGGAAGTAAATATGAGATTGAGAGTCTTGGGGGGAAATGTTACCGGATATCTGGTGGGTAGAAGATGTGCGAATTAACTAAAGATTCGTAAATATTTTGCACACCGGCAATTAAAACGGGACTGTTTAATAACACTAATATTTGTTTGCATACAGATATCTATATGAGCTGTACTGGGTGGGTCGTAGGATGAAGTTGACAGCTGCTTATCACCTAAGAAACCTTAGGTACATAATATGAAGGAGCTCCGAGAAAGCATGATTTGCTATAAACACCATCGTTATATTTATCATCTCTAGAACCCTACATGCTTACACAGGAGCTGATGTCTTACCTAAATCCCACTTTAACATAAATAATTCTTTACATTACAGCTGGTAAATCATAGCGTAATATTAAAATATGATGCCTAGAACTGCCTTTAGGAGCCCTTCTCTTATTCCTCAGAAGTTTATCAACTACCTAATCTACGAAGAATTAGTAAAGCTACCTAGGTAGATAGTCCTTGAGTCTCGTAGCTCCAGATCTTTAGTGCCGTAATTAAGGCGAAATAGCCAAATTGGCTGCCCAATTCCCCAGATTTGCCACTTGCACGCAACTCAAATTTGAATGGTCTGTTGGTTGATACCAATTGACGCATCCAGTTACTATCAGTTGCCCAAACAGCGACTACCTCTTTCCCATCGCTAGTCTCATCCATATGTCTGTGGTCTCTTTTCCCACCCTTTCCATTTCCGGGACCATTACTTCTAAGTCGTACCAACTTGAATCCATGGGAGTGCCTGAACATATTACACACCTCGTTTCCTTGGGTGGGTCTCCATTCAAACCTCTCGTGGCGTGACTCTAATTGTAATGAGAATTTATACAGTCTATGAAGATCACCATCGCGGATAGCCAGAATAGTGGCAGTGTATTCAACCTGGACTGTGGTGTTGTTGGTGCCATGGTATTTCTCCGGCTTACTGACTGTTGCCAGGACACTACCATTGTTGGTAGAACCATCATATAGAATCATAAGTGGGAGATTCTCAGAGAGAGGATGTACGGTAACCGTGAAGCGCAAATTATGAGCGTATGGGCTGAGGTGGAATATGGGAAAGGAGGATGGGTCCGGAAAAATTGCCTCGAGGTAGCTGGGGAACTCAATATCCGTTGTCGACGACATCATGAGATACGGTTGTAACTGTCTGAGATTAGTTAATAACTTAACTATCCAGCCGATAGAGCTCACGATGAACTTTAATAGATAAGAGTGTTTCCCCGGAGAGATATGGGTTTAAGTTTATGGTTTCTTAATGATCCAATATTTAGGTAATGATGGCCGAAAGGGTAGCTTGGAAAGTAAAGGTATAGAGAGGAAGAACTCGAGGGATGGAGGAATTATTTATATAGGAAAATTTCTGGCATTAAATAGGGGTACGTATATATTATCCTTAGTCCCGTAAGTTAGGATTATGTGCTTGATCATACCTTACTTCGTCATTTGCGTACCTACCTCTGTAGTGTCTTGAACAATTTTATCTAAGTCACTAGTAAGGGGGCTTGGTAACTGGGAGAATTGGGATGGAAATAGACCTGAATAATAGATATCTATACGTGTAAGAGCGGTATTGAGTCTGAATCATGGAATTCACAGACGCTAGAGACCTAAGTGATTTGCAGTGTCAAAGTCCTAAGTGAATAACCTACCCCAGCTCAATACAATCATTGCGTGACGAAGATCCACCTAGGTTATGAATCAAAACCTTGGCTACAGGTTGTGATTTAATAGTTTAAAAAATATCTTTGGGTAAGATACAAATGGCTATGGTAAAAGTCACATGAATTATTCCGCATGGTTGATACCAGTCGTAAACGTTCACGTGGTACTGGTTTGCTATGGACCGTATCGTACCCTTTTACACCTTGAATAATATGAGAAGGGGTTTACGAAACTATACCCTGACCTCTGCTTTATAGCTTTCAACCTCACCGGCCTGTTATTGGTTATTTGCTAGCTTTGAAATACTGGACTTCAAACTATATGATTGCTCGTTTACCGTCTGACATACGTTCTAGGAGCAAATGCAATAGATCAAGCAACTGCCTTTCATTTGCAAATAAAATAAACACCATCAGAAGCAGATGATCTCATGATGAATGATAAAGTACGCTCTCTTAATATCTTGGCGATTGATCGGAGGAATTAAATTTCTAACAAATAGTGGAACAAGAGAACTGGTAGTTAAATAAATATATTATAGTTTTTCCTTAATGGAATATACTTGAAGACCAAAGCTGCTACCAAAGGTAAAAGCTGAGACGGTCATGGCATGCCATCGAGTCTAGGATATCTAGTAGCGTTTGAGCTGGGAAGAAATATTAGGTATGATTCGGATAATTAAAGAACTTTGAAATGATCGACATGCAAGTGCCGATGGGAGTACGACGCCCCGCTATTGATGATAGGGCTGATTACCATGAATTAGGTCAGGTATGTTGAAAAGGGGGGAACCCCTCACCTCTCATCCTGAGTTTATAGCTACTAATGTGGCATAATCGACTTGAACCTACCTCCTATGTATAACATATTGCTATTTGGATCACCATTAGAAAGGCTCTAAAATGCTGAATAAGAAAGTTAAAGTAGCTGCTGTACATGCCGCCCCGGTATATATGGATAAGGCTGCCAGCCTGCGTAAAGTAATTGACACCATTTCCGATGCATCACGCAAGTCTATCGAGCTTCTCGCTTTCCCAGAAGTGTTCGTACCTGGATTTCCCTACTTCACCAACTGCTATGCGCCCAACGCTTCGACAGTAGCGCTATACGCAGCGCAGAGTGTTGTAGTACCAGATGATCTCGGCGAAGTACAAGCCGTATGCGCGAAACACAAGATAGTCGTTGTCTTGGGTATATCCGAGCGTATGCGTGATGGATACACGTTATTCAATAGCATCGTAACTATCGACGCAGACGGTACCATCTTAGGAGTCCATCGCAAGGTTCAACCTACATGGGCAGAACGACTTGTATGGGGACAGGGATCTGGCTACACGCTTAAGAGCTATGAGCCCAAAGGTACTGGCTATAAAATTGGTGCGCTTGCATGCTGGGAGCATACCATAAATGGGGCTCGGCAAGCCCTTATCGATCAGGGCGAGCACATCCATGTTGGCTGCTGGCCGGCCCTTGATATTCTTGAAGGGTTTGAGGATGTGGCGTGCTTACAAATTGAGGCATTGATGAAGACGCACGCCTTAACTGCGCAAGTATTCGTACTTTGCCCTAGTAGCTACGTTGACGAGACGTGTCTACAATGGATGGAAAAGAATCTAGGTCCACAGGACAAGGTGACGGCCGGCGGTGGTTGGACTACTATCATTCACCCCTTTTGCTCGATTATCAAAGGTCCTTACACAGGCAGCAAAGATATGATAATCGCTGCAGATATTGATCTATCTGAATTAGATCTGGTGAAGACGTATGTTGATGGAGCAGGCCATTATAAGCGCCCCGAGCTCTTCAGGTTGGATGTTAATACGGAACAAAGATGGAAAGATGAACCAGATATTGTCGGTCCTATCCCGTGGAATGCATCATAATTTCTACATATTGTCAATAATAGTTCTACGAATTTATCTTACTATATCCGTTTGGTGTTAGGTATAGGTATAACTTAGTGGGTCTTTCATGAGTCAATTGACAACTTCGTTGTTTTCCGTGATCGGCCGGGTATAGTAGCGTATTGATGGCTTACGATGCAGACTTTCATGACATCCCCTCACGATACTCTAGTGCAAATTTTAGTTTAAATATCACACAAGTTCTGATATCTTGACGCCGTTTTCTTTCATTTATTTTTACGATATTGGCGTTCATCCTATATTCCATCATCATAATGGCAGATAACAAATCAAAGACAGACTACACTCTTCATGTGTACTTTACCCGATACTCGAGTACGTTAAACACTACGAGGAAGCTAATATAATTAATGAACTTGAAAACTAACCATTGGTATATGTATTAGGTTGGGGATCGCGGGTAGAACTTATTCTTTCATACTTCCATATACCCTGCGACATCCAGCTTTATGGCATGAATAATCCGGCCGCCGCACCGCCGGCACGTTTCGCGAAAGGTCTGCTCCCTGCCTTACAGGTAGGTGAGGAAGACGAAAATTTTGTAATCGCCGACTCTCTCGCTATAAGCGAGTTTTTGGCAGAGCAGCACCCAGAGCTTCACTTGTGGCCAGAGGACCTCAAGTTAAGGGCACTGGCAAGAACGGCAGTAGCGCAGATGCATTCTGGTTTCAGTGAAATTCGCAATACGTATGCGACCAACTTCCTCGGCAAGTATTCTGGCAATATTCCCCTCAGCGAATCTGTTGCAAAAGAGATCAGGGGAATGGTTGAACTTTGGAGCAAGGCGCGAGCAGATACTAAGAAAAGGCTGCAAGAGCTGGGCGACGAAGATGAAGGATTCCTATTCGGCGGCTTTAGTATTGCCGATGCTTTTTTCTGGCCTGTTCTATGGGTGAGTGTCTAGAAGACTTGAATCCGTATCTTTACTATTACTTATACCCCAGTGTAGCGTTTTCGCAGCTACCAACTACCCCTGACTGGGATTAGTGAAGACGGTTTGAAGTGGATGGCGAAGATGTGGAATGACCCAACCATAAAACTCCAGATCCAGGAGTACTTCCGACAAGCGAAAAACCCATTAAGCAAGATTGAGAAGTATGAGGATATTTTCAAGAGCAACTCTGATGTTGAGTATGGTCAATTTACTGAGGACTGGATCTTTGAGTCATAGTTCTGGAATATAGCAAATCGCTATGTTCGGAGGTCCGGACCCAATTTTTTGACCATCACCCCGCCGAGTACCTACTCTCCAGAAGCCTTCCTCGGGGGTGGGGTGGTCCCTTCACTCCGAGTGAGGATTAAAGAGCTACTACCGGTTGGACGTTGCGATTGGGGGATGGCGAGGTATATGAGATCCTAATATTACCTAAGACAAACAAACCAGACCTAAACAGCCGTAATTGTATCTAATAATGATCCAATAATGATCTAACAATAGGGATATATGTATTTCAGAGTCATATGAGCTGAATAGCACTCAGCCACAATCCGGTATCTCGGGAAGATGATATTTCCCGAAGCTGAGATCAATCTGGATTATATAACGCTTTATACGCATAAGGCACCTATCTTATATCTGGTATATATAGGGCTTAGATATTGCTTCACCCAATTCTTGTTTGTTAATAACATCCATAGCCCACCTAAGATGCCTTCTTTCAACCCGGAAAAATATATACCTGATTTATCGGGAAAAGTTGTATTTGTCACAGGAGGTGAGTCTATATTAAGCACTTAACATATGGTTAGATGAGTTTTAACTAATTGCCTATAATCCAGGTACCTCAGGTATTGGGAAAGAAATAGTTTTCTTCCTGGCCTCACACAATCCCGCTCATATTTACTTCACCGGTCGAAATGAAGAAGCCGGTGCTGCAGTTCTTGCTGCCGCAAAGGCTAAGGGTCCTAACACTGAGATCACCTTCGTTAAGTGTGATCTCTGCTCACCCCGTGCCAAGATCCGACAAGCTATTGCTGAGAGCTTCAAGTCAGATCGCCTTGATATATTCATTGCCAACGCTGGCATGATGGCTACGCCTCCCGGATTAACGGAAGAGGGATTCGAGCTTCAATGGGGTAGTAACTACTTCGGGCATGCTGTGATGCTACAGCTTTTGCGTCCCATCCTGCTGCGCACAGCCGAGAGCGGGGCCGACGTAAGACACGTCGAAGTCACATCGTACGGCCACAACTACGCTCCGCCTGGAGGTATTCAATTCGAGCACTTGAGAGAGCCCGGAGCCGCCGGCGAATTCGCGCGATATGGGCAGAGCAAGTTGGCGCAGATCCTGTACTGCAAAGCGATGGCGAAGCACTATCCGCAAATCATCAGCATCCCCGTGCACCCGGGCGTTGGTAATACGGGCTTGCTAGAGCATACAAAGCAGTCTATATTAAAGCGACTTATTTCAGCCTCCAGGTTCCTGTTAAAGAGCGCGGCGGAATGCGCGTATAACCCGCTGTGGGCGGCTACGGCTCCGCTCCAGAAATTAGAGAATGGGCAATATTATGAGCCGGTCGGGAAGAAGACGGCACCGTCGAAGCTGGCTGAAGATGAGGCGCTGGCTGATAAGCTTTGGGAATGGACTGCTAATGAGCTGAAAGATGTGGAGGCATTATGATTGGATTGGGATAACTGACGACTTATGAGTGCATAGCGATAAAGGGTAATTCGATGTTTAATAGGATTGTATTTTTTGAGCGCAGCGTGAACCATCCCCACCTTAGTGAGCCACGATACCTTCAATGACATATTTCGCTGCTTTAATTATTATCGTACTCTAGCCGCTACACAATATAAAGATTGTAGTTTCTAATAGGTAAGTACTCATATATGAATATACCTTGATTGGTATTTTGGTATTGCGGATTTATAATTTATAATTACGAAACGAACCAGCAATCTGTTGAAAAGGGGTCAGTCCTCCCTCTCTTGGATATTTGTCAAACTAGAATCTGCCTCTTTCACTATTGTTATTATTTTCACGTTAAGAGTTACTTAGATACCTAGGTACCTTGAATGAAAACCAAGAATTAAGAGGCTTATGATAACAATATACCAATAAGTCTTACGTACGATGACATTTATGAGAATTCATAGGGTATTACTTGATGGTTTAATTTTTGAAGGGAGTGGGGTGTAAGGGCTTACTTTAGGCCGGTCACTACAAGTTACAGCGCTGTATCTCGCTATAATATACTATGTACCTCTCAATTATTAGCACAATTATTAGTAATATTTCAACTTCACTAATTCAAATAATCTCATCTTGTTATAATTTCTTCACCTATTCACCTACTCAGTGTGACTGGGAAAATGTTGGAACAGATTTTTAATTCATCTTAGCTTTACCATGTTCTTCACATTTGCGTCAACACCTTCTGGTAATCGCTCATCTCGGAGGAATTCTAGACGGTCTAAAGTAGCACGGGCATGCAACTATTGCCGCGTGCATCGGGTGCGTTGTGACGTTGAATTACCCTGTTCGCGATGCCTGGCCAACAATATAGAATGCGTTTCCTCACCCCCTAGCCAACAATCTTCGGAAAATGCCCGAATTTGTCAGAATGAGTCAATACCCATTCAGGAGCCGGTCGGCCAATATTCGCAGCCTACTCCGTCTAGTCCTGTCTCGTTAAGGCCTGATGGAATGGATTCAACAGTTGGATTCATGTCTAAAATCAACGCTTTTTGCTCTACAATCTCTCAGTTGTCGTCTGATTCCGTAGGCGACTCACCACCGCCCCCCTATCCGTCTCCAGATGGTCAATCGCTACTGAATGAGAATAACGGGCTTAGTACTGTGCTCTCTCGATCACAGATAAAACACGTGTTGGATATCTACTGGGCACGATGCCATCCTCTTAAACCTATTGTCAATCGTGCCCATGTGGATTCACTTTTTGAAACTTTATGGGCCCCTGATGGTTCCGAGTTGAAGGCTATCCCTGTGGTAGATGGTATCATTGCTCTCTGCTTGAACTACCTGAACAATTCAGGTTTAAGTCGTCGTCTGCTAAGTTTACGCTTTGAGCAAGGGGGCCCTTCTCTTGCGTACTTCAAGCGTTGCCTAGCCGCCACCAGTCAGTATGCTGTTTTTGCAGAGCCATCATTGGAATGCTTACAGTGCTATGTCCTCATGACTTTATACCTCCTTGATGCGGGTGAACACCAGCCTGCGTATAATATGATTGGGTTAGCCTTGCGCATTGCACAGGCACTTGATTTGCATCATGGGCTACCGGATTCTGACCCGAATGTCTATCTAGCCCGGCGCATCTGGTGGACTATTATTCATCTTAATTTCCGGTGTGCACGGTTACTGGGGCGTCCGGTTGGGGTACAACTTGCTGATACAACCTGCCCTCCACCACCTACAGATGAATTTACCTATCATACCCGGGCGATCACTCTCACCAAGGCTACACTAGCTGTGACTGAGGCCCTTACTCGGCATCCAGGTCTTCCAAATGAGGATCGCCTCGCGCAAGTCGTGTCACGCGCATCCGCCCTCTCCATAGAAGTTTACCGGCTACATGAGTGGAGGGATCAACAGCTACGCCCGGCTCTTGGGCGCCTACTTCATGTAGATAGTAAATGGGATAGCAAGGAGACTTATAGTTGGATCTCTTCCGTAGCTGATATGAGCCCGTCTCGAGCCTTAGGGGAAGTTTTCCTTGAGCTTCAGTACTATGACGAGATAATCGGGTTGCATCGACCGTTTATCTGTTTCCCTGCTGGGCTATTAATTCCAAAAAGCAATCCCCAGAGAGATGCTCATGCGACAACAGCATTACAGCATGCTATAGCTACAGTAGACCTCACTCATCGCATCATGTCTACCACCGATGTGCTCTGCGGGCATGGTGAAATATGGCAATGGCAGTGGAATGCCCTACTTACCTTGATTGGCTTCCTTATGGGATATCCATTTTGCATATATGCGCCTGCTGCTCGCCATCATGTCCAGCTAGCCTTAGAAATATTCAGTGCAGCGGACCCGAGGAATTCGATAGCCGTTCGGGCAGCAGCCGTAACCCGCTCACTTTGTGCCAAAGTAGACAATTTGGTGCATATACTGAAATCAAATGGCGGGCGGCCAGCATCCCCTAACACGGAGAGGGAATGCATCATGAGATGGAATAACCCCGACGCTCCACTCGATCTTTCGCGCCCAAGTAGCGACGAATTGTGGTCATGGGTGGATACTACAGATCCTGATGCGTGGTTGACTTATACCGATGGGATTACAGGAGTTCTGGCCGATTTCCCGAATCTTCCGTTTGGCAATGAAGGTTTCTCTCCTCTTCCTTAAAAGCTAGTCATGATTTAGTTGCTTTTATTAGATACCTAGCCTACCTGTAGCATATCCGAATCGTATTTCCATTGTGAGCAGGCCGGTCCTTACGCTGGTCTTTGTCGATCAAAATCCTACCTGGCTTCACTGATAACTATAAAGACCAAATGCTGGCCCCTCGTCATCATATTTTCAGAAAGGCACACTTCGGCTGAAGCCTTTAGTTCTAGAAATCCCTTCAACCAACATTACCTAAATCAATATCTCTATATTGATATAGTACACGGCCGGATTATGGCCTACCTACTGGTAGTATTTAAGAACCAAAGTGGCAGATACCCTGCAAAGGTTATACCCTCTACTTTACGAACACTTGTAAGATAGCGATACAAATCACCTGTAATTTTGTAAGGCCTTAAGTATATCCATCTTCGATATGGTAACATTATAATAACGTTATCTTCGGATTTGGGGGATGAACGGGGTTGATATAGCCCATCATATCCCTGGAAAGCAGGCACGATTTTTTGATAGGGCTCTGTTCCAGAAATCACGCAGTTCCTCTTTAAAATACTTAATATCTTGCGTGCTAGGAAATTTCTAATTAACTCTTCATCCATTTCGGGTTGAAAGAAGGCGGCAAGCTTCCAGGAATCTCAAGAGGGCACTACCCCTTCTGGTTAGCTTCCGGAATACTATGGATCCTCGGAATGCTAAATCTGGTATAACCAGAGCCAATTTCTCCTTATTCAGCAATCATTTTTACTCTCCTATCCGGAGTGTATCCATATGAAGTAGGCTCAAGGACGCGAATAAGTCTTACGGGATAAAACTAGAAAAGGAGAGTTAGGTAAAATTTTTATCAGTCTATGATCCTAGTAAATAATTAATTTTGCCAACGATGCAATCGTTAATTCCTAATAAGGTAGACATCCGGTCAACTAGGTTGCTTACCCGAGCATTAGTTACCAAGAAGGGAAATATGAGAGTCAATATATATGAAGTTAGCATTATTAGCTACTTCTATTGGAGCTAGCTATTATAAAATGGTTATGAAGCCGTTAGCTTTGTTCTATACATCTTTCAATTCAAGCAGCAGATTGTCGTGATGGAGTTGGTCTCCTTTAACCAAGGCGAGCCCAAGCTTAGCCATGGGGAGGTGGCTAGTGACGAGAATACGATTCGTAGATTGATTCAATCATTCCTACGCAATCGCCCCGGGGGAGGCAAGGAGAAACAAGACGTAATGTTTCGAAATCTCACTGTTCGAGGAGCTGGAATTGGTGTAAGTCCAAACTGTTCCCCGTTCATAAGGTGAAGCATTAGATGAAAACATTGTTCATGCTTTCAAGAGATATAATTAACTTTATATAGCACCAAGAAGCCCCAACGGTCCCAATAGCTTTGCTTGATTTAGCTAGGAAGATAAATCCAGCGTCGTACCTATCGAAACAACCCAAGCCATCACGCACGCTCCTCCATTCGATGTCTGGTATAATCCGTGGAGGAGAAATGTTGATGGTTATTGGAAAACCTGGGAGTGGTTGTACGACATTACTTAAGACTCTGGTAAACATGTGGGAAGAATATCAAGCAGTTGATGGAGAAGTATGGTATAACGGCCGAAGCGCAACGGAAATGAAATCGCACTACTCAGCGGAGGTGGCATATGCTGGTAAGTCTTCCTACAGATAAACTGGTCACTCTTCAGTTGCTCTGTTGCAATTCTAACAATTTTAAATAAATAGGAGAAGACGATATCCATTTCCATAGTCTCTCTGTAGGCACGACACTACGATTTGCATTAAATGCGCGGACCCCTATCGATGTCCCTAACCGCTCTCGACAGTTAGATGATGATGTACGGATTATCCTCGACCTTTTCGATCTTGCGCACGTCGCGAATGTTCCAGTAGGAAATGATTATATTCGAGGTATTAGTGGAGGTCAACGACATCGCGTGACTCTAGCTGAAGCATTCTGTACACGAGCTAGGTAAGAAGCTTCATGCCGAAGAGAGTGATACATTTGTGTCAACTGATATCTTCTAGTGTTATGGCGTTTGACAATCCGACCCGCGGCCTTGATTCTTCCACTGCACTTCGGATCGCCCAGATGCTTCAGGAGTATACTATTCAGAGTCAATGCTGCACCATTGTGTCTCTTTACCAAGCCAGCGATGCAATAGCTAATTGTTTTGACAAAGTATTGGTATTAAGCGAAGGCCGTGTGGTATACTTTGGACCTACTAGCGAATCGAAGCAGTATTTTCAGGACCTCGGATTCGAATGCCCACCTCAAACTTCGTTAACAGACTTCCTAACTTCCATGTCAGGAAATCCCAAGTCTCGTCACGTCCACTCCGATTACAGTGGACGACCCGTACCGATTAGCTCAATTGATTTCGAACAAAGATACCGGGAAAGCAAGTACTACGCACAGGAAGTTTCGGAATATCCGAATGATACCACACTATCGCCGTCACGAGAGATATCAAGCTTCCAGTTGCCGTTTTACAGACAAATATACGAGTGTACCATTCGTCACTACCGCATCCACTTCACAGATCGAAATACTTGGGTTGCAGAGGCTGCTGGAACCATAGCTCAAGCAATAATGCTGGGTACACTCTTTCGAGATCAACAAGCGGTCACCCACGGGATTTATACGAGATCTTCGGCATTGTTTTTCTCTGTCCTTATTATGTGCCTTCAAGCTACTGCAGAGTTTGGAAACACCTTTGCGCAAAGACCCATTCTCCTTAAGCAGCGTGCATTATGTTTTTATAGACCGGGCGCTTATGCACTTGGGCAGATCCTTGCTGATATTCCCTGGAAGGTCGTCTTCATCCTATATAACCTACCGATATACTGGATGGTCAATTTCAAACGGGAGGCTGGTCCTTTCTTTATTTGGTTCCTTACGCTGTGGATCTCGCTTGTCTCATTGGGAGTGATGTTTCGTACCATTGCTGTATTCACCAAGACTCCAACACGAGCTGTTCTGCCAGTAGGAATTCTGATGAACTCGCTTATCATCTACACCGGATTTTACGTCAATCCACCGGGGATGAAAGTATGGCTAGGCTGGCTACGATATCTAAATGTACGTTCTGAACCCCTATTCAAGCGCATTCTAATTACGCAGAACTACTGAACTAACCAACTTAGCCAATGTTTTATGCTTTCGAATCTGTTATGCTGAACGAGTTCGTATCGAGGGAATACCAATGCAGCGCAGAAGATACAGTTCCACGGGGACTAGATTACAATGACACTGCATTCCAAGTCTGCGCGGTGCAAAGCTCGATTCCAGGCAACTTAATGCTTTCTGGACAGAATTATCTCGAGACGGTTTACACTTTCTTCCAATCTAACCTCTGGAGAAATATCGGAATTAACGCTGCTTTTTTCGTTTTCTTTGCTATTTGCGTCACGTACGTTTCACTGGCTTCCATTGCTTGTTTAATCTATCTGATATGTGTACTGATCAATTTAGCATTGGAATGGAAAGGTTTAAAACCCCTTCTGGCTATCTATCTACAATATTCTATAGCACAGGGGCTCTACAAAAGAGAACTCTGGATACTTCGGACGAAGAGAAGTCTCCAAAACAGGATACAGACACAAGCGAGGTGGATATCTCGCAGCAAATTCGGATTACGACCAGAGAAACAATTGGATCTTCAAAACATCATTTCGCTTGGAAAGACCTCTGTCTAGATATCCAAGTGGGAGGGAACCATCGCCGGCTATTGAACAATGTCTCTGGTAGGACTCTTCAAATCCACCCTAGTTTTATCCCCCCTAATGAGTGTCTAGGATGGTTAGAACCAGGCGCTATGACCGCTTTGATGGGAATGTCGGGTGCAGGAAAGGTTCGTATAATACTACCTAATGCACAAATTTGGCTCCTTGCTAATCAAACGTCTGGTTTTAAGACTACACTTTTAGATACGCTCGCCCAGAGAGCTTCCATTGGTATAGTAACTAGTGGACTATATCTTGATAGTGAACCCCTCCCTCAATCGATGAACCGGAGGTCCGGCTTCGTACAGCAACAAGATGTCCATCTTAGCACGTCGACCGTACGAGAAGCACTACGTCTTACGGCCAGGCTCCGCCAACCAGCCTCGGTCCCCATTTCGGAAAAATATGATTATGTTGACACAGTCATTTCGATGCTTGAAATGGATGATGTGGCAGATGCGCTGATCGGTACCCCTGGCGCCGGGTTAAGTCTCGAGAAACGAAAACGAGTGAGTATCGGCGTCGAACTTGCAGCAAAACCGGATATTCTACTATTCTTAGATGAGCCTACTTCTGGATTGGACGGAGATTCTGCATTTTCTATCATTGCTCTGATGCGCAAACTCGCAGATGCTGGACAGACCATCTTATGTACAATTCACCAACCCTCATTCGATCTCATCGAACAGTTCGACAACCTCTTGCTCCTCATCCCTGGTGGCAAGACAGCGTATTTTGGACCCATGGGACCACAATGCCAAACTCTAGTCGAATATTTTGGCCGCTACGCACGACCCTGTAGGGATACGGAGAATCCGGCTGACTATGTTCTCGATCTTACTGCGAGCGCTCCAGTTGACTGGTCTAAGACGTGGTTAGAGTCACCGGAATATCATGCGGCTCGACAGCGCTTAGACGAGATCTTATCGGGGAATACACACGATGACAAGGGCGATGAACATAACACGGCCTTCGCTGCGTCTCTCCGTGAACAAATGAGAGTGGTACTCCGTCGAGCTTTCTTGAACTACTGGCGGGATCCGGACTACGTGCTTGGAAAAATCCAGATGAACATCTGGATGGGCCTCATCAACGGTCTAACATTCCTACAGTTGTCCAACAGCATGACCGACTCCCGGAATCACATGTTCTCCATTTTTGTTAGCATCATCACAGGGCCTATACTTACCCTACAGATCGAGCCACGCTTTATTACCTTCCGCGATCAGTTCCTTGCACGCGAAAAGGAGTCTTGTGTTTACCACTGGTCCGTCTTCGTCTTAAGCGCATTTATAGTAGAAATACCGTTTAGTCTTATAGGTGGATTCGTCTATTGGGTCTTGTGGTATTACATGACCGGGTACTTTTATTCATCTGAGCGCGCCGGCTACGCATTCTTGATGTACGAGCTCTACCATGTTTTTACCGCCAGCATCGCACAACTGATAGCTTCGATTTTCCCAACCATCGGAGCTGCCCAAATAGCAACCGGATTCGTCTGGCTTATGATCAATACCTTCAATGGTCCCCTTTCACCGCCTCCGCTTACTCCCAGGGGATGGCGGTGGTTCTACAATGTGTCGCCGCTCTACTACTTCGTTGAAAGTCTCGCTACAAACGCCATTCATGGGCTTGAGATATCCTGTTCTGAGTCGGAGATGTCTGTTTTCCATGCTCCCGAAAATCAGACATGTGGCGAATACGCTGCATCATTCTTCAATTCGTCATCCGGTCAGGGGTATCTGGTCGACGAGAATGCCATAGGAGACTGTGCATATTGCCCATATGTAAACGGAGACGAATATGTAAGTTCTTCTGTCTGATATATTTCACCTGCCTAGTTTAAAATACTAACGAGTTATTTAACATCACATAGGTAAAGCAATATGACTTCGATTACAGCAGTCGCGCTAATAATATCGGTATATTTATCGGCTTCATTATTTTCAACTACACGGTTGCAACTATTGCAACATATCTAATTTTTATTCACAAGTGGAAGATACCCAAAATTCTATCCCGAAAGTAGTAAATTATTAAAGACGCTGGAGGAGCGACCATATAGAGAATTATATACCTAAAGACTGATCAACTCATTTCTTTTCTACAGTTCGGAGGATATAGCGATAATAGAATAGAGCTATCACTTTTCTTTCACAGTGTACTTATATAATTGTTATAGAATGTACCATTTCACCACTAAAAGGTAATTTCATAATAGTATTTTGTTATCGCAATATTTATATCCAACTATTATTGACACCACCCACCTTTTTGGTATTCCAAGTACCTATGATTTAAGATTTCCCTATACTTTCCTTCTTATAGTAGCATCTCATACATGTTTTTAAATAGCGCTGATTAATAGGTAGGCGCTATTTTCTTCTCCCATAAAACTCGGGGTACATATGATTATGAAGATTATATCCATACAATTAGTTGCGTAATAAGAACTGAAGCCTGTATTACGATGGTAGGTATAGTATAAGCACAATCAATCGAGCGTTAAGCTAATATATAGTTGGTAGTTGAAGTAAGATACGTAAGTAAGCAATAGACTACCCAATCAAGTAACGAACAAAATCACGAGACGGGGAGCAGCGGCATGCAAATGTAACCCAAAATACCCCCCTTTCGCCTAGATCTAACGAACTGCATGATAAAGCATGTGCTTACTATGCTACTTTCTCACCCAATAAATTCGAATTCTAGCAATGATTGGAAAGCTCCGGCTTCGGCGCCCGATGTGACGCCCGCAAGCCGAAAACTTCCAGGGCTGACTTGATGGAATATTGACTCGAATTCAGCGACAGTGCGTTCGTGCGAATCATGCGCTCCGAGCATAAATGTATCTTCTACCCTATATATAGGTTCAAATTATTAATATTAAAAGTAGAAATTAGGAAAGAAAATTGTCGTTATAGAAATGAAAATGGAAAATATAACAACTCACCGGACCATTTTACTTGCAAATGTGTTTAGTCTCTTTGCAGGCGGTTCCGGAACAATACCCTCGCTGATCAGAACCCTTGCCCCCGGTTTTAGGGCCGGAAGCAGCGACGAGAGGATTTTAACAGAGTCCTCATCCTGCCAATCGTGTAGAATATGTCGGTATATATAGATATCCGCTTGAACGGTCTGTGGTTTGAAGAAATCATATACTTCAAAGCTAACGCGCGACTTTAGAGATGGATCTTTAGCAACGGCGCTTCGTCCCATTTCTAACGAAGAGAGATTGTTATCCTGGACGATGAATGTTGCATCGGGCATCAAGGGCGCCAATGCTAGGACCGTATGGCCGCTAGAACCACCAACCTAAATTCCATCAGTTCACGAGAGAATAAGCAAAGGTGAGGAAAGGAAGTACTTACATCAACTACCTTAACCTTTCCCTTGGATTCCCATGGCCAAGCTGCGCGTAGACGATCAACAGACCACAAGGGCGTGCTTACTCTTCCCGCTAAATACTCGTGGTATCTCTTATTTGCAGCTTCATTTTTGTGGAAATGAACGAATAACGACTCCTCCGTGTCGTATGCCAGGTTAAATGCAGTGTGAGGAGCATGCGCCGGATCGTCGCGCTTAAGCACAACTGTATCTGGTATTTTCATCATGACTTTCCCAAGATCTTCCGCTCCGAACCGTACGATATTACTCAAGTGCGGGTTCTGCACCAGCGCAGCCGACGATGCTGAGTGCCGAATGACGTTGGGAGATTCCTCAATAAACACGCCATTGGCAATCCCATATCGTACTATTCGAGCCAGTAAAGGCTCAGGAATGCGTATGGCAGCGGCGAGTTCCTGGGTTGATATAGACGACCCTAGTGGTACATGTTCGGGGATCTTCAACCGAGTAATCAAATCAATGTTCACCGTGTCTGTAGTCTATAAGGTGATCCAAAAGGTATAAGCGATCTTCCTACCGAAAGGAAGGAGATAATTAACATGTAAACAATCGGAATAATACTGACCGCCCAAGTTAAAGTTAGAATGTGTTCGGTTGGACCCTGTACCAACCGTATGAGGTCATGGGCCGTATCAAGTATTTTATTGCGTACTTCTCGCAATGCCTTTCCTGTCGGTGTGTCCGTTTCATGTTCGAAATCCCTGAATCCGGATTCTTCAAAGGTTGGGGAAGGCAAGCCCTCTCCTTGGAGCAGGGACGAGAGCCTCGAGACTTGTTCCGTAATGGATGATGCTAAGTTTTCAATAGAAGACATGGTTATAGCAAATATGGAGCTAGGTTTTCAGAAGGCAGCTAGGTAAGCTAATAATAATTATCGAGCCCAGGCGCCCTTGAGCTTTTCTATCAGGATATATAAGACACATGATTTGAAGTGGATCTTAGCGATCCAATCCATGAGATTGGATTCCTTTGCTTGGCTATTCTAGGTGAGAAAAAGCAAGTAAGCAAATATGATATGAGTGGCTTACATACTTTGATCTTCTTGGTATGTCGATTAAGTGTAGGATTCTGGGATGGTATGTATGATGGATGAGTGCCCCCTAGTTGCAGGTTGAGATAGCATATCTCTCAGAATGGATAGGTGTACTTCAGTTTCTGGATGATCTTCATGTTTAATATCTAGATCTTGTTATGATGCATACATGACATGGTTCATGTATGGTAAGAGTTGATAAGCGAGCGTTAAGAGTATCGGGTTCACCTGTATCGCCGAAATATACTAACCCCGTTGGATCGAAATCTTTATATCAACCAACAACCCTTTTACTTACCTGCCTACTTAGTATAAATATTATGCCCTCATTTGGCCATAGACCATGCACGTACGGCCCGCCATATCCGGATAGTCTCTTATTATTGGCAATCATTTTATATGCCAATACACGCACTAATGTCTGGTCGTCTTATGGCTAATGTTATTAGTTTGGGCAGGGTATATGTATTACCTAAGAATCTTTGGGATCACAACTAGAATAAGTATAAAAACAATCTATTGTAGAAAATATCTACTAACAAGCAATTATATCTCATATAAAATAATTACACTTGCTATTCTTACTCTTCTTAAATACCTATCTATAAGGGTTAATCTTGACAGAAATATTTCAACTACTTCAACGCCATTTCCCCTTTCTCCCCATCAAGTGATCAATAATTAAATAAAAAAGGCGGCTTATTATAGGCTTGGCCCAAAAGTACCTAACGCGGCGTATAGTATTATGTAGATCTATACTCATTACTATACCCCGCTCCCATATATTATAAATACGCATCGATCCGTATTATCTAGTGTGGTGGAGCGTTCTAAATATCTCCTCTTTCTTGTTGAAATAGGCCGTGATATATTCTCTGGGTTGCACGACAGCGCCAAGTAAAACGGTACTGAGCTAAGATCATAATCGTTGCACAGGCCCCCTTAAGCCACACACTGTTGTCTAGTTCAACTATTATGATATTGTTTGTATTTATGTCATAACTTAGTGATCTTTGAAACAGGCTTAAATCATATAACGGTGCTTAAAGTCTGCTTTTTAGTACACATACTATAATGGAAGACCCCGAAGGGTCATTATGTGCTACTTGCAAATCCAGTTTCCGTATATTCAGTGAAAGGGAACATTGGGGAAGAATCACGCATCACCAGAAGTACTCTGATTTAGTGATGAGTAAAGATATCGGCTGCTTCATCTGTACCTGGATCTGGTCAAGGTGCCCTCCCCAAAGATATGAAGGGGATGTCACGGAGGACCCCAATGAACAGTTTACAATTGACTGCTATATTTACACTGGGATAAATGGGGAGGGCTATGAATGTCGTGTAACATTTGGTATTTCATGTTCATGGGCTGCTGACTATGAATTTACCGGTACGTAATACCTATTCTACAAATCACGAAGTACCTCTGGTTTTAGGCGCTCAGTAACATAGTACGCTTATCTACTAGCGATGAACAGCGAAACGAATATCATGGTATGATGGCCCGACCGTGGGAAAATCTCGACCCTTATATAGGGTCTCCTCAGTCTTTGGAAAACATCCAACGCTGGATTTCAACATGTGAGAAGGATCATGAAGACCTCTGCAGACCCCCCATGGAAGCTGGAGCTTTCTTTCCAACTCGAATCCTCGACGTGCAAAAGGCGTGTTCTGGTACTGTCTTCTTGAGGAGTAGAGACGAAGCGATGGCCCAACGCGATACTAGAAAGGAAGACTTGTGCTGTCATGCGCCAAATCTTACCCCAGTAAACATTTATCCTACATATTGGACTCTTTCTCATCGTTGGGGAGACCCGAGTAAAATCAACCAGCTCTGTAAGGAAACAGAACACCAACTCCGTGATGGCATACCCATTGACGAGCTATCGCCAACCTTTCGCGATGCGACTCTTTTTGTCCATCGCTTAGGCTACAGATATCTCTGGGTAGACTCGCTATGCATATTCCAAGACTCGGAGGTTGATTGGCAAAGAGAAGCCAATATAATGGTTGACGTTTATCGCCACTCATTTTGTAATATATCGGCGATTTCCCCATCGGTGAACCCATCGCTGGGAGGTCTGTTTCATAAAAGAATGGACAATGTGAGGTTTTTGTACCCATTCACAACTAATATTGGCATTCGTGTACCCAAGCTATCGGAAATCAACTACGGCCCATGGATAGGCTGGAATGACTCAATCTGGGTTGACGAGATCGAAAGGGCGGCTCTTCACACTCGAGGCTGGGTTGTACAGGAGCGATTCTTGTCTACTCGCATTATCTACTTCACACGAAATCAAATTTATTGGGAGTGCCTGGGGGATACCCATTGCGAGGCCGATATTATGATCAAGTTGGTAAACTCCAGAAAAATTAACGATCAAGACTTCACGCAGCGAAAGCTAGGATATGGATATAAGGATTCGAGGAAGGAGATTATCAAAAAGAAAGCAACTATTCAAGCTCAAAGGGGCCAGATGGAGTTGTACTCTGAAGGGGGGATAAGTCCTTTCTTTTGGCATACCATTCTCTCGAGATACACAGCTTGTAATCTCACAAAAGATTCAGACAAACTCATTGCCCTGTCCGGTATTGCCAAAGAGTTTCGAGCCGCCAGTGGCGATACATATCTAGCTGGTCTGTGGAAACAGTCACTACATTTTGGTCTTTTGTGGAGAAGGAAGGCTAATGAAGGAACCCGGGTTCAACGCAACAAATCTTATGCTCCATCCTGGAGTTGGGCTTCAGTAGCGGCTGTAGGGATGGGTAGTGGGGTAAAACTATATGGTGTTTACAGGAAACAGCTGGACCCGTTAATACAAGCGATTGACGAAAGAATCGTGGCAGAGCCTCCTGGTGGGGATACCACTGGTCTCCTTCGATCCGCAGAGGTCGACGTTAAATGCAAACTATCCTATTTTAAATACGAAAACGACGGTTGGGTTGTCAAGTTATACACTGACGAAGAGAAGACACAATGCTATGGCAGATTCACGTGGGCGGACATATGTTTCGACATGTCGGATCGAGCAGAAAAGTTTGCAGGAGCAGAAGTGATCGAAGGCACTTGTATCCCGATATGTAAAATAGAAGGTGAGACCCTTTATGTGCTCATGTTAGAACATGTGGAAGGCAAAAAGTTCCAACGAGTTGGCATCTTCATGTGTGAGTGTAGAGACTATGATATAGGGGGTTTCTCGGATGAGTGGAAGGCTTGGTGGCTTGATGGGGCTATGAACAATTCGACGGGAATCATCACTCTTGTATAATACGATTATCCATTCATTTGCTACCTAGGAATAGTTGGTTTGTAATTAAAAACACACATATCAATCATCCTGGCTGCCTAGTCGTATTTGAGCGTATTTGAATTATATGGTGATAAGTATTTTTATGTACTTAGACTGTATAAGAAGATAACGAGTCATTTAAATAAGGTGATTTACAATAGGCTTAAACATGGACCGTGCTTTTACTTTACATAACATCAATAATGGAAAGCAACTCGGATTGAAGGTAATCATAACTTACCTAAGGCATCAAGTCAAAAATGACACTCGCTGTTACCGCTTTTTGAACCTCACCTCGTCACTCTCTTTATTTTTATCCGCTATCGTGTTTTCCGGGCTTTAGTGAATGCTTACCCTTGCCTGCGCGTTTCCTCTTCCCCTAAGGGCTTGGTGTTTTGTCGACTGTGAGGTTGTATCAACTGCCATAATGACTTCCGCAGATATTACCAACACTCACGATGAATCCCATCATGTGGATGAATCTTCTCCCCTACTTCGGAATGATATTGAGGTTGTTGGGGATGTGTCTACCCCTTCAGAACAACCGCACGCTGTGCCCATAAGGCATAAGCAGCGCATCATCGTTCTCCTGTGCGCTTTTGCCTTTACCATGATGCTTGGAGATAATTTACAGCCGGCCGCGCTGGTTCAAGTCTTCGAAAATGTCATTTGCGATGACTACTATAAGACAAACTCACTACCTCCAGCCTCTAATGGTACCTTGCCTAATCCTTGCAAGGCGCAGCCAATACAGAAGGAACTTGCCCTCGTTCGCGGCTTTCAGCAACTTGTCCCAATCTTCCCGTCACTGTTGTGCACCGTACCTTATGGGCTGCTTGCGGAGCGTATTGGTCGTAAGCGTGTGCTCATCATGAGCGGCGCTGGTGTTTTTTCTGCGCTTTCTTGGGTACTAGCTGTGTGCTACTGGCGATTTGCTTCTATCCGCTGGGCTCTATTATCGGGCGCCTTTCTGTTCCTCGGCGGTGGAGATGCCGTTATTTCCACCATTTTGCATGTCATGGTTACTGACACTGCCGATGATGCCGAACGCGCCCAGATTTTCTTGTATCTTCACGCTGCCGACGTGATTTCGGGCTTCTTTGGACCCGCCATCAGTGGTCCGCTGATGGAAAAAGGACATACTTGGGTTGTTTTGCTACTAGCTGCGGGAACGCTGTTTTCGGGAGCGTTCTTGCTTACGATATTTATTCCGGAGACGTTAAACTTAAGGAAGAGGTCTACTGAGCACTCCGCGCTACTAGCTGATTCTACATCGCCGCAAACCACAGACTCGCTGCGTTCCGAATCACCGACACCTACGAAAGTGTCTAATTCTATCGTTGGAGAAGCATCTAACATGCTAAGTCCTTTACTTAGTGTGCTAGCATCGAATCGACAAGCTCTGTTACTCCTTCTGATTTTCTCCCCTCAGACTGGAGCTCGAGAGCTTTTTACTCTAATCGGCTTACAGTACACGAACGCTAAATTCTCCCTCTCATACGCTCGTGGCAACGTACTCCTATCACTCTTTCAAGGTGCACAAGGCCTATTCGTTCTCACGATCCTCCCACTGATCACGCGTCTAATCGCTGACAAGCGGGGCTGGTCCGCTTGGGCGCGCGACCGCCTATATGCCATCGTGTCCATTGCCGCAACGGCCTTGGGCTTGATGATTATAGGTATTGCACCGGCTTTGGTTATCGAGGCCCTCGGTCTTCTGTTTGTGGCGGTTGGCAGCTGTTCTACGGGGCTACTGATGAGTTTGCTAGGTGGAGCAGTGCGGCCCAGCCAGGTGAGCGCAGTCTACAGTGCAGCACATATGCTAAGTATCGTGGTCCGGAGCGTGATAGGACCGGTGCTGAGTGCGTTGTTAGTGACAGGTCTAGAGCTAGGATGGACTTGGATGGGCCTGCCATTTGTGACGATGGCGCTATTGATGGCTGGTGCAGCAATAGCCAGCAGCTTCATTCGGGCGGAGAGAGCCACGGTTTTCGACGAAGAATAATGCATACCCCCCTCTCGGTTCCTTCATCTACCTACCTAATGTTTTCAGGGGTGATTTATTGCTGGCTTACGCCCCCGGAGGGGTAACATTATATACAGGGGTTAAGATCAGGGGAACGAATCGGGGCCATTTCCACAATAATCTGCTGACATACGCCGCACTGAATCCACCTTGAGATAGACATTGAATGAGGATGACTGGATTGTAGCACGTTATCCTCCTGCTGAATTAGCAAAAACTATCTAAGTTTTCATATCGCCGCCTCCCATGGAATTAATCCATATCAAGGATTAAGGCAAAACAACTCTGACGGTCCGCACAAAATACTACCGTAGTATCACGCAATATTTTACCTGAATAATGTAACATGCTATTTTCTTATACTTTTACGACGAGCATATGCAACGGCTGGGCCCGTCACGGTTCCCGAGGTAGATGGTGCACGATTAGAACTGTGGATATTATGTTAAGTACCTGTTAGGAATCACTTTAACCATATATGTAAATATGTGCTTACATGCCTCAAAAGTCTAAGATTGGCCTTATATCTTCTATCCCTAGAGGTCCACTCGTACCGACGGCATTTCGGTATCGGTAGCGGTTATACAAACTGGGCGCTCACTGCAGATATGTGTATCTACCTACCTACTATGCATGCTATGAAGTACATATAGATTGGTACTATAGAATTTCAGATCCATTGACCCACCTTCGCTACCAACAGGATCTATGCTAGATTGAAGGCGTTATACGAGCAATGGTCACATGTCTTGCGTTAGTACTAACATAATAGATTCTGGTGCGACGATAATAAACGGTTTTAGTGATAGTCAACCCTCTACGGAGCTAACATATCCTACAGGAGGGTGTTTTGCGATATCGCGGGCCCTGCAAAATTTAGATGGCGAAGATACAATTCTTAGCTGTCGTAAATATTCGAGCGGCTGATTTAAATGAATAATACATGTCACTCAGATACGACTCCTCGGGTGAGCTATTCAAATTGTGCTAGGGGATTCTCTTCGTTGATAGTTTGGAGTTTTGATTACGCTCGTCTCAAGTCATTTGGTATTGAGGTGCATTTTCTAGTAAGACAGATTTCAAACGAAAGTAGTTTTTTAAACCCGTTGGTTTATTTAACGTAATTTATTCTTATAAGGTTTTTTACTTGACAGCTAGTTAACGAAGACAGGCCGACGTTGCTATGTAATATTCTCTAGATCCTAGTCACCAAATGACTAGTTCACAAGATAAGGACCATGGACTTTAGGATTTCCATTGGCTGTAGGTCCCCTTCCGAGTCGTATGAAATCGACCTTAATCCGGACTCGAGCGCTCTAAATCTTGCCCTCTGCCTTGAGCTTGTCGAAGAACTGTGCTGGTGGCTTGCCGTCGATCATGAGGGGTAACTCAGAATCGCCCTTCGCCCTAGCCCTCTTATACCCTTCGCGCTCGGTGGCGCGCTTAAGGTAATTCAGAATATTAGGGTACTCCGAGAGGTCGTACGGGAAGAAAGTTCTCATGGTCGTGAGAGGAAAGACGTTCATGATGTCGGCGGCCGTGAATTCAGTACCGGCTAGCCACTCGTTATCCTTGACGTGGTTGTCGAAGAATCTGAGGAACTTCGCTAGTTGCGAAAAATGGCGCTGAGCGTGAGGCTCACTCTCGTCTACGTGGCAGTGCTTCAACACCATCACGCGGCTCATCTGAGGGTGCAGGTTGCCGTTGGCGAAATGGAACCAGTAAAGATACTGCGTCCAGTCTTTGTGGTCAGGGCCTAGGGCCAGTCTACCATTGCCGTACTTTTGTATTATGTACTCGGTAATGGCACCGCTTTCTCCGAGCGTAAGAGATCCATCTTGGATTACAGGCGCCTGCCCGATAGGGTTGATATCCTTGATAGACTGAGGACTGAGGAACGGATCGCGCTTGTGGATCACCAGCTCATAGTCAATGCCCAGCTCTTCAGCGAGCCAGACTATCCTCTCAGACTGGGAGACTTGGAGATGGTGAACCTTTAAGGTCATTGTTATGATAGAGTATGATAATTTAGGGATGTTTTCGAAGAAGGGAGCAGTCAAAACTATACGGGAAGATTGTTGTTGGAGATAGATGGTAAGTCATGAATCCGGGAATTCGCTCGCAAGATATTCTACAAACTCACTCAGCACTAGTAACGTTACCTTCTACTATTCGCCAGGGGAATCCCGTCATCGGGAATACCCCTCGACCTTAGCCCTGGCTGAAGACGCCGTGCATGATGTATCCTGTGTGGAGAGGAGGTTCCTACAGGAGACGAGCTGCATGCCTACTGAGACTAGGGCTTATACTATGTATAGCGCGATATTCTACAGGTTTCACATATGCACGGCGGCGGGACTGGGCTATATATCTTGATTTGAAAAGTTGTGGAAGTGATATATTACGGGGGGGAGAGTCTAGATATCATCACATCTACCGAAGGCGGAGGCAGCCACGAAACTTCACTTCACCGGGTACACGATGATGGAAAAATAGTCTGTACCTAGTTATATTCGAATATTCTATGTTTCTATATATGTAGAGATTCTTCTAAAGGCTGGTTATTCCTAGCCGCTTCGTATATGTACTGATTCCTCCAAAGAGCGTAGCTCGTTTGTCACGAATCTAGAGAACCCCTGAGCCCCTATTTTAGAGCGTGTAGCTGTATTTGCCTAGAACAACATCAATAGTTATAGGATCCAGTACAGCCTCCCGAGGCAGTCCCTAGCGCTATCAATATCCATACATAGAAGAACTTAAGAGCAATTTGGAAATTGCCGTAATACATGTGCTACTGCACCTCGCTGATGCAGTGACCACAAATCTGTAGACTCCAGAATCCTCTGACATTCAACCAGTCGTAATACAATGGATTTCACCCTCAGAATACATCCGTCAATTCCGCACAAACTCCTTCAATCAACTCGTTTCTTACATTTTCCGCATATCCAGATCCTGCAATAAGTCTCACCGTGAGCGTGCCATCACTACTCGGGATCGCGAAGATCTCCAAGAAATTAGCCGCAAACGGAATATGGTACATTTCTGGACTTCCCAATCCGCCCTTCGCGCCGGGCAGATCCAATTCGGGGTTTTCGTCAATGTTCTGGTACTGCGACCAGCAGCCGAAATCTTTTGTGTCTTGCGGCCAATCTGTGCAGTGCTTGACAATATCCAGTAGGCCGGTCGTTTCGTGCGCAATGTTCTCAACATACTGCTTTTGTAGGGTTGCAAGCTGTTCGGATTTGCTCTGACCTGGAGTAAACTGTACGCGGACGGGTATGCGGTTCAGACAAGGACCAACGACGTCCTGGAGGGAAGCAGGAACGGCTGCGCGCCCAGAGACAACGCGGCCGAAGACAACGTCTTGGGACCCTGTTAGACGACTGAGTACAGTGGCGCAGGCTAGCGTGAATAGGGAAGCTTGTGTAATTCCAGAGGGGGTTTTGGGTGTAGGAATAGAGCGTTTAAGCACAATTGGTGGGCCATCCTGAGCGGGCGACGATGAACCATAAGGTAGCGTAGTAATTGAAGAGTTTTCAAGGGCCTTACGCCAATAAGAATAACTTCGTGCCTTGTTTGATTGAGTGTGGTTCACGTATTGCCTGAAGTCTTTGATCTCCGGAGTCGAGCCATTGTAGATACCGGCCAAGACTTTCAAGGTTTGGCCTATGCTGATACCGTCGTAAACTGCGTGTGACCTGCCAAAGGCAAGCTTGGATTTTCCGGTCTTCTCTTTGATAAGTGTGAATTGTATCAACGGAGCTCCTAGAGAGATCGGAGAGTTGGTCTCTTCTTCTATGACCTTGTTAAGAGTAATTTCGGCAGAATCTACGTCGTTGATAACGTTGATGGTAGGCTTCCACGAGTCAAAGATAGCTTGGAAGAAGGAATCACCAGAGCGAATGAAGGCTGTTCGATAGATATCGCAGTGTTCAACCAATTTTTCAATGCTCTGGATAAGGCGTTGTTCATCTGCAATTTGGTCAAAGTCAATATAGCTGTAGAACCAAGACCGTCGGGGTGTAACAAGGTTATCTTTAAGGTATGCAGATTGCATGTCTGTTGTTGGAAGAACGTCAATAAGTTTTCCACGGCCGGGTAGAATTTGCGGTATCACTTCTTCTTCAATGAAAGCTCTAAGATCTGGCACGTCTAGCAAGCCGAAAAGCGATTGTTCGGTTTCATTGACAAGATCGGCCTCGGGATCCGTTATGAGAAGATCGGCAATCCGGTCTTTGGTAAGAATATCTGCGACCGTCAGGGGAATTCCTTCGTCCCGGGCAATTGAAGCTAGTCTCATGGCACTAATAGAGTCGCCACCAAGCTGGATGAAGTTATTATCCATGCCAAAAGATTCTCCACTCCAAGAAAGTATTCGAGCAACAATAGCATGGAGCTTGACTTCGTTGGGGGTTTCCGGCGCGCGTCTTCCAATGCTGTCTACGCGAAGGAGATCCTCCTTTCGCATGGCTAAAGCGGCTTCGCGCAGTTTACCACGGTCGACCTTTCCTGATGCCGTATTCGGAATGTTATCCACGATCATATAACCATTCGGAATCATGTAACCTGGTACTGTGGCAGACAGGAGACGGTTGGCAGAGGAAGCAAGCTCCTGCGCATGGGCGTACGCCTCCGGTGTACTAGAAACAATTTCTCCTTGGGAGAGCTTGATGAAGGCAATTAAAGCAGCTTCGGTAGAACCAGATGGCCTGATGATATCCACAATAACTTGAGAGGCAATATCCTTTCCGATAGCATCGTGAACATGATGCTCGATTTCTTCAAGCTCGACACGTTGTCCACGAATTTTGATCTGGGCATCCTTTCGTCCAATATACTCGACACTGCCATCCTCTTCGTATCGAACAAGATCACCCGTACGATATAGGCGCCCACGATGGCCGGGATGGCCAGGGCAGCCCTGTACGAGCCATTGTGGATCTTCTACGAATAGTGCTTTCGTTTTCTCCGGCTCGTTAAGGTAGCCTTGGCCGACAGTAGGTCCTTCGATCCAAAGCTCGCCGATATCACCGACAGCTGCCAATGAGTGACCACGCTCTGGCTCGACGATCCAAATTCGCGTCGCGAGGGCCTTACCAATAACGATGCGTTCACGTGCGGGATCGAGTGTGGTATGGATCGCAATAGGCGTGCACTCGGATGGACCGTACGAGTGAAGGAGGACAGCATGATCTTTCCAATAGTCAATCTCGTCACGGCCTAGTTTTTCACCACCGAAGTTGATGACTTTGAAGTCTACTCCGTGCATGAATCGAGAAACCGAGGGGATCATGAGCGCCGAGTTTGCACCTCTTCGAGCAACCGCTTCCTTGGGCTCGTTTTGGATTTCGTAGTTAGATGGGACGCAGAGACATCCACCTCCGCAAAGAGTGTATAGCACATTAAGCCAGGAGGCATCGAAGGCGTAAGATGAGAAGTCGTATGTGCGAGTTTCGGGGCTATATCTGAGCGCCTCTTGGCCGTATTTAATAGCGCTTGCGAAGTTGGAGTGGCTCACAATCGCACCCTTGGGAACACCTGTCGAACCAGAGGTGAAAACCACGTAGAGCCAAGTATCCGGGTCTACATTTGGTAGAGATGGATCTTGGGGGACTTCAAATGCAGGCACATGAGTATCACTTACTACTATGATCTTTGCGGTCGATGGAGCTACTTCTCGTGCTCGAGATTCCTGCTCAGTGGAAGTTATGATGACTTGGGGCGAAGTAAGGTCCATGACAGTCTGCAGACGGGCAACAGGAAGGGAAGCATCAAGCGTAACACAAGTGCCATTGGCTTTCATAACGGCAAGTTGGGAGGCGGATGTCCATTTTGACTTTTCAAAGAACAAAGGTACGATGCGTTGGCCGGATTGTGGAAGACCAGCCCGGAGTATTTCGTGAGCAATTCGTGTGGATACGCCATCTAGCTCAGCATAAGTGAAATCACCATCCCATGAGCAAACAGCCGGAGCATCAGGTTGTTGCGTGGCGATTTCTCCAAAGATGCCGTGGATTGTTTTCTCGGCTTTCTCTAGGAAAGTGTTGTTCCAACTCCAGATCTGCTTTAGGTCCTCTAGGCTACTTGTATCGAGCAGAGAAACGGGCTTGTCCTGGACTTCAGGCAAAGATATTTGCCTCAAGATGTTCTCAAAACGGTCTGCGAGACGACGGAATTGGGATGGAGACACCACATTAGAGTCGTAGTCGGCGCGAAGGAAAATGCTTTCCGGTTTAAGCAGAACCTCCAGGAGAATGGCATAGTTTCTGAATGGGTCTAGGCCTTCAGCTTCGGGTTCTACGAAAGAAGATTCGAATAGAATATCTTCCGCATCCTGGTTGCGTCCGGTCTGGATGACCATTAGTGATTGGAATTGGCACGCGAGATCACAGTTTTCGCTGATACGTCGTATTTGCTGAAGTCCGGTTTGTTCAAACGGCATCATATCTGCGGCCTGTAACTGTACTTGTTGAAGTAATTCTTCTACACTCTTTGAGCGATCGATTGCCACTCGTAGCGGTACTGTGGCAATTGTTGGGCCACTGATATTCTCCATTCCGGGTACATTCGCTTGTCTACCGGATACTGTTGCACCAAACGAAGCATCCGCAGAGTTAGTGACTGTCGATAACAAGATGGCCCAGGCAAGCCTGATCTTCGTGGCCGCCGTGTAGTCGTCATCAGAAATGATGTCTTTAATATCTATCTCCAAACGCTGGTCACATCTTGGCTTGTAGGTCTTCGAGGGAAGGATAGGGAAGTTTTGCGCGTTAAAGTTCTGGAACTGATTTTCCCAGAATTCCTTGGCCCCGGCTCCGTTGGAGTCTTGGACATACTTTATAAAGGCCTGGAAAGGTGCAGCATCTTCAATTGGCTCTGCTCGGTAACTTCTGACCAAAGAGTCGAAAATGAGTGGCTCAGACCATCCATCGTAAAGAGAGTGGTGAATGCTCCATGAGAAAGAAGACTCTGATATTTTATAGTTGACCAAGGGAGTGCCAAGTCCAAATTGCTGCGCCGGTACGCCGTCTTCAATGCCGCTGCTTTCGTGTCGGACAATGACCTGGACGAGGCCTTGTTGAGGGAGCTCGATGATCCTAGTTCTCAGAATAGGGTGTGCTCGAACGACATTTTCCCACGCAGTACGGAAACGACTAATATCGACATCTTTTCTAAAGTTCCACGTCTCAGTTAGAATGTTATCACCTGGTCTTCGGACAGTCTCAGCCAACAATCCTGCTTGCAAAGGCGTGCTGGGGAAAACATCTTCAATGTCGGCAACCTCGAGGCCCGTGAGTCGCGCTGCTTGGTTTCTGGCCTCTTCCACTGAGATCTTGCCATCAATGAGTGAGAAAGGCTCAATGACCGACTCGGTTGACTCCAAAGTGGGTTTCTGCGATTCAATCAGCTCTGCTAAAGCGCTGAGCTTGGGCCTCCTGAAGATATCAGCCACACTGAGCGAAACATTGCGCTTTCGCGCAGAGCTAACAAGCCTCATAGCCCCAAGCGAATCTCCTCCAATGCGGAGAAAGCTGTCGTCAGCCGAAATTGTGGCGGGGTCAATCTTCAGTATCTCCGCCCAGAGACCCTGTAAGAATTTCTCGGATGGGGTCCTCGGAGCCCGATGAGCAGTTACGCGGAACACATCTTGGGCGACAAGTTGCTCCAGCGTCTTTTGCTCGTAAGTTGCACGTAGAGCTTGGCGGTGGATTTTGCCTGTAGCAGTCATAGGAAACTCCTCGAGTGCGATATAAGCGGTCGGAATCATGTATTGTGGTACCATTTCTGCGAGCCGCTCGTCAACGCCGGCGAGTTTGTGCCAGGCGTTTGGTTCCTCGGCCTTCAAGAATGCAACGAGAATAGGATTGTCACCATTGAGGGGTTTGAAGACGTCAGCAACAACTTGAGCCTTGAGATCGCCAGCATTAAGGGCTCTCTTGAGACTATGTTCGACCTCACCAAGCTCTGTCCTTTGGCCGCGAATCTTGACCTGTGAATCTATGCGACTAACGAAGACGAGAGCGCCGTCAACGCCATAACGAACCAGATCGCCAGTGCGGTAGAAACGACAAGGCGTATTGCTGTCGTCTGTCCACTTCGGTCTCGTCAAGAACGTGGCAGCGGTTCTTGTCTCGTCTCCTATATAACCACGTCCAACTTGGGGTCCCTCAAGCCAAAGCTCACCGACGGAACCCAATGGAGCAAGCCTCTCTGAACCGTCCGTTCTCACGATCCATGTATGAAGACCTATTCCAACGCCGATAGTGTTGGGAACCATACCTCGGAATGCGCGAGTGAGACAGGACTTGATTGTACATTCACCCGGACCATAACTGTTGATTAGTTTCGTGTTGTCAATCCAGTCAAGGAAGTCTGCCTCGGCCCAGGCTTCGCCACCCATCAAAACTTGCTCGATGTCAGGGAGCTGCTTAGGGTCAAGATGGCGCAGAACGGAGGGAGTCGCATTCAGAAGTGTAGCTTTGCTATCCCTGATGGACTCCAAAAGCGCGTTACTTCGCTGATGTTCTGATGGGATACACAAGCAACTACCGGATGTAAGTGAGTGTAACACATTTGACCAACTGGCGTCGAAAGCGTAAGAGGCAAAATCATAAACCCTCTGGCCAGCTCTAAAGCCGAGAGCTTTTTGTTGGTTGCGGATAGAGGCTGCAAAATTGGAATGTGTAATCATGGCGCCCTTTGGCTTGCCCGTACTTCCTGACGTGAAGGAAACGTAGAGGAGGTCCGAGGCCTGAACTTCTTGAGGTAGAGACTGTCCTGCCTCTGGATCTGGCAACGAGTCCATGTGAGCTTTATCGATGACAAGGAGCCGTACTCTTTCAAAGTTTGCAGCTCTCTCCACGTTGTCGGCTGATGTCAAAGCGAGTGTAGCATTTACTTGACTGACGATGCTACTAGCTCGTTCAATAGGCTGTGTGCTGTCAATCATCACACCAGCCCCTCCAGCCTTCATCACAGCTACTACACAAACCGGCACCCACATAGACTTTTCGAAGTAGAACGGCACGATAACTTCAGGGCCAACACCAAGCTGAACTAACCGATGAGCCAAACGAGTTGAAAGTCGATCAAGCTGACGGTATGTGAGCTGTCCATCCCAAGAGGATATAGCCGGAGCATCTGGCATTGTCTGGACTGTCTTTGCGATGAGATTGTGGATGAGATCCTGGACTTCTTTATACGGCGTTGCGTTCCAAGAAAAGATAGTTTCGAGATCCTTTTCAGTAATGGTATCAATCTCAGATAAAGTTGAAGAAGACTTGACAGTTGAACTAATTTGACGAAGCACTGCCTCAAGCTGCGAAAGGAGCCTGGTTACTTGTTCGGTACTGATAACATGCTCGTCAAATTTGGCATTTAGTTTAACACCAGAGGCAACGACGACAAAGTCTATAAATAGCGCCCGGCTCGTGTTAGAATCAACATGTGAGTCTTTTCCATCGTCTTGAGCTGACGCTCTGCTAAAACTCAACACGGTCTGGAAGTCGCTGGCAAGAGCCGATTCGTCACTTAGCTCACGGAGCCTATGAATTGCAAGTAGAGGCAGCTTTGTCCAAGTTACCACAGTTGACTGGACTGAGTCAAGGTAGGACGAGACGCTCTGGTTGAGATCGACCTTCGTCCGAAATGGTGCTGGGATTCTACCACTTGTCGCTCCATATTCGCCGCCTAGCGAGCTGGCACCGACCAATACGTCGGTAGAACTTCCATAAGACGCTTGCAGAAGAGCCCATGACGCAAGTACTTGCGCGCTCACATCATAGTCGTTTCTCCATTCCAAGTTCTCAATTACATGAGAAGCCGTGGCATTGGCAACTGGTTTAAGAGACGTTGGGGGAAGTACTGGGAAATGGCAGCCGGGTTCAAGACCCTGGAACTGAGCTTTCCACTGTTCGACAGCATATACTTCATCCGTACCGGCTATATGATAGAAGTAGGCATCATAAAACGACTCGTTAAACTTAGCGTATGATGCAGCAGCTGGTGTATCTTGCTCCGACACGGAACCAAGGAAGTTGATAGCATTTTCTAAAGCAACTTGGATTGCCCAGGCGTTTGTCGGGCTTATAAAGTCAGTTCGATATTGGAAGCTGACTTCGGTATCGCCCTTGTCAAGAGTACCAGCCAAGACCAAATCGTACTATACATCGTCAGAAACATGAGCTTAGCAAGTTAAGATATCGAGAACTTACCTCATGCGGGTCCTCCTCTGAGATTTCCTCCAGCTGAATGCTTCCATCAGCCGCAGAGGAAACTCCACGAGCTTCACGGACCGTGATATTCGAATTGAAAAGCTGCTTCACAGAGATTTCGTGTTGAATCTCTGCCAGCGACACATATTGGTTCTCCAAATGCTCGATGTTGTACTTGTTAATGGCAGCTATTATATCAGGCAAAGATTGCTCCAAATCAACGCGTGCGATCAGCATGTTGATCAAGGGACCAACGATATCCTCGATGCCATCAATTGGAGTATCGCGACCAGACGAGATATAGCCAAACAGTACCTGTCGCATACCAGTGAAGTGCGAAAGCACCAATGACCAGGCAAGGTGAAGAAACGCGGACCGAGTCAACCCCTTTTCGCGGCATATCCTAGAAATAGGTGCCGTAACAGCATTTGGCAGAGTTATCCACTCATACTTACCTTTACGCTCTGTCTTTGAGCGATCCAAGGCCTTGTCTCCCGGTAAGTTACAGTTCTTGACGTCAGCGAGATACTGCTTCCAGTATGACAATCGATTCTGCGCTGGGGTGCTTTGGATGTGTTCAACGTAGTTCCGGAAGGGCGGGCGCAACGATAGACTCTGTCCCGAGTATGCCTTCTCAAGATCCCCTATTATGACTGGTATGGACAAGGCATCCATAAGAGCGTGTGTCATTTCCAGCCGGCATGCGATATCGCCCTCCTTGCCAGTGCATATTGTGAAGAAACAATGCGGTTGAGAAGGAGAGGTTTTAAACCCTTCCATATTTGTCAGATGCTCAACGGCCGTCTCAGAATCCGTAGCCTGCGAGATCGTGGCTTCGTTGAAACGGTTCAATACAATTTGAACATAGCGACCAGTATCGGGATTTGTTGAGAACACGGTAGAGAATACAGGATGTGCGCGCGAGACCTTCTCCCATGCTTCCTTAAGGCGAGAGGCAGAGACCACTGATCCAGCAGAGGTCGCTTGCCAAATGTTGACGCTGTGGTAGGATGCAGTGCCTATACTGGAGCTAATGAGGATACCCTCCTGCATAGGAGTACAGGGATATACGTCCCGCACATCTGTCACTTTAATCCCTTCGCCCTCCAGTTGGGCGGTAAGTGCTTCTAGGCCAGTATATGAAATGTCGAGGAGTGGGAAGTCGGCGAGAGTGTGGCGAACTGGCAAGTTGGCAAGCTCATGAGCGACACTCGTAAGGGTCTTTGCGTATAAGTTCGCCCAGCGAAGGACCGACTCATGGTTTCGCATGTGCTTATGAGAGCTTGTGAAGATCTGTAATTTACCTTCCTGGACGACGAGATTTATGTCGATAAGAGACGGCCGCTGATAATCTGCACCATCTCCAGGAATAAACACATTGCGATCCTCCCTATCTTCAAGCTTGATGATAGATTTGGCGTCTTCCAGCTGCTGGAATGAACCTCGATAGTTGAAAATCAGTTCAACATGCTTGTGAGACTCGAAAGCTTTCCTTCCAGCTTCGCTATAGAAGCGAGAGGCAAAGTAGGGTCTACCTTTACCAGGTACTCTACTGCGGACATCCTTGGCGAACTTGATCATGTCAAGGATGGAACTTTCCGGTCCACCACCAAGCTCAATAGGATGAATAGAAGTAAACCAGCCGACAACTTCAGACAAATCAAAGTCATCCATCCCGGCTACGGGCTCACGACCGTGGCCTTCGAGGAATACAGGGGGTGGACGTCGATCAGGGAAGGTCTGTGCAAAACTGAAGATAAGGGTTCCCACGAGAATGTCTAGAATTTCGGTTCGGAAACTATCATTACTCGCGCCTAGAAGCAGAGCAGTTGCTTCGGCATCAACGACAGACAGATTCAACTCAGCGTCTCTAAAGAACACCTCGCCAGGCTTCACGCCCCAGTAATCGAAATTCGCCGGGGTAATATCGAACGGCAGAACAGTGGCAGGACTGAGTTTCTCACCCTCCTCCCGCTGCAGTCTACACCATGCTTGGAATGAGAGCTCAAGCGGTGGTAGATGCGTAGTGCCTGATAGGTATTGGCTAAGCTCGTGCCAAATAATGCGCCAGGATACCAGATCCATCACGACGTGGTGCGCGCTCATGAGAAGGGTTTGTGCTCCATCGGGACTATTGAAGACGTCCACGGCAAATACGGGTCCATTGACGAGATCCAAACCTGCTTGTCGCTCTTGGACCACAAGCTCGGTAGACGAGCGGTCTATGAAATCATGCTCTTCGAGGAGAAATGATTTAGGTCCAGCTAGTGCAATGTATTGCTCCCAGGTAGACTCCTCGGTGTGCTTACGGAACCGGGCACGTAGCATGCTATGACGAGTAGTAAGAGTTAAGAGCGCCTCAAGTAATTCCTGGTGAGTAGTCCATCTAGCCAGCTTGACAATAAAACTAAGGGTATAATGGTTAACACCTTGAGGATTATTGTCGAAGAATATTTGCTGAATAGGCGTCAAGGACCAAGATTTGCTCTCGTCGGTTTGTGTACTCTTCAAATTCACCTTCTCTTGAACAGGCTTACTAGACTGGGCTAGAAGCCGGACCGTTTGGAGTTTCAGGATATCTGCAACTTTGATAGAAATGTTTTGCGAACGCGAACGCGAGACGACCTGCATAGCGGAAATGGAGTCGCCTCCCAGACGCGTGAACGCCGAGTCCAAGCTAATACTTCGGATAGGAAGATTCAAGACCTCGCTCCAAACTTGACGGATCTTGGCCTCTAACTCAGAAGCCTCTTCTTCTTCTTCCGGCACTGGTTGGGCATTCAGTTGTTGCCAGTATAGCTTCGCGCCGCTTTCGCGAAGGCGTCGACGGTCCACTTTACCAGTAGGCGTCATCGGTACTTCTTCAACAGGAAAAAAGGCTGAGGGTATCATATAAGGTGGTACAAATTTGGACAGACGGTCTTCAATGCCTACTAGAGCTTCGTGAAGGATTGACCTCGCATCCTCCGACGACACTCCTGAGCTGACCGCCATGAAAATAAAAGATACAAGCGTTGATACATCGCTGCCATCCGGCTTGATGACCTCGGCGATAATCTGCACATTCTTGGCCCTGGCCTCGTCCGTTAAGGCGCGCTGAAGATTGTACTCGATCTCTCCAAGTTCAACGCGCTGACCACGAATCTTAACTTGAGAGTCCTTGCGGCCTACGAACTCCAAATTGCCATCCGGTCTATAGCGAACAAGGTCACCCGTCCGATAAAGACGTCCCCGGCGACCAGTGTGGCCTTTGATACCCGAGAGGCTAGGGCAACCACGTAGAAGCCACTTTGGATTCTCGACAAACGTCTTGGCTGTCACCTCGGGGTTGCGCAGATATCCTTGGCCGATTATAGGACCTTCAACCCATAGCTCTCCTATCTCTCCGATAGGCACAAGGTCACTCCCATCTAATTTGGTGACCCAAGTACAAACGCCAAGACCAGTACCAATTGTTGGGTCGTTTTCATCGTTAGGATCCGCCACAATTGCGGTGCTAACGGTTGAGCACTCGGCGGGACCATAGGCGTTGATCACTGTTGACTTAGTAGACAACTCCTTGACAAGGGCCGCTTTAAGTGGTTCTCCACCAAAATGGATGGTGCGGAGACTGTCAGGGAGTTCGGAAGCAGGGAACCAAGCCACTGAAGGAGTGAGGACAGCGTAATTGACTTGGTATTTACGGAGAGCTCCCGCAAGGTCCCCCTTCCGTTCTTCGTCAGAAGGGATACATAGACAACCTCCGATCATGATAGAATGTATAAAGTTACACCAAGCAGCGTCGAATGCATATGAGGCAAAGTCAAAGACTCGATCAAATTCTCTGAAATCTAGGCCTTTCTGCTGAGTAGCAACCGCGCTGGCATAGTTCGCATGGCTGATAATAGCGCCTTTGGGAGTACCTGTACTTCCCGAAGTGAAAACTATGTACAGCCAGGACGAGGGGCTGACCGTTGGGAGGGATGTGGGTTGAGCGATAGGCCAGTCTTTACTTGAGGTGTGATCCAGAACAAATTGGGGACAGCCTAGACCTAAGGATTTGGCTTGATCTTCGCATGTCGGCGACGTTAAGATAGCCGAGGGTTGAACCAGCTCGGCAATAGCCTGCTGCCGTTGAAGTGGGAGAGACGCATCTAGTACGGTAGAAACACATCCAGATTTCATAATTGCTAATTGGGCGACAGGAACCCATTTTGACTTTTCGATGAAGACAATTATAGTGCTATGGGGTTGGAGTCCGTGACGGGTGAGAACATGAGCTAAACGGGTTGACAGCTCGTCTAGCTCACGATACGTCAAGTCGCCATCGTGTGCTGAAACAGCCAACAGGTCGGGATGCCGTCGTGCTCTCTCCATGAATGCTTCATGTATACAGACATCGTCGACTCCACGCGGGAGCCGAGCATTCCAAGACCAGATATAATCAAGGTCTTGAACTGATATGGCCTTCAGGTCGATGAGCGGCTTCTCATCGCCATCGGGAAGGCAAATCTGGCGAACAATGTACTCATATTGCCGCCTAAAGAGGTGAAGGGATAAAGCCTTGTCAGAGGGGCTACCGTGAGTAACTGCTCTCGTACAAATTTGGTCATCGTGTATGAGGCATTCGAGTAAGATTTCTCTGGAGCCAAGTTGGTCTCGAGTGATAGAGATTAAGAATGTATATTCTCCCTCTCGCTCTTCACTAGATGTACTAGCATCATCTGAGGATGTTGCCTCTACCGGGCCTAGGAGAGCATCCTTAAGTTTGGACTTGACTTGGCGTGTAAGGTCACCAACTTGGGAGTTCCATTGGAAAGGTATGTTGAGGGGGCCGGTAAATTCTCCCGATCCAGGGGCGAATATGCTAAGTTCTGCCGTGCATCCGTGGGACGACAGGAGAATGGTCCAAGCGGTAAATGCTTTGACGGCAGCTGAAATCCCAGAGCCGAGTTCTGGGATGAGAAGATCGAAGATGATTTTCCTCTCATGTCTGTTGGACTTCAAAAAAGAAGCGTAGTCCGGAGATGGGGGGCTCGATATCGAGCTTACGGACACGTTAATGCCATTTTTAAGAGAGCTATGGCTAGCAAAGACGGCGTTGTTCTGTGAGATAATCATGATTACAAACAGCCATACCTTCGTCCAAGCTCTTTACAATAATAACGGCGAACAAAAGACGTCTACGACAGAAGGAAGGTTTTATAAGTTTACCATATCTTTTAGAGACCCGCTGTAGGAATATCTCGCCACTATACTATAGCCCGAGTACTTGCCTATCTAGGTACCCAGGTACCCAGGTAAGAGACATGAGACTTCAATGAGTATAGCGGCATGACATTTTACCATGTAATATTTGGAATATTCTTGTTCTCTGAACGAAAAATTTAATTAACTAGTTACACCAAGAAACTGCGCTAAGAAAAAATTGAAGAAATTCCCAAGTATATTTTTACACATATATCTTATAAGAGGTATTTTTAATTTATTTAATTATTTACTTTAGGTACCTATCTATCGTTCAAAAGTCTTTACAATCAAGTACTATAATCGTTAATCTCGACTTTTGCCATAAACAGATGCAGTTTATGAGGTAAGAATTACAGATTCAACCCCGGGGTGTCATTAACCCAGGCTCAGGGGTGACGGAAAGGTACATACTAGGGTTCATTGAGGATCGGACAAGGATTTCTTCCAATCAGGCTCGAGCTCTTCAACGCATTTTGCATCCCGAATGGCGTCGACTCCATCTGGGACCTAGGTGAGGCTAGCCCGTGCTCTGGAAGCCAAGGTAAGATGGAATGCCGTTGACAAATCGCGGGTTCGCAAGCCCAAAGCAGCTAGTTAGTATCAGGGCTACTGTGGCACGGTACGAGACGCCGCAGGAGAGGTTATTCCAGAAAACACAAGGATATCTCAGAAAACACGAGACCGAGCTAGAATTATGCTTGGCCTTAGGAACTCCCGTTTTTAGCATCCTCCTTTATTTTATAGCTCGTAAGTGATTTTATCAGGTAATCCTTTGGGTCTGTATAAATTTCGCTTTCACTTACACCCTCTCTTCTCCTCATATTTCTACAACCCGCTTTTCCGCGTTCTTTTTTACAGCGGCATGATTTTGACCCAGAGCGCGATGGTGTCCACGCAGCCCAGTACCGGTCGGTCCAGTACCATCGGCGGCAGCACCAGTAGCGAAGATGTCAGTAGAGCCAGTATCGGTAGCGCGCCAACGCCTATGTTGGATAATACTGCGTGTCCTGCAGTAGCGTCAAGTGAACCTGTGACCGAGTCCACGTCGAAGGGAGAGAAGGTAGTAACGGATGGGTCCCAGGCTGAAGCAGTCCCCGCCGCTGCATATTTGGAAGATTCCGACCCCAGACTGCCCCAAAATTGGTCCCATACGCGGAGGTGGCTCATCGTACTCGTCCTGTCCTTGATGTCCTTGATGGTGTATGTTCCAAGTATCCTTGTGATGGTGATAGCAAGGTGTGCTAATGCCAAATACTTAGTTCCATGTCTCTTGTCATCAACGCTCCTGCAAGCACGTCTATCGAGAAGGAGTTCAACAATTACGACAACTTTCTTTCAATCTTCTATATTACCGTTCCTAACTTGGGCCAGGTCGTCTCAGCCTTCTATGTTGGCCCACTGTCCGAGCGTTTCGGGCGTGTGCCTGTCTGTCACTTCTTCAATGTCCTGTTTCTCATCTTTACCATGATCGCAGGATTCAGCAACAGCTTTAGCATGCTCATCGTCTTCAGGTTTTTAGGTGGCGCATCCATTGCCTCTATTGGCCTGAACCCCTCCATCACGGGGGATCTGTTCCCTATCCACGAGCGTGGATCCGCCATGTCATTAACAAGTCTAATCCCTATCCTTGGCAGCGCCGCCGGCCCAATTGCTGGGGGATACATCACGCAGTACCTCATCTGGCGCTGGACGTTCTGGATAATGGCCATCCTCACGGCGGCTCTGATGCCTGTCCTAGCCATTGTTATGAGAGAATCGTATGTCCCGGTAATACGCCGAAAGGCACTCAAGAAGGCTAGCCTTAGCAGGGAAGAAGTGAAGTCGCCACCAAAGTATTTCACAGGGTGGAACATGACAACAGTGAAGGCGCTTGCCCTGCTCGTGGTGCGCCCCTTCATCATCTTAGGAAGCTCCCGCATTGCAGTGCTTATGGCGGTGTACGTTGGAGTCATATTCGGTTACCTCTCCCTTCTGGCCTCTACGAACGCCACCGTTTTTCAGGAAGTCTACGGGTTTTCCGAGAGTGAATCCGGTCTCATCTATATTGCTACAAGTAAGTCTAAAGTCTATATCCCGGTTCTAGTAGTAACCCAACCTTCACAGCTATCGGCACGATTAGCGGAATGATAATGTGCCGCTTCACCCTCGATTTTTTCTTGTTACGTGGCTTTTCGATGAAGAAGCCGGACGAGAATACTACGCCGCATCCCGAAAACCGACTAATTCCTACCATTCCTGCCATGATAGCCTTCCCTGCTGGTCTCCTGATTTATGGGTGGTCTCTAGAGAAGCAATTCCACTGGATCGTTCCCGCCCTCGCCACCGTGTTGTACGGGTTTTCTTTGTCGAGTAGCGTCACACCTATCATGAATTACCTCGTTGATATCTTCGGCGATCGTTCGGCCTCGGCCGTCGCGGCTTGTCTTCCTCTACGTTACTTAGGCGGAGCCTTCTTACCAATTGCCGCTCCATATTTATACGAAAAGCTTGGCTATGGATGGGCTAATACATTATTGGCATTTATACTAATTGCCATTGTGCCCGTGATGTTTTTGGCGATTGTAAGACCACAGAGAATGGGGATCCCCGCGACGGTTGCGCGGTGAGTAATCAGACATCGTACTGAATACTATGGGACCGATTTTCTTTACTAGATCAATGTTGGGAACGATTTTCAATAGATAATCGGTGATGGATAATGGATAATGGATAATGGGTAAATGCCTTAGTTCAGTTAACATAGGTTGTATAATATTATAGAGATCTGAACGTATATAGACAAATATTACAAGAGTTAGGTACCTAACACAGGTACATTTTGATTTTCATCGTCGATCTTTTCTTTTAGTGTTCTACTGTGCAACCCGCCAAGTAGGTTCAATGGAGGACTTATACGAATAGTGCAGCAAGAGCTAATGGTATACCCGCCACCTACAGTTAAGAATTGAATTAAAACTACAAAATAAATTAACGGTAGTTACATGCTGTTCTGTTGATATTACGTCAGTATAATGATGGCATTTAGACAGCCGAGGGATTGGGGAATCAGGTTTTTTTTTCGCTTGGATGAGCTAGGCTGGGCTGAAGATCCTACAATCTGTAGTATAGTATGTACTAGGACCTCCATGCTCATCAGTTCACTTATTAAGATCAGACTCAAGGATAAATTCACAACCCTGCCAAAGCCATACACTTCGACATGTTTTTAGTTCTGCGGAACCGATTCAAGACTTGATATGCGCAGGACTCGCTGAGCCTTACCAATAAAGTAAAAAGCCAAGAGTGGAACTATTAGGATTAAACGTAACGTAAATCACTAGTCAGCAGCCCACATAAGTTAATAGCCCAAAAATTTATATTTTTTTAATTAAATCATTTATTATATAATAATAACGTTTAAAATTAAGTAAAAATTAATTTAATTTTTATTATTAAAGGTTTTTAAATTAGTTTAATAAATTTATACGTTATTTGTCGAAAACATTTTTTACGCTTAAACTTTAAGAAATTATTATAGGAAACTAATAAGAAAATGATAAATAATTGATAAGTAATTGATAAGTAATTGATAAATAATTGATAAGAAATTGATAAACTAATAAAAATAATTGGCTGAAATTTATCAAGACATTTAACTTAGATGTCTCCGACGGATTCTACCGTGCGAGCTTGCAAGCACGTGAAAACGCTTGCGCGAGCTTGCGAGTGCATGCGTTTTCTTAAATTTTAATTTATATTATTATAAATATTATAACGTTATTAACTTTATTATTACTTTATTATAAAACCACTTTTAATAACTATAATATTGCTTTTAACGTTAATATTTTTTTTTTAAACCCGTAACGCGTTTTTTTTTTTTAAATAAAAGGTTTTTTTTTTATAATTATTTATTTTTTATTTGTTAACATTTAAAAAATATATAATTTATTTTTTAAAAATTTAAAACTTTTTTTTTTAATAAAGTTATTTTATATAATAATTTATATATAGTTTTATTTAATTTATTAATAATTTTTAAAATTTTAGTTAATAAGTTAAATTAATAAGTAAAAATCTTATTATATATAAAAATAAATTATAATATAACTTTATTAATATTTTTTAATATTTTAAATATTTAAAATAAATTAAATAACTTAAAATTTAAAATAAAAAAACGCGTAATTTTAATAATATTAAATTATAAAATAACTTAATTAAAGTTTAAAAAAATTAATTTAATAACCGTAAAATTAGTTTATATATTTTTTTTAATAAAAACGATATTATAAATTTATTAAAAAATTAAAAAAAAATTTTCTTTTTTAATATAAATTAAACTTTATTATATTAGATTTTTAATAATTTATTTATATATGCATTTTAAAACTAAAAAAATGCTTATATTTAAAGGTTAAAATTTATAAAATAAATAGGTAAATATATAAAAGTTTACAATATTATTATTACGGTAATATTTGCAAAATTTTATTAATATATAATTTTTGTAATTATTTAATATTAAAAAGTATTTAACGTTTTTTATATAACTTTTTATATATTTATTAAAATGCGTTAATTATTTTAAACTAATTTCATTTATAATTTAACTATTTTCAAATAATTTAATAATTTAATTAAATAAAAATTTATTATTATAATATTATAAAATAAAATATATTTTACCTATTATAATAATAAAAAGTAATATAATTTAATTTTAAAAATTAATCGATTAAATAATTATAAATTATTTTTTATTTTTAAATATAATTTAACAAAATTTTTAACGTTAATTAAAATTTATAATAACCATTTTTATAATAATTATACCTATTATAAATCCAATTTTATTAAAATTATATATATTTTTAAATAAAATATTTCTTTTTTTATTATATTTACAATTAATTTATATTACGTATAATGTTAAATGGACAAAGATGTTGCATGTAATACAAAAAAGTATCATATATATGATGGATAAAGTTATTATTAATGATATTTAATACATATTTTAATCCTAAATTAAAATATATAGGAATATATATAGGATAAATGGGTCTATCTTATTTAGGTCATATAATTAATGTTTTTATATTAATAACTTTTTTTTTTTTTACATAATTATATAATATTATAGGTTTACCGTACGCGCTAATTAAGGTTATAATTTTAAGGCGTTTTAAACGTAGTAAAATCGGCTTTTTTTTATAATTTTTTTTTTTTCCTTTATCTATATTAAATTAAATTAATAATTTTTTATAAAATAATATATTTACACTTTTAAAATATTTAAAATTTAATATTAAACCATAATATTGTAAATTAATAATTTATTAATATTAATATTAATAATTTAAAATATAATAAATAAAAAAAAAGTTTATAAATTAATGGTTTAAATTTATTTATTAAATTTATTTAAAAATATAATAATTAATTAATATATATATTTTAAAATATATAACCATTATTTTATTTAATAATTTTTTTTTTTTTAAAATATATATTCGTTTATTTAAATCGATTAAAGAAATAATTAATATTATTATTTTAAATTTATTTAATTTAATTTTATAATTTTATTATAATATAATTAATATTAATAAACGTTTTAAAAGTTTTATTAATATTAAATTTTATTATTACATTAATTAAATTATTTTATTTATAAATTTATTAAATATTATTAATTTTTTATTATTTATAAAATTATTAAAATAATATAATATTAATTATTAATTATTTTTTTTTTATTATATTAAATTTAATAAAATATTTATATAATAAGAATAAATTAGTATATATAATTATAAGTATTATAAGGAATTAGATTTTGTTAAATATTAACGTTATTATTATTCCAATTATTATAATTATATTTATATTATATATTATTATATAAATCTTATTTGCCAAAACGTTTTAAGTAATTTATTTATATTTTATAAAATTTTAATAAATTAAATTATTGGTTATAATAAATAATTTATTAATTATAATTTTATTAATAATAAAAATTTTATAATTTATTTAAAAATTAAAATTTTTATTATTTATAAATAATTTATTAATAAATATAAAGATTTTTATTATAATAAAGTTTAATTTAATATATTAAAGACTTCGTAATAAATTATTTAATTATTATTAAAATTGTTTATTAAATTTATCAATTTTAATTTTATTAGGTTTTTGGTGTTAAACAGTTTTACATATATTAAACATTATTTTAAATTAATAGATTAAAGTTATATAAACGTTACGGATTTATTGCTATATATATTATTAAATAGTATTATCTTTTTCGGTTTAAATTAATATAATCTTTTTATTTTACTCTTTTTAGCGTAGGTAAATATTATTATTATTATTAATTAAAATAATATAATTATTAAATATTAATAAAGTATTTTTATTAAGGTATAATTTAAATTTTGCCTTAAATCTTATCTTTTTTATTTTATCCTTTTTAAACTTATTAAATACTTTATTCGATATTTTAAATATATTATTAATTTATATTTTAATTAGGTTAAATTATTTAAATAATTTTAAAACTAAGAAATATAGGTTATATATTAATATAATTATAAAAAATTTTTTTTAATAGTATTTAAAATAAATTATTTATTAATATATATTAATTTCGGCTATTTTATATAATAATTTTACAATAATTATTATAATATTTTTAAAGAATTGATTTTTAAGCTTGTTAAATAGTTTAGTAATAATTATACAGTTTAAATTAATATTTAATTGGGTATATATTTGCGTAATGTTATAAAACTATATAATTATTCCGCCCATTTTTTATCGTAATAATGGGATAAATATAATAATAATTTATTAATTAAAACATTAAATTATTAATAATTGCATAAATATTTTTTCTTTTTTTTTATTATTATAATTTTAAATAATAAATTATAATCTTTTATATAATTTATTAATATCTTTTTTTTTAATTTTATAAATAATCTATAATTTAAAAAATTAAACGTTTCCGTATTTTTTCTTATTATATTTCTTAAATAAAAATATTTTTTATTTAATAAATTTTTTTATTTTCTATATATCTAATTCTTTAAATAGTTATTTTAAGGTGGTAATTTTCCCTTCTTAACGTAATTATAGCAATAATTTTACATCTATTACTTTTTTAAAAGATATGTAAGTTTTATTATAGGAGTTTACTTACCAAAGCTTATTTTTATTTTTAAAAAATTATTTTTATAATTATTTAGCTATAAATATGTTAACCTTAAAAATAAATTTATTATTATTACCGCATTTATAATTTAATTCTTTATCTATAAGGTTTAAAATATAAGTAAATTTATTTTAAAAATAAAATTTTATAATTATAATTTTAAATTTAATTAATTTTTTATTTATTTCGATAATATATATTTTACCATTTCAAATAATTAACTTATAAAATTTAATTTAATTATTATTTTTATAATAAATTTATATTTCGAATTAAAAGGGTAGGTTTAACATATTTAATATATTTGGTTTATTTCTTATATTTAATATATTATTAATTTATTATTTAATCTTAAATTTATAAATTTTATCCATTATTTTTTTAATTATTATAGTTTAAGCAATTATTGAAAAAAAATATAAGAAATTATTTATCAATTTCGGATATATTTTAAATACCAATAATATTAATATTAGGCCATTTAATTTTATTATATTATTAATAATTTTCATAACTATTTATAAAATATAATAAATATTGGCTTAAATATCTTAAAAATTTTTTAATATTATCTTATATACCTATTATAATAATTTATAATAACGTTTAATTTTTCCAATTAAATTATATATTTTAATAAATATTTTTTTAATAGTTATTAATAATGTTTTTATATTTAAAATGAAATTATTAACTATAAAATTTATACTTATATTAAAAATTAAATTATTAAACAGTTTAAAATAAATATCTATCCATATCATTTTTAACATATCCCAAATATATTTTATTATTATATTTTTAAAGAATTTTATTATTTAAAATAATATAACTTTATTAATAATATATAAAATTAGTTTATTTTTAATATATATTATATTAATATAAACGTTATAATTAAAATTAATATTATTTTTTATAATGAATTTAAATTATTTTAATATATTACTATATATTTAATATTAATAATAATATTTATTAATTTTTTTAATAAACATTTAATTTAATTTATTATATCTAACTTTTATAAAAATGCAGTAAAATTAATTTATAATTAAATAACCAAAATATTTATATATTTATTATAATTTTTTTTTAATTAAATAATAATATATTATTATTTATTCTTTATTATTAAATAAAAACCATAAATATCCCCATTTTTAAATAATAAAATAATATTTATTTTTATATATAAATATATTTTTTATATTATTTAAAAAGATTTTTAAATAATTTATATTATAGAGGTATAATAAAAATAATATATTAAAAAATATAATTTAAAATTATATAATTTTAAACAGGGTGGGTACAATAATAGTATTAATATTTCCTTATTTAATACTATTACCAAACCATATTATATAATTTTTGGCTATAAACGTATTTAATTTAATATAAAGGTATATATGTTATAATATTTTTATTTATATCTTGCCTTTTAACAATATTCTGGCTATATTTATATTAGGTAAAATACCTTAAAATATATATATATATTGGTTTTTAAGGTAAAAGGTAAAAAATAAACCTAATATTATATCAATAAATTATTTAATATTATTTCCAAAAATATTTATTTTGGTAAATATATAAAAAATTACTTAATTTATAAAAATTTTAATAACTTAAAAATTATTAACTTTACCATAACCTATAAAATATTATATAATGGATAATTAGGTCAAATTATTTCCGTCATTTATATTATTATTATTACCATTATTATTTTTATTTTTATAATTAATATTAATTCTTTTATAATTAATAAAAAATATTGTAAAATTTTCTTTAATATTTCCTATTTTATATTTTTATATATATTAACATTATTAATTACGTTTATTACGTTATTTATATATAAAATATTTAATAAATTAATAATCTGGTTTATTATAAATAAAATATTTTTTTTTATACCTAATATGTTTTTAATTATTAAAACGTTTATTTTTATTTTAATTTATTTAATAAAGGTTTTAACTTTCTTAATAAAATTAATTAATATAATATTATTTATTTTTTATTTTAAATTTATTAAGAAAATTTTGGTATATATTACTTACTATTATACAAAAATCAATATAAACATTTTTAAATATATTTAATTATTAAAAAAAAACAGATAGAAATATTAGATATTTTTATATAATATAATATAAACCTTCTTTAAAATAGATTTCTTTAATATAATTAATTAATAAATTTTTATAAATATATTATATTTATATAATTAATATTTTAAAATATTTAAATAATATCTTTTTAAAATTATTTCATATAATATTTTTAATTATTATATCCTTCTATTTAAATATATATATTTAAAAATTTTTATTTATATAAAAAAAACCTTTTATTTTATTAATTATTATATTAAAATTAAAACTTTTTTATATAAAATATTTATAGAAAAATTCTAATATTACCTTTTTTAATATAATATTATAAATATTAATATATAAATCTAATTTAATTCTAAATTTATAATAATAAAATAAAAAAATTTAAACTTATTTATTTAATATTTTATATTTTTTGTTTCCAAATTTAAAATTATTATTATTATATAATTTAATTAATATAATAAAAAATTAAAATTTATATATTACTATTTATTTATCTTATTTGTAAATAAATAATTTTCTAATAAATTTTTATATTATTTTTGGAAAAGTTTCCATATTTCCCATAAATCAACCTTATTATATAAAACTATCCATTATTATTAAAAATGTTTAGATTAGTTAAGATTAATAGATTATTTATTTTTATTAAAATATTTAAACTTATTAAAATGTTTAAAAAATTGGTTAAAAATTTATAAATTACATTAAATTAAATTATACCTATTCCATTTACAATTACATAAATATTAATATAAAATTTTATATAATTATAATTTAAATATTTATAATTTAAACTATTAAAAATAACTATAATAATAATATTGTTATTATTAAATTTAACTTAATTATAATATTTTTTATTATAATTTTTAATAAATATATATATATTAAATTAACTATAAATTTAAACCTAAAAAAATAAATTTTTAACAATTTAAACATTTTTTTTTTAAAATATACTAAAAATGATTTTATATTAATAACATTTATTAATACTTAATAATTATTAACTACTTTTTTTACGTAAACGCTATAAAATATAATATATTTTTTTACTTTAATACAAAATAAACGTCTAATTTTATTAAAATAGATTTCGGTTTAACTATTAAAATTAATTTTAAAAATATACTATAAAATTTTATTAATTATATTTTTATTATAACCTTATATATTTTCAATTATATATATTTTAATTTAAACTACTAAAACTCTTATTATATTACCAATTATAAATTTAACGCTAAATTTTTTATCGTTAATATACTTTTATTAAAAATCTTACGCCTATTTAACCATATTAAATATATATCAATTTAAAAAAACTAAATAAAATAAAATTAATAATAATATTAATTATTATAATAAAAAAATAAATAAAAAAAATAATAAAAAAAATATTATTATTAAAATATATATTATAAAAAAAAAATTTACCTAACCTTATTTTTATAAATTATTTTTAAAAAAAAACAATATTATTATACACCTTTATAATTTCCAAATATTATTATTTTCTTAAATACTAAACTTTTAAATAATATTAATAAATAAAACTTTTTAAATAAAATTAAAAAATTTTTAAATAAAATATAAAATTTATTAATAAAATAAAATTATAACATAATTTATAATATTATTACTTCTTTCTAATATCTTATATATCGTAAATAAAAACGTATAATAAACGCATAAATTAATTAATATAAATTCCCTTAAAATTATTTATTTAATAAAATAAAATTTTAATATTACTTATTTATACGTAATAAATGTAAACCTAAAATTTAAAATTTAACATATAAATTATTTCTTTTATCCAAAAATTCTAAATTAATATAAGATTTTTTAAAATCATATATAAAATTATAAAATTTTAGGTTTAAAATTATACACAAAAATATAAAATCTTAAGATTATTTGCCTCTTTTTATTAAGATTTAATATGTAAATTATCTCTTCCCTTTTAAATACTTAATTAATTTATAATTAATTTATCATTAATTATTAATTAATATTAAATAAATAAAAATATTATATACAATATAAAAAAATATTATATATATAATAAATAAAATTATTATTAATGATATTTAATACATATTTTAATTTTAAATTAAAATATATAGGAATATATACAAGATAAGTGGGTTTGTCCCACCTAGGTCACATGACCAACGTTCCCATATATAATAAACGTTAAAATTTTTATAAAAAATCTTTTAATAATTAATTTAATAATTTAAATATATTTTAAATTTAAGTTATTAATATATAAAATTTATAATTTAATTTTTTCCGATAAATTTTTTATTATGTTTTTATAATAATATATTAACTGTTTTTTTAACGTAAAAAAATTTAAAAAAAAACGTTTAAATATTTAATTTAAAAATATATTAAATAATAATATTTTTTTTATATTAAATTAATTTTTATTAAAACTTTATAATATTTTTATATTATTAACGGTTATATATTTTATCGCGTAATATTTTATAAAAAATATTATAAATATATATAATATATTTTATATTAAATTTTTTATTATGTTTTATAACGTTAAATATTAAGTTTATTTTAATTTTTTTAAATAGTTAAAATATTTTAAATTAATTAAATTATTAATTATTAAAATTGAAAGGTAATAGTTTAAATATTTTTAGGCTACTGATTTGTGTGGGCTGTTAATTAGTGATTTATGTTATATAACACGGAAATCTCCAATATTGCTTTTTTCAAGTTTCTTTGTTCGGGTTAATGGGATTTACCGAGACCGAGGAAAAGTATAAGCAGGAAATACATAAGATTGGTCCCGCTTGTGTAACCTGAAATACAATATTTCACATTTCATACATTGTTTGGGCATTACCTATAGTTAATCAAGTTTAGCATCTTGCTAGATACTTATTACATAAAAATATGAAATGGAATAAGCTAACTACAGAGTTTGTACCACATGTAGTTTGATTTAATTTCTTACTTTTCTCTTCAGTCACTTTACATACGTAGATACAAGGGTCGATGTTCATCACGATGACTTTGCTTCTGGAATAGTGCTAACATCAAACAAGCCTCGTATAACGTGCTCGAGGTCACCGTCTAAGTGGCGTCTATATTTATGTGCTTATGTGGCGCATGCTATTAGTCTTAACTTAAACACCACTGCCTTCACTTGCATAAGTCTTAACTTCTAGAATAATGGAGCTTTGATCCTTGTCGAGCATGCGGCATATTAGCCTGACTACCTAGGTACCTAATGCATTGCAACATCAACAAGACAGGTACCGGGTACCTACCTAGGCAGATATGTACATAGTACATAGGTGTAGCATCTTTAGCGGTAATTGTAACCACCTTTGGTATAGTTAAGCGGCTCGTACTTCAATCGCACTAGTATAGTTCATCAGCAATAAGATGGCACAGCGATATCTCCCACGTTTTAAGATATGATGCCATAAAACGATATATGAGTTCATAAGGAAGAACTTAATTATATACTGTGCCGCAGTGGATGGATGTTTAACTCCCTAGTACTACGTATTGGTAACTAATCCTAGATACTTCATTTTTAATGCAACCTGCAAAGTGACAAGGCATACATGTTTTAATGTTGGTTACTTAATTTATGTAAGCGCTGATACCCTGTTCTACCTATTGAAATTACCTAGGATATAAGTGGAGTCTAAATAGTAATTATCTCGATTCCGATTGGTTTAAAAGTAAGGCTTCTTCAGCTGACCACGTTAGGGATTCCCCGCACCGTTACTCGGAATTTCGACTAATCATTTGCGGCGTGGAGAACCGATAAAGGATCCAGCCGATTTAAGTTAGCAAAATGGTTAAGAGGCCGGCATTAACTTTCGAAATCCGCGGATAGGTGGAAGAGGCAAGAGAAAGAGCGGGTCAATGTAAGATCGGCCCGTGCCGGCTCAAGAGGGTGCGCATCCTGTAAGGCCTGTTCAGTTAATAAAAGCTGCTAAGCTTTTAACCATCTCTTAGGGAGGCTTATTTTAATGTACGCCAAGCCAATTGCCACATACACATAAAATACGGGAGTTTTGAGCGTTTGCTTACTGAGCGCAACTAAACGAAAGTACCTAAGGTAAGTTTAATGTTTTTAAGACTTTTAGGGACGACGGCCCGAATAACGCTCGTTCTGATCTTTGACGCCAGCACGTTACGAGCCCCACTTATGAAGACATCGAAGTAAAGTTATCCCTTCATTTTAAACTTTAAGGGTTATATCTTTTTCTTCATAAGGCTGTTACATCCATTATTCTCAGATTTTATACTGCATCGGGATTGATTAATGAAGATAACCTCGCCAAGGGATGATAATTACTAACGCCCTCCACACCCTTTTATATAGAAAACGCCACTGATTATATATCATCCCCTTGAAGCTGTACCTGCTATATAGGTTATTAGTGGGATGATTTTTTATGCCAATTCAGGGGGTATATTTACGACATAACCATACATTAGCGTCCAAGTAACGAAGGACTTATACGATCTTACATAGATCACAACATAATGAAAATTTCTTACATGTCTTCTGATAAATGATATTGATAGCCTCGGCTAGACATGTCCACGTGTAAAACGATGCAGACATTAAACTAGGACCCCAGGTTATACATACATCCGACAAGCACTAGAGCAGCGAGATTTCAAACCCCCTGTCTGTTAAAGTAAGCGAGAAGCTAGCATCCCAGATCCTATAAGATCCTAGTTACGGAAGGGTATACTGAATAAAGACACCCCTCTCCTCCCCATGCATTATGTTAGAGCTAACGATCGCTATCGTAAAACTACCTGTTATCGAAGTCTGCATAGTATAGTTCAGACGAAGTAGTATCCATAACTAGGTTAAGCTGAGTCGCAAACTGGAGTTCGCACGAGGAGCTCCCCTGTCAAACAAAGACCCTCTGTAACAAGATCAGGGGCTCTGATAACACACCGCTCCTTACTTACGATCTGAATACCCTTAGAATTTGGTAATCACCAATGTAATGCAACTACTACATGTCGTACAATATCCTATCCTCTTTGAAGCTTCCTTCTTTGACCCTGTAATCGTCTGCCTTGGCTATCTAGCATTACTAGCGTGGAACCTGATGCACTTGATGCACTTGATGCACGTACATGTTGCAGTAGGAGTCTAGGCCCTGTGATGCTTTCTTGGACGAAAGTGATGCTATTCGTGTATGCGTCTGGAGAGAGAAATAGGTTAGAGGAGAGGCGCATATCCTCCGTTGTCGGTAAAGGTCAACAACGTTCAATATAGGATCTCGATAGGGTCCCTCGTAGTATTCAATGAACCTGGAGAATTATTCACAAAAATTTCTGAATCTCGTAGTATCAACAAGTAAAGCTCGCTACTGGGTCGCTACTAGGTCTTAGACTCGCGCCGCATCTCCAAACATGACCTTTCTACCCCAGTACGTGTCTTGATATGTTACAAATAGAAGTTCTCTGGTTTGAACATCTAGTTTGCTAACTCATAGCTGTAACAGCGACAAGATTCTTATAGCAAACCGCGGCGAGATAGCTGTGCGCATTGCGAGAGCTGCGCGAGAGCTCTCGCTTCCATCAATTGCTATCTATGCTCACGAGGATCGTTATTCGGATCACTATCGAGGTAATTACGAATCATACACGTTCGGGAGCATGATCTCTAGCTGTTTATAAAGCAACGCTAACATATTGGGGTGTAGCTGCGGACGAGGCCTATCTCCTAGGCGAAGCAGGTGAACTTGGACCACGGTGAATACACTTGTCTATCTATAAACTCTCCGACTCGAATCTAACTGGTAATCATGTAATTTTAGGGGCGCATACTTAGATATCGAACGAATTCTACAAATTGCGAAAAAACACGGAGCTACCTTGATGTAATATAAACCTTTCACGCTAGCAACAAGTAATGGGCGATGATTGTTAACTTGCCTTATTCTTAGACATCCAGGTTACGGATTCTTAGCTGAAGACTCAAATTTTGCGCGCGCGATTGAGGAAGCTGGCCTAACATGTAAGTTCCAATCGCAAATCGTGTTGATAATTGCTTTTAGAAGAGACCGGAATAGCTAACATTTTGAAATGTAGTTGTCGGGCCTCCTGCCGACGTTCTAGACGGATTCGGAAATAAGATATCGGCTCGTAGGCTAGCAACGGAGTGCGACGTCCCCACAATTCCGGGCTTAAACCACGCTGTTTCAGAGCTCTCGGAGATAGAAGACTTCGTTTCGAAGTAAGTGAATAATTAATCATTTAAGGCAAACAAAGACATAAGCTAATCCCGGTTGTTTTCAGACATGGATTCCCCGTGATAATTAAAGCATCACATGGCGGTATGTTATTTTACGCTATTTGTTGCTATTTGTAATTCCTAGCTAATCGTAACTCCAAATAGGTGGTGGTCGCGGACAACGAATACTTTACGGAGACCCTTCGGAAGACATAGCCAACATCCTCTCCGAAGCACGCTCGGAAGCTAAAGATTCATTTGGCGTCGACGCAGTATTTGTCGAAAAATTCCTACCTAGCCCAAAACACATCGAAGTCCAAATTTTGGCCGACAAACATGGCAATGTTGCTCATCTGCTCGAGCGGGATTGTACAATCCAGCGAATGCACCAGAAGATCGTTGAGTTTGCCCCGGCTGTTTCCGTTTCTAAGGAAACGCGACAAAAAATGCATGATGCGGCCGTGAGATTATCGAAATACGTTAAATATGGTGTGTAATTGGTCAATTCATTTCTTGATCTCGAATATTCCTATCCGCTCTTCTACGTACCTATACTGATACCCTTATATTACCATCATAAAACTAATTCGGTTGAACAGAAAATGCCGCGACTGTCGAGTTCCTAGTGCAGGGCGACGACTTCTACTTCATCGAAGTCAATCCGCGAATGTAAGTGATACCTATCAGCGTAGGCATAGATTAATAGTAGACCATTAGTGTGCTAATCATATTGCATCGTGAAGTCAGGTGGAGCATACAGTGACCGAACAGATTCTCAACGTTGACCTAGTCCAAGCACAAATACGCATCGCACGGGGCGCATCTCTTACAGATCCTGTATTGGGTATTGACTTGGCTCCTGAAACCCGTAGCGTTGCGATTCAATGCCGTATCACATCAGAGCAACCTTCATTAGGTACGCTCTATTTTATAAAAGAAGATTTCGGATTCCATTAACTAACCAATTTTCCAGGTTTCGTCCCAAGTTGCGGGACGATCACTCATGCCCAGCTTCCTGGTGGACCGGGTGTGAGGATCGACGGGTACAATTTATTTGCGGGTGCTGAAGTTACACCCCACTATGACCCCTTGCTATTCAAATGCATTGTCCAAGCAAATGACTTGCAGCATGCAAGTGCTAAGATGCTCGGTGCATTGAACGCTACCCAGATCGCCGGCGTAGAAACAAATATAGACCTACTACGACGCATCCTGGAAGATCCACGATTTGTTAAGCAGGAATTCTTTACACGATCTCTAGACAGCGACGTCATTTTGACTAAGCCTTCGGAACAGAATGAAGACCCAAGTGATCAAAAGCTCATCTCATTTTTCGCTGAGAGTCTAATTAACGGGACGCAAATTCAGGGTCAAATTGTAAGTTACAAATAATCAGCCAGCGACATGTATTGGTTAACCTAGATATACTAATCATCCTTAACTTATGCAGGGTAAACCAGAGTCTTTAAGAGAAATCGAATTACCTATATTGAAGGAAAGCAACTCGCGAAAGCTTCTTCATAATAACGTACGCCATTCGGACGGTTGGCGTAGTGTTCTTCTAGCAGAAGGCCCAAAAGCCTTTGCTCAACAAGTTCGGAGACATCCGCGTATTCTTCTCTCGGATACGACATGGCGAGATGCGCAACAGTCTCTCTTAGCAACACGTATTCGTACTGTTGACTTTGCGAATATCGCACCGGCTACGAATGTCGCGTATCGGCAAGCGTACAGTCTCGAATGCTGGGGTGGAGCAACATTTGATGTTGCTTTGAGATTCTTGCATGAGGATCCGTGGAAACGACTAGTGAGAAGCCAAACCCCTGTCCCCTCTTCTCTTCTCTTAACCGATTTAGACAATTTAAGGGAAACTAATAAAAACCAATAGGCAACTCTCCGTAAACTTGTTCCAGATGTGCCATTTCAAATGTTATTGCGAAGCGTTAGCGGCCTTGCATACTCAGCGTAAGTAACTCAAACGTACCTCTTGTAATAAAACCAGTCACTTATGTGAATGTATTAGGGTACCGCACAATTTCCTAGAGTATTTTGCTTCCCAAGCAGTGGAAAATGGAATTGATATAATCCGGGTCTTTGACGGCCTAAATGATGTAGCCAATCTTACGGTCGCTATTGACGCGTGTTTACGCGCTGGCGCAGTAGTTGAAGCTGCGATTCTATATACTGGAGATATGTTAGATCCAGATTGCAAGTATTCGCTCAACTACTATATCGACCTTATAGATTCCTTAGTGGCAACGGGGGCGCATATAATTGCAATCAAATCCATGTCTGGTGTGATGAAACCCGAAGCGGCTAGGCTATTGGTTGGTGCAATTCGATCCCGCCACCCCTTCCTCCCAATCCATGTTCATACCCACGATGCAGCAGGTATGTGTACACTCTTATTATTACAGAAATTGGACGGAGATATGTTAACAGTTATCAAACAGGAACCGGTGTGGCTACTATGCTTGCATGCGTTGAGGCTGGAGCTGATATAATCGACGGTGCAACGGATAGTATGTCCGGCACAACGGCTCAGCCTGCCATGAGTGCTCTTATTGCTAGCCTTATGGGCAGAAAGGACGAAGGAGAACTAGACCTGGACCATGTCCGTGCTGTTGACAGCTACTGGGCTCAATTGCGTCTCCTATATGCTGGATTTGATGCCAAGATCTCTGGGCCAGACCCGGATGTGTATCTCCACGAAATCCCAGGTATGACAATACAAATGGATAAGTGATTAAATCACGGTAACTAATATTGCGAATAGGTGGTCAGCTGACTAATCTCATGTTCCAAGCCCGCGAGCTTGGACTGAGCAACCAATGGAAGGAGACTAAAGCAGCGTTCATCGCTGCGAATCTCCTGCTTGGAGATATCATCAAGGCCACGCCTACTTCTAAAGCTGTTGCCGATCTAGCACAGTTTATGGTCAATTCCAATCTCAGCCAGGAAGATGTTCTCACCCGTGCGGGTTCACTAGACTTCCCAGACTCAGTCCTCGATTACTTCGAGGGCTTGATGGGCCAGCCTTTCGATGGCTTTCCAGAACCTTTCCGTACTCAGGTCTTGGCTCGTGCTGGAAGGAAGAAAATTGAAGGCCAAGCATCTGCTCGCCTTCCGCCAGTTGACTTGGAGAACGTTAAGCAGAAGCTGACAGCAAAATATGGCGACTCGATCACCGAGACTGACGTGTGCAGCTATGTCATGTTTCCTGATGTCTTTACTGAGTACCGCACATACTTGGCGCGATATGGCGACATAAGCTCGCTTCCTTCGCAACAAGTACTTGCCCCGCCTAAGATTGGCGAGGAGTTAGAATGCCCCACACCTGGTGGTCGACTTGTACGCGTTAATGTAGTAGCGGTACAGCCACTAGCTGAAGGCGAAGAAGTTTCTCCAGATCGTACTGTTTTCTTTCGGGTCGATGGTAAACATCGACAGGCCACAGTCCGAGACTTATCGGGTAAGTCCTTATATTTTATCTCTTGCTTACTTTCCAATATAACGTCATACATCCGCGACCCACCTAGTTACCTATCTTTAACATGTTCCTAACAATAACATAGTCCAAATTGGATCAAAGCGTCGGCAAGCTAATCCTAGTATATCGTCCCAAATGGGCTCTCCGTTTTCTGGGATCGTGTCGAAGGTTCTCAAAGAAGAGGGAAGTCAAGTCTCACAGGGTGATGTGATATTGTCTATCAGCGCAATGAAAATGATTATTAACGTCAGCGCTCCGTCTGACGGTTTCTTGCGTAACTTGGACGTAGAGGCCGGCGGCTCTGTCGAAAAGGGAGACTTACTGTTTGAAATACTTAGCTCATAGTCGGAAACGGCATAAAAAACAATACATCTTTATTATACTTTGCTTGGCAATAGAAATTCTTAGTATTACCTACGTTTGCAAAGTCGTTAGACTTTACGGATGTCCCTTTCAAAAGTTTTTACCATAGGGAACTTTTGTCAAGATTGTCGCCAGTTGTTTAATCCTTGGCTAGCAACTATCGGGTGCTTGGTCAAAGCTTACCGGGGGGGGGGGGAGAAGGGGGTGATAAAGGTTTTCCTAGAATTTCAATTGAATGAAATGTGGATACAATGTACGAATACAAGATACTTTGTCAAACGGCTTCTCACGAGCAGTTGCCAATAGTACCTAAGGTCCGGCCCGTACCGGACTACTTAAAGACAAAGTCATACAATCTAAAGTTTTCAAGCAGGCCAATAGGAAACGGAGATCGATTATCCGAAATAACCTAATGAGGAAAGGAGTTTAAATATTATGTGGCTATGCTACATAACTACCTCTATCGTAAGTAGCAACTTTTACCTTCTTACACATATTCGTCGTATTTACTACCATTGAATGCTTTTTTAACAAAGACTCCGCTAACCTAGGGCTTACGGCATACATGACTAAATATTTCAATGATAGGGAGCGTAGAACTATATTTCCATTTTTTTATTGCCGTATCCACTTCCTAATGGCTATATGGTATCTATTTAGGTACCTAGGTCCTAGGTACCTAACTTAATCTAATATCGACCAGTATAGCCATATACCCTTCACTTATAAAACTAAGGACTATTTGACTTAAGATATGTAGTTTCCTACTCCTCTCCGTACAAATCCCTCTGCCTTGACTTGCTGTTAGGGTCAAGGTACGGTACCTCTGCAATACCTACGGCGCGGTGGCCGTCTCGCTCGCCTAGCCTGTCATAGTCATGGGTCGCAGTGTGGAACGTGCTACGGTTATCCCAGATAGCTATGACGGTTAGCTGGGTTCATTCAAGTTGCAATACCTACTGGTGTTAATGGGCACTTACCAAAGTCGTTTTCGTTCTTCCACTTAAAGCGCACCTGGAAGTCATGGTTTTCTATGAGCGTCTGGGTTAGCAGCTTGATGGTCGCCTGCGACTCATTCTCATTCAGCTCGTTGATGTACTTGGGAAACGCCGCCGCCGCGTAGATGCTCTTCCATCCCGTAACTGGGTTGGTGCGTACGACGGGGTGAACGGCTGCGAAAGTCTTGCCGACGTTCTTCGGGTTGCCACGCGGTCCCTCGAAGATTCTGTCGTTGTGAAATAAGAGACCATTGGCGATGTAGGTCGCCGTCAGGCCTTCGAGAAATTTCTGGTACGGAGTTGATAGACGGTCGTAAATGTGGTAGCCGCTGACCCAGAGGGTGTCACCACCATTCTTAGGCAGTAGCGTCAGTCGTAGGGATGAGAAGTCTGGAGGCACATTCTCGAATTGGATATCCGAGTGCCATTGCTGACTATGCTTGTTGGCATCCTTGTCTCCGCTGTATACCTTCTTGCGGTGGACTGAGTTGATTGTGCTAATGTGCCTGTCTCCTACACCGAACTCGGATGTTTCGTTCAGAATAGGGTGGACATGCAGGCTCGACTCAGCAGGCTTGCCAGTAAGCTCACCCAGCCTCTGGATCAAAAATTTCTGCTGATCATCTGTCAAGTTGTTTTGTGCGCGGAAGAAAACAACACCGCGTTGAGCAACTGGGGAAGCACCGAGTTAGCCCGGTTACAATCTTGATAAATCCATTTCTAGTAAACTTACTAGTAATTCCCAGGTCGCGGATTAACTCATCAGCATTCTGGGCGTTGATAATATCATCTACAATGTTCACATTGTTGAACTCTCGACCGATAGCTGGCGTGCTATCATCATATGAGAATTTCTCAAGGACTCCTGAAAGCTTAAGTGGCTTCGGATATTGAGTCACACTCTTCCCCAGCGAGCCCATGATGAATTGATAAAATTTGAAGATGATAAAAGAGGGGTGGCTATGATTGATACAGCTAGACAGATGTCACTTGTTGGATAGTGTGGTAGAAGCTCCTTAATACGGTTGATTGATACCTTTATATACACCTCTAACTCTTAGAATTGTCCGAGTTCTCGATGTAGTTGCATATAAATCGGCCTCCTATCGGCCTCAACATGCAAAGGAGCATAATCCCTGCGGTCTTAGTCTTTGATTGAGGAAGAAGGAAGCTTCCGCCTTACCGCCTATATGCTAACCTACACCAAGAAGCAGCCCTCTAACACTTTACCATACGATAGAAGAGGCCTAGTAGACTAGCGCCAAAGCTGTGCCGTCGACAACTGGCAAACCATACCGTTGTATTAGCCGGCTTCTACCCAAGTTAGCCATTATACTACCTCCTTGATGTTGTTAATCCTTCGCTCGTGTCCGGCCGGACGGGTATTATCATTTGCACAGATGATTACCTACATAAAAGTTTTATAAAAAGATGTCAATTTATTAATATGTTATTTTATTAATCGATGATACTATTCTAAATAAATGTAAATGGTTAAAATTCATTTCGTAACAATTACTGTATTATTCTTATTTCTTTAACTTTTAATTATGTAAGGTATTCATATGGCTTATACTATTTCCAAGTAGCAATTAGTATAACGGTCAGTATTTAGTAAATACGACATGTTACACGAGCATGTCGAATCTCTTGGACTTAGCCAGGGACCCTAGCCAGTGGGTCAGTACCTAATACCTTGTAACTCAGCTCAACTGCATGCCCGGGTTCATTGCATGTGCATGCATGAGCTAAACCAGGTTGCCAGAACCAGGGGGTATATATGGGCTGAGGGGGAGGGATGTAGATATCTCATGCATTCCTACGAAACTGCAGGATACAAGCATTTCCATGACCAACAGCATAAACGACAAACCAACTAAATATTCACCTTACATATGCATGGGGTGCATGCCCTATAGGGAATACCATGATATCGATGAGCCAATTGAACACAACGTCGGTTTTAGTCCAATCCTGTGACAGACAAGACCTTGGAACGAATAAGCAGGCATCTAGGAATAGCCTGTCTTGACACATTTTTTTATGATATGGCGGTATGAATAGTGTTCGGAAATCATCCTCAGCTTTCCGAATATCTTGTTTCCAAGTTAATCTGGATCCAGTACTTCCATGCTTAAAGCGGCGACAACTATCCTTAGACGCTCGAGTAGACTTGATTCTGGCCTCGCTTATAATGCCTTGCTTACCATGTTTTGCCGTCGATAGCGAGGCTCCGTATAGTGTCGGAGTAGGGAATGACCTTCCTATTAGAGTCAAGAGGAAAGAACTATGCAAGAAGCTGCTGCTTCAAGGTGGCTTTTTCTTTCTGGCGAATATCTTAGTTCACCCGATAGCGAGAACGGTGACCGTAATTGTATTCAACCGGGTTTAGAAGGACGGAATGTTGTGAGCGGATCAGGTCATGATGCAATCATAGTTTAGAATCCGGCTCCCCATCTTCCATGGTCCCATATTCTGGAAATGTCATGAGACTGGCGTAATATCGGGTTGTGTCATCGTAGCTCAACCAGCATGCCCTCCTAGACTTATGGTATTCTCTCGCCTTCTTCTATTCCCTCCCCATAATACTAAAAAGCTCATCCTTGAACCATTGTCGTAGTAAGAATAGATATATAGGCTCAACAATCAGCCGTTGTTATATATCGCGGCCTTTTTCATTGTTAGCTCATAGTATCAACATAGAACCTAGAAAATATGAGTAGTTATATACAAGATGAAATTAAAATTTCATCTTTGGCTATTTGTTTATATTTGCTCAATAATAGATATTTTATGAGCTATCTACTAGGGATTACGTTTTAGATGGGCCACCCGTCGTTATCTAACAGGTGACCTCACCTTGGAAACTATACTACAAATATTCTATCGTTATTAGTGAATCTGAATGAATGCTACTAATCGATGCCGCCTTCCAATTTATTATATCATTATTCTATAGGCTGTTTTAATATATACGGTCCGAAAAGCCTTTCGTTCACCTTACAGGTAGTCTTTTAACTTTATGGAATAGAAGACATGGGAAAGTCGTTATTTGGGTTCAAGAAGTTCTTCGATGCAGTATTTCGCGATAACCTATAATAAATTGGGATGTAATATAGTATTGTTTTGCCAAGCGTTATTTCAGTGTATTTCCATTCGGATGTTACTATGACCTAGTGATTAACAGATTAAGTTGAGAACACGCCGATTTATAAAGAAAAAGATTAACAAATAAAATTATGGCAATACGCAGGTAGGTTTCATTTATACTCGTGAGAAACATAGATTTGATAGGGGATAGCTCCACCTTTTACCTAACAGGACTTTTACCCCCTTTACGCTTGTATGTGAAGGCTAGGTATATTTTATCATTGAATTTTCAAGGTAATACTTTTAGAGTTTCTCATAAGATAGAATTATCACTTTAATCGATATTCACACTCTGATGTGGTATATTTGTGCTCGCAAAGCGTATCTAAAAATTCATTTCGTAGACCTACAAGCTTGAGGTCTCATATAAGCCTACTAACAAATATGTTGATTCCTAGCTGTTATCTCTTAAATCTCATAACTACTACCTAGATTAAGGCTCTATGTTGACTCAGTGAGTGTAATTAGAAAAATGACTAAGCCAATCGGAGTTTTTAATACCAATAGATTGGTATGTAACCCTTTGGGTGTCTGTCAGTTTGGGCCCTGATCTTCATTGAGATACCAATTGGAACCTGGTAAACAGTAGCTTATCGGATACTTTTTAGCAAAGGTAGTAATTGGATGTCTCTTTCTTCGCCACGTGGGCTTCCATCCATTTTAGATGCGCAGCTAGAGCATCTCATGTGAGTACCCGGCTCACTCAATCCCTTGACCCCTGATGGGCGTATTGGGGGTAACATCAATGGTACCTATTTTCCTAAGTACCTAATTCATATATTATGTTGCTCTAAGATTCTTACTAGTTAAAATCAATGTACTTCAATTATATTCTTACGCTCATTTGTAATTTTCTAATTACAGCTTTACTCTTTAACTTCAAAACAATGGGTTTTAGTACTAGATATTAATTGAATATTTTCAGTACCTGTTTATATTTTAATAATGATTTGTAATGGCTTTACCATACCAGAAGTTATACTGTCCCAGGCAATAATCGTAAACTTAGAATAAGAGATTAATTTCAAGTCGTCCTTTTAACGCGTGAATATGATTTTGACTTGTATATCTAAGTGGTATATCGGTTACCTAAATTATGAAGTGATATGCGTATATCGGTATATCGGGCTACCCCAATTCTCACCTTAAGCACCCAAATTGTAATGATGATAGCGTAGATAAGGAGTTATACAATTGATTACTTGAAAGCTTGCAAAAGATTTATATTATAATACCTTCATTAAGGGAAACAGACCTGGAATATTGTATACTATATAGCATCCTTTTTAACTTATTTATAACACTTCATAGTCTTAGACAGTGTTCAAGTACAGCGATGTGTGATAGAGATTTAACAGCTTCTATTGTTCATACGATACCTCTTAAATAAAATATACCGAACTAAGCAAGAATCTAGTTATGCCCTAGTAGGATTCCCGCCCACTTGTAATGTTTCCCTAATTATCAGAACTTACCGAGATGTTAACCGCAAGAGAAGACATGTCCTCGTCATGCGGCATTCCCGGACCCCTCACATATGAGGGATAATATTTTAGATAGATATTTCCGAAACATGCTTTGAGTAAGCTGCTTTTATAGTATATGAATTGACTATGAGGAGATAGTATATTTATCTCATTGGTATTTCATAACCTCTCACACAATGTCCGGCAGCGAAACCCAAAGTAAGAAGCCTGGCAGCTTCCAACTCCATCTAATTGTCGTCGGAGCAGGACTAGCTGGCCTTGCTGCTGCCATCAGCACGCGTCTTGAAGGTCACCGAGTTACAGTACTAGAGAAAACTACCAGGCTAGAAGAAGTTGGTGCGGGGCTGCAGGTTACCCCTAATGCAAGCCGTTTGTTCCATCATTGGGGAGTTTTCGATGAACTAAGCTCTAAGGCTGCTGTTCCGTCGTATCTAGCAGTTCGACGATATGATGGTACGCGTATCCTAGCTCGTGAAGATCGTTATCAAGAGAAGATACTCGAGCGATACGGAGCTCCATTCTGGGACCTCCACCGTGCGGACTTGCAGGAAACGTTAGTGCGTCGCGCTCGCTCACTCGGTGTCGATATTCGGCTGGGTTTTGACGTTCAACATGTCGACTTTCAACATGCCGCTGTAGTTTCACTGGATGGCCAGAAGGTACAAGGCGATCTAATCCTTGGTGCAGATGGCTTATGGTCGCGCACGAGAAGTTTCTTGTTACAACAACAGCTAACACCGACGCCAACTGGGGATCTTGCATATCGAATTATATTAAATTTAGAGGACATAAAGGATCCGGAATTACGGGACTTAGTGTCCAACCCATCTGTCAATTTCTGGATTGGTCCGGAGTCTCACGTCGTAGGCTATTCACTCCGACAAGGCCGGATGTATAACCTTGTTTTACTCCGGCCTGATGATCTTCCAGAACATGTGAGCCGCTCTGCTGCTGATGTGGATGAGATGCGGAAGCTGTTCGAGCCGTGGGATCCAATGTGAGTTACCTTTGAACTTTGGCTTTGGTATCTCTTTTACTCACCAAGGCCTACAATAGCCTGAACAAGTTGCTAGCATGCGTGAACAAGGTGGATAAATGGCGACTAATGCATAGTAATTATATACCCTTGATATACGTCTATGGGATATAAGTCTAATATGAACGGCATCACTTAGTCTCCCCTCTGGATACCTGGGTGAATAATGAGGCATCTTTCTTATTGGCGTGAGTTGTGACCCTCCACTCCCTCGTGACTCCCTAATAGACACAACTAACTTTCCTAAACTCAGGGGTGATGCATGTCATCCAATGCTCCCGTATCTTGCGCAAGGAGCCAACTCCTCCTTAGAAGACGGCGCTGTCCTCGGTCGTCTTCTTAAATACGTAACTAATCGCGATAAGCTAGCCCCTGCGCTTGGGCTATATCAACAGCTACGAAAGATTCGGGGTGAGGCAATAGCAAAGGAAGCATTAGGTCAGGTTAGTTAGAAAATACTAGGAAACGGGAAGATTTATATACGATATGCTAATTTGAATATGACTAAAGAGGGATTCATTCCATTTGCCTGATGGTCCCTCTCAGGAGCAACGAGATGCTATCTTCCTCGCAAGTTTGGACAAGGAGCCACCGCCACATTTCCCTAGCCGCTGGTAAGATTGAAAAATGACTTTAGTTGTATAATAAAATTTATAAAACTAACGCGAAATTCACATTTAGGACCTGCCCCACAGTACAGCCGTGGCTGTATAGCTATGATGCTGTAGTAGAAGCTGATAAGGCTTATGAGACGAATCCATTCTGATTTCCACAGCAGGGTTACCTATGGTTATATTTTTTTTTTACTTAGCCTACATAAGATCTACTTCGGTACATATACAGTCCATTTTAAACCGGGAATTTGAGCTACGTCGGTTTACCCTTTTAGATAGATGTATGGTATTGTTTTTAAAGACTGAAGGTATCGCTAGAGTTAGAATTCGATCATGTGTCTTTAATAGAATAGACCGCTTTCTAGGCATTGCCCCTCTATATACATCAATATCAGTATACAGTATTAAATAGCGATAATAACCATGTCTATGACTTTTAACGACCCATTTGAATTTGATCATGTTTCAACCTAAGATTTCCTATGGCATGATGAAATTCCGCAATGATTGCTCAAGTCCCAACACCGACTCATCCAAGTTATCCAATATTAAGGGGGCCAGTCTATGTAGAGGACACCAGCTATTAATATCACCACTCTTTTCGTCCAATCTCTCCGTCTTGATTCTATCGCGAATGTCCCCCAACCCCTCCTTAATTCTCGTTAACATCCGGATAATTAGCATTCCTATAATAAACATCTGCTCTTCTTCAGGGACCTGAAACTCATTTACTGTAATCTTCATTGGAGGGGCTGTTATTAGGGGACCCTTCGAATCATGTTGCAACTGCGCGCTGCAGTTCACTTCATTAGGGTCTTTGGGGGATGCCTTCTTAGTGCCGTCCGATGCCACCTTAGGGACTCCGACTTCAGAAAATGCCACCTTGCTGTTCTTGGGCAAGCTTTCAATAGGCTCGTGATCCTGTTTCTGATACGTGAGGAATTTCCACACACGTTTTACCACTGTGCCAATACTAATAAGCAACAATTGTAATGCGCTATGGTCTTCATCGTCCCAACATAACTGACAACTCATATGAGATTTCCACAGACGCAAGCATTGGTTAGCTACATCCAGCGTGATGACGATAAAATGAGGGTCGTGAGTTCGGTCTAGTTCCTTTACATGACATAAGAACTGGGTATGTTGCTGGAGGCAGCTGCACCGAGTCAGCTCACTTCGATGTCCAAATTCCCGAAAGTTAGGTAATAGGACGTCGTTATTGTATATGATTTGAGGGTCGTTTTGAGCAGTATTAAGCTGCTGTGCTTTTATAACAGGAGACTGTTGTAATTGATCCATAGCCATCCATGACTCTTCTTGGTTATCCTACATGTGATAAATTGAAGTCAGACTTACATAAGTAATCGATAATCTCGAAAATGGGCAACTTACCTTTGCGAAAGAGAGACTAGTTGCCGTTTCACTTTCCCCAAGACTAGCTGAGTCTTGGCTAGGAATTGTCTCTGAGCTAGACAACGCATATGATGAATCAGAAAATGCATTCATGAGCATGTCTTCAAGGTTCATTGGATCGTCTTGTTGTGATTGGGCATTCTTCGGAGATCGTTGAGCTATTGCCGTAGGAGGGCAACTATTTTGGGTTAATCTCTTTGTCCTGGTGGTCGAATCGACTATTTTGTTCCTAGCTGCACCCTTTGGAGGGCGACCAAGTCGGTTTGAGATACTATAATGACATTGGTCCCCCGACCTTACGCAAGATATACATGGATTTCCTCTGGAACACTTTATCTTGGCCTTATAGCAACTGTCGCAAGTAGCGCGTACTTTATAAGCGAGAGGTATCTGCGATCGCATTATGAGACTGGATTGTATAAGAGGTCAACTTGAATCGTTAAACTGACGAGATGCCCACTAGCTATAACTGTTGCCTGTATCAAAAGCTGTGTAAGGCGGTTTCGACTATGTACTATCCAAGCTCAGAATAGCGAGAGCTAAATTCCCGTACCATTGTTATAGCTCTCCCAGAAAATTGGGCAAACCCCTTGCTAAGGAGTTAAGATATCGAGAGGCTCTCGGGATCCGATTTAAAATATGCCATATGTGGTAGTATTCCTGAAAAATGGCAGGGGTGTCAGCAGTTCCGATTGACTATCGTCCTATTTAGGAAAGCTTCCCCACGATTCTCCATAACGCTTCGGAAGCAACCGGATTAGGACTTCGTAGGAAAGTCAGATAAATAACCACCATATGGAAATCATACGTCATAGTTGGGACAAGAAAATGTTGTAGTAAGTTAACTTCGAGTACCGCAGTGAGCTCCAGCTTAAATAGCATCCTAATGAGTATATTCCGAATAAAAACTAGAGCCTAATGATAGTAACTTTGGGAGTTCGTTCTCTGACTATTGCTTAATTGATGATGAGTGAGAATAATCCTACTATAGGAAACCCCCAATAAGCATCTGGAATAATAAGAATAAGACTTCGCCGCTGAATCGAAGTTATTCATGCTCCAAGACGAATTCTAGACTTCCTGTATCTAAAAGTAATCCCCTGATCACCCTATCGTAATCCAGCATGACCACCGAACCCTGCAATGCTATTCATCGATCGTATACCCCTATATGACAGCATTTCCTCAGGCGGCGTCATACTTTCCATATCTATAATACATCATTTTACATTATTACCCAGTTTATATATAGCATGGGATGGTGGTTACTCACTTTCTCTCTTGGCCTGACTGCTTTCAGATGTATCATGCCATAGCTTCAAGCACCATGTGGCGACCAGAGCGTCTCTGGTATCCGTTTCCATTGACGCGGTGATGACAAGCCTATGTTGATCACCTTTATCATCCTCGTATGCCACCTGTTTATTATTGGAGTCGGTCCATATGTAATGACCGTTTGCCCATTTCTGCTTGACATTAAACAGAAGTTCAGCATTCTCATGGAATAACGGATTGTCTGTCCAACTTCTTCCCGAGCTCACTAGGACCTTGAATGTAGTCTTCCCGAGCCGTGACTTGGACGTTTCCAAACTAATGTTGCCCAACGTGTTGCGCGACACGGATGTGAGGTAATAGGGAGGAGTATCGGTCCGGTATTGAGCACCTAATGGATGCGCAAGGTAAAATATATGTTTATTATGACTCTTAATAGGGGTTGATGATTCAACTTCCAACGAATCGTTGTTTTCTATCTTTTCGAAGGTTATTGATGTAGCCTTCTGCGGGATGGCGGTCACATCCCGGCCTATCTGATAAAGCCAATTCGTAGGTTCAGCCTCAGATGCTATGTATTGGTCCTTAAGCACCAGGGTTGTCGGTTCCAGGCTATCTTCACAAAGTCGTTCAGTCGAAGCCATGTAAGAGAACGGGTCTTCAGAGCTTAACCCCATTGTCATTGTTGAAAGGTATTAAATTTTATAGTAATTGAGTTTGAGTGATTCTAGATTTTTTGATGAAAAAGGATAGAAAAGGATAAAAAATGAGGCAGAGAAAACCCCGTCGCTACAACAATCCTGCCTACCTTCTTTTAAACCAGTGATGTGGTCCAAGAGCTCAAAAACGCATCCTGCCAATCAACACCGCCACCATATCATTACCATAAACAAGTTGAAATTACTTAATGCTCTCCGAAAAGGGTCATCTTGAGAACTTTAACAATTCGGCCTTCTATTTTGATAATATTGAAGTATTTTGAATATTGACAAGGGTCGAGAAATGCTGTATACGTGCCGCCGTCATTTACCCAAAGCCTTTTAGACTATGATCATTGAGAAGCTGTTTGGAGAGTTCTACTTACGACAAGTTACATAAATTGTGACGTGGGAGCAAAGCCCAGATTAGCTCGGCAGTGGCATTGATGACTTCTTAGGCATATCAGCGCATATATATCACGCGGACAAGAGCCAATTAGAAAATGCATGGAGGGTTAGCAGTATCATTATCATCAGCTAAATCAAATCTCACTTTTTGTTAATGCAAGTTTCGTTTGCTTAGGTTCTCTTAAAAGATCTGCAGGACTTCTTGTTGTGTTTATTGTTTATTTCTTGGCTTCTTTACCCCAGCACGAACTATTTACAACCAATAGATTTTGACAATTTCATATCGGACCCTAGTAACTGAGCCACATTTCTTTTTCAGCTCGCATCCATAGGACCTCATTGGTCTAGTGGCGCAGCGCATTGCGCCTTGGAATCTTCTAAACTTCATTGGTAACACAAAAGCACAGCCGCAATCAGGGGAATTCATTCCTAGGTAATTATCTACCTCCTATACATAAAGACCCCATAAAGAACCACAATCAATCTGATGACGTGAACATTGAAAGAGCCCATGCTCATCTCATGATAGCAACTAGCTATCTCAAAAAAATATAATAAAATCAAAAATCAATTGTCATGCAGAAGCGAAGATCTCATAAGAAATCCCGCAACGGCTGCCAGAACTGCAAAAAATGGCATACAAAGTGTGACGAGCAAGGTCCGCCTTGCAATAACTGCATACTTCGAAAGGCTACTTGCGTCTACAGTCGATCTAAAACTGAAGCTTTCAATGATGGAACATCTTTATCTATGCGTCCCAAATGCGGAACGGTAGCAAGATGTCCTACTAGTGTGGAACGACCACGAGGTGACTTAGGGGCAATATGTGCGACATACGGAGGGCCTACTAGGCTTCTAGAGCTTGAATTAATGAATCAGTGGTCAACGCACACATACAAATCATTCTGTGGTATGCAGGAAGATGTGGAATACTTACAATCAATATTACCACGGACAGCCCTCAACTACGACTACATGCTGAACTGCATATTTGCTATATCATCTTTGCAAATAGCGAGAACTGTCGGGGAAGCCAACTCCAGGAAGTACGTCACCGCGGCACTTGAATACTATAATCGAGGCAGCACCTCATTTCGAGCCCAACTGGGGAGTATGAACGCCGAGAACTGTCACGTCCTATACATGTTCTCCGCCATAGCCGTTGCCGTCCACCTCTCAACGCCACAACGTGCTACCAATATACTCGACCTGACATCATTAGCCTTCGACCTAGTCAATGGTACCACCAGTATCGGCATGTTAGGGATGCCATGGCTTCTTAACAGCCCCTTCCCCCTACGCGCCATGCTAAGCCGCTTGGGTGCATCGAAAGATTTAATAGATCCAGATATTAGAGCCGCCTTGGATAGGTTGCTCGAGCTCAACAATAAGCAACACGCAGGTACACCGAAACCGATGGAAAGCATCGAAGAGACGGGAATTATCACCGTAGTACACGACTACGAACTATACCAATTAGCAATCCAAGGCCTAGAGATGGCTTACGCTGAGGAAGCAGGGGGACTTTTGGAGGGATTCGGTTCTGGATTTCCAGCAATTGCAGGGAGGAAATTCTCATCACTCGTCGGCAGGCGAGATCCGTTCTCATTGCTCATTGTCCTGCATTGGACTATATTATTAAATGAAATGGACTGCAGGTTTTGGTGGGTGCAGTCAGTAGCAGCGTCACTTGGCCAAGAGATTGCAGATTTCCTACGGACCGAGCACCCTGCTTTAGCCATAGAATGGGCCGACGCTATGTCGTGGGCTTTGGGTCGGCTTGGCTTGCTAACGTCTCGATCGCGAGAGTTGTCATATAACCAAGAGTCGATTGAATGGGAACAGACGGAAAGGGCATCCTCTCAGCCGATAATACGATCCAGCCAAATTATTTTTCGATAGAATAATCCTAGAGGGCTTGATGGAGAAACTAGATACACTAAACTCCGTTGTCCATTTAAATATGGGCCATCTCTTATCCACTTACTTGGCTGTTGATAGTTGAGTTGCATATCATCTCCACGCAGTTATGTACCTCTTAGATACCAGGCACCTTACCTGGGAGGTAGATAGAGACATCAATACTCCAACCATATAAGCTAACCAATAATTTTTTACGTTGTGTTACTTAAAGAGATGGGTGGTTATATTATAAGTCTAGGTAGATTATGTCAGTTATAAAGGAATAGTACAAAAGTGTCTGCCCCCTAATTGATCTATCAAAATCGACCATTCTATATGCACTTTAGGTGCCGTTTTATCAAACATTCTTCACCGGACTTCATTCGGCTATGGTAGCCCTTCAAGAGCTGCAGACCCTCAAGCAATATGATACTGGCAATACACCTCCACTCTGACAGGGCCCCTACCATACCCATAAGTCTACGCTTTTGATACTTCATTCTTCTTCCTGATGTCCTTCCAGCCGGTTCCCCACGAAAAGACGAAACAAAGCACACCCATTCCAGCAGTCATGTAAAAGACGCGATCAATGCTCTTCGAGTATGCCACTAACACATTAGCTATTTCAGCCGAGCTAATAATCGACCGGAAACCAGTAGCGCCGGCATTAATAATGGTTTCGGGGTCGACGGAAGGCGCATATTCGGGTATGAGCGTCTTTAAGCTATTGGAAAATATGGTCTCGGCAAAGCTAAGAAATAGAGCTCCGCCAAAATTCTGGGAGAACATGAGAAACGCCATAGCGATGGAAATTTGAGCGGGCGGAAGTGTATTCTGGACAGCGAGAATCGGCTACGAAGAACAATTAAGAGTTAGCGAGCTATTAAAGATGTATATTCACAGGACAGGAAAGATAGGTCCTACCATTTGCATCCCCAGGCCACGACCGACTCCGTGGATGATTTGATAGCCTATCCACTCCCCTGTCGATGTCGTAGGGGACAGAGTAGATAAGATTCCGTTGGCAATTGTCACCATAACTGCTCCAATAAGAGAAAAGGGGAGATAGTAGCCGACCCTCCCAACTATCATATCTGTTAGTAACAGAAGCGTTCTAGTAGTTATTTCACTTACCTAGCCAACCAGACAGAACAGATGTGAAGAGCTGACCCAGGATGCTTGGGAGAAGATACACACCACTTAACAGCGGGGTTGCTCCCTTGACACCCTGGAAATATACAGGCAAGTAATAGGACAAGCAGAAAAGCTGGGACATTAGAAGTCCATACGACAGGCTACTTGTCCACACCGTCCGCTTCCTGGTCATTGAAAATGGAATCATTGCTTCGTCTCCTTTATAATATTCCCAGGCTAGAAATACGACAAAGGTAATACCGGCACCGCAGAAGAGCCCAATAATTTGAGAACTATTCCATGCGAACTGGAACCCTCCGTATTGTAAAGCAAGTAGTAGTTCGATAGCTGCGGGCGCAAAGAGAACAAATCCTATGAGATCGAGTTTCGAATGGAGTGTACGGACAACCGTCGAGGCTTTTGGCTTGGACATTTGTTCGGGAATGTCGACGAAGACTAACATGATAGCGACGAGACCGCCAACCGGGAGGTTAATGTAAAAGCCTAGTATTAGACTTCGGTCAGATAATTAATACATGAAAGCGCAGGAATCTTATGACTTACACCATCTCCACGTTGTGTATTGTGTAAGTGCTCCTCCGACCAAGGGTCCCATTACAAGGCCAAGGTTCGATACTAATTAGAATTAGGTACCTCTCATGAGTATACAATTTCAAGAAAGGGAGCTTTTGGTTTAAACATACTACCATAAACAAATCCCATCAAAGCTATTCCATCCGTTAGTTTATCATGTACTCAATCCCAAGTACATCAAGGACACTTACTTGGCCTCTTCGCCATAGGGACACCTCCAGCGAGGATAGTGAAAGCCCCATTCATGATCCCCGAGGATCCCGCTCCAGCAATTGCCCGTCCGACAATAAGCATTTTCGAAGAATTTGCCACGCCGCAGAGCAAGGATCCTAGTTCGAAAATACCGAAGAAAGTCACAAACGTCCACTATATATAAACTAGGTATAAATAGCACGATCAAATAAGATGTAGGGGATCTCTGGCTACTGACCTTGGAGCTGAAATTCATGTATATCTTGCCTGTTAATAGTTGGAGAGCTGCACTAGATCTACGTCAGCGGATTCTTTGATACGAGAACAAGAGATCACACCTTCCAAGCTGATACGCCCCTCCATACCAACCAATATCAGCAAGAGAGTGGAATTCACTCGTGATCCGGGGAATAGCCTAGGATCCCTTAGCTTCCATGTAAACTACAGACATTGGGTAGTACCTACCGTAGCTACTATAGACGTATCAAGCATGATGAGAAGACAGACGAGGGTGATGGCAGCCGTGACGCTAAAAAGTTTGAAGCCAGTTAACCACTGTTCCTCACGGGTCGTAGATGGTCCATTTGGTTCATTCGGCCTCGGATTACCATCTTTCTCGGATGAGGGAGACATTTTCTCGCGTTCGCCTTCTTCTAAAGATTGTCGCCTAGTAGATGATGAAGATGATGCCGACGCCATTTTGTCAGGAGACATTATGTGATAGGGAAGCAAAGAATCGCAATATAAGAAGCTACATTTTACTAACAGGCTTAATTAGACCCGTTCAAAGGGTATTTATAACAACCAAGAAGTCCATTGCGAAATATAATAGTCGAGACTGACAAGAGGGCATAAGGGGGCTCCTCGGATTTCGCGGGTCCAGTATTCAAATCCGAAAATCGAAATCCGACGCACCAATCATTTACTTCGCTACATCAATCTCAATTACTCTATACTCCACGTCCGGATCATTCCAAAGTAACTAAGCGAGGATATCTCTCGCGTAACTGGATCTTCATTAGATACATCTTCTTCTAGTGTAGTCGGGCTTTCTAATCGTTCCGCTCATACAGCACTATTGCAAAAGTTACCCCGAGATTCATAATTCCCGATTACCAGTGGGGACAAGACTCCGATTCCTAGTACATGCGATCTTAGATCCATCGTATGTAATGCAATGAAAGCTAATGTGCTCCCTTTCTATTTTATAGTGAAAGAAGAAAAGATGAAAGTAGTAGCCCAACAATCTGAGATCATCGATGTACCTGCGGTACCCATCTCTCGGTCCTTAATATATTACGCAGTGGCTAGTTCGGAGGAATATTAAAATCTGTAATCCAGTCAATGTCTAAGAAGTCCATTCCAAGGAAGTCTTGCAGAGAGATATCGTCGAAATTTTGCGGCGTAGTAATATTAGAGAGCGCAAGTTCTTTTGATCGTAGCTCTGCTTCCCATCCTGGTCGTAAAGCCCGAAACATCTGTGCGGCTCGAAAAAATATATCCCTTTCCTGAACGCCCCTGTTATCTAGACCACCAAGAACTTCCACCTGTTCCATATTGCTAACGACGCGATCTAAGATGATAAGGGGTTCCATTACCCCAGCACCATCTCCGATGTACGCTGGATCGCTCATAATTCGAAGTCGGTAGAGTGTGACTAGGCAGCGCAGCAGTTGCGAAAGTATTGAAGACGGGAACCCAATATAGGTATCTGGTGTTATTGTAAAAAAGACATCAAACCAGGATTTTATCGATGTAAGGCTCGCATTGACAGTTTCTTGCTGAGACGTCAATGGCTTGCCGTGAAGAAATGGCGAAAGTGTGGTCTCTAACTCCGCGCTGTATAAATGTAGAAGTAGCACCTCTACCATAATGTAAGCAATGGAGTTTAAACCGGTTTGTATGGTAACCTACCGTTCTTCTGGAGTTTATGTAGGATGCTTTCTTTGACGTCCTGCAATTGTGAATATAAGCCTTCAAGATATGTATGGGTGGGCTCTCTCGCTCCATCATACAAGGCCTGCTGGTTTGTTTTCTCGATGATCAACTGTAGCTGTACTTGTTTTGTAAGTACCTTATCACTTGGACATTCGCTGTCGTCACTTAATCTTTGGAGGCAGTCATCCATGTGCGGCGTCCAGCGTAGCGCGTCGATTTTCTGCAGAAAGGAAGATATTCTGTGAGTAGTGAGTTTATGATCTGAACACATATTAAATGGTGAGTATACATTGATGTAATTAGAAAGCAGCTAAGTACAGCTCGCCGTTCCTCCATTGTTCGTGGTGTAGCAGGTCTTGAATACTTCCTATTCCAACACAGCGTCAACTCGGGATCTTTAAGAACTGGTTTACTGAGTCCTAAATCAAACACCAATGACACCGCAAGTTGAGTAAATAGTGAGAGAAAAGGTTCGCGCTGGACTTGGTAGGTAGCCCTGAGAGATATTAGTACGCGACATTTTGAGCCTAGCTAGCGAGGGAACACTATACCAGCCAATGAACGCTAGGAGCCCCAGCAGGAGGTCGATACTCTTTACAGATCGGATTATCATCTCTTGTGCTACGGTTTGGCGTATTTTTTTGCCTAAAATCTGTTGCTGTAACGTCGACTTAGAACCCGTTGCCATTATGCAAAGCCATAAAAACGGCTTTTCTTCCTGGAGCTGACGGGCAGTTGTAGTAGACGGAATGTAAACAAATGGAAAATATTTTAACTTGTAGGTCTTGAAATTCAAAAGATACTCTTCTGCCTCGACTAAGGAGGGTTCATACGAAACCGTATAATCAGAATCCGTAGTCTGGATCATTATATTGTAAAGATGATTATTTGGGTCAGTGGAAGGTGACCCTTCTTTAGATTGATGATGAGAGTCGGCATTCAATTCTGCCTGGATACTGTTATTAGGTGAAGAGGTGCCCATAGAGGCTGAGGGCCGGGGAGATGCAACGGCGGAAGTACCCGATGCACCGGTTTTAATAAGTGATATCAATCCATCTAGCTTCTCTTCAAGCCGTGCCGTCTTCTTCGTTTTGGTCACGGCAGGCCGTTTATGGTTACGTCGCCGAACCGACTCTCCCGGGCGACATTCTCTATTTAGTCGATAGCACCTAGCCCTATTAATTGTCATATCTTGAAGGAGAGAGGTGAAACTATACCTACCTCTCACAAGGACCTCCAACTGGACGAATAATACACTTGCACTTGGACTGGGCGCAGCTCATACAAGCGTGACCGTAAGGTGCCGGAGTACCGGAAGGGGTTAATGAGTTCTGATCCATACTAGGCTATCGGAATATTGATACAAGAGGAAGATACATTAATCATACTTTAGGTTACTGGAGAGGTAAAATGTATATATAAATCCATATTGCTAGAAGAGAGCTTGTGTGGATGTTCCTTGATGATCATGAATAATTCGTTAAAGTTCAATTCAAGTAAAGTACCGGCTTGTCGCCGTAAATATCATAAATAGGAGACAGCTTAATAAGCAGTATCGATTGGATTTGATTGGACAATTAAGAATTTATGTATTGCACATCTTTATGAAGCGTAATAATTATGAGATGCAGATATCAGCTGGCAGAAGTGGCTGGACAGGTGGCACACAGCTGGTATACAACAGGTCTTGAATCTCTAGGTTAGCCAATTCAATACGTAACTCTGTATGTATCGCGAGGCAAAGAGTCAAAGTATATGAAGTCTACCTTAGATAAGCCAACTTATTATATTTATCTAACTTCATCCCATTAGTCTCCAGTGTCTTGAACCACCTCATCTTGGGTTAAGTTAGGTAGTTTATGTCCATATGTACCTAATTTGTTCCATCAAGGAATATGACTTCGACGTTTAAGCCATCTTATATTCAATAGCATATGTATGATAGTATGCCAAGTGAGTAAAACTCCCTAATAATTTAATACATTTCTATGTCCATAGATGCGAGACGGCCCGCTACTAGTCTATACCCTAGTATATGCCCTATCGAGATGGACAATCCTAGACTCATAAACAACTTACACATTAACTGGGATATAACAACATCTGTATCGTAAGTAGTCACTGGTGTAGGCGAAGATTATTAATATAGCCTTATTAAACGAAGGACTTAGTGGAAGCCTTAAAAAGTTGGTTTTCGTTGGAAGGAGACGAGGCTCAAATGAAGATCTTCCTCTAAATTATTTAATGTAGGCGACTTACACGGTCACTACGACTTTAGCTACGTACATCGTGGGCACCTTGGGAAGAATTCTTGGTCTTACTCTAGCAATTAACTTATATGGTTCCCTACTCTTTTGTAAACTTAGTCATAGATATCGTATAATCTTCTTCCCGTCATTTACAATGCCATAAGTTGCCACTATCACGAGAGGAAAGGATAACATGGTATGGAATATTAAAGATCGGCGCTCCTCGGTGGAAATGACGTTTAACCCGCGGGTCGGACCGGTATTTGATATTTTACCCGGCCGAACGGAGCTCCACCGATTTCCCGGGGAAATCTGGACCACGGTCGAAGACAGGTCTGGCCTTCGTGTATTATGTTATCATCTTCCCGGTTCTGCCCGATGATATTTTACTACTGCAACAAGACGGATTAGGTCCCCTGATGCTAATCGTTATCTCATGTTAGCGCTTGATGACCTCACGAGAAGTAATTGATAACATCTCGACTCTGATTCGAGGGTACATCATTAACGAAATGCCCCAGTTTTTTTTCTCGATATTATAGATGTTGGAAGATGGTAGCTAAATGATCGCATTGAATAATACTAACCGTGCACAAGTTCACGTGGCCGTCCGAGTTTTCTCGTAATCTTAATATTAGGTGTCATCTATTACGTTGTACAAACCAACTAAAGTCGTTATTTTGATCCGGCCTCTATCCATCGTGGCTGAGACGCTTCGTGGTTTACGTAAAGAAGCCAATTTAAAAAGAACCATATGATCTTATCATTTCTTAATCCTGGAGGCTTAGATACGATAGTTATTTGCATAGGACCCAGAATACCCCAGAAAGACGGAAGATGTCGGAATACCTGGCAATTCAACTAGCCCAATTACGGGATGAACTTCGGTAAGGTATAATGGACGAAAGGGGAAAGATACTACTACGTATCCAGGCCCTAGATGAGCCTAGATTTATGAACGGCACGTTGGATGCGGATATGCGACGCAAGGACGATTACGCAGTGCATCTCGAGTCCCAGTCTGTTAATTGGTCACACCGCCGATCATGGCAGCTCGAAAAGACCTTACCCAAGTCCCGAATGATCCCCCATGCAGCAGGGTTAAACGGGATGGAAAATATCGGATCTCTATTCGTGTATATACGTACATTTTCATGCAGGGGCCGTTATAAACAACTTCCGAACAGTAGAAGTTCCTTTCAGTTGGTTTCAATCAATAGCAGGGTTAATAGGTAGTTCGGTATAATCGAATCTACATGTATTGGTAGAGAACTTCTATAAGGTCTGGGTACATAATACCGTAGGGTGAAACCTCGGAAAGTTAAGGGCTTAATATCGAAACATAGATTCTCCGATAAGACATGTGAAAGTTCAATGTTGCACTTCCATAGATGTACATAGGAAGATATTCTCCTAATAGATTTATAACATGCTTAAATTCTTAATAAAGTCGTCTAATGTTTGAATCTAACTACCCTACGATGCGAATGGCCTCGAATATTTCCTTTTTGCCTAGGTAGTTACATGTATAAGTAGTTTTATACCGACGTCATTTCTTTTTTAACTGGCATTAGTTCCAACGTAACTTCATTTAGGTCTTGTATGTATAATAAATAAATTCAATACTCCCGAGGCTCTTAAAGGTACATCATAATTGTACCTAAGCTTGCCTTGTCTCTTGCCCATGTACCCGGGTCTACCCTTCTAGTTAGCTTCTATGTGGGGCTATTGAAAAGACGGGGAAGTACGTACTAGTACCCCGCCATTTGCCGATTTCTCCAACTTCCATTCCCCCTGATTCAAAATTTTTTTTCGTGCAGATGTTTTACAAGTCTGCAGTAACAACAATATGGACAAGATAATTTTCTGGAATCATCGGTAAAGTCTTAGTTACTCGGGTCAAATAGGTAAATACGCGAACTTTAGTGTACTTAAGTTATGTAGATCTTGATGCACAAGCGACGAAAATGATGGGTAAACTCAAGACCGACAGGCTATAATCCTTGTCGGGATATTGATAGGTGCAGTAGGTTACAGGACAATTACAGGACGTTGCAAGGGTTGGGGATTTTGGGGGAGGCTGAGGAAAATAACGGAATAGAACCAAAGTCAATTGCATATGACACTACACACCACATACACACCACACACACCAACTTTTCACCCTTCTAGATGCCGATCCACCTAAATTTGCAAGGTTGTAGACTTGCTAAGAAACAAACTTCTAACCTACATCGTTCAAGATCTTTCACTGCTTACCTTTACGCGCTACGCAACGCAACGCCACAACATCCTTGCTAGGGTACCGAGACAAGAAACAAAGAGAAGTCCTATTCAGCTCTTCTTCCCGATGATGCAGGGTGGCCCGCTCCGGTTTGAATTCGTGCCTCAGTGCCTAATCAATGACAACGAAACTGCTGGCCAGTGGAATGTCTCGTTCAAACTTCGCCATCTCCACATCTTCCTTCTCTCCTATATATCCTCGGGCCCGTGCCATGACTAGTAGACCGAAAAGTTACCTTAAGTCTACTTACATTGCCGGTGTTTTGTCCACTACCCCATTTAATCAAATTAGATATCGATATTCCCCGTTTGTCTTCGGCTGCAATTGTTCCTTCAGCTGCTATAATTGTGTCGTATACCGAAATTCCTCCAGCTTAAGAACCATGAACGACCCAGTTGTCAGAACTGCTTCTCCTTACACTGATCCTACAGTAAAGGGCCCAAAGTCTCAGCAACTCACCAATGGTCATTCCCATTCTCTTCTTCAGCATAACAAGAGTGAGTTGACCTCGAGGAAAACCAGGAGAACGCGTTATTCCTGAATCCGTAACCTTTAAAAACTAACATTTCTATTCTAGTGATTCCCAACAATAAAGTCAACAAGACAGCCCTTCACCCTGGTGGTGTTGAGTGAGTATCCCTTTTCCAATGTACACAATGAACAGAGAGCTCTTTGCTAACCTACCTTTTGTAGACCCCACCAGGAAAGGGAGCACACGGAGCTAGGTACGAGTCAAGTCGTTTAAACTTAATATTCGGCACTACCCGTCCATCCTTTGTTCATTTATCCACTAACATTAAGTTTAGAGGAGGAACTGCATGAGAAGGCACACATCGACTACGATAGAGTTGCCATTGTAAGCTATCTCTATCATCAAGATATGTCTATTAGAAATATAACTAACGAAACAAATAGATTCCTAACCCTTCAGTTGCTGCCCTGTACGAAGATGCTCTTGTAAGATGACCTCCTAGACTAGGTCACGCGACCAACATCCAACCCATACTAATGGAACAATAAAAGGTTTATGAGATGGGCTCGGCTATCGCATCGAGCGGTGCGTTGACTGCCTACTCTGGCGCAAAGACCGGCCGGTCACCTTCAGACAAGAGGATTGTAAAAGAACCGTCATCAGAAAGCGATATCTGGTAAGGATTCCCGTGTCAATCCACATGCATTATAAGATGATAACTAACCTGTTTTCAGGTGGGGACCCGTTAATAAACCCATGGCTCCTGAGGTAAGAGGATATTCGTCGTCATTATACGTTGAACCACCATCAACAAACACACATCTATCTCCCATCGTTTCCCTCTTCATTAATGGACCCCCCACTCCTCCTTGAAGCAAACCTTGCAATGTTAAGATCTCAACCTCTGCTTGGTTTGAGTATGACGACCTCTTTGCGTCACAGATTTTCCAAGTCAACCTCAATAACCATTATATTGAGTTTTTGGTTGGTTGTTACCCCAATTGCCCAGATTCAGTTTGAATCACGCCTCTCGAGAAGTCTCGTAGCGTTTGGCCTAGACCTGTTGAGCTGGAGATAATCCCTGTCATTGGCGTCATCTAAGGCTTCAGACCCCAGGCAGCTCGGCCCAGATCCGGCAATAACCTGCACCCCGCCTATCCGCACTTCCACAAGACCGGGAAATTCTCAGCCCCACAAAGATTCTCACGTGTCAAATTTATCTTCATCGTGATCTAGATCTAAGATGAGTTTGCCATAGCTAACATGAGGATAACTTAGGTATGGAAAATCAACCGCGAACGTGCTGTCGACTACTTGAATACCCGAACAAGAATTTACGTCGTCGACGGTTATGCGGGTTGGGATGAGAAATACCGAATCCGAGTTCGAGTCATCTGTGCCCGTGCCTACCATGCTTTGTTCATGCGCAACATGCTCATCCGCCCTTCGCGAGAGGAGCTGGAGCATTTCCACCCTGATTACACGATCTATAACGCCGGAAGTTTCCCGGCTAACAGATATACCGAAGGGATGACCTCGGGAACTTCAGTCGCCATTAACTTTGCCGAGAAAGAGATGGTCATCCTCGGTACCGAGTATGCAGGTGAGATGAAGAAGGGTGTCTTCACCGTATTATTCTATGAAATGCCTATCAAGCACAATGTCCTTACTCTTCATTCGTCTGCAAACGAAGGCAAGAATGGCGATGTCACACTTTTCTTTGGTCTTTCCGGAACCGGTAAGACAACATTATCTGCCGATCCTAACCGAGCTTTAATCGGTGACGACGAGCACTGCTGGAGCGAGCGCGGTGTCTTCAACATTGAGGGCGGTTGCTATGCAAAGTGCATCGGCCTCTCGGCAGAGAAGGAGCCAGATATTTTCAACGCTATCCGCTTCGGCTCTGTCCTCGAGAACGTTGTCTTTGACCAAGAGACTAGAGAGGTCGACTATGACGACGCTACCCTTACCGAGAATACGAGATGGTGAGTTGACTTCCTCATATCATGTTATGATCAAGCCTAAACTGACAACTTTTAGTGCCTACCCTATCGAGTATATCAGCAACGCCAAGATCCCTTGTCTGTCGGAAAGCCACCCTAGCAACATTATCCTGTTAACCTGTGACGCGCGTGGCGTATTACCACCGATATCAAAGCTTAACAGCGCACAAACAATGTTCCATTTCATTTCCGGTTATACCTCCAAGATGGCTGGTACCGAGGATGGTGTAACAGAACCTGAAGCCACTTTCTCATCATGCTTTGCTCAGCCCTTCCTCGCTCTTCACCCTATGAGGTACGCGAAGATGCTGGCGGACAAGATAGAAAAGCACTCGGCGAATGCTTGGCTCCTGAATACCGGTTGGGTCGGTGCCGGTTATATCCACGGCGGCAAGCGCTGCCCGCTCAAGTACACCCGTGCAATTTTAGATGCCATTCACTCAGGTGAATTGGCAAAGGCTGAGTATGAGACGTACGAAGTTTTCAACCTTCAGGTCCCCAAGACATGCCCTGGAGTGCCCTCAGAGCTGCTCAACCCCAGGACTGCCTGGACTGCAGGGACAGACAGCTTCAGCGAAGAGGTCAAGAAGCTTGGTGGACTATTTATCGAGAACTTCAAGAAGTACGATTCAGAAGCTACAGACGACGTCAAGGCGGCTGGCCCGATTGTTTAAAAAAAAAAAAACACAAGAAGCTCCACGGCATCCTTTCTTATTTTTGATGTCTTCTGTTTTCCATCAGTTTGGAGTTGAGCATCTGGCATATTTTTTTTAGGGAATGACGCATCCGCGGAATGATAACCACGGTCGGTCTGCGCAAATACACCGGATGCGAAACCAGACGAATAAGGGCTGGCTGTATAAATCGAACGCGAGGATACCGAGTAATTGTACACGGGGTAAAAACGCTTTGATGAAGCACTATCCATTGACGGGGTGCAATCCAAATTAGATAGTCTTTTTCTTATGAAAAAAAGAGTTAGGATATAACAATCTAAAGAAATTAGTTCCAGCATTTGATTGTATGAGTGACTTGGTATTAACTGGTTAATGGTTTGAGAACCGTGAACGAACGGCATTTTTCATGTGGCTATTCTGTACTAAACAACGCCTTGATAGGATGTAAATGAATTACCTACCTAATTTAGGTAACTAATTGAAATGAAAATTCTGGTATTGTCTGGTCTTACCTATCTCCTTATACTATGTAGAATGAACACTTAAAACTTAATATATAAAGCACAAACGAAGGAAAAGAATGAAAAAAACTTACATAAAAGGGATGGGCCTGTGCTGCACGTTTATATGCATAAATCCATACATTTCCTCGTTATAGTGTTTCCATATATACCGTGCAGATATACGGTCAGACGGTATTGGAGTCTAACGTAATAAACCTAGATCCTAGTAGATCCTAGTCTTTAATCCTAGTAAATTGAAGTGGGATACCTTAACAACTTCTTTCCCATATTTAAACATACGCGACGCCCCTACATTTATCTACGTTGCGGGTGAAAATATATCTTTCAATGCGATTAGTTCGATCATGACAAATCCGCCAAAATGGACGGAGATTGGGACGAGGCAAGTATTTCTTATGATTATTCTAATTAGTTCGAAAATCGACAGTTACATATGCGAGGAGGGGCTAGGTTTAATTCAGATACTGTCAAGTTACTTCGTTGGATGCAAGGCTGACTCTATTCTATATTCATAGGTTCATCGCATACCTTTTCCACCACCCGGTCTCCGGGCTATGCCAACACCTGTCACCGTCTTAGCCTTCGATACTAGCCAGGAGCTCTTATGGACCGGAAACGAATATGTACGAACGATACCCCTCTAATGGTCCGTCTTCTTATAGCCAGGCTGATAGTTATCATAGGGCCGAGTATCCTCATTTTACGGTACAAAATTACAGCCGTATACATCTTTCAAAACCCATACTTCTCAAGATGGGCCTGTTCGACAGATACTCTTTAACGACAAGGGCGTTATAGCTCTAGGCTCCCGCGGCGTACATATGGCATTGAGAAGAGGTCCACCCTTGTGGTCGATTAGGTAGGTTCCCTTTCCCCCAATTATTCCCATTTTGGAAGGCTTTCGATCAATACTCATTGAGGGAAACGCAGGAACGAGGATATGCTAGAATTACGATGTATGAGCTTCACGTCCAAGGGCACTGCCGAGATTCTAGCCGCCGGAGAGCAAGATAAGATGTTTGTAATCGACATAAATAAGGGCGAGATAACTAAACAAGTACAGTTAATTAATCAGTATAAATTGAAATTGTGTTGCTGCTAATTGCTTATTAGTTACCTACCGAGTACAAATATACAATCATGAGAAGAAGTCGGTATATATGCGCCGCAACCTCTACTGGCGCTGTCCACATAATCGACCCCGTTAGCTTTCAGGTCATCAAAATATGGAACGCGCATACGGCCGCAATTAATGACATGGATGCCCAACACGATTTCATCGTTACCTGTGGATATTCTATGAGACACGGGGGTAATTACATGCCCGATCCGTTCGTCAATGTGTTCGATCTAAAGAACATGATATCTATGTCCCCTATCCCATTCCCAGCCGGTGCAGCTTATGTGAGAATGCATCCTCGAATGTCGACAACCAGTATTGTTATGTCACAGATCGGACAGATGCACGTGGTTGATCTAATGAACCCCAACACTAGCAATGTGCGTCAAGCAAACAACCTCAGTTACTTCTCAATGATAGAAATCGCGTCTTCGGGGGAAGCAATTGCTCTTGCAGATGCTGACTGTTATATCCACCTCTGGGGCTCACCGAGCAAGATTCATTTCGCTGAATTTCCCACTCCGATAGAGACGGCAGACTCCGGGACGGGGCCCCGAATCGAGTTTGATTCTCCTGATGCGTAAGTGTACTTCGGCTTATATGAATTCGTTTGCTGACAGAATACTAGGCCGTTGAGCGCTGTCGGTATGCCATACTATAGAGAAGTATTGCTGTCGGCATGGCCAAGTAATATGATCACAGAAATTGGTGCCCCTCCTGTTAAGATTGACGCACAATTCTTGGCAACGCTCCAAGAGAGAGACTGGGGTTACTTTGGCAAGAATACTCGACCTCTGCGGAGAAATCAAATCGAGGATACCCGAAACACCGAAAATGCCCAAAGCTCTCTAAAACCACCAAAGTTCCTAAGCGAGAAGGCCAGAGAAGCGGCAAAGTCTCCGGCCGGGACACCAGCTCCGGAAGAAGTTATACCAGAAATTCCGCAGATTTTACAAGACAACAAGCTCGAAAGCCTAAAGATCGAGGTCCCCGAGTTGTATCAGAATATTGAAATAAAATATAGTAAATTCGGAATCGACGATTTCGATTTTGGGTAAGTTGATTTGCCGCTCCTATGCTACACATGCTGATAAAAAGACTAGTTATTTTAACAAAACCCAGTACTCGGGTTTACAGAATCATATTGTTAACGCCTATGCCAACCCATTGCTGCAGGTGATGCATTATACCCCATTGATCCGAAATATTGCTCTTCATCACGCAGCGACGGCCTGTGTAGATGAGCTGTGTCTCCTCTGCGAGTTGGGATTTCTCTTTGATATGCTCTACAAAGCAGAGGGAGAGGCTTGCCAGGCATCTAACTTCACCAAAACCCTTAGTTATCATCCTGAAGGTAAGTGGTCGTGTTTATATTCCTCTTGACGGCTTACTGATGAACTTGAACAGCGGGCAAGCTGGGTCTACTCGAGGAGGAACCTCATGCATCGCGGACCGTTATGCTCCAGCACCTAGCTCGATATCTTCTAAGACAAATGACTCAGAACTATAACCTAATGATACAAAATCCCCATTCTCATAGTACAGAGTCACCGCGTCCTGGAGCACTCGAAGAAGTAAGTCCACTTAGTTATGCCTTCTTAAATATAACCTCTGCTAACCATTAGTTCCAGCTCTTTCAAACATCCGCAACTAGCTCTATCAGATGCATGAATTGTCGAAGCGAAACTACGAAAGCTGACCATACTATGGTGAATGAATTAATGTACCCCCAAAATGTAAGTCTGGCTCGCTTCTAGCAAAGCAAATAACCCAAGCTCATTGTCACAGAAATCCGGGCATAGAAACCCAAGAATACGAGGAACAACATTTTCGCAAGTGTTGAAGATGAGCGTAGAGAGGGAGACTACCAACAAAGGTTGGTGTAATAATTGTCATAGGTACCAGACATTGGCTACCCGAAAGACGATACACAGGATACCCAGCGTATTGATGCTCACGACCGCAATTAACAACAATGAGCACCGGAGACTCTGGGCTACGCCTGGATGGTTGCCAGAAGAGATTGGCGTCATAGTAGATAACGGCCAATTCTTCTGTTTCGAGGGTGAAGACTTGAAATTGCATTTGCAGCGGGGGATCCATAATATTTCGGTATATTCTTTGACTGGCCTTGCCGTCAATATCGAGGGTGGTCAGCAGCAGAGATCGCACCTCGTAGCCATGGCAAATAGTAAGTTTCCATATTTTGAAAATTTAGCTATCTGAGAGAAGCTAATACGTGAGTCTAGTCGCACATTCTGCGCCGACGGCCCCCGGCCAAAGTCAGTGGTACCTTTTTAACGACTTTCATGTCAAGCCTATCCCTCCTCAAGAGGCACTTACATTCAATACATCATGGAAGACACCTTCTGTCATTACGTATCAAACCAAATCCGCCAACAATCAACTTGATTCCAGTTGGAAGCAGAATCTGGATTCTAGGCTATTATATCTAGATCTCCAGTAAGTCTACAGTCTTTTAAGTTGCAAACTACCTAATACTAATAATTATGCAGAGCTGATCGAGCTGATAAGACTTATCGAACTTTGGATCGGCAAACTGAGCCGGCTGGACCAGATACGATTGTTGCAATCGATACAGAATTTGTCAAGATTTCACAACCGGAAGTTGAGATGCATTCAGATGGCGACTCGAAGATAATCCGGCCAACGGTGCACGCCTTAGCCAGGAACTCCATCGTCCGAGGCAGTGGCATGGACGAAGGAGTGCCGTTCATTGATGATTATATCACTATCAAGGAGAAGGTCGTCGACTATCTAACCTCGTACTCCGGGATTACCCCCGAAGACTTAGATATAACGACGGCGCAGCAGAGAGGACATAACCTTGTTCCGTTGAAGATTGCGTACAAGAAAATTTGGATTCTCTTGAACCTCGGGTGTAAATTTCTGGGCCACGGGTTGAAGCAGGACTTTCGAGTAATCAACATTCACGTACCGAAAGCGCAAGTCATTGACACGAGCGATCTATTTTTTATCAAGGAGCGCCTTCGGAAACTCAGCTTGCAGTTCCTCGCACATACCCTCCTCAAAGAAGATATTCAGCTGAGCACGCACGATTCTATCGAAGATGCTAGGACCGCCTTAAAGCTATACCGCAAGTATCAGGAATTCAGCGAGGCGGGCGTTCTCGATACTATGCTTCAGGAGATCTACGCGAAAGGGGTCGCCTCTAACTTCAAACCCCCAGCTAAACTAATTCCAGGTGGCAGCGTCCCCAGGACGGATACTCCACCTGTGGACGGGACGATAACGGTCGGGCCAACGACGCCGTCTAGAAAGCCTAGCTCCCTTGTGCCCGGAACACCAGCGTCGACGCCAGGAAGGGGGCTGGGCTCGAGATAGCTCCAGGGCCTCAACCCCGAGCAGACATGTGTGCAATTCTTGGCGCGCATATGCTGAAGAAACAAAACAAGCGAAATCCATCGAGTCTCTCTCATTGAGGACTAAGGGAAGAACTACTTTTTCATCCTGTTCAGCTACAGACTAAGTTTTACGAGTCTGTTTTCGTGCTTATTTCGCAATTGTTTACGAGACTCGTGAGAAACGGCAAAGATTCCCCTATAGCATACGACGAAACTAGATTCTGCTAAATGTTTAAAAAAAGGGGAGTGGATGGTAGAAGAACCACTATGCTAGGTACCTACCTAAGTTAGGTAGTAAAGCGACGAGAAGAAATCAAAATCAATCTTAAATACTAGTCTTGGATAAACTGACTTATGCTTGATCTTTTCTCTATTACCTGATATCTTTTTCATAAATCCTTTAGAGTCTATCGAGTCTTCATTCTTAGTAGTATAGTAAGTCGGTATGCGATCCACACGCGTATGAATAGCAATAATTTTCAACTTGGGTTGAAGTTTCCCTAGAACTACGTTGTCTTCTCGGTCTGGTAGATAGATGAATATCTCCCTTCCTCGAGTGTTTAACTGAAATAGGCGGCTTCAGATAAAGGTGTAGTTATAGATTTTTCAAACCCCTCGATTTTCACTCAAGTAAGCCTCTCATTAAGAGAACATGGTAGCAAGCAGTGTATATCGTCTTTGTACATGGCTTTTGATTTATATCATACATAGGTACATACCTACCTAGGTAGGTACATTATCACAGCCGACCATCTACCTACATATATCGATAGGTACGATGTCGCACCAGGAACGCCCTGATTCAGTCCAGTTCCCCCAGCTGTAGTTTTCCCCCTTCTCCCCACGAGCCAATAATCGCTTCGACATCTATATATATACCTATCTATATATATCTCTACCGGCCGGCTGGCTGGCTGGCTAGGTAACCTACTTCCGCCGCTTCCCCACAACAGCATGGTGCGTCAGATTAGCACGGGCAGCAGTACCAAGCTTATGTATGCTGTTGCGCTTATCCCAGACGGTGGACTTGCCCTCGACGACGGCGACCAGCTCCTGGGCGAAGCGGGTGGCGAACTGGGCGCGGCCGGAGGCGGCGGAGCGCTTGCGGCGCACGGCGTCCAGGATCCACATGACGGCGATGCGGCGCCGCGCGCGCGCCGCCATGGGCTGCGGCAGGTCCAGCGATTGTCCGCCGCCGGCCGCGCCGCGTAGGCTGCGGATCCGGATCAGGGGCGCGACGGAGTCGATGGCTAGGGTTAGGTATAGGAGTGGGTTGAGGGGTAGTTGGTCGGCGGGGGGGCTGCCGGGGAGGAGGGGTCGGAGGGGGGAGACTTTGGGGGCGGGGGTGGTGCGGAGGTAGTTGAGGATCATGGCCATGTTCTGTTTTTTTAGAGAGGTTAGCTTGGTTCTCGTGTTAGAAGAGGAGAAGGGGAAAAGAAGGGAATGGCCGACGTACCCTCTGCGCTTGGCTTAGCTTCCCGTCTTTCATCAGGAGCTTCGTCACCTGCTCTACTACGGGATGGTATCTGTCCTGCAGCTGCTGGCCCTTGCCGACGCGGTCGGGCATGTTGAATAGCAGGCCCTCGTCGTCATCGTCGTAGAGGCCCTGGTTGGCGGCGGCTTTCTCGAGGGCGGCTATGGCTTCGGCGTTGAGGAAGTTGGGCGCGAAGAGCTCGGGGGGCTTGGGAACGTATTCTGCGGGAGTTGGTGGTGGGGTTTCGGACTGTGGTGGTGGTGATGGTGGTATTCTTGTGTTGGTATCGTCTGAAAGTCCTCTCCTCGTTATTAAGAATGGTGTCGGGTATGTTGGTCGTTGTTCCGGATGGGATGGTATTCGGAAAGCGGTTGTGGGTGCTCGTCGCGTTCGTATGCTGAGATTACGGACGGTGGCGGCGGCGGTGCCCCAGGGGGTCAACTTGCAAGACATGATGCCGGTTTTGAATTTGCAAGTAGTTACATCGATTGTAAGGTCAATTCCTACTTCCTCGTCCTCTTCGTCCCCAAAATGCGATATTAGTTGAGTCGTTAATGATTGATGCTACGATAAAAAAAAATGTTAATCTGATAATGCGATTCGGTAGCTGCCCCCCCTGCAACAATCCTAGCGCACAATTAATCCGGAGCACGGACTATTAGGTTTTGATATGCTTTTATCAATTCTATGGATGGAGGGGTTTATCTTATCGTTAAAGTATAAAAGACACCGCCACATATTCATATTTCCATACATCATGGAAACATTCAATCTAACTAAGCCACACTTATTGTTTTTATGATATCTCACTTTTCGTTTGCAGCATTTTTTCTAATTGGACGATCTTGCATATTTTACTTGTCTATTATGCTTAATTTTTCAATCTCGCTTTTAGTTTCCTATCTCCTTTACATCTATTTTATAACCCTTTTTTTCTCTTCTTTTTTTTTTTTTTGCTTTTTACTTTCGCCTTTTCTTTCTCCGATCAAAAATTTCTTCTTCCCGTGTTCCAGTTTAAATCTAGAACAGTTCCACCCCATTAATTACCTAAGAATTAGGAATAGGAATTTAACTTAAGCAAGTTAAAGCCATCGTCTTTTTTTCCCCCTTTCTACCCGTCACACCCCAACAACTCTCCAGATCGTTCCCCCCCATCCATCCTACCTTAGGTACTTTTCCCCCACGCGGGCCCATGGGTAACCGGATTGTAACAGGGCTGCTACATAGGTATTTTATTTTCCTTGGCTTTGACCCCACCATGTCCACGTCGATTATGCGGGTATTTATACATACCATACCTACATACCTACAGCAGCAGCAAACCTGAGGAAGGATTTCAGCCCGCAGCGGCAGAGTCAGTGCATGGGGTTTTTAGAAACCCGCTTAGGAAGCGCCTCTTCTTCATCTCATCTTAATGCTGGTGCTGGTGCCTGTACGGTGGAGACGTGTCCCTCTATGGGAGGACGCCTTCAAAAGTTCAAGACGCCCAGTTTAGGTACCTACCTTACCTACCTTACCTACCTTACCTACCCACCTAACATAGGACATTACTATGAGACATGAATGTCTTAAAACCTTTTTTACCACGCCCAAGGCCTTCTTACTTTGGGCTGTGCCGCCTCGGCGCCTCTGAGCTCACAATGTCTCAGAGTTGCCCATCCTTCGGATGCCATTTCCGCGATGAGAACCGGTCGTGGTCGTATGACTATAGGGTTGCAGGTGATAGCTACCATATGCGAGCTGATAACCCTGTGGAGCTCACCGGTCGAGTTAGGTCGCGGTTCGTGAGGCTACATCTAAGGTTACTCGCCGGTTGGGCTTTAAACCAGATCCGCGATGGCGATGGCGTAATATAATGGAGCACCTGACCTTGCTTTAAAACCGGGAGGTCGTATACTGTGGTATCTTTTTTTTTCTTCTCCATCGTCAGCTTATACCTAGCTGACAATGGATATCTGCAGCCGAAACCCCATCGAAAAAATGGATATATGTTTATGTGAGTGGGAACGGCCATGATGCTCATGCTTACACCCTCGTATTCCTCCTGAACACCGGCACAAACCATGGTATATACTATGTACTATACCATGTACTATACTATATATGATTACTCTACAAAGATGGAGATCATAGGGTTCATAAGGTAACACATTTAGTACCATGTAGGGCAGCTAAACCTAGCACCTAGCTTACTTACGCCTTGTCCCTGGCTGGCGTAGCATCGCGCATTTTGTTTTCATCAGACGAATTTCAGGAGTGCATGCATACGCATACTACAGTAAGCAGGAACATCAACATTAACATTAACACACATGATGCCTATATACAAAAAATGTTTCCATAAGTCTATGTGTCATCACGTCATCGGGGGAAAGCATTTTAGATATGTCGGGTATTTTATCCCTCTCGGTTCCATTGAGAAAAGAAGAACGGAAAAGCAACGACAACATAAAAACTAGGAGATCGACATTATTCATTACTCCTCATCAAGTGATCGCATCCTATCCCAATTTTTTTCCCCTTCCTCCCCTCCCCATCTCTTTCTAGATGACCCATTGCCGTTACTTTTTTTTGTTTTCCCTTTTCCCTCACTCTTTCGAGCATGTCTCAGGCCTGTTTCCTAGTTAGATAGATGAGCTCAACAAAAAAAAAATCCTCATCCTTGTAATTAGTAGGTAGCATAAGTCCACGACTTCTAATACATAGAAAATCGGTCGAGCGATGATGTCGTGTCTATCGATAGTTGGTTTCATGAGATCAGCTTTTGCTTTTTCTCTTTTCCGTCTGTTCCGTTGTAATTTTCAACAGGTCGAGTTGGAGCAGTTGAAACGAAGAGTGGTAAGAGAGAAAATCCAACATAATCCCTCGCGACAAGCGTTTTTTCTTCGAGAACCGACAAAATGGGTCCCAAAAGAAAGAAGAAAAAAACCGAAGTCCTGCGCCTGGTCCTGGTCCTGGTCCTAGTCCTCCCCGAATAATCCCTGTTTTTGAAACCCTTTCCTGGTGATGATCCCCCGCTGTCGTAGTGTAAAACACGCCCTCGCTACCACGAAAAATGGTCGTGGCGGACAAGAATACTAAAAACCTCCAAGTTGTGTCCATTGGAAACCAATCAATGATGAGGAACCTGCGCCGAACCCATAGATGCTAATGTAATTGCTCTCCCCGTCTCTGGGTTTTTTTCTTCTTTTCCTTCTTTCTCGTGTCCTTGCCGTGGGGCAGCCAGATCCTTTCCCAAACTCCGATTTGCCAATATCGTACAGAACAGGAAGTTCAAGTCGTAAAGCGAGGAGACACAACCCCCCCCCCAAAAAAAATTCAAACATTGCCGTCGGAGGAAATAGGGTGTGTCGAGGTGAATCAATCGCGCAAATAGGGAAGGCGATCGAGAATAGGAGCCACGCATGTCAGTTGGAGACCCTTAAATGTCGAAACATGTTCGTAGTCGGTTGAATTTCCCGAGGGGCCGTCTACCAGCTGGCTGATAAATTCGCTTGATTGGAAAGCCAGGTCAAGGCCGCCTCCGCGGCATCTTCCCTAGCATTAGTGATGTTCCTCCCGTCGTACCAATATCGCGCCTCGATTCGCTTGCCGTAAACGGTAACTATACTAGACCAAGCGGTACGACCACCTAACGATCGGAGGAAGATCTGGTCAGTTATCACCTATATGGGGTTAATGAATGTTAAAAAGGAGACCCACCACGCCGATCAGATACGATTTGAAAATGAGGAGCTTGGATCTGGTATTCGCGGCAGACCTCTGGTCAGGTGTGTTAGTTACACTCTTACAAACTTCTATGTGAGATCAGGTTTTCCTACCTGCTAGCCGGTCTTGCCATGGTGTGCCCGAAGCCTGTTGCTGTGAAGACGGCATAGTGATTGGATAGACTCGTAGGAAAGTAATGAGATAAGCTGATGCTTTAGGTAGAGGAAATCTTCTACGATAACAGAGTGTGATAGCCAAAATGTGCTTGATGTGCTTGTATGATATAAACCAAGGAAGAAACTAGCGCTCAAGACCATGTGGGAGACGTGCTATGTAAATACCTTTTATATTCGAGCTAGAATCGGTGCCCTCGTGTTTTCTCGATTGGGAAAGGAGAAACACGGCCAGCAGCATGGACGAAGAATATGAGCTACGTACGCGCATAGGCATCAAGGAACGGGCAAGTAAAATCAGAATTATGAGTGGTGAAAGAGGCAGTGGATGATGTGGCAGGAAAGGATTAGCTAGCGGCCGCCTAGCTGTTTGCGCAACGGTACTGTACGGCTATGAAAGGGAAATTATTCGGCAGAGGAGACGGCATCATGCATCGTGTGTGTGTACGTGGTGGGTGGGTGACAGGTTCAGCTCCAGAGAGGCGTTGATGTGGTAGGAGAGGAGGATGAAGTAGGAGATAAACGACGGCTCTCATCGCCGATATAAGTTACAAGTGAGCATGCCAATTCCTTCTCTATCATTTCCAACTGCTTACTAGGGTCATCATGTCTGAGCGGGAAACCTTGGAAGCAAACATATCCAGGTGGGTTGTCGAAGGATTGCTTTTTTCTCTTTCTTTTCTTATTATTCCTTTCTTTGCTCATGTTTCTTCCTACATCAGCAGCCTCATCAGTGTATCTTCCCCGTGACAGAAAGTTTCGGGGTAGATGTAGCCGAGTGTTATTCTAGTTTGAGTAACAATAATACTATCTTCAAGCACGATAGTAATGATAGGCTATAATAAGATAAAAAGAGAACTTGGGAGCCGATATGATAAAGATTCATACACGCCCCATGCTGACCGAGTAAGGTGAGTAGGGTTTGTTACGGAGACTAATAAAATAAGACAGGGTGTATGTGTATCCAATACGTGAAACGGGTTGATGATACTCTATACGTGATAAATGAGAAAGATAACACAGGTTTTGAAACGATATAGACCAGAAAAGAAAGCGTTAGAATACCGTACCACACATTGTAAGCCAAAGGTTGGGTGGCGGGGCCCTGGAGACCACAGCTTGTGACAGCTTTCCTGAGAGGCCCTCACGAACATGCGAGCAAGAAAGGTAAGGCAGATGGCAGATGGCAGATGGCCGATGTATTGTTGTCAAACTTGACGTAGCAGACCAATCGTCATACCACCCCTCCCCAGTTCGGAGATATTGTGTTGAACGAGTCTCACTGAGCTGTCGTAGGGAATCGATAGGTGCGGAGTATATAATACATACTAGGTAGGTAGTATGATACATAAGATGCATCTTATTACGCGGCTGTATGACAATCAAGTACTGGGTGGCTGATCAACTTTTTGACTTATCTGTTTCAACCGAGCCCTAAGAGAGCAGATTTACGACCAATAAGATAACACATAAAGCACCCCTGAAGCGTGTGTTAAGAATAGTACGGCTCGGAGCAGGCTAGACGTAGGAAAGCCTTGGTTATTGCGTGACGATTCAGACCCAACAACGTGGTTGAGCCGCGCCACGACCGGACAGCTGCCGCCGCCGTGACATTCTGGCATTTGTGATCAATAAGAAAATTCCCCGAGTCTTGAGGCGTACCTGTACTATTGGAGTACAGCCCCGACTCGACGTAAAATTCCATCGATATGTATCCGAGGCCGACTACACGTCCATGTTTGCAGGGAAGACGCGTGTTTTTTTCTATCGGGCATATGATTTTCGGCCTAAATCAATACATTGGTTCTCTGACGCAACAATGACAACCTTTAAATCATATTTTTTGTATTTTTTCCCTTTTTGCTTTGCTTGCTGTTATTGTAGATGTTTGCTTTTTCCCCTTTTTTTGCAAGGGGCCCTGTATCAAGTTTCGACCCAATTGATCGGAACACGCGATTCTAATTGGATGAATTAGACACAAGCCTGCGGAATAATCGAGAAACGGCCGGTGACATAGCGACAGCGGCGATATACACAGCATCTCGTCTGAGAAGTCCAACTTGGGTATAGACTATAGAGAAGTAAGTAGCCTGTTGAGGGACCAAGTTCTTTTCTCGCCATTCTGTTGGGCCGGGTACTCGGTAACTAGTTAGGCATGAACTAGGCTGGATGATGCATCGAGTTATTGGTTCTCGCTTAAAACTTTTATGAAAACCCCTAACTGTATGTCTAGAATATAACCAGGAACAATGTCAAATAGTTTTTCAGCTTTCCGGGTTGATTGTAAAAGCCGATGATCTACAGTTTAATCTTCTCCTTTTCGGTCAGGCACATGTCATAGTGGGTCAAAGAAAGGTACCTAACATTTTTGACTGGCGAAATCAAATATCGTAAGGGGAACTGCCCGGCTAGTAGGTCGGTTACGGAGAACGGATCGTGGGGAGATCACGAAGCGTTGGGCCGCATTTGCCATTGGGAGCAGTCAGACACAACTTACCTCTCCAGGTTACTCGGCCCTATGCCTTTAAGATGGCTGCAATTCGGGTATAAGATATCCTCTAGTTCCTCCGCCGAGACCTCGACATAACACGGACTGAGTGCCGAATCTCAGCAGATGTAATCTAGGGTCTAAGGAAGAAAACGCGGGATGTACCCTAGCAGCATTCTTACGATGCAGATGTAGACTGACTTAACCACAAACCATGATACTCATGTAGTTATGTGGTATAAGATAAGGCAAGCGTATGTTCTACTGTATCCTTCTCGTGTGTTAGACCTCCGTACCTTAGTCCCGCTGCGCGTCTCCGGCTTGATAAACAAGTAACCTTGTCCTACTAGTGGTTTGTATGCACGTCGGAGAGCATAAGACGTGTAACCGTTGATTATCGGGCCCGCCAGTATGGATCGTCGGATACAGGGCAACGTGGAAAGGCGTCGTACTAAAACGAATGCAGGAGCCCCGTATCATACGTACCAAGTCCAGATTGAAGGCTAAAATTGCTCGGCCGAGAGACTTGGTACCTACATAAGGGCTGCAACGAGCAGACCCATGTATCCCGTGTTAATGTGGAGGACAACATCCTTGTGTAGATCCAGCATTATCACTCGCCTTATCCAGGCACAATAAGTAGTGGCCGGCTGCAAGGGCGTGCAGAGTAGGCAGAGCGCATACCTCCCGTTGGCTTTAAGGCTATCTAGCAGTAAGGCAAAGTGCCAGAAGAGCTGTTCAGAAACCTGGCGAATGAGACTAGAAACAGTCAGCAGTAGATCGACGTGCCATGATAACTGCTACACCGAAAAATAGCTAATAAGATGTCAGTGATTGCCATCGAAAATGACCAATGGTTTCAGGATAACCGCGAGTGCTGAAGGCTGGTGTGGCGGTGCATAGGTAACTCTCCTGTCTCGTGAGAGGGGAAAAAAAAAGAAGCTGAGTAACAGTTATTGCTATGGTGGCTATGGTGGTTGGGCTGCGTATAGTTATCCTAGGTAATTATTATAGTCGTTGAAGGAATGAATCTAGTAGTCATGCACTACTTCTCGAGCCATACTATCGAAATACGAAGGGTACCAACTCTCGGAAACCAGCAATACGAGAGATATCAAGGAGGGCCAGTTGCGGATTAGAGCATGTCGCTTCCGCCGTCCCGTCGGAGCTTTACGTTAGGCAACTGTTGAAACTCAACAACCCGTGTGGGCGTCGTTGGTGCATAGGCGTGACTTTTAGATGCGTCCTTAGAGAATAGTAGGTCACAGGTATAGTAGTCTGAAGCAGAGGTCTTAGAAGGGAAACCTGCCCGCATATTCTAACGCGCTTGTATGAGTACGACAAACGGATAGTGATACGGCATTGAGGAGTAGTTCCCGTTGCCACCTGTCGTCCGGCTAATACCCTGCCGCATCATCTTTTAGATTCGTCTGTTAAACTGATGAACGATAAGTCAAATCTGTACCTAGATGAGAGCGTAGGAATGGTGAAGAATCATCATCTGGGCCATGTGTGCTTGCATTAGACGACAAGTGATTAATCTAAATATAGAAATACGTTGTCAATTGGATAGGTAAGTAACGGAAACGATATGTTACTGAAGGTGGCAAGTTCAAAGCCATTCACAGGATCCTAATATCCTAATAATACAAATAGTTGACAAAAGTTGAAGACGATAAGTAAAAGAAGATGCACCTGACTTGGAGGTTGCATCGATAAAGAACGAATTCCGATGTCAAGAGCTAAATGTCTCCACTCTAACCTGGAAAACCATAATAAAGTCCGGCCACAGATAACCCCGGATTCCGTTTGCCCTGCACGTGGGCGCCAGCACATGCATGGCCCGGGTTTACCGAGGGTCTCCTTCTATGTATTTATTTCCCCCGATTGGGACAGTGTTAGGAATTCCGGCGCGCAAGAACGTAACCAATGTCGAACTATTATACTAGTAACTTAGTTAGAACTTAAGTTAACTATTATATACACAACTTGGCCATTAATATCAAGTACTTATTTATTAAACACTCAACATTTAAAGTAAAGCTCGTGAATAAATTAGCTACCTTACCTTAGGTACATTTTATGAAATAAATTAATCTAGTTATATTTAAGATTAGTTAACTAGTTCAAATAGTTACATGTATCTTGTGTCCATATAGGTTAGGTACTTTTATACATATTATGACCTAGTTATGTATTTCGTTTCTAAGTTAGGTACTAGTCGTGGCTTAATATGTGGGTCTGGGGAATAGCCTACCTCGGCATCTTTACAACCTCCTTTGCCGTTTCATTCTTATAAGTGTCCGGATTTCGTCTCGGTCTTCGCTATCAACATTTAATCAAGATCCTTTAAAATCATATGCATTACATTATTAATTCATCACATCCCCTCCTCGACTCTATCGTAACAATAGTAACACAATTATATTGGTAACTTCCGGGATAAAGTATAAGTAATTAACACAAGGCGGCCAGTCATAACGCAAAGATGCCTTTTGACACCGAGCTGACGCGCCGTCTGGGCATCAAGATTCCTGTCGTACAAGGTGGCATGCAGCATATTGGATATGCTGAGTTGGCCGCTGCTGTTTCGAACGCCGGAGGCTTGGGTATCCTCACAGCTCTCACCCAGCCGACACCCGAGGATCTAAGGAATGAAATTCGGCGGTGTAGAAAGATGACCAAAAACCCCTTTGGCGTCAATATCACGCTGCTGCCTGCTCTTGTACCCCCAAACTATGCTGCCTACGCCCAAGTCGTCATCGACGAGGGCGTCAAGATAGTTGAAACCGCTGGTAACAGCCCTGGTCCTGTTATTTCCCAGCTGAAGAAGGCTGGCACCATTATCCTCCACAAATGCACCACGATCAGGCACGCGCAGAGCGCTATCAAGCTCGGTGTCGATTTCCTTTCCATAGATGGTTTCGAATGCGCAGGGTAAGTCCACCAATAAGCCCTGTCATCAGGGAATTTATAAGCTTTAATCGTTTGCATAACTAAAACGCGCATTGTGATGGGCAGACACGTGGGCGAGTCAGACATCACCAACTTTATCTTGCTCACCAAGGCGCGTCAGACGCTCAAGGTGCCATTTATCGCTTCGGGAGGTTTCGCCGATGGCCACGGTCTAGCGGCCGCCCTATGTCTTGGTGCCGAAGGCATCAACATGGGCACTCGTTTCATGTGCACCGTCGAGGCGCCCATCCACCAGAAGATCAAGGAGCAGATCGTTAAGGCACAGGAAACTGACACAGCCTTGGTGATGCGCCGCTGGACCAATACTACCCGGCTGTATCGCAACAAGGTCACCGACCAAGTTGTCCAGATCGAAAAGGAGAGTAAGACGGGCGAATTCGCCGAGATCGCCCCCTATGTGAGTGGCAAACGAGGCCGGGAAGTCTTCGTAAATGGAGATCCTGAATATGGCGTAAGTTACACAATGCTTCCCCTTCTCCTTATAGTAAGACTGCTAACCAAGTTGGATGATAGGTCTGGACTGCTGGACAGGTCATTGGTCTTATCCATGACATACCGACATGTGCTGCCTTGCTGACTAGGATCGAGAAGGAGGCAGAAGAAACGCTCACCTCGAAGCTTGCATTGGCTAAACCCCAAAGCAAGCTGTGAAGGGGTTATCTGTGCAACGTGTAATCATTGCAATTGCTATTAAGATGTCCTATTACAATATCTTCTATTCATGGGCAAGTGGCGTTATTTACTGTTTGCATTATAGGAATTTAGCTATCGTCGACGCTTCATCAAATAGTTAGATTAGTCTTGTGATAGGAATACAAACTTAGCACCCAATCTTCGTATGTAGTCCCTCTAAACCACAGCCCCTTTTCCCCTAAAGAACGTGGCTGAAGCCAAAATTAAGACATGTATGACATTGCATTGACATGACACTGGAATATTTCCACTAGTTATCACTCCTTATATCCGGACAGGGTGTTGCTCTAGCAACTTAGTCATATCCTCCTCATCATCATCATCGTCATTACAGATCTCCACTCCACATGGGCTCTCACGAACCGAGCCGGCAGTCTTTCGCCTCCATTTCTGCCGAATGCACCACAAGCACAGAACTGTATAACATAAAAAAAAAGTAGAGCAATGCAGCACAGACCCCAGACCCTATAGAATCGACTCTTACGCGCCCGTACATGAAAAAGTTCCTATGCACAACACATCTCGAGTCCTCGCCGGCACGAGGGTGGGTGGAGTTACGTTCCCGAAGACCCAGTTTCAACCAAGTCATCGGGCTCCCTCCCTATCCTATCCGCTCACCTGCAGCGCATTGCGTGGAAGGACAGGATGCGGTAGAAGATACCCCCCCCTCCGGCACCACGCAAGATCGATAGCCGAATCCACCTCTGTCGGGTCGAAAAGCTAGTGTCAATCAATAAGCGATCTACGTGCCCAACGATATCTAGCTGCGAGTAAGACATTGCTTCGATCTGTGTGCTAAGGACGGTCACATAATACATAACATAATACTCTAGCTCCCGATGATACATACCTACATACCGTTCGTAAGCGTCGTCCACGTACACGATTAGGTGCTGACCACCCCCTTTCCGTTACCCTGGAATACCCGCTACTCATGTCACCAGGTGCGCGTATTCCCCCCGCAGGAGCCGAGGCGACATCACAGTGGCCCTATACAAGCAATATCGATGATGATAAATCTAACGTAGACAGTAAGCTATCCTTAGACACCATTCGACAGATCTACGCTTGGCCATTGACAAATCTTACAAGTATACTTGCTGATTGGACGATTCAGTCTTACATCGAGCTTACTTTAATATCTAAAAGACCGCGGAATTACCACACGGAATTAAGACTATCGTCGCGAGAATATGGGGTTTCCCGGGTGGCTAATACATTCATACACCATTGTGTATTCCAGGTTGATTAAAATAGAATAAGGAAAAAATACAATTCTTTGAAAAAGAGGGATAACTACATGTAGAAAGAGTACGTCTTAACTTGGTGGGGAAAGGGGTTGTCCTCCTAAATTCCGGGATAATCTGTCTATAAGAAGAGATTATGAAATCCCTTACGATTTCCCATCACTATATTAAGGTTAAAGAGATGACAGTTAATATTTTGGTTCGGAGGGAGTGGCTTTTATTGAGCATGTCTAGGTCTATATCTGCCGCTTCATGCCCATGCAATGAGTTCTAAACAATTCATTACGAATGGGTGGCATTACCCATAAGCCCCATGGGGTCTTACATCAAATAAAGCCTTCTATTCCTCCTATTCATCTCGCGTCGACTATATCAAGCCGTAGCTGTCGTCCTTAGGCTTCATCACATTGGATTCTCGATCTCTAGGCGGAATCATCCGTGATAAGCTTGGTGATTTTTCCGATAGCAATAGTTTGACCCTGAAGGTAAGTTAGTTAACATCTAAAAGTAAGCAACCAGCGAAAGAATAACATACTTGGTCTCTCAAGGTGAAGCGACCCATCTGCGGGTAATCTTCGAATCTTTCGATACAAACCGAACCGGCGCCACCTGTAACTTGCATCCTGGCGATTATGCTGTCGCCCTTTTTCGCATGCGTCGGCGGTACCTTGCTCTTTCTGCCTGTTCCCTTTTGCAGCTTGTGTAATAATGCAGCAAAAGTTACTTCTTCGACTGCAGAGTGAACGTGTAGGACACAATTGAAGCCGGCACTGAGAATACTCTTCAGTTCGAGAATTCTGATCTGTGCCTCAAAAGCTGATACGTTATGAACGAGACGTTTCGGTGAGCAGAGCACGAAACCAGCCGAAATGTCATCTTCTTCGATACCTCGAAGACGTATCCGTACTTGGTCGCCGCATTGAGCAAATTGTATCTCGTCTTCTGTCTCGCCATAGAGAGCTGCAATTTCAACCTTCTCTTTATTCGGCATCATGATCAAAGTCATACCCTTCTTGCAGACGCCGGCTTCAATCTTGCCTTCAACCATGGTACCCATATCCCTATATTTTCCGCTAATAGCCATCATGAATGGCGCATTAGTCTTGCGTTCGAGGGCCTGCATGTTATCGAGATATTCCAATAGGGAAGGCCCGTCGTACCAGGGGCAAACCCCTGACGGAATGCGGTCTTTGATACCCATCGTTTGCTGGGCAGCAATGGGCATGAAGAAGACGTCAGTTTTTAGGTTGTATCCAGTGCCCTTAAGGAACTGTGCAAGTTTTGTAGTACATTCCTTGTATCTCTCTTCGGACCAGTTGACGGTAGCGTCGTCCATCTTGTTGATAACGACGACAAGTTTATTGACACCTTGGGTCTTGGCAAGCATGGCATGCTCGCGGGTTTGCCCACCTTTCTCAAAGCCGGTTTCATACTCTCCCTTACGCGCACTGATGACGAGGATGCCGACATCTGCTTGGGAAGCACCCCCAATCATGCTCGGGACATAAGTCTTGTGGCCAGGGGCATCTAGAATACTATATCGCCGCTTCTCGGTTTCGAAGAATCCTCTACCGACTTCGACTGTCTTTCCCTTCGATCGTTCTTCCTTGGTCAAATCAAGAGCCCAGGATAGGTACCATGTTTCTCGGCCCAAGTCTTTCGCTTCGCGCTTGTATTTATCCATTGTACGTTCGTCGACCATACCAGTTGCGTACAGAATAGAACCACCGAGGGTCGACTTGCCAGCATCGACGTGACCAATGAAGATGATGTTGACATGTTCCTTTCCGTATATTTCCTTAAGGGTCTCTTCGTCGACGTCGGCGACCTGTTCGTTAGCGACGGCATCGGCATCGCGAGCAGCTGCTTTGCTTGCTCTGGAGGGGCTTGAGCGTCCGGATGAGGGGGTTGGTGATGTCTTGCCACTTGAACTCTTGGTTGACTTGGTAGCCTCGCCAGTCTTCTCAATAGCTTTGGTTGCTGTTACTTTAGCACCAGCGTCGGCAGAGGCTTCCTTGTCAGCTTTTTCGGACTTGGGCTCGTCTTTTGGTGGTGCGGGAACACCGATCGATAGGACCTTAGCGGTCTTAGGCTTCGGAGGGTCTCCACCTATGCTCAAGACTTTAGTTCCTCCCTCTTGCTTAGCAACCGGCTTAGGCGCGTCGGAAGAAGAGGCGGGCGTAGCAGTAGATGCGCTCTGGTCGCCTCGCTTAGCAATGGTAGGTACAGCTTGGGATTGTTGAGCCTGTTGCTTGGACTTCTGTTGGGATTGGGGTTGCTGATATTGAGCATATTGCTGTTGCTGTTGCTGCTGTGGCTGTTGTTGTTGCGGTTGTTGTCCTTACTAATGTTAATAAATAACAATTTCATATATGAGGTGTAGATAATTACCGTATCCTTGGTTATATCCACCTTGTCCGTAGACATTACCATATCCCTGACCGTATTGACCGTAGCCAGCTTGAGGACCGCCATATTGAGGGTAGTAATTCTGGCCACCATAGTAACCTTGCTGGTAGTTAGGAGCATATCCACCACCATAACCTTGACCTGGTTGGAAAGTCTGGGCAGTGGGTTGAAAGGACGCGGCGCCAGGTCGGAATGATGCGGCGCCAGGGTTCTGAGGTTGGTTATTGAGGTTCAGCTGTTGAGCCTGCCTTGACAAGTTGTCGTCCTGAGCAGCAGGATCATCCTCCCAAGAGTTGAGATCAGCCATATTGCCGATTACTATATAAGTTATTATATATCGACGGCGATATTTATGGCAAGATGTTCGAAAGCGACGATTTGTATCAAGGGAGAAAATTCGACGTCAGATGGCAGAAGTTTGAGGGCTAGGAATTCGAAGTTGTGCGACCGTGAAATTTCTACTCTATTACTATAATAAAGATGAAGATGGATTAGTGGTCTAAGTTATGAATGATAAAATAAAATCCATTCACAATTATAGTATTGACTCACCGGTAAGGCCCTGCCTAAAAATCCAATATCTCAACTTTGGTTATTTCGTTATTTTGTTGCAGCGTTGCGGCAAAGTCGAAGAAGAGTTGCAGCTTTAGCGGGGTGAGAGAGGTTTTTGCCCCGCGAATGACGGAGAAGGAAGCATGTATTTAGGTACGTCAACTTAGGCAACCGTGCTGTTTTCAGTAATAAACTGTGGAATTTTATTAGTTTGTGCGATAAGAGGTGGATTAAATACGATAAGAATACATAGTTACATACTAACATAAGTCACGTATTAAACAGACATTAAGTATCTCGTTTATTAACTACACGGGATAATCTAGTTTCATTATTTACGCGGTGTGTTCACCTTTAAACATAATCAACCTCAACTTTACTACTAACGGCCGTGAATTCGTGCATATCCATTCCAAAGCACGGACATCTATCTTTTTAAGACGTTACATACATATTTAAAACTTTGGCCAAGACCTTTTTTTCAAGTTGGGCACCGATTCTATTAATTATTGCCCTTCATGGGGGGCAATTTAACAGTTTTTCTTTTTCATGCATGCATATTTTGAGGATGTGGTTGGAGCAAGACATTGGAGAAAAGACGATAATAACAAACTATCGCCTAATCCTATTGAAGTTACTGATGATACTCTGCCATGGATGCATTTCTAGCCAAGCTATCCTACCACGCCACCAACTACGCTATTAGGTCTTGTTTCGCTTTGACTTCTACATATGTCATCCAGCAAGGTTCAAGATTACTTAAAGTATGAATTATTTACTAACTAATTATTTATTACTCTAACCTCCTATTTCCACCTCTTATTTCAATCTTATACCTTATTATGTTATGTACCCAAACTAATTTTATGTTATTTAGACCGTTGATGATGATCCTCTACGAGCTGAGTTAAGCCATCTACAACGACGGTTGGCTCGCAAGATCGAGGTAAGTCATGTCTAGCCGACTTAGCTGAATGTAGGCTCTTCACCGATATACCCTTGTCGCGTGTTAATATCATCAACCTTTGCTAACCTCTCCAATAGCTCATCTCCCCTATACTTGAATCTATCGAGTTTCGCTTTGCTCGAGGAAATTCAACTTTAGAGGCCGTAGTGCAAACAGCACAAGAACTACGGGCCAATGTTGACTTACTTGGAAAACGTCTCGAAGCTGCTGCCTTAGCAGACCAATCCCACCAAAATGGAAGAGCTAAGGGCCCCGCTACTACTGCTTCTATGCGTCGTATCGAAGTCAAGAGCATTATCACAGACATCAAACAACTAATTGAAGATATTGATGATTCTATACCCCTCATCAATCTTTGGGTGTCTGCAATCGGGGGTATCCAAACACAACACTCGGCCTTTTCCCCTTCCCGTTTATTACAGGCTAGCATGCTTGTGAATGTCGGCGATACTCAATACATTCTCAACCCGGGCAGACCCATGCAGATCGGCCCAGACTTTATGCTGTCTATCTACATGTTATTTCGTGCCCATGCTTCTCCCGAAGACACGGCAGAGCCGTACGGAATAGAAGAGGGTCAGCGCAAGCCGGTATGGCAGGAAGTGATCCACAAAGCCCGAGTCCGGCTCCGTAGGATACCACTCGAAGATAATCTCCCTGGAACGAATAACAACATAGAGCATAACACCTCTTACGTAAGTTATGCGTACCAACTTCAAATTGTGGAGGACTTAGATGACGGACGTGTCCACACGGTCGAGGACGGCAGTGCCCCACCAACTGCTTACGAGGGTGTCCAGAGTGCTGGTATACGAGAATTTATCCCGGTCCACCAGATTTCAAAGATGTTCTACGCGGACGTTGGGAGGATTTTAAACATAAATAACGAAGATGGCGCCTCGAGTAGTCCCGTATTACTGCTTAAAAGGGACGTGAAGGCTATACCTCCGAATCAAGCACGACAGAACCATATATTTCCAGAGGACGAACGACAATTAATCGAAAGCCTGGATGAGAGTATCGTATCTGACGACACTTTAGAGGGCGATTCTCAGTACGAAATAGACCGTCAACTTCGCCAAGAAATCGTGGTCACCAAGGCTGCTATGCGGAGATCCACTAATTCTTGGAGGCTTCCGCAGGACCTTGACCCTGCATGGATAGCGCTAGAAGTATTTGAGATGGACGACGATGAAGATTGTACAACGGATGACGACGACGACCATACCCCTGAAGAAGACGAAGAATATAGAACAGAAAAAGACGCACATCCAAACCCCCACATCCCCCGCCGGTTGAAAAACAGCACGCGTCCATCCGCCGACTCAAATCTAGTAACCCAGCTCAACCGAATGAGCATAGCCTCCACACCCTCACGCTCGTCCTCCAGAAACTCAGGCGGCGCACTTATCCCCGACAGCGGGAAATTCGACGAAGACCTGCTCGAACGATCACCCTTCGGCGCAATCCACACCTCGCTCTCGCTCCTCGAAATGATGCTCCGCCTGACAAGCCTGCAGGAGTTCGAACAGACCACACACCTTGCCATCCCAGACCACGTACTAAAATTCTACCTCGACGAGTCCGTCTCGCGAGCCGATGCCGACGCCCCGGTTCATCATCGCAGCCTTAGTAGGGAGCGGAACTGAAATCGGGCGAGATATCCACTTTGACAGCGTCGATAGGGTCTTAGATGTGATTTAGTCTGGGATAACGCTAATAAAAGGTACACACACACACACACAACTAAGTCAAATCTATAAAGTTGGTTCTTCGGGTTGCAAGTAGACTGAGTAGGTAGACAGATAGACTCATGTAAAAGGTGCAAAGACCGGGGCTTGGCATGACGAGAAACAAGACAACTCACGAGACGATTAATCGTAATTCAAAGTCTAAGTGCAAATTGACCATATAATCAAGAAATATTTTACTCCCATTTATCACGAATTTTGTGAGAAGCTTTGTGGAATTTACGCCCCTATCGATAGATATAGGAGGGATGAAGAATAAGTATATTCTCGTAGCAACTCTAATCAAGGCTGAATAAAACCAGACCATCCGAACCGTCATAACTCACACGCACACTCCATCATATTAATCCGATGCTCGTTATACAATTCGTCAAATACAAGCCTAGCAGGGAACAGAATCCTCAACTAGCCAGCTAGCAAAGCCGCCCTCTAAACACCCCGGGGACCCAGTGTACTTGTTACCCAGATATTGCCCTTACCACCTACGTCCGTAAACCGTGTTCTCATTCCCGCGTGAGGCCTTTGAGCCAGAATTCTTACTTCGCATAGCCGCAAGCGACCTCGAGACATCTTGGCGCACAACGCTATTGAACCTCTCGTCGTCATCGTAGTCGCCCCCTGTGCTTTCACGGCCGACATGCTTGAACAGGTCCATCATCTCCTTGATGCCGAGTTTGAGGCTCTCCTTGCGAGCGCCGCCTTCGATGGTGGCCTCAGCGAGGAGCCGTTTCTTCTGCTGGAGCTCTAGGATACGTTCCTCGACGCTGTTCTCGACTGTTAGTTTGTACACGACAACGTCGACGGTCTGCGTCAGCCGGTGAACTCGGTCAATAGCCTGCTCCTCGACGAATGGATTCCAGAAAGGCTCAAGTATGATGACGCGACTGGCCGCAGTGAGATTAAGGCCCAGCGCACCGCACCGCAGCGAGCAAAGGAGAACCCTGGTTCGTGGGTCATTTCGCAAACTGTTGAGCGCCTCCTCTCGTGCGTCGTTCTTCATGCTTCCATCGTATCGCGTGTACCTGATACCTTCCTTGCGGAAAAAGGGCTCCACTAGGTCGAGCATACTGGTGAACTGAGAGAAGACGATGAATTTGTGTTCGTGTACTTCCTTGTGGAGTAGGGTGATGAGTTGGCGGATTTTGGCTGACGCGAGCACGTGTGGTGTCTTTTCCTTCTCCCTGCCAGAACGGGAGTAGACGACGTCGTCTTCAGAATCTGAATTGATTTCAGACTCGGATATACCCGTATCATCTTCGGAGTCGGATTGCGATTCTGAGTCCGCGTCTTCCGCTTCATCCTCTTCATCACCTTCCTCGCCCTCGTCTTCGCTATCTTCGAGTTTCGTTCGGCGCATCTTAGATTGAATCACCGAGATGGATTCGTCATCTTCGGTGTCTGATTCTTCCAAGGCCCGTTGTAGCTCTTCGGGCTTCGTGTCGTTCCCATCATCCACGACGAAGCTGCTTAGCTGGCTACCATCTTGCGTTTCCTCTTCTTCAGAATCGTCTGAGTTGATAGTTTCACCGTCGCCCTCGGCATTCTCATCATCCGTGCCGCCTGCTTTCCCTAAGCGTAGTGGGCCCTGCTCATCGTCGGAGACGATCCAATCTGCCTCTTCGTCCTCCTCGTCGCTATCAAGGATTGCGCGGCGATTCCTAGGTTTACGCTTTTTAACAACCTCAGTCTTGACCTTTTCAACTACCACCTTCTTAACCTTGGCCTTAGTCTTCTTTTTTCTTGTCCTCGTCTTTGGTGCTTTCAGATCTCCACCATCTTCGTGATGTTTAAAGTACTCTAGGTCTTCATAGCAAGCTTTACATTTGTCTGAATTGGGTTGGCGGTTGTCGCGGTCAAGCTCCCAACCACATATATCACAGTGTTTCGTCTCGACATCTAGTCCACCAAGAAGGTCTGCAAGGGCGTCAACGTCCGCTTCATTTCTCTTTGGCTTCGTTTCCTCGGATAGGGCGTCCTTGTCCTTTTCGAGCTTGCCCTCAACTAATTTTGGATGGTCGCAGGCCTGTCTTAAACGCAGAAGAAGTACCAAGGCGCTTGCATAATTGAGCTTGCTTTTCATCATTTGCTCGATACTCTTATCTGTTCGCTTTTCCAGCCTGTCGTAAAACCGCCTCTCTGCTGGAGTGAACTCAGCGGCAACTGTTACGACTTTTCGCTCAGTGACCTTGAAACTTGATGTGCTCTCCTCGCCTTCTTTAGTTGGCTTTCCATTGGTATTGAGAGCACCAGCCTTCTTGAGGATATCTTTGGTTCTTCGTTTCATGAAACACTGCAGCAGGCCATGAAGACGTCGCATTGCGACGTCTCCCTTACCACCCTTCATTGGTATTTCAAAATGATCCTTCCACTCTCGAAGATCGTCATAAGGTTTGATTCTGAGAAACTTCACTAAACTTTGCAATTCGTCTAAGTTGTTTTGCATTGGCGTGCCTGACAAGCACCATCGATATACGCTTCGGAGTTCGTAACATGCCTTTGTGGCCTTGGCGTTCCTGTTCTTGATCGTGTGTGCTTCATCCAAGATGACACGGTACCAATGTAAACCGAAACAACCGGTCTTCAGGGTATCTGTAGTGTGGCCATGCTCGGATACGAGAATCTGGTAGGTGGTAATGACTACATCGTATCGACGGAGGTCTTCAAACCGCTTGGTACGTTGGGGGCCGTGATGCACAAGCACCTTCAACTTATGGGATTCAGTCACCTTCTCTTTTAATTCTGCCTCCCACTGACGAATAAGAGCCAAAGGCGCAACAACTAGTGTTGTCTTTTCAACTCCTGGGTGCTTATCCGCTGGCTTCTTGTTGCCTAGAATTAGTGCTATCGACTGCAATGTCTTTCCTAAGCCCATATCGTCTGCAAGAAGACCACCCTTAGGCACTTTACCCTTTTTGACGGGGCCAAGTTCACGACCTTTCATCCACTCTACTCCCTCGACCTGATGTGGTAAGAGTCGAACACTGAGCCCTTCAACGTGTGATTTATCTTCACCCTCTTCTTTCGTATCCTCGCCTTCCTCATCTTCCATGGAGCCTTCGAGTAAGGCTTTAATGTCAGCAGCGGCTTTCTTAGGGTCAACATATGTGGAGAAAACTCCAGGTTGACTGTATATCGAAACTGGAGCGCCATCCGGAACCGAGATCGGGTTACTAGCTGATCCTGCCAGGTCAGGTTGCATTGTGTTGAACACAGGGGCTGGAGGCGGCTTCTTATCCTTATAAGAAGGCTGCAGTGGGCCCGTGATGCGTTGAGGGCGATGATGCTCTGGTCGGTTCTTGGGTTGAATAAAAAGGTTTGCGTATTTGTCTTCCATGTTTCCTGACATCACTCGAGATTTGACGGCAGGTTTCGGGGCCGCATTTGTAGCCCCAGAGTTGTTAACAGATGTGAAGCCTCCTGCACTCATATTCCCAAATCCTGGTGCTTTCTGATCGGACTGAGTTGAAGTCTGGGTTTGCGTGTTGCCATTTGTTTTGTTAGAATTTAATGGACGCAATGGCGCCTTAGGCGGAGCTTGTTCCTTGACCATGGTTGAATGATCCCACGAAGGTTGTGCTATAGAACAAGTATCGGTCGTAATCGAATTTGCTATCTCCTGGTCGTCCGTTCTAATTTGAAAATCGTGTTTCGTGTGTCGATTTCGTGTCTTGGGCGGATTAGGTCGCGATGGTCCGATGCGGTTGGTTGCAATCCGACTCTCTGTCCATGTACTATATCCAGATTTCTCCTCACGCAAAAGAGGCGCCTCAGTCGACTTAAAGTCGTTTCTAGGCCGGACTCCAAAGCTATCGCCGGGTTTTCTGCCTTGATCGTGAGTATTTGGGTTGCGAAGTGGGGGGACGGGATCATGAAGGGTACAAAACAGACTTCATGAAAAGTTAACCACCCAGAGAGTATAACTGTCGAATAATTGTAAGTGGAAGAAGGATTTATTTTAGAAAGCAACAAATTTATTTATTTCATCAGGTAACCGTATGTTTACCAACGTCAAAGGGCGTTGTTTATTTTAAAAAGAGTCAACTGCTGCCTTATGCTTAAAGAAATATTGTTTACTCTGCACCACTAATGACATGTTTTGCCCGGCCAACCAAAACCTTATCGGCTTATCTCCCCCTCCATTGAGCCACAAAATCCAGGCAGCTGTCTCATCAGCCACATCTTTGCCCCGCCTAGCCACACAGCCTCTGCTGTTAAGTGCCGTGTCTAACTAAGGTTGGCTTTATTACATTTTCTCTCAACAAGGGGTTCCTTATATCAAACAACTAAACCTATCTTGTTCAATTCGTATAGTTAACTATTGCTTATAACCTACTACGGAGTCTTGTTGTTTCATTATTTCTTAGAAGCTACTAGCACTGGACGAAATTAATCTGTGACGAATGATACGAACCGGCTTGGTTCATAAGTTATATGTACCATTCTTATTCAATGGTCACATAACTCAGATCAAATGCCATATATTCGTTAATATACAATGAGTATTAGTATTACCTGATGATAAAATAGAACGCTAATCACATATGAACACAGAAAACATCAGTTATAAGCAAGACGCAATATATTCGCATGCTAATCTATCTCTAAGTCTATATCTACAGGCGAACGCCAAGGTTTCCTCTCATACTTCATACGCACGTAAGCATCAACATCCTCCAAACATGAGCTCGATGAATCCCTCTATTTAGGAAGGCTATCGATGTGGATGGTAATAGGGGACTGGGTCTGAGTGCAGACCATGTTGTCGAGACCACCAGAGTGGCAGTAGGTGCCAATATTGCCGAGGCCGGAGAAGCCCGAACTGTTTCGATATTGTTAGTTTGGCCGTATCTTAGATACTAGTTACGATGAGAAAGAAAACTTACCCAGTTCCGAGCTCGTGGAAGACTTGGAGGGCGAAGGTCGAGGTGTCAGGGCTGTCGAGAAGCGCGAAGCGGTACTTGGAGTCACCGCAAGTTATAACGCTGGTGGGCACACCGCTGGTGATCTGGCTGGCAGTGGCCGAGCAGCTGAGATCCTTGGCGTCCTTGCCGGTCAGCTTGAAGGAGACACCGTCCACAGTGCCGGCAGAAGCACCGCTGGCACCCGCCTTGTGCACGGAGAAGTCGGTGATGGTAATATCCTCAGATTTCAGGTCCTGGGCCATAGTGTTGGCGCCGAAGAGGAGGGCAGTGACTGCGGTGGCTGTGAAACGCATCTTGATGGTTTGTTTGGGGTTGGAAGTTGAGGAATGGAAGATATAGTAGATGAGTATGTAGATTGATGACTTTGTCTGTCTGATGAGGAATTAAAAAAAGTCGAACTGACGGGCGGCAGGAGTGTGATTCTTATACCCCTTCGTGGGCTATGGACTCCAATGTAGAAGACATCTCCATGAAGAGAAGCAAGCTAAGCCCAGCTGCCACGATAGGATCGACGTCATTTCACGAAGGCAATATGAGTTCCACAGCCTTATGGAGCCTCAGCTGGCGCAATCATTCCCAATTTGGGTTATTTCCCCTTTACAATTGTAATCCCGACGTTTTTCTTATGGGGTAAAATACGAGCCGCTTGACCGGGAAGAGAATAGAACGCGGGCAAAACGAACCAAAATATTTTTGAGGATGTTAATAATGAGATCGTTGATGCAATGATTGGCTCGATTCGAGCTGAAACGTTTTCGGAAAGGTATGCAGTTGATTCTCTTAGTCATTCGTGTTGTCAGCCTCCTGGACCCTGAATAAACAACTGCCGGCCTATCCGTCTCCACTGCTTGTCCCGAGTTTATCTAATAGACGGTAAAGTCTCCCGAGCCATAGATCTTAACGTGGTGGCCTGACCAAAGATGCTGATCTCATCGGTGTGCCTCCCCCGAGAAAGCCAAGACCACAGTGGAGAAATAGTTTTTGACATTGTGTGGGACACAGCCCTCCTTAAAACTACAAAGGAGAAAAGGCCGTTAATACGAATAGAGGGAGCATATGTCTTCGAATGTCAAAGGATACCTCGTATACGATCAACATAGAAACTATTATCGAGTTTAATTAATTACTATAATTTATTACACTAATTCATTAGGTATAATTCTAACTCGTATAGCACCATACTCTTCGTAAGAAAATTGATACTGCTTTGATTACTTGTGTCCAGATCTTGTAGCTGGAGATATCCGATGTCTACATTCAAACTTGTGGGTAAAGCTTAAGATTATACGGAACCACATTGTCCAGGTAGCCACATGTTCAATAGCCTATTCAACCCCTCCGCTCAGTATCCTGTGTATCTCAGCTCCTCGCAGGATGATAGAGGGTAGTACTAATAACTTGTATGTCGTTGAAATAAAAACACTTAAGAGTGTAACGTTTTATGAACTGGCAACACGAAAAAAAAAAACCATGATAATTTATCTTGTTATCTATTTCTAATAACAATATATTATGAGATAGTACCAAAACTCCAGAAAACAGGACACTGTTAATATGTGTATAGTCGCAACCTCTAGTACATAGCTTAGAGTTCCTCGCGGAACAACAGAGTTATTTCCATGGATTTTGCTCCACCTCACGATATGTACATCCTTTATACCATAGCCTCAAGAAATATTCCCACATATACAAACCGCATATTCTAATATTTATTCATTAATCGTCTTATAATATTACACTAAACGATGATCATGATCAGGTCCAAGTCCCCGAAAACACAAGCTACCAAACCCCACAATGCAGGGAAAAGGAGTCCTATGCCAGGAGGTTGACACGACTACGATGCAGACGATAGGGTCTGCGAGTTCTCGACAGAGCTGTTGACGTCCCATCTCCGCAACCCGCTTGCATCTTCTCCCACAGCCAAGCTACTCCCGCTCTCTTCTTCCTCGTTCGACGAGTCCCAGTCTTCGAGCCCCCTCTCCTCGCTCTCGTCCACGTAGTCGCTGTCGTCTGTTTCGTCGACGACTCCGCTAAGATCCGTCGCGCTGATTGGGACCGAATAGGGCGACTCGCACTTACCGGATAGCATAGCAGCGCGGATGTCGGTATCTGGATAAAGAGCTATTGTGCCACCAATGGAGACAAAGAGCGATTCGTCGGGAGTGTGCGCCGTCAACTGCTTACGACGGTTCTCCCATACCTCGTTCCTCAGGCAGTTGTGTATCAGGACCTCTTCCTGCACCGGCACGCCGCCCTCTTCTACGTGTTCGCGAATGGCAAGCTTAATGTGGAAGAAGTCTTCTGCGGAGTGTATGCTGCAGTGCCACTTAGACAGCACAAGTTAGCTACTTCTCCAAAAAATAATACCGAGTTTAGGAGATTCTAAGAATTCCCTGATCTAAAATGAGAAAATAAAGAAAAAGAAAAGCCTGCAAAATTACATACCACTTCTTTCCCGCTAAACGTCGAGATGACGGCGAAGAATAAGTAAAAATCAGTCGCCTGTGGCGACTTGAAGCAAATGCGTAGTAACCCCGACGTCAGCAACGAACTACCACCTTCGAAGGCCGGCAGCCGTAGCAGCGCCGTATCCTCGTCAAAAAGGCCCGGGGGATGCGTCTCGATATCGTAACCCACGGCTCCGAGCGGCGCATCCTGCCTCCCCGTCGACAGGAGTCGTTTCGCGGTTGGGTCGGCAAAGAGCAAGATGCCGTGCTTGAATACAGAACGTCTGCGCGGATGATGGCTATATCGGATTCCAGGTTGCGGGACGAACCGAGACCTGATGAATAGGCTGTACCGCTCCCTAGTATCTGTCGCCTTCTTGGATAGGATGACCGGGCTCTCTAGAAATCGGCTTCTGTCGAGTATATTCGAGCCAGAGCGCCTCTGGTTGGTCCGTTGCACTGATGGTAAAGTCGGTTAGTAGGTACTTTCGATGAGAAACGGAGAAAGAAATGGTCTCCGACGTAACATACCAGCAATACAAGCACGCATATCCGACCGACTACCCACAAGTCCCGCATCCAGAACAACAAACAACTGCGTCAGCGTATACACCACAGGCAAGTAAATCGACAACCCCAGATTCGTCATCGCATACGGCATCGGCGCCTCCCACGCATCAACCGGGACGTACTCGCCCGCGTCGCAGAACGCCGCCGGCGACGGAGCCAGCATGCTAGACCAATCCCGCGGCACCACCTCCGCCTCCACCTCCGCACTGCGACTCCAGCAGAATATCGTATGATCGTTCGACGTGCGGATGATCTCCTCCTGGAGCCGGGCAAACGCCTTAGCGCCCCCCTCGCCATACAGCAGCGGCATATTGACATCGAACAAGCCCAGCAGGCAATACGCCGCGTCCTCGGCGCGCGTAGTCCGGCGCCGCGCCGCCCACGACATCTTCTTGGCGATGCTAACGGCGCGCAGGTCACCGCGGCCCTGCAGCAGCGGCGTCTCGATGCCCGTGGCGGCCGAGATATCGCCCGCGAGCTGGGAGCGGTCGCCGATTTCCGTCCAGCACCGCGAGAAGAAGACTAAGCGGCGCGGGCCGATCAGTTCCTGCAGCGTCCAGCCGCGACGGAGCCAGTTGCTCTTGCGGAGCGGACGGAGCGGACCGGCGTCCTTCTCGGGGTGAAGTTTCGGCACGTCGGCCAGGTATGCATAGCACACGGTTGACTGGCGGTACCAATTGTACATGGAGTTGATCGCTTCCGTGAGCTCGGCCGAGCTGGCCTTGTCGATGCAATTGGTGTCGATCCATATCCACTCGATGCCGTCCTGTCGCGCGATCCTGCACGCGCCCTGGATCTTGAGGAACCCGGATTTGGTTGTTGTAGATGGGCTCAGGTCTATGAAGTCGTGAAAGCTGACCTCCTCGCCGTCGATCCATGTATGACTTAGTATTGCATACGGAGGGATTGTGTCGCCTTGGAACTCCTTAAGCTCTAGAGACGTGGTATTTAGCAATCTCATTGCATTTATACTGAGGCAAAAGGCATGTATCTATATCTTCTAATCTCTTGTTTTTCTTCCCATTACTTCATTTCTATCGTGCTGCATGAATATTATAATAGGATAAGCTTGCTTGGCGAGGCTATCTTATTCCATTGGTTAGTGAGATACAAGATTTGTTGTTTCTGTTATATCGTTTCGACTGTTCACGATTATCGAAATATATATATTATATATTAATAATATTCTAGGTTAGCTTATATGTATATCCCACATATTCTCATATAATTAGTTTTATAGATCTGAAATTTAGCGTGGTTCTATTTTTACCCAAAGCACTCCCATGTACGATGCACGAGGAATCAAGGGTATTATATAGGCATAAAAAACTGCATTATGTACCAAGGGTAGGGTACTCAATACATCCCTGTGAGCAGAATAAACTACCTCTCAAGCTTCCTTTATATTCCAAGCTACGCTCTATTAGAAACACAATCACAGCTACTATTACTATTACCATAAAAGTGAAATATAAATCACTTATGATACCGCATCCATTATCTAATAATATACCCCCCTAGAACTTATGGAGCCTATGGAATAAATAGGGGAATCAACCTCAACTAGTTACTAAAACCTTCCAGAAATGCTCCCTATGACAAGAAGACCCAACTAAAGCTCTTAGCACGATATTTGAATATTGCTAAACTTCCATCCATGTGTACTACCATTATCATTTTCATTGACAATTAATACGCCGCGTTTTGCCTATAGAAGTCCTGCGGTGCACTGGGCTCGTTCCCCGGGGGCACGTAGGCTTTGTACTGCGGCTGTTGCGGTTGGCCCAATGGAGCCTGGCTTGGGAGCGACTGCCGGGCATCGAATGCTAGGCCACCTGGATGAAGAGGCGGGGGTGTCATCACGTTCGACGGTGGCTGGACCCCCTGCGGGATCGGAGGTGCTGACCCGGTCGGTTGAGGGGGGATTTGCGAGGGAGCATCGTACGAGTCCTGGCGCTGGACATTGGGGTTATATGCCGAGTATTGCGGCTGAGAGGGCGCTGAAGGGTGAGATGCGATAGCCAGAGGGGTTGGAACACCCTGAGCTGGCCCCGGCGGGGCAGAAGGGACAGGAGCTGAAGGTGCGGAAGGTGCGGTAGCTGTTGGGCTTGTGGCATATGGGTCCTCCTGGGAATAGACTGATGCGGAATAGGGATCGGGTCGACTAGGATTATGGGTGGCCGCAATCGGGGAGTCGTAGGCCGACGTGGCTAATTCTTGAGGATTGCCATAAGTGCTCTGAGGCCGCTGTTCCGCTTGAGCGGGTTGAGAGTACGCCTGGTAAGCTTGCGGCGGCGGAGAAGACGTTTGTAAAGGAGCAGGCTGTTTCCCTGCAGCTATCCGCGAAGGCTGATCTCTTGGCGGATATTGCTGAGGTGGCTGCTGGTTTGCTTGAGCAGGAACTTCTGCACCTTGCAGATAGAAAGGAGCAGGCGCTGGCGTTAACCGCTGGAAACTAGGAGGCGGCGATGTAGCCTGGTATCGGTTCTGTTCTAATTATATGTGAGCCGTCTAGACTCGTGTAAAGATGCCTGCGTCTTACATACCTTGCGGAGGGGGTCCTTGAGGACCGGGGGTGTAAAATCGTTGGGGCTCCTGCTGGTTAGGCGGCGGTCCCTGAGGAGCGAAGCTAGAACCGGGACCCGGGCCACCTGGGCCGCCCGGAACGCCGTACCCGTGTGGCATGAGCGGTCGCGGTGCATACTGGTGGTAGTTCGGCTGCGGCGGGTGGGACATTGAAGATTCTAAAAGTGACTCGTAATCTCTCCTGGCCTTGATAAACTTTTCATTGAGCTGCGTGAAGTCTTCTTTCTTCTGAGAATACTTCTCAATTAACTTAATTAGTTTAGGTCGAATAGCGAGCGTTTGGTGGTATAGTTTCTAGAGTGGTGGTCAGCAATCAATTATGCCTAAACTCGAGTCGCCCTAAACATACCGATATCTCTTCGTTGTCTTCTTCCTTCGGCGATGCATTAGAGGTACTCAACAATGTAAGAAGCTTCTCCACGTTCTTTATTTCGGCAAACACTTCGGCCTCCATTTGCGCCTCGCGGTGGAGTTCGTCAGGGGTTGGATCGGCAAGCTTTTCGACGTAGTTCAAAGGGAAAATACCGGTCCTGCCTTTTAACGAGCCTCGCCACCAATCTTTATAGACGGACTCCAAAACTGCTATAATATCACCCTTCTTGAATTCAAGTTCGCCGGGCTCGGACGGCGCAAAATCGTAGAGGGCGCGGACTCGCGATACGGTGGCAGCTGTCGTGCCCGTGGGATGGGAAGGCACTGATTCCACCGGAGCAGCCGTTGCACTCGGTCCAGCGCTAGAGCTAGGTCCTGCGACGGAAGATGTAGGTTGCGTACCCTTTTTCCTCTCTTCCTCTTGTAACGATAGCTTTAGTGCTATCTGCAGCTCTTCCTCCTCCTTCTGACGATCTAAATCGGTAAGACCAGTCTTCTGTGGGGCCGAGGGTGGCTGCAATGTCGGATTGCTCTGTTTAAGGCGGTAGTAGGCATCGTACATGATCCCAAGGTCGGCATCCTTGCTAAACATGTCGGACCACTCCTTCATCCTTTCGAGGATCTTCACCTTGACTTGTTGGTGGGTATTCCGGTCGTTGGCAAGTTTAAGTAAGGCATCGGTAAAGGCGCGGCTGGCAAGCTCTCGGTGCATATTCTTGCCGCAGTTCTGGGAGAGCGCATTTGCGAGCTGATAAACCGGATATGGTCAGCCTGAAAGAAACTGGACTCGTTTATTAGACCACCTACCTCGAGGGTGTAGAGTTGAACATTAGCGTTGCGATGCGCCAGACGTTTGATTAAACTCTGAACTGCTTGGTTGGGGCCATTTGGATCGTTTCCTACTTTGTCGCAGACCTCTATAATGGCTCCCCAATCCTCCGACGTGAGATTCTCATCGGTCGCCTTAGCTGTGAGTAATGTTATGTTAGTTTGTGACTATATTGGGGGCTATATGTGGTTACGTTGCATGTAAACATACCGATCACTTCGTCATAAGGTCCGACTGCTGTTCCCCGAAACATACTGGGCAGCAGGAGGGGTGAAGAAAAAGACGATCCTTATGACTTGGATATTGTCGCTAACTTAAACGTCGCACTTTTCGTTCTTATGTATAGATTTGAGTTGGGTATTTTCTGGCAGGCGAACGATTTATTAAACGTATGACTGTGGCGTTGGGTATTCGTGGTTGTAGCTATAATGTTGTAGTTGTAGTTGTAGTTGTTAATGTTAAGATGAAGATATGCAGTGGTGGAATAATAAGGTACATGTACCAAAGCTTGCAGCCTAGAGGAGTGCATGCGGTAACATGGAGTAACATGTAATTGATGACGTTGGCCTGTGCTTGCTTTTTTTACCTGCCTCAATTACTAGCCTTAGGTACGTAGTGACAAGGTACCCGGGCCCCATTAGCCAAGGTACCTAGGCACTTTAGCGTTCTATTCAAAGCCCCCAAGGCTCGGGGCAATGGGGGGCAATGGGGCAATGCAAGTGCCCGGATAGCTCTGACCATGGGATTTAGAACGATGGAAGCCCCATTAAACCTTATTAAATAACGCGCAATGCAGTGACGTTGGAATATTTCTATTGTTATTTCTATCAATATTTTTACTGCGCCTCAACTTTCCGATTCTCGGCTTAGGTGGAACGAAGGGCAAAGTCTAATAATTCGAAGATCGTTATGTTTCTAGTATTAATAACCTAGTAGTAAAACTCGTAAAGACATAACTATTTATATTTAAATATATACATATATACATCTACAATCATAACTAACATCGGTTCCTTAGTTATGGTCTAAGCATTAAAATAAACCTCCTAGGGCGAATTTATATGGTAGGTAGTAAAGTAGATCGCGAAATATATGTACTTCGATTCATCTCGTAAATACCCATCATCTCATATACATACAAGTTTGGACCCAATGAAAACAACCTCGAGAGGCGAAAAGAGTCTCATGTTAGTAGCGTTGTACTATATCCTTTCTATTCCATCTACAGGTGATGCGTTCTCCAGGAATGGGACTTTGCCCTTGGTTCCTTTTGTAGTCTTATAGCACTCCATCCACGACCATAAACTTGAGATCAAACGAGGCCATCCGCATGCAGAAATACCAACCCTCCTGCCATGTTCCGGGACCAAAAAACGCCAGACGGTCTTCCTCGAGCGTGATATGATAATGGACCTCACAAACCCCACTCTAGACTCCGGCCGTCATCAAGAATAGTCATGTCCGTCCAAAATGCCATCAAACTCCTATCAAAACAACTTCCGAACCATCCAGGAAATAACAATGGCAATCTGTAGGTGCAGTAGATCTCAGGGGACGTATCCGTGTCCAGCGGCATGAAACCCCCGCCGCCACCTAACGAGTTCCTATTCCATACATATATCATCAATCCACGACCAAAGACAAACATTACACAACAATCTATCTCAACAGCGAAATGAAACACCCTCATGGGGCTCTAGGTAGGTGTAGTGGGATACGAAAATTTTACCAACGGCGGTTCCTATGGCTTGTTTCGTATCCTCCCCTGTCACCTGTAGATCCCACGCTGCCGCCACCCCTACCTTCCTCTAGACTGCGACGTGATTGTTCGCGGGTGATCTCCGACATGTCGAAAAGAAGCGGCTCATCATCGGTCTCGTCCGCGACGGTGCCTGCCACGCCTAAGCCGGTAGCACCTCCGCGTGAATAACCTCTGCCGAATCTACCACTAGATCCTGCTAGACTGCCGCTTCCAGAATGGGGAGGTGTTATCCCCCGGCCAATGCTATTACCATAACGTCTAGTATAGGGTGAACTAGAAAATCCTGTGTAAAGACCACCAGGAGGCCGGACTTCCCGTTCAACGGATTCCGATTCCTGCTCAAGCGTATCCGGCGAATTCGTTGCCCTAATATCGACAGGGGATTGTAATCCAGGCGTATCCACCGTGCCATCAGCTTCGGCAGCACCTAATCCTAGCAAAACGCTCAAACTAGGCGGCTCGCGGTCATCCGCGCCAAGACTAATGCTACGATGCGCGTCAACATCATCATCGTCAACCAGTGCGCGGTTTTGATGAGCCACGGAGCTTGATCGCCTTCCGTGCGGATAAGGCCGCGGAGAGGTCGGAATATCGATCGCAGTGGTTCCCTCATGAGTGGCTTGTACACTGACCGGCTCTTCCGCGAGGTCTTCGACATTGCGCGACCGCGACGTAACCCTTGCGGTAGGCGCGTAGTCGACACTTGAGTTTTCGCTCAACCGTGATGGAATGGCCGGCGTGTGCGGAGTATGAGGTGATAACGGTTTCCCCGGAGATGATGATGTCGACATCCCTGGAACATTGGCTAATTGTCGACTCGAGGAGCTAGACGAACGGTGTAATTGCATAGACGAGTTCATGGATTCGGTGAGGGCATTGTTCGACTCGCGCATAAGATGGAATTTAGATAGCTGAGCGGCTGTTCTCTTAGTCGCTGACTCACCCTTCTTGGTAGGTTCAAAACTTTGTAGTGTTCTCTTGCTTTCAATTAGCTTTAAGAAATCCTGGATGTTATCATCATCTGTCTGGAAGGACCCAGAACTGCCACCCGCCCCGAGTTCATTAAATAATCCAGAACCAGGTTGTACAGTGGAAGATGAGAGACTTTGTTTGCCGCTGCTATTCTGATCGTCATCTCCTCTATTAGCACCGCTAATCGATGGCCGACTACGACGATGCGTGAAGCTGCTACTAAACCGATTAGAGACCGATGGCCTTGGCGAGCTTGCAACAGAGTTATCTGCCGCAGTTGGAGGTGGCACTCCTCGTAAGGAAGCTGCCATTCCAGCTGTTAGCGAGGAACGGCTCCTCACGTGTGCGCTTAAACCCGAAGTCCGATTAAGGGAATGCGGTGACGGCGGAACATCTTGGTCCTGTAATCGAGTCACGGGCGAGCTCGAAAGGGATCCATGCTTAAAGGGAGATGACTGGAAGGAGACAGACGGACGCCTCGGTCCGTCTACCCCTCTAAGAGATGGTCGCCGAGCAGGTCCGGTAATAGGGAGAGTGTGAGGGGGAGCTTCAACGCTTGCGGGTCTAGAATCGGTTGGTGAACTGGTATCCGAGCCTGGGGCTTTAACAGCTTTTAATGCTGAAATCGGGCTGGTACCAATGGGCCCTTCGCCATGAAAGGTGGATAAGCTACCATACCGTTGCTGGTTCTCTGTGACGTCGTGTGCGTGGCGGTGGTATGGAAGCGACCCAACTTCGGGAGCGTATGATTCGTGGCGTCCATGTCCACGATGGGGTAGCGACGGCTTAAACATGTCGTCGGAGATGGCCATGCCGATACGGGAACTCAGTAAAGATTCGGTCTCAACGACCTGGAAATTGCAGTTATTGCGGTAAGAGACAGAAACATAGAAACGTCCCACAGGGATTTCCAGGTCGCCAAATACGCAATCCGTAGAAACATCCCCCCTTCCGTTATATAACGGCATCCTCAGGGTGTCTGACCCATACGCTGGGGCCTCACCTGAAAAGACTCGGCAGCGAATTGACAATGCGGGATGGCTGCCTTTAGTCTTAGAATTCCTGGCTAGTTTCCATGCTGGCAAGATACCTGTAGTCGTATATATAGATCGCATCAAGACGATGGCCTTTTTGTATACTGTTGGCAGTAGAAGACCAAAGTCATCTGATTTATCGGGATTTGGCCCTTTCAAATCAACACGCCACCGTTCTAATACAAGCTGCGTAATAGGCTCACCCTGACGACCAGAGCTGCTATCACTAGACTGATCGGAAGAGTTAAGAGCTTCGACGACATCCCACCGTTTCCCATTTTCGTCTACAATGACTAGGCTCTGGCCGCCCTTCAACCAGGATGCATCAAGATAAGTCTCGATAACTAATGGAGGAGGTCGATTTTCGAATCCACCACATTGTTTCCATATGCGAAATTCTTCTCGGAAATCATCGATGTCGTCGGTATCGAGCTGAAACTATAAAACAGTAGATTGTGAGATTCATTGCAAATACCCCTATTTAAGATCTAGACTTACCCATCGACTTGTTCTCTTCTCGTGGGACCTACCCACAAGAATCGGGGTTACCTGTATGCGTGCCTGCAGGATGACGGTGCCTGCCTTCGAGTAGATATTCTATATTAATAGACTACTTGTTAGAATTCATGAATGAGGCAAGTTGGGGGGACATGACACCAACCTGAATGATCTGGTCCAATTTCTTGATGGACTCTCGAGTAGGACCGCCTCCATCACCGCGATTACCGCCGCCTGCTCCTGTCGCCGCCCCTTCCTGAGCCCTAGAGCTTGGTCTAGACGATGTGCGACTACTAGGACTTGCTGAATCTCTCTGGTTGTTGGTTCTTGTGGGGTTTGTCTGGGACGATAAGGCGGGCGAGGCTGTGCGAGGCGGGGCGCGGGGGGTCTGATGCATCGTGAAGTCGTCGCGACCCAGGCTACGGTTAACCTGGTAGTGGATGGGTGAAACCAAGGGGGAAAAGACGTAATTGATTTGCCGTTGAGGTCGGATAATGCACAGTCTCGAGAATATATCGAGTAATCTGTATCACTGGGCGCAGAAGAGGCGATATAGCAGGCGAGCTAGGGTGTATTACGAAGGCCCAAGTACGTTCGTTAGATGGAAACGGAAGTTCTAGCTCGATGCCACCGAACTTTGGCATCCATTGTTCGTAACCTGGAGTATAGGTAGGTAGGCAGACAGATAGGCAGACACGGGTATCCACAGATTGTTTATACAAGCTTATACAGAAGTCAACAGAGACAGCCAGTCGCGGCATGTATAGGCTGGGCAGGCTGGACGGGCTGAATGTTGAAACACGTAGGCAGACATATAACAACAAAAGAAGAGGAGGGTCCAGACAAAGCGCCGATTGTGTTGAATTGGATTGTCTAAGTATTGATCTGTGTGTAAATGGTAATGAGTAACCGGTAGAAGAACGTGGCGGGCGGCTCTGCTAACTGGATGCGGGTGGCTGCAGGGTTTTGGCTTGGGTTTTGGGGGGGTTATTTAAGGAGGAGCTAGGTAAAGCTGGTATAAGCTGGTTAAGCTAAGGTTTATTAGGTGGACAGTGCCATTGTCGCTGAATGTACCTGAAGAGGAGGAGAGAGAGAGAGTAAAATATAGAGGGTTCAGGGTTAATGGTTGAAAGTCGATGGTTGATGAATAATTGCTAAAGTTGAAATCTCGATCCTATCAGAGATAGAGATGAGAGATAGAAGATGGGAGTCGGCGCAATCGAAAAAACGGTATAGATGTAAATAGTAAAGGGTAAATGACAAATGATGTAAACTATGCGATTAATCGCAAAAGATATCCAGACTTCCAAAAAAAAAAAAAAAGAGACGAAAGAGTCAGACGGGCTTCTTCTCCTCGTGATCTCTTTTTCCCAGGTTTCCAAAGGGGTATCAAGGACCTTGTGGCCATCCGTCATCGGTCCGGACCGTGCTAGTTGAGGATTGGCGGAGAGTTGGGAAAGTTGACCAAAGCAAGCAATAGTAGCAAAAGGCACAGAGGCACAGAAGCAGAGGAGAAAAAAAGAGATAGGATGACGAACCGACCGCCTGATAAGAGTTAATGTTAGGTAGGGTAAGTAAGCCAAGACTAAAATATGGAATTTGATTGGTTCTTTATGACGATTTCGTTAGCTGTTTTAGTACATAGAACCTTAATTATGCATAGATACATTAGATACGTTGCTTAACGTTGCTTATCACGACATAAAAATGTACAGTATGTATATTTAAGTAGAAGACTGTAAGGAACATTTTAAACATCAAAGTCATTTAAGTCAGAGACTTTAAAGGTTAAGACATTCAACTTTTTCCATAAACCTTCGAGAATGATATCTATGTCACTATAGATAACTGACAATAAAATTAAGGGTTCTGCACGCGACATGTCAAGGATTAAAAGTAAAAGATGATGATCAAAGAATACCAAAGAACAAAGATATTAGTTCAAGTAACGCGTGAACAATAACGAATATTATGAGGTAGTGGTACTTAAATTTACTACGAAATACCAAAGATTCACTTGAAAATACCCCGTTCCTGACCTCTTATTCCCCAACTATATGCAGGATTATGCTGCGACCAGGCAGGCCACAGGTACGGAGCCACGCAGCAGCGGCAGGTCTTTGCAGGAGTCATCTCCAATCAGTACGAATAGAGAAACCGGAGACCAGGTTGAAGTTATACGTATATGTGTTGTTTAGGTATCTATCTAAGGTACGTATGTCTACATGATAGATATCTTCTTGGGTGGCGGAACCGACTAGTTATCATCTTCCCCTTAAAATAAAAACGTGTCTTAGATACCTTATCTATATAAATTGATGTAAAAGGACTTACACTCCATATACTCTTTGCTACCATTCACCTTTTTAGATAACGTCAGTAGGTCACTTACACACCGGTTCATCTGACCAACTTGGTTGACTGTATGTATACCACCTCCGATAAGATGTCCCCGTGTAGATGAAAAGAAACATGTTACCCCTAGCGGTAGATTGTTCCTGCGTTGGGAACTTCTTGGTCGTATGCATGGCAAATCATGTTGCAATTCTGACGGCTAACTCGGATTAAATATCATTGGACCACTTCACTCATTATAAAGGCACACACAATGCAGCATGTAACAAGCACGATTTATTTCCATGAATACTTGTTCCCATTTACACAACCACCAACAACAACAACACCCCCAGCTGATATCAACTGGCGGTCTCAAACAACGTGACGTGGCGTGGCGATTAAATATAAATAACATTTATTTAGGTATTTACGACAACTCGCATATTAAACCCTCGAAACCTACTGGAAGCTCGCCTCGAGTAAATGAGGTTTCCTATCTTTCAGTCCTAGCAGCATTTCTCCAAATAAGCCGTTAGCCCAGGAAAACCACTCCCGTGTCCATACCGACGCATCGAACGTATCTACAGATTCGTGAATCAACCCCAACCCGTCGGTAGATGACACCAGCTCCTGCAGTCCCGTAAGGATCTCATCATCGTCGTCGGAAGTCAAGAGTGACGTGATGATCGACATTGGCCAGGCTTTTCCAGGCCCCACGTGAGGACCTCCGGTACTGGCTGCACGTTAGCATCGTTACTTTGAATCGTGTCCTTCATATATGTAAGGTTAGGTTAGGTCGGTAAAGCCCACTTACCCATTCAGCACGGGGCCGTGCATATAATACGGGTTCCACGTCGAAAGCGCAAATTTACGGGTTCTCTGATACGTCTCGTCCGATGCATCTAGATAATCTAGAAGCGGTGCGCTCAGTAAACTTGGGACGTTGGCATCGTCCATCAGGTTTCTCGACCCAAACCCATCGACCTCATATGCGTATATCTCTCCCAAAACCTCGTGCTGCACCTTACCGTGTGTTTCAATCCCTTCTCGCACGCTGCATGCGAAATCGCTCATGCGTTTTGCGAGTTCGGGATCGTGCGCCTCCATAATCTCGGCGGATTTTCCAAGATAGCTCGAGAATTGCATGTTTGCGGGAATAAACAGTTGGTAGATGGTTGAGTCATCCGAAGGGCGGAATGCACTGCGAACCAATCCGGTACCGCTTTTTACGGGGTTTCCGGCTCCGGTATTTGCAAGAGTCTCCGTTGCACTGGTGCTTTGTCGTTGAAATGTATACGGCGACTCGTTAACAGACCCGTCATCACCGTATGTTCCAACAAGGAGACCTTCCGTCACGTTAAGAATTGTCTCGACGGCTTCAACCCATCGGAACTTGCCAAAGAAGTCGGAATCCTCGGTTTTATTATAATAGTCGTATGATAATTGCAGGAAAGCTGAAATCGAATCAAGCTCGTACTTGCATTCGAAAACAAAGCTGGTGTTATAAGGGGGCGTCACTTTGTCAGTGTCTGCATAACCATTGCTCTCTGGTGGTAAACCCGACTCGGTTGGTGCTTGGAATGCATTGCAATATGGATTTCGGATGACGTATCGCGCCTGTAAGTTAATCGCACCGCGATAGAGGGATGCTATCGAATCGGGAGAATCATCTGCCTTAAGAAGTGACTTATAGCTACGCAATTGGTTGGCTGAATCGCGAAGCCACATAGCCACAATATCCCCGGTCGTGACAAAGGTAAGCTTAAACGGTGTTAATATGATAGGTATTAAATAAGTATTATGAGCGTAGAAGCGGATTAGTATACCTCTTCTGTCGAATCATCTTCTGCATAGCCTTTCCATTTCACCGTGGTGTCCAGTGTGTTCGGGAAGGTATTTTCAAATAATCGGAAGAGATCCGGGTCCTTCACCACCGCTTTCATATCCTGGATGACCTTCTCAACATCCGAAACGTTGGCTGTCCGGCATGCAGCTATTGGCCTCTGATATGAGAGCTGATACTTCCCCGCCGAGAAGGGCTCGTGGGTGGCCATGGAGTAATCCGAGTAATCAGGACATTGTGCCGAGACCGTAGACAATCCCCCGAGGGAGAAAGTGGACAACAAGAGTAGAAGACGCATTGCACCTAACTCCAGAATCTTGGAGAGATCTCTAAGAACGAGTGATGGATAAGGAATACCTGCAGACGTGATTCTGGGGTTACCCCATGGGAAAAGAGCGAGGCGTCCAGTGATATTTGAATTCATCAATCCGACCTGTCCTTTGTTTTCCCCAGCTGGACTTTCTAGACCGCAGATCGGCGTCAGGCTAACCATGCTGTTATGTTTGCAAAAGATTCCTGACTGGTCATGTTTATCACCCTTGCAGACGCCCTGGCTACATATGAGCATATGACGTTAATTTGGGGGAGCTATCATTATAGTGGTCCGTGGGAATAGCATGAATACCTAGGCAAAGCCGAGATAGGTCGAGGAGAATGCGGGGAAAGCCTGCTGCATTCTCAATGGGAACACTGCAGGGGCAGTAACTCGTGATCATTTAACTGTTTGTCGAATGGTTTTTTGTTTCTCGACCTGGGCATCGCATTTTATTGGTAGAAGTGCAAACAGGGAACTGGTGTACTTGCTGTCTTTCCGACGGCCGAATCCTCCCTTTGTGAGCTTCCTAATGAAGCTTTGCTGATCGGCATCTCCCCCGCTCTTGAGGCTCATGGATAGTTGGGGTAAGATGTCCCTGAATAATATGTAAACATGGGGATATTCGGGATTTTAGGTCCAACGCGAAAGGAATGATAAATTAGAGCACAGACCTTTACTCATTCTATTATTTGACTGTTGGTCTTTAGAACAGACTGGCTCGATTTAATTATGTATGATTAGTTGGGTTTCTTTACCGCTTCATTCCTTTGATATTCAGCTAAGCTAGGATTATGTTGAAGTTGACAAAATTACGTGCAAACATATTATATTAGACATTATCCACTACATAACTACTACGCTTCATTTGAAATCTAGATTATCCTGACAATATACTAATCGCATATCCATTAGCCTGTGTTTGCTTATATTCATTTTTTTGGTATATTTTCAGTGTTTCTTTTTTTAGTTATGAGACGCGTATCGACGCGTGAATAATAATTTGCTCGAACATTGTTATAAAAATTTTCTGTTCACAATTACATCCATAACTCTAAGTACACTCATTCCATAACTTCTGCTGAATACCTATCTATCAACTTACCTAACGCTTCACGCTCATGAGATTCCATGTCCAGCTCGAAAATCCCATTCCATCTTGGTGAGAGCAACTCTCTCATTCGCATGGATACCTATCTATCAGTCCACAGAGTATCTTACCTGTCTCACGGCTAGAGTCGATGGCTCGCTGACACGGAGGACGCCGTAGTAGATCACACGCTTCAAATGCAGCGCCAATCTCACTTAGAGATGAGATATTAGCGAAATGAGTTCCATGGACAATCGCGTCTTCAATGGCTAATCCTGTTCCGGAACCTTTCCACGACGTGGTTGCATGGGCAGCATCATCCATAAGGCAAACGCACCCGCGGACCTATGTTGGGGTCGATTTATGTTCCCATTGAGAGTACCCGTGAGTTCTAGTTGGTCGCAAATGAGCTGCGAAAGGGTTAGATTTTCTTTTGGTCATGGAAGTAGGATCAAATAGGGTATAACTTATGCTAACCATACTATCTACAACCGGGCCACACAACCAGCTACTCAATGAATCTCTCAACACATCTTCCATGAGCGGGCGCTTTCTGTCTCTACTTGCCGAGGGATCTTTTTCAATACCTGATACCACACACTGGACCATGGTTACGTTTTCCAGGACCTTAGTTCCTTGTTTGGTAAGGGACAGGGTGCTGCCTTAGAAAGGCCTCACATTAGCACAAGATAAATATCTGCTATCATCTTCTACGTAAATACCAAAGCCCCAATATTTTTCTGTCTTGGACCTCTTCAAACCTTTATAATGTGCCACAGCGGAATTGTCTTATATACGCTCAGTCTAACTCTTTAGTGAGAGGTGCGGTTTGATCAGTAATAAATTCAGGATTTAGCATATACCATCTTCTCCTTTTACCATTAGGGCAAGGAAATATCTAAAATCCGAAAAAAACCAACTGGAATTGAAGAAAACGCCAATTTAAACTACCTAAACCAAATATCCATATTGCATCAATTTAACACTGCACCAGTGCAAGCTACCCCCCTACCGCGCAACATGCCCATTCAAGCCTGGATACGCTGGATGAGCTCATCGCCTAGGCTTTGAATGCTCTCCTCGAATTCCTCGAAGTTCTGCGCATCCCACTTAGCTCCATCCGCCCCAGGAACAGCATCGTCACCGGTGAAAGCAATGAATAACACGTCGTTCTCATCGTGTCCATTGTTTCCAGTTATCCCATTTCCGAAGCAAGCCGTAGCCAACGAAATCGAGGCCTCTCCAACAACGGACTTCTCGCCGTCGGCGCCGTTCTCGTCACCCCAGACTCCGTAGATCTTTATCTCAGTTAGCTTCACCATCGTTTTTTCGTTGATGGGGATAGATGTTCCTTACCAGCTTATCGCCACATACGACGGCCATGACGCTCAATGGTTGGATGCCGTACTCTTGAGGGTCGAATGATGTAAAGCCGGGCTTGTCGCCCACATTTCCGAAAACGACGTAGGGGTGGATCTTGGCATCCAAGTCTTCGATACCCTTGCCATATTCCCTTACGGTGTCGGCGAAAGACGTGATTGACTGGGTATCGTCGGAGTTTCCGCATCGGCCGTCGTCAGCGGGGCCGCCCTGAGTACCGTCGCAGTCGATATCCATGTTGGCGAACTGGCTGTTACCACCTTGGATGTAGATGATCCTGGAGTCTTCCAAATGGTCGCTACAGTAGCTGAAAGCTGTGCCATATTAGCTGTGTATGGATAAGTTTAAGAAGGGTAGAATTCGTTACAATTATCGTCATTGTATTCACTGTAGAACCCCGTAGCTAAAGGATAGCTGCATTGCCCACTGCCCTGGATATTGTTGTAGAGGTTCCGAATATTCGATGGGACGTCTCTGGCAAGCGTCGCACCTACAAGCGTGGAGACCCCGATAAAGCTCTTAAGAGACATTTTGTAGTATATAAAAGAAATAGGCTATCTTGCAATGTTGATGAATGGTGGTGAGTGTTTGGTTTACAGAGTCTAGCCTACATTGAACGGAGCAGTCCGGCTCTATTTGTATGAAATCCATTCGTAGGCTGATTATGGCTTGATACATGCCCCTTTCTATAAGGAGCGCCATCGTGCGGTCCTAATAAGCTCACCGTCGCTGAGATGGAGCCGTAGCTATAATTAGATACCAGATCTGCATACTGTTTACGGACTGTTCTGGCGATTCTAGTAGGACTGCGGCTGAGATTAGTGACATTCAATTGAGTATGACATAAACGGCATGTCTCTGATTAATTGTAGCTATGCTTTGATGACATCAACTTATTGAATATTCTGACAGATTTGCCAAATATCGTATCAGTAGTTCTCAAAGTTGCTTTAATGCAGTCTGGAAACGATCCACATACGAAACAGCAATTGACTGTTCCGGAAGCTGAGATTTCGTGACTAAACCCTTTAAATAGGTTTCCTTCTGTGAAGCCTTATTCTATTGGCTTACTCGTAAGCAGGCTGCGCGATATACTACCCTGTATTCCCCATACTGTAACTTCATATTATAACTCCTTCCAAACTCGGAAATGCATTGGTAAAATACAGCCCAGATTTTGCTTAACTTATGTTCATAAACAATTTGAAAACATAATACCAACCATTTTCCTACTGAACCAAAAGTTAAGATTGATATATTCGATACCTTTGGCTGACGTTTGTTGCGTCCGAACAATTTCACTCATCCTTGAAGGTAATAAGCAACTGGATTGGCACTATGAAATATCACTCAGAGTTCAGTAGGAGCTTTTCTTCGGTATGAATGTGCATTCATTCGAGATCATATAAATACTCCTATTCTATCCCATTCAGTTATTTAAATTCGTTCTTGAAGATACAACACCAATCTCGAGTACAGAATCTTAACTACGAAATAATTCGTTCGTGGTAGGGTATGTCCGTTCTATTTTGCAAAGTCTGCTGAGTCTGGTAAGTTTCTTCTAAACTCATCAAAAACATAGGTGACATTTTTCATAAGTATAAATTGAGATGGAGGGCTTAGTCTTAAAGTACCTAGGTAAGGTAACCTTTTATTTCATTCATATCATTGTCCAAGATTCCTCCCCGGGTACCTGGCTCAAAACATTATCTCGGTGCTAGGTACCCTTCTAGGTCCATTTCACCCGACACGATGAAATTCCCTAGAACTAGGTAAGATGCTAATAAAATGGAAAAAGTTCGGAGTTACCAGAGATTATGATAACTTCGTATATCAGCAGATGCATGAACCAATCATAGGAAGGCGATATGAGTTGTGTCAAGTAATTCACCTGTTGCGGCGGAATTAATTGAATCAATTTTGAAACTCACCTGATAGTAATTCTTTCCGCCGCCCGAGAATCTCGTCAATGACAAACGGGCGGGTATGACAACCAGAAATGGTCAATGTTCCCAATAAAAAGTCGTCCGCAGCAAGAACTCTAAGTACTAATTGAGAAATATAAGCGAGGCGGAGGATAATTCATAAAGGGACACGGTCTTGTTGGGAATGTAAACGGCGAAAGATTAGGTGCATATTCGTATCATCTGAATACGTTGTTTGTACCGATTGCCAACGCCGCCGTGTCGCGGCTCTTTTTCTCTCCTGATCTGAACTGCTGTTCTTGACTCTTGCTTCGTTTCGGACTGGTCTATCATATATGTCCCGTACAGAGTGTAACGAGTGAACGGGTGATCTTAGCTATATTTCACGAGCCCAAATAATATTTGAGAATCAAAATTTAATCTCTAGGCTCATACTACGATTGCTAAATGATACTTGAGGTTACCCACAGCGTTCAGCACACTTAAAAACAAAACCAAATATAAGCAAAACATAATTGTGCAAAGCAAGAAAAATTTCCCATAAGGGAGCAAGGCATATATTCCAAATAGGAAATCTTTACTCGCATTTGACACAATATCCTATATAAGGTAAATAAACCTAGGGCAATGATATTCATCTTCCTAAAAGAGTGGATGCTTCCCAATATCAAACGTGACAGAATAAAAACCCCAGTATCGTCCTTCGGTCGCGGAAAACACTTCGCCAATCCTATGTGTATTCCTACATATCCATGTGTCTGCCGGGGAGACTGGTAACCCCTATCAGATGATTCATTAGCTTAGAGCACGTTAATTAGCCGCGCAATAACTTACATCCGTCGATATCCTCATTGACGGTGCTCTTGATGGTGCATTTATTCGCCTGGTCTACACTCTGAGTTGTAATTCCGTTGCTGAGGAGAGGCGTGGAGTCCATGGCGCGCTGAAGAGCATCGCCCTTCCAGCCGAAGAGGTAGTCGCCGTGAGTTCCGTAACCTACGCTGTCTTCATAGCTCCACACGAAGGGTTGAGAACCGTCCGCGGGCCATATAGACTTGTCGTTGAATGGAGTTGTGTCCCACATAGTCTCATAGGCAACTTGGGGTACACGGACGGGATGCGACGATGGGCAGGCGCCGGCAGTTGTGAACCCTCCCCTGTTCGTGTTGTACATGTGGTCTTGGTGGTTGGGGCTGTCGAGGTTCTTGCCATCCCAGCATCTGCGCAGTAGTTAGTGGACAGGTATTATGACTACCTAGGTATAAGCTTTACTAACGCTGGAAAGTGGTGAATAGCCATGATGCCCGCTTTACACGGCTCCTTGGGGAACTCGGCGGTTTCGGGGAACCTCGTCATAACGTCCTGCAGACAAGTATAACGTAGGCCGGGGTTGGTACCGTCTTTGCTCTCCGGTGATCCAACGGTCATGCGGAAACCCTAAGGCTGTTAGGTGGTCCGTTATGGTAATAGGGGAAATAGTCATACAGGCTTGAAAGCTGTGATCTTCTGGTTTCCGTTCGAGTTGAACGACTCCTGGAGGTAGTAGATGGTCATCCCACCCTTAATATTACCTAATAGAGCATTTGGATACTGGGGTACACGCTTGTATGTTCCATTACGGGCTTTAAAGTATAGGACAGCGGTCCAGTAATTAGAGAAGTCCTCGGAAAATGTGCAGGTTGTGCAAGTAGCCCTCTGACTGACGTCTTGGGTAGGGTCCATGGTTGCGTTAAAGCCATTTCCACCAACGATCTGGTGGAGATGTGCCGAAGGGACGACGCCGGGTTCAACGAGAGGGTCCAAACGCTGGACGCTGAGGGTGGCACATCCGAAGCGGAGGTACGCCTGAGAGGGCGCAGCGAGCGCAAGGGTAAGAGAAAGAAAAGATCCCTTCATCTTGATAGTATTGATAATGAAGTCGGCGTTGATATTAGTAACGCAACCCGGAGACGGTGGTGATACCGGAAGGCAGGCGGATGAAGTCACATCTACACTAACATATATACAGAACGTTGGACTCTAGCTCTAGTAGCGATTCGCTTATGCCGCACCGGTCGGTAGAATATCCGGTCTTGTCTTGTCTAATTCGTATTCATCCAGAGATATATAATTAAGGTAATTATATCTATAATTACTAGAACCACTCACCTGAACTACTTGGCTATGACGGCAGCTAGGCCGAACAATGTGTAGATGTAGTTGTTTGATATGAATGGTTCCTCCGCATTGGTAGCGGATATGCCGCCCCTGGGAAACTTGACAAGCATCGAGCGATTCGAAGCATTACGAAATCATTGTATAGAGTAAACGGCAATTATATGATTGGATATCAATCACACACTGCCGGGAACCCCCGTTCCGAGACCCCGAATCTAGGAAGCCAGGGGTAAAATATCCCCTACCACATTTCCCGTCTCCTCATGGCTGACCCCGGACCCAGATACCCACCTCTGCCGCACGTGCCCTCCGACTGCCGGCAATCCTATTCCGTCCGGCAAACAGCTATTCGCTTTGCTTTGGGATCCTGGCAGTCAGTAGCGAAAATTAAAGGCCCAGTCTTGGCATTCTCCCTCCAAAACAACACCATATAATATATTCAAAATAAGCATGAAAAACAGGGTTAAAAAAGGAAAAAAATTATATATTAGCTCCTTAGCCTTTATTATCATTATGGGTAATTTTTATAATTTATTACCTCAAAAACGGTGGAATCATATATGCGTAAATGCTGATTCTTTAAGAAGGGCTAAATGCCAAGACTGGGCCTTTAATTTTCGCTGGGGGCTGCCTGGCTGCTTTCCGGTCAGCGAGTAAGATTTGCATTGGAAATCGGTAAAATTATAGTCCTAGCATCTAGCCATCTCGTAAAGATGAAAAAATGATGGTCATGGAACCACATGTTTGAATTATTGAATTAAAATTTCTCTGAAAATTTTACATTTCTATTTCTTATACAATCATTCCATCTGTAGCCAAAATTTACGAAGATATTTAGACCTTATTCACAGTTTCGTAATGACCAAAGTCCGTGTCTCGACGCTCTCACGCGGGGGCGCTTGCTGTGTCGCCATCGAATTTTCTACGGATACATGTGGACAGTCTGAAGCTAGATGTTAGTAGAAATCAGGCTTTTGAATATTGGTATAATCGCACTTACATCTGGCATTTGAACCTGAATGGCTGTCATAGGTTAAGAATAGAAAAGGCTCCTTAGACGTTTGGTTAGGCAACCAATACCAATGCTGCTCCTTGTTATATTTCAAATAGTATATCTCTTGAGTCCAATCAGGGTACACTCTGTCGGTGGCAACGAGGTCATTTACGTCGATCGAGCTGTAGTCACACAATGCAAGAGGGCGGTCCTCGCATTCAGGTAAAATAGGACGCCACGTGCTATAAGAAAAGATTAGTGATTATTGCGATCGTCATCATGAAGGGCCACTTACTTGATTAATCTAAAACGGTAGCCAGGCTGGAAGAAAGTTTGGAGCTGCTCCTCATTGAGAACGTTCTTCAGGAGCCGCGGTACAGTATCCAGAGATATGTCTAAATATGATGAGAACACACCAGCCATATTTATGTCAAATTACGAACCGACTATATGAAGTTAGGTCAGTGTATAATAAGCTTTATAGAAGTCTTACCATGTGCGCCCACAGCAACTTGCTCCACCAGAAGTGGATCACTTGGGTCATAGTTTTCGAGAACCATAGGAGCATTTTTACGCATCTTGAAGTGTTGTTAGCAACAATCTAAACTGCTGATATACGAAGTTATCACAATCTCTGGTAACTCCGAACTTTTTCCATTTTATCATAAACATACTATCAGAATACTCACTTTGTAATCATAGCAATGAACAAAATCTGCTTTGAAGAAAGACCGCAGCAACTCCTCGTTCTCAGCACGGTACTTTTTCATCAGTTCAATGTCTACCCCAAGACTTGGGACATATTTAGACTCATGCTCGACGTAGCAGAATCCATTTCTATCCAAACTGATATCGTTGTCATTGCGCATACTATGCACGGTTACTGGTTTATTCTCCCATTCGACATTTGTTGTATCAATGGCGTCAAGACCGACTTTAGCAGTTGCTGAAGGATGGAGAAAAAAAGGCTTCTCTTCACTGTATAGAGGAATATCAGCGATGAAATCAATAGTAGTCTGCATTTTAGCTTCTGCAACTATATTTAATTTAAGAGTGGGCGGGTGGGCGAGTGGAGGCTGGGAAATGCTGCATTCCATCACTTACTACGAGATATTCAAAGAAAAAGGGAGATATAACTAGAAGGAAATCAACCCTCAGATACTAGATAGAACTTGGAGGTACTGAAAGCAGAGCCTCATTCTCGACTTTAGATACATAGGTACCTCTAGTCGGAATCCTAGTTAATCACAGCCCCGAAGGATTGGATTGAAATGCATATGACGCCCTGTCTTATTATTTGAATAAATATTGACCTGAATGTGCAGATACCTATGCACATCATTAGAAGATAGCAGAGCCGCATGGATCATGATTTAGGAAGGAAGAGTGTATTATCAGATAAAAAACAACCAATAAAATGCTTCCCTGCATAGGTATAAGTCATGTATTACTGATCTGTTTTAAAATGAGGGGTTTTCTTTTTCGCCGGTCTAAATGTCGGTGATATCATTGGTTAGGATCCTGTAGCATCTCCGAATGATACAAGCCCAGCTGGGAGTCTTCCGATTCTATGTCTATATTGAGTGAATTAATTCATGCGTTCTTTATTCGTGCTGTCTTATTTAGGTGGGTTACAAATGTGTGATTAATTTACATTATCTGTTTTGATTATTCCATATGTTGAATATCACTTTGAGCCTCACAAGTACTACGGTGTATTTGCCTTGCTTTTTCGGTCGATAGTTTGTGTAAGATACCTTGAAAATGTATTAAATTGCTTTTCAAGAGGCTGTGAAATGCACTTCATACTACAACCTAGGCGAAACGGCCTGCTTCTGAGATGCCCAATTTAGCATTGTATTTGAAAGTGCAGATTCATGATTAGGATCGGGTTTCCTGAACTGGGCTATCTTTCAACCCATCTTTTAAATATAAGGAAGACGTTTATTAAATATATACAATATAGATAGTTTAGCAATATCGACTCTAATTCTACGTAAAATATTACTTTTATTCATTTAATATACGTGCTTCACCTTCTATTTATGCGATAATACAATCATGATTTGCGAAAAGGAATATAAAGTAGTTGTCACGGCCTGTGCTGTAAGTAAAGAGCAATCTTATAAGGTATCTTGTACAACTATATGTACTCATTGTTAGCTACTAGCCGTTCAAAGAAAACGAAACAAATCCAACGCAAGACCTCAAGCTCAAACTACCATCTCGAATTGAGCGTGAGGGGCGTATTCCCATTAAAATTATCAAGTACCCTATTGACTTCAGAAATGTGATCACAGATATGGACTTCATTCCAGAGCTTTGGAGCGGTAAAAAGAAGGTCTATGAACCAGGCTCTAGACAGGGCCAAAGGATATACATTGATGCAATGCTTCATCTAGGAATGAATTTTGCCGACTTTTGGCAGATTGAAAAAAGAGCACGACGTGACGGCTATGATTGGGTTGGTGACGACGGAGTACCGTTACCCAAGTATAATGGTGGAAAGGGGGGAAGATGGGAAGGTATACCCAAAGTTCTAACACCCGTCTTCGATGTCGACCGTATTGCAAGACGATTGCACAAAGATCTTCCAGTGAGTGGCTTCCGTATTAACGAAAAGAAATTACTAAGGCTAGGGCGCTAGAATATACCAACAGAGACTTCTACAGATGCTGGCCTGCTGTATTGTGAATTTATATACTTCACTTCGCTCGCTACACTGTACGAAGCGGGTGAGACCCCTCGGGCATTGTTCTTGCACCATGCAGGGTTGAAAACTACAGAGGATGATATTGAAGATGGGGTTCAAGTTGCGATTTCAGTCATCTGTTCAATGATAGATCAACTAGAGGCTTCACAGGGAGTTGTCCTGCATTACAACAAACACACCATGAGCGAAGTACCGGAGCCTCTAAGCCTCTCCAGGGTCCTTGGCACATTCATATTGTAAAAGTTCGGGGTTTTGCCAAAGACAGAAGTAAACGAGTTGGGAATACTATGAAATTAGATGTTGAATTGAATCAGCTACCTGAGGCATACTATAAGTTCTCATCGATTTATGGAGTTACACAAATGCATATTATTACACAAGTACTTGTGACTGTTAGGGTATAAGTGCGTAAAGGGGCCTACAGGGGTCTATCTACTGTATAAGGGCGCGTAGCGCCCTCGAAAGGGAGTAGAATCTAGGCATTACTAGATCAATATACTATACCTTCTGGTCTACCTAGCCTAGACACTCACTCTATGTCAGCTGCTCTATGTATGACATGAATCACCTGGGTATAAACCCCCTGACAGTGACAAACCTATACTTATGTGCGTTCAAGTATAGTTCAGCGTAAGTTTTAATATTTGGTTAACAGTAATAGTACGAGTTAAGGTGGTAAATAAGTAATTCTTAAGTATTCGTTAGAAAGGTTTGGAGACCTTTCTCGTAGTATATGTTAGATACTAGGTTTAAATTGATAGTTATAGAATAACTACCTAGATAGGTATATAAGGAGATCCTCATGTCCTATATTCATTCCTTTCCGTTAGGTTCCCATTGTTGCTCTATCTTACTCTGTGAATCTAATAAAGCAACACAAGAGCCCCCTTTTACGTACTCATCCGAGGTTATTCCGTGATAGGTTGAATCGATGATCCACCTCTAGTTCCCTACCTTCTCCAAGGCCCTAGGGCCTTGGGTTGTAACAGTGTTTAGACAGGCGGCAACATCATCATAGGTATTCTGAAGGTTTAAATGTGCTATTCTTTATTGCACCACATATTCCCATGGAAATACGCCCCAGAACTACAATACCTGAGTCTAAATTAAGTAACCCGGCTTATTATTGAGCTTTACTTTTTTCTTACATCTTCATTCCGCTATATGCTGCTGGGGTCATTTCCCCATCGATCATACCACAAAGATACACTAGAGATCAGCAGCTGGAGTTGTGTAACTTCTTCTCAATTCAACATTGGACAACAAGTGTAAATATGAATCACAACACCCAGCATAAGGCTGTTCTTGGATGGGGCTAACTGCAACTATTAGGTAGCATTAGGCCGCAACTCATACGCCCGTCACTAAGCTTACAATATTTTGTAGTTGGTTGGCTACCGTATATCGACACATACTTACGTAGGTTGTCTTACCTGGAGGCTGGAAAGCAGAGCCTCAACCTTATCTTCTGATAGTCACGTCCGCCTACAGCCACTCGGACAATATCGGTACCATCGTACGTGCACTTTACCTTTGACGCATAGAAACGAAATGAAACCGGCATCCTTCATCATGGAGATGGATCATGAGGGATGGTAAGCACGCATATAGTTATATGATTTTAGCAGAACTGAGTGTGAGAAATCTCTATAGCTCGAGCAGAGTCCATCATATGAGGTTTTGATGGGGCACAAATGGGGCACAAATAGCGCCCTGTTCCCGCCTATTTTCAGACTTGGTACAGAATTATACAGCACATCTCTAGTCCGTTACTGTTTTACTTGCTTAACTCCATCAACCTGACTCTGAAAATGTCCGGGAGCCCGCTTCAGATCAAGGACCCCGAAGTCCTTAACCTGCTCCGCCTCGACCGCGACTTTGACATGCGGACTGTAATGGATCGTTCTGGATATCCTCCAATTCAATACAAGCCTCAAACCTGGCGTGCACAATCACACCTCGCCTTCCCACCCTGCCCCAATGACAACCATCAGCAGCCTGAGATGGCGAGAACTCTCGTCCGTGGTGGCAAGATCTATCTTGCTGGCACTGGCGCAGGCGCAGGCACACGAGGTTGATAACCCTATTCAGGTGTGTCTATACTGCCATATAGTCTCTCTGATACATATGCTGACGTCACAGATTGAACACTGGAGCTGAAAGATGAAGTTGTTTTGGTTATATTGAATTCTTTAGTTTCTGTGATGGACATAGCGGAATGCGTTCAGCAGATTGTATTGTTTCGCCTACAATGTCGCCGAGTTAAGCCTAACTCCATGGGGATATGACTTTGTTTTAATCACTAGGGATGAAGACTACCTATGTTGGGACTTATAGGAATTATCTATCCGATTTGTCACTCGTTCTGCTATGCATAGCTGATATAGCGATCTAATTCTATCTACATTTACTCCTATCTATAAATTGATACTACTAACTGCGCGATTCCCAGTAGGACTTGAAGAATACCTAAGATAACCGTAGCCACACCTATTCCTATAGCAGCCTTCAGGGTAAGAAGCCTTTCGGGATTTCTTCGATCGTTCCATACTTCAAAGAAGTCGTTCGGTTCTTGACCAGAAATATAGTCCGCCAGCTCGGTGAGTCGCGGCCCTAAATGAGGAAAGCTGTCTTGTACATTGTAGACGTTACGCTCATGAAGGAGTTCAAAAATTCCAGTAGAATTATCTAAATCTTTATTTCCGCAGAGTACGCCAAGTAAGGGGTCCAAGGACCCATTCCACTTCGCACTTTCGAGTTCCCGTTCACGAAATAGCTTGCGAGCATGGGAATGTTGTCCGAATAGTAAACGATAACTTAGTAAGACTTCGGCCAAATATGATTTCCCAACAGATTTGATGTTGAATTGGCAGTTCTTTCGACAGATGTGACTCTTGAATAGGCTATATATGACGTGAGATTGTTAGCGCGATTCTATTCAAAATTTATGGTGTCAACGATCTTACCGGTCGATCAAAGTCTCACTATCCTCACTCAGGCATATTTTAGCACAGAGTGAAGGCAGACGAAATAGTTTCAACCCTTTCTCTTTACTATACCGATTGAATTCGCAATGCTTCGAGAGATCATCAACCCAAATAATTGTAACGCCACCTAATCGAGATAGGGAGTAAAGATTCAAATGAGTAACAAGAAGATTCGGTAAGTCTTGCGGTAACCTTGTAATCTTTTGACAAGTTATTGGGATAAGTTCATGGCTACCGAGCATGGCTCCGATGGGCCTCCGTGACGAGTCCTCGATAGGTATAATAGACTTCTTTTCTTGACTTCGCCCTGACTGAATTTCCGCAATCTCGAAGTCAGCATCAGCCGTTGTGAATACTGGTGTGTATAGTAAAGTAGACCAGCCGATAACAGCAAATACAAAATGTCGCATCGTATTTTTATAGGTTTTAACATCCAGCTCAGGAGTTTTGAAATCATCGAACAGTTGTTCTACAATATCGTCAATCGTCGTCTGGGCGGTTGAAGATTTGATTAAGCTGAGGATCATATCGGATATTTCAAACTGTCGTTCTATAATGTAAGGTTGATCGGCCCGAGCTGTCCAGATGACGTTAAACAGTTCGGATGTAGCCATTTCGTAATCCCTCATCCGGGCTTCCGTTATATCTAGAAACATTTTTACATCATTATAAAGCCTGCCTTTCCCGAGACATTTTCCAATAAACGATACTCTTATTTTATTAGAGGTCATGCAGTCGAATCCATTAGGAATATTTTCTGTACGCTGTTTAATTCTAGGAAGGGTGTTGTATCCCATACTGGCTATTATTCGTGGATAACTAAGTTGCTGATGCCGGGTGAAACCATGCAATACACAGAGTTCAGATGATTTCGGATATGGGCTTCAAATTAAGAACTAGTCTAAAATGATTATTATTCTGTAGCATGCAACCTTTATAGTGTGTGGTTACACAAAAAGCAGGCTGTTGGACTGGCTGAAGCTGACCGGTAAAATTCATAAATGCACCTAATCATGCGCATGCCGATTGATACATATGGAGAAGCAGGCTTTGGAGTAGGTTGCATAAAGTATAACCGATAGTCTTAAGAAAAGATTGATGAGGCTCTTTATCTCCCTCCCCAAGAGATCATTCCTTATTTTTGCCAATCCAAACGAATTCTCTACAAACTACCCCCTTTTCAAGGACATTCCTACAATGACACCATGCAACTCCCTACTATCCTCTCTAGTACTACCAATAGTATGGCCGAGTAGTGAGTCCACCATTGATACCTTAGGATATAGATCAAGGAGCTACAGATGCTAATACATTATATGCGCATTAGTGATGAAATTTATATAGAGTCTTGGAATGAGGCAATAAAGGAGTGCGAAAAGAACCTAGAGCGACGTGACTACGAGCGTGCCTTGGAGGTCAATTCTCTCGAAGACTTCCGAGATGAGTTACGAAGGCTGCGAAACGAGCACCCCAATGGACCTTCAAAGATTGCAATTACTCTACTACTTCCTACATTAGATCATTACGAAACATTTGCCCGAATTTTCGTAGACATGATGGACCATCCTGTTGACACATCCATGATGTGGGGACTGTTGTCCTTAGTCTTCAAGGCAAGAAAAATACATAAGTAACTAAGATTATCTGGGAGTGTGATACTGATGTCTACCGAGTAGCTTGCTCTAGAAAGCACAGGAGAAACAAATCCACTCAATAATATTACGAGATGGTTAGAAAATATTGGTCGCAAACTGCAGGATTCTAACGACTGTTACCAGAGAATCACAGATTCTGAAAAGGTTAGGAATGATATAATAGAGCTAAATAGGGAGATTGTAATCCTTTGGATTAATATCATCATGACATTTCGAAATAAGGGTCAGGGGCACGAAAGTACGTCATATTTCGCGAGCGTTTCCTTCAACAAGGTAAGCTAACCGGCTGACCCGACAGGTTTTCTCAACAAAAGCGCAATTGATGATCTGACAGACATTTATAATGCGGCCTACCAAAACATCACCGAAGCTGTAAGGCGTATTAAAAAAGTAGCAAAACTAGCAGAGAGACAAGCGTCCCAAATGCTCCTACAGAGCATACTTTCGTTGAAGACTCAACCACAAGAAAGTGGGTCAATACCGTGCAATACTCTCCCTATAGCGGAAAACCGACTATTTTATGGTCGTCATGATATCCTATGCCAGGTAGAAGATTATCTTAGGCCAGCAGACACAAGTACTCGCCTTTCTTCCGTGGCACTATATGGTCTTGGTGGCATCGGCAAAACACAAATTGCACTTGCCTATGCCTATCAAAGACTGGATGATCTCGACGCAGTATTCTGGATATCTGCCGAAAACACATATACCATCCAACAAGACTTTAGTCGCATTGCCATCGACGCTCTTAAACTTCCGAGGGCCGTACCCCAAGCAAACCAGCAAAATATGATACTGGTACTAGACTGGTTACAGAACACATGTAAGAGATAAAACTTATCGCCTGTTAACCTATTTTAACTATGCGATAGCTGCTAAATGGCTTCTCATATTCGATAATGTCGACGACCATAGCGTCCTCGAGAATTGCTGGCCTGCTTCCAAACATGGTGCCGTTCTAGTGACTACCAGAGATGTTCTTGTTGCTTCTCTTCCTATTGACACTGGGCTTGAAGTGAACGAATTTAGTTATGAAGAAGGTTCTGAGTTTTTACTTCACATGGCACTCGGCAGGCAACGTGTTGATGGGGAGCTAGAAGCAGCACGACTTGTCGCGGAGGTATTAGGTGGCTTGCCACTTGCTCTCAACCAAATGGCTGCTTTTATAAACGCAAGGAGCTTGTCAATCTCTGAATTCTATCTCGCGTACATCAAGTATGACTATCGCTTACATACACAGAAGAAGAACGGCTATAAGTATTTGCGCTACCCACACGCCTTAGATACGGTATGGGAAATTTCCTTCGCAACTCTAGGAAATCAAGCTCGCGCTTGTCTTGGCATTTTGAGTTTCCTCGCTGCCGACGATGTTCCCGCAGATATTTTCAAGGCTGCACAACCCGATAGATTGCCGGAAATATTGTCCTTTTGCACAGATGATTTATGGTATGGAGTGCTTGTTTTAAACGGCTTTATACGTGTTAATAAAATACAGCCTAGGCGACGCCATTGAAGAGCTAACTCGCCACTCTCTAGTTAGAAGGAATATCCAGCAAAGAAGCTTCCGAGTCCATCGATTAGTACAAGCAGGATACCGGGCTAAATTAGAAAACCCCCAAAAAGAGTTTGAGGTAGCCGTAAAGTTATTGCTTGAAAAGATTCCGTCTCAACGATCAAGTAGATTTGACAATGACGAATGGATCTTGTATGAGAAGTACATTCCCCAAGTTCTGTCACTTGTAAAAAACTACAATGACTCTCAAACTAAACCAAAACCTCTAAAACCAAACGAGGATTTTGTAAGACTTCTTACTAACTCGTCTTAGTAAGTTAACCGCATCTTGATAATAAGTAATAAAATAGACTAACTGTCTAATAGTGCGATACACGACAACGATACGGTTAACGTCATTCCGGAGTTACTTAATACTGCTGATTCGGCATTTCACAAATGTTCAGAGGTAAACCAGGACAGGCTACTTTGGGCACTGTTACAATATTTGAAATGCCTACGTCATTTCTGTACTTCCGAATTCATAAAATCGGAATTTGAAATGGCTGAAAGTCTTCGTATTCGCTTGGAGTTGCTTCCCCCAAATGACCTGCTCGTATCTCTTGCGTATAGTGGCCTTGGAATGGCCACCGGTGCTCAAGGACGTTATGAAGAAGGTTTAGAGTGGCTATTAAAAGCCGGAAAGATTTACGAAGGCCCAGACGAGGAGAACCCCTCGAGAAAGCTAGTATGGTGCTATAATATTTCGCGTAACTACTATTGCATGGGCAGATACGAGGAAGCCGAAAATATTCTAAGTCATGCGTTGAAAGTTGCAAATCGACTACAGAGTTGGTATATACAAGTTTAGTATGTTATCTCGCCTAAAACGAAGCAACTTCCTTACTTACACAATTCTGTCTAGTGCCCATCTTGCTTTTACTTCGCTTCAAATCAGAATGGATAACCTTGACGAAGCAAACAAACATGCCGAGACAGCTAAGCACTTGCTAGAAACATCTGGGACTGCTGCCCGCTTCAGCTGGCTCAGTTCTTATTGTGCATATCGTGTAGGCCAGGTGGCAATGAAACAAGGTCGTCTCGATGAAGCCATGTAAGAAAATCGAAAAGAAATTATTTAGGGGATACCATATATTAACGAAGTTTAAAGAGAGGAAACAGCAAAGGCGACAGCTATCGGGAAACTTGTGAATGTACCAACGGGTATCCTCGCTCGGTGCGTGCACATCCACTCAAAAGCATTAGGAATGGACCCTGCAAGACAAGAGGAATCGGAAATACAACGAATAGAAGCTAGGCGACTGCGAGCATCATTGCCAGATGGTGGAGGTGACCTAGATGATGAAACTGATGAGGCCTTTGAGAAACTCGTTAAGATGGATCATCGATAGCGGGCCCCTGATGATAGAAACAAGACCATAAGACTCATTACTTGTTATAAGAAAAGGTATTTCAAGTTGCGGTATATTATCACACTCATTTACCTCCTTTTCTAAATATGACGATATTGGACCGTTATAAAGGGGAAACATTTTCTTATGTTAACCGCAAATTACATCACGTTTTGTATCCTAACTATCCTTAAATAAATTATTTAGACTTACATGTCTTATTTGAACTACCTAGTAACTGGGTACCTAGGTACTTTTAAGGCTGACATGACCCGCCCCCTTTTCTATCTCCCTATCCCTTTGGAAGCTATTATTCACTACATTATCAGCATCTCATAGTAGGATCAATCCACCTTAGGCTTTATCAAGAATACTATACGTAGTCTGACTTATTGTAGGAGGACTAAGTTATCACTATTGACTTACCTCCATTAACCCAGAAACCGCGTCGTGGTGACTGAATGAAGAGCAGTTAGTCGTGATTTTATCTCATCGCTTTCTCGCTCTAGATCTAGAGTTGATAAATTCTGTTTCGCAGGATTTTTCGACCTAAATAGCCTTCCTATGAGGTAGATATACATAATCATATCGTAATAATGAATAGGTATCTAAAATATACAGATAGCCAGGTGAAAACACTACATAATATGGGAACCCTCATGTGCAGATAAACCAAAAGGGCAAAAATTGCTATTATGATGTACATGTTAACATCTCTCAAGCTCATATGCTAGCTTGATACAAAATACCATTGTAAAGAATGCCCAGGTACCTAAGGTAGGTACAAATAAAAATACCCACTTGACAAACAGCGTGCCTGAATGGCCTCACCACTGTAGTGACGGTTGCCATGAACACTCCGTCGCCACATGCCCCAGACAACAGGCAACTGGCAACGGGCGACAGGCAACAGCCGTAATTTCCACCCCTCCTTGTGCAGCGCCTTTTATATCTAAATTTCCAACCGAACAATCACTTGAGGAGTTGGTCCAACGGTCAGGGGCCAACAGTCAGTTTGAATGGACCACCATACATACTTGAACGAATTCGGGGTTCGAATCCCTGTGGGCGAAGTTTCTGACGGTTTTCAGTTGTTTTCACACCTTCTCTGCGAGATGATTTGGAGTATAAGGTACGGCTCCGTTATCGCTTCCGTTGAACTCAATCTGAAAATCCGAAGAACCTCCTCCCAAGAGGCGGGTTGGATGACCAAAATTTTTTTGACTTTTCTTTTTTCGCAGTTCATATGACATGTTTCTGAATGCCAGATACTTAGCAGCATGCACTTTTTCCTCCTTTAACATATTTTACTAACAAACATTTACGTAAATTTAATACTTACGAGCATGCCAAAATATCCACCGTCCAGCTACCATAGTGGGCATATCCAATATGTTATTCTTGACCAGCAGTCTGATGCAATACTTCTTAAATGGTATATAATCACCTATATCCGTATCAATCCCTGAACGATATCAAACATATATATTCATATGGCCCATAGTTGTGTAACTAGGATAATTAGTGCATGGTATATAAAGAATCGCACCAAAAAAAATTACTTAGTCTATGAAAAGTCGATAAGTCGCCTGTGATGGTGCTATTCCCTATGTCTTCAACGTTTCTCTAATATATATATATGGAAGGATCACTATAGACCTACTTCAAGTCAAGTTCTTTATGATGGAAGACCTTATAGTTTTTCTTTCTTCCTATTGGACCACCCTAACTATTGTACGTCTGAGTGTTAGGTAAGCGTAAGGACGCGAGGAAGACATGAGAAAACAACTCAGTTGTTGGGAGGCACTTAACTATAAGCCTATCTGGGTTCAAGTTACGGATAAAGTTAAAAGCTTTCGTACCGAATATTCTGAAAAGTAGTCCAAGGATCGAATACTAATATCATCATATCACGATAACTCCAATAATTAGTAACATGTGCAAACAACATGTCTCTATATCAAACCCAGGTATCCCCCTAAGGCCATGAATAATGCCAAAGCAGTCATAAAAGATCAAAGCAATGAAAGAGCAAAATTTTGTAGATTTTTTTTTCCAAAATAATACGTTGGAAAATTAATTTTATAATGCTGGATAACTGAGTTCGATATCTATGTGGCTAGGACCAAGAACAAAATGTGGGCTGCGTCGTCTATTTGCAATTGTCAACGCTTTTACATTAATTATATCGTAAAGAAAGAATTAATGCCCTACTCAACATTAGTAATAAAAAGGCTTAAAACAATTATAATTCCAATTATAACTTATTCCTTAAGTGTACAATGTAATAATACCTACTCGCTGTTATGAGTATTATAATACATACAAGTTTCTACGGTCGGTGACCCCCCGCCAAGTCCACCTCCGCTAACATTCGGTGTAATAGGGGTAGTTGATGCACCGAACCGAGTTCTCTAATTTTGCTTTACGAGGAAGGTGATTATAGATAGTTGGGTTACTACGAGGTACGCACTTAAGATAGCCTTCTCGTATGAAAAGCCTATAATAAGTTACGATTCAACTTTGACCCTTATTTATTCTGAGGTATATCTGTGTATTTTTGACTTTTAAGTAGTTATGTACAGTGCGTTTTTACACTGTCCTGATAAATAATGATCATATTTAAGGCACTTAGGTTAGGAGGTACCTTAGGTACTTTATAAAGTCAAACTGAAGCGGAAGAGCAAGCTCCTTTTATCAACAACGAATGTTCTTAGAATCTCTGAACATATAATACCAAAAATTGCCACCTACTCAAATCAGTGCGGTGTAACCTTTCCGGTTTGCAATTGCACCCAACCAATAGTGACACGGTGCCCCCCCTATGGATCCTACTTATCCTACTTAAAGCTAAAGTGCCGATGTAACCCCTGAAAAAGAAATCTAGCCAAATGCGATTCAGCCGAATTCTCCTAATTGCCAAGATTGCGAACCAAGACTTTCAAATCCAAGTTCTAGACGGTCGGTTTACACAATCGTAGACGGGGTCTGCCTATGCGAGGCGAGGCAAGGTCGTTATGAATATCTAGCTGGAACTGATGAATTTGCATTCGAGTTCCGATGGATGCATCTTCACCCCAGACTGATTCAAGGTAAGAAAAGACGAAAATAATAAAAATAAAAAATAAACCAGAAATTTAGCCTTGCGCTCGCTAACACGTGCATGAATTTGTTTGGAGATTAAGGTCTAAGACTTGGTACCAATGGCTCTTGCATCCGCGTCGTCATATAGAATCGACGCGTGAATTAGACCCTGCGAGCGAAGCTCCGGCGGCGGGTAATTCTCGATTCGCTATGATGCCGTTTCTCAAGAGCCTCCCGCGGCGGCGACGATTCCTCATCGTCATACCCTTGGTCGCGTTACTAGTCTGGGCCTTACTCCCTACTACCAGGTTGAATTCTCCGAATACATTCTTGCGCACTTTCAGGGGCTCATTGGGGAAATCTAGCGATGACATTTTACGATACGTAGACCCCCTCATCGGCACCGTCAACGGAGGTAGGTACCTACCTGTGTACATACATCACTTGGAATATGTCGTTGAAGAGCTTGCAACTAAGTTCACTCTTTTAGGTCATGTCTTCCCTGGCGCAACCCTGCCGTATGGCATGGCAAAGGCCGTAGCGGACTCGAGTGATCGCGGAGAAATCGCCGCAGGATTTGTCTCGGACGACTCCGACATCCAAGGCTTCTCTCACTTGCACGATTCAGGTACTGGAGGGGTGAGTTGATGAATACTATTTCTCGAATGAATCTAACTTGCAATAGAGCCCTTCATTGGGAAATTTCCCTCTATTCGTGCATCCAGGATGTCCCGAGGATGACTTCGCTCAGTGTAAATATACATATATTGGTAGAGGCGTCCCGAGGATCGATGGGTCCGCTACGGCACGCCCGGGGTACTTCGCTATTGGCCTCAATAACTCGGTCCACGCGGAGATGACGGCGACCCAACACGCCACGCTCTACAGATTTAGCCTCCCCAAAACTCCAGAGGTAGTGTCACATAAGGTCATGGTACCTACCAATCCTCTAGTTCTGCTGGATTTAATGGATCTTGGTAACTCCCGAACCGGAGGTGACATCCAAGTAAATCCAGAAACGGGAAGAATAACAGGAAATGGGTCGTTTAGCCCGTCGTTTGGCAGCGGAGCGTACACCGCACATGTCTGTGCGGATTTCCGAGGCGCCGATATCCGCAAGACGGGCATTTTCCTACAAACTAACGTGACCGATGAAGTTCAAGCTATGGGTCATTTGGGAAGTAATTTTTACATCCCTTCCGGCTCGGCAGGTGCTTGGATACATTTCGCGCACTCGGACCAGATCATGGCCCGGGTGGGACTGTCATTTATATCCGTGGAACAAGCCTGCCACAACGCAGAGGTCGAAATTCCAGACTTCGGCTTTGAGGACGTGGTGAAGGCTGCTGAGAATGCCTGGAAGGAAAAGTTATCCGTGATCAAACCTGATTCCTCGGGTATGAGCCACGAATTTCTTACTACATTTTGGTCGGGGCTCTACCGCGCACTGATCTCGCCTCAAGATTACACGGGCGAAAACCAGCTCTGGAAATCTGACGAGCCGTATTATGACTCTTTTTATTGCATATGGGATTCATTTCGCGCACAACACCCACTCCTTACCATAATTGACCCCACGATCCAAACGAAAATGGTGAGATCGCTGATTGACACGTATAAGCACGAAGGAAAGCTGCCAGATTGTCGCATGAGTTTTAGCAAAGGTTATACACAGGGAGGCTCAAACGCCGACGTGGTTCTCGCAGATGCCTTTATTAAAAACCTCACACAAGGTATCGACTGGAATCTTGGCTACGAGGCCGTCGTCTCCGATGCGGAGGTGGAGCCGAAAGACTGGTCTACAACTGGTCGCGGCAGTCTCGTGAGCTGGCACACGCTGGGCTACGTACCATACGATGACCACGACAAAAATGGGACGGGGCCCATGAGTCGAGGCATTTCACGAACGGTTGAATACGCGTATGACGACTTCGTGATCGCGTTAATGGCACGGGGGCTCGGCCATAAGAACGACGAGACCAAATATCTGCAGCGCAGTCGGAACTGGAAGAATCTATTCAACCCGGAGCAGGAGGACCGGCATCGTGACGAAGCCGGGAATGTGCAAATGTCGCCATTTAAGGGTTTTTTACAACCACGGTTCCGGAATGGTACCTGGCGATATCAAGTTAGTATCCAAGATTTCTTCTCCTGATATTCATCTTTAAGTGAAATTCCGAATCACTACTTCCGACCGTTTTATATCTACTTAAAATAGGACATTGCTGACTCCAACCCGCGTATTAGAACACGCGACTTTGCAGTCCCATATATCAACAGCATAGTTGTTATTTTGACACGCAGTACGAAACATACGAAGGGAGCCCGTGGCTGTACACATTTTACGTACCACAAGACATGGCCGCGCTTATAGAGGCGTTAGGAGGGCATGAGACTTTCATCGATCGACTCGATTATTTCCACTCGTCGGGTATCAATTACATGGGAAACGAGCCCAACTTTCTAACGACGTTTCAATTCCATTACGGCGGACGGCCCGGTCGCAGCAATTACTGGCTGCACCAGTACATCCCAGGGCAGTTCAACAATAGCATCAACGGGATCCCCGGGAACGACGACTGTGCCATGGGAGCCTTTACGGCGTTCGCGTTCATGGGATTCTATCCAGTAGCTGGCCAGAACGTGTATCTGCTTACAGCACCCATGTTCCGGCAGGTCAGTATCCAAACACCATCGGGGAAACCGGCGATACTGCGAAACGTCGGCGGATTCGACGCTCCGCAATATCGCAATATCTACATTCAAAGTGCTAGGTTAGACGGGAAGCCATATACCCGAAATTGGATCACGCATGATTTCTTCGTGAATGGAGGCACGCTGGAGTTCGTATTGGGATCCACAGAGAGCGATTGGGGAACGAAAGAAGAGGATCTGCCGCCTAGTTTATCGACGGGGATGTTGGACTGATTTAATAGATAAAAGTCGATTGATGATTACTATCGAGATTGAGGAATTTGGATGGAAAAGATTTTAATCAGAAGGGATACAATTCCAGGTTGTAAGACATATAAGTACCTGAAGGGTATGGTTGCCCGCAGTACTTGAACTGCCAGGGAAAAATGCAAGTTTCTGTCACTTGCGCGAGGGTATTTGATATATACTAGTCGCCGAGACAGCAATGCGAAAATGATTGAAATCCTATACAGATAGGAGACGAAAAAAAAAAGGAACTCTCAGTCGGGGAATTGAACCCCGGTCACAGGCGTGACAAGCCCGTATCCTAACCACTAGACGAACTGAGACCTGACCGTGAATGGCATCGGATTCACGTGGTTGATGTTTCTCAGGTATGACGCGACTTAAGTAGGTAGACTGTGTTTCGAGGTAGGGCACTTGCTGGTTGTTAGGGAACCGAAGTCTTGGGATACTTTGCGTGGAGGGCAGGTTTTAAATATGTACGCTTAGGAAATTGCAACTACCCGACCAAGTAACTTTAGCCCAGCAGTTTCTACAGGTAGCTCCTTATCACAAGTAGATACCTACCTCTATCCTACTGGTACCCGAAATGCGACGGGAGCCCACAGCATCCTTTAGCTACATGGCAAACGATACCCACACCTAGTCAAGTTGGTGGTGATTCTAACACCCACGTATCGTAGAGAAAATACGATGTAAGACGCGAAAAAATATAAGATAAATACTATTAATACCTCATCACTTACATCTAGGACAGCGCCCCCCCATATTTAAAGCAATTCAAAAACTATTCTTCTTCATCATCTCCCTCGTCATCTTCCTGCTCTTCCGTCCCGCCGTCGGCCTCATCGGAATCGCTCTCGGCGTTGGGATCCGGCCTAACGACGCTATTGAGAAACGTAACCTACATTGGTATCTCAGTTAGTCCCGTATAATCCCGTATAAACTTGGAAGTCAAAGGAAATAAGGATACGACTCACAAATTCGACCATGGCGGAAATGACACTCATAACGTTCTCCTGCGCGTCGTCGGCGAGAAGGTCCGACTCGTCGATCTGCGTGCTGATAGTGTAGTTCCGCAGCTTGAGAAGCTCTATGTACTTATGGTCCGGGTGGAAGCCCTGCTTTGGTGAGCATACTACCTATACTCGGAACGTCATTAGAAGTAGGGGAGTGGTACCATACCTTTGGTTTCGTCTTGAGCGCATTATCCTGATTCTTCGCCGCGAACGCTGCTATCACAGATTTTTCGTTGCCGGACTTTGCCTCGGGTAGAAATGTCTTTCGGAACGTAGGGTTCGTTAAGACTCGACTTATACGATGGGGGCGCTCGTCGACGCTCGCGCGCAATCGGGCTAACGCGTCGGCCTCTGGATGCCATACGCCTCCGCCTACTAGACACCGGCCGGGTTCGACATGCACGTAATAGCAAGCGTATGGGCCCTTTCGACCAGTCCGTGACCATGCCGCAGAGTAGTGGGGCTGTTTATACGGAATGTCCCTTGTTAGAATAGAGACCTATTCCGGGGGGAAGAGTTAGAAAAATGCAATGGGCAAACACACCTTATACGGAGTTTGATCTTTACTAAATCGGACGTCTCGGTATATCCGGAAGATGACATCTTTCACCGGCAACCACGGAATAGTCTCGTCTGCCTCGATGATCTTTTCCGTGAGAGTCTCAACGAATGATTCCCAATCTTTGAAGGACCTTCTATATTCCCCATCGTGCGCTACAAGCAGTTATACCCCGTTAGATAAGGAAAGAGTAGATGTGGGCAACAGGGATTGCAAGACGAGTCCGTGATTGTAAAGAATATACATACATTTAAGCCAACTCCGTTGGTTGTTGGCTTTGAGATCTTCTAGGAATAAGAAAGTGTTTTTATGGAGTCGGGTATCCTCATATTCGACACCATCAGTGTCTCTTAACTGGATTGCTGTAGTATTTTAATTAGAATCGAAGCTATCTATTAACATTCCGATGTGTTGAAGTAAAGCACCGAAATAGAAGATAAACTCGTACCTGGAATGAAAGTAATGCGGTTTTCGTCATCGTCATCGTCATCATCATCGTCATCGCTATCTTTATCCACTACTGGCTCTTCGTAGTCGGCCTCTTTTTCCCTCTTGGTTTTACTCTGAGCTTTTGCCGTGGCCTTTGTCCTTTCTAGATCCTGGCTCTTTTTACTAGACTTCTTTGTAGTCTCGGTCTGGGTTTTCGGGGGTCTTCCACGACCTCGCCTCTGTGCCACAGGCTGTTCCGCTTCACTTTCAGAGTTGTCCTCAGCAAACGCGGCATCTTGGTCATCATCCTCAGATATATTTTTGACATCTTCATACTGTAATTCGTCATCCGATTCTTCTACTGTAGCCTTTCCACGTCTAGAGAGTTTCCCCTTAGCGCCAGTCTTCACAATTTTACGAGGTGGTAGCTCTTCATCTGAGTTGTCATTATCCTCAAAGTATGTACTCTTCTTGCTACTGAGGCTAATGCGATGAGATCTGCGACGGGATTTGCTAGTGGCCTCTAAAGTAGAAGGCTTAGCTACGGTACCTTTCTTCGGCGGCATGGCTCAATTATATGAATTTGCTTTTGTATTCGGAATGTTCGTTGATTTCTTTAGGTCAAGATATAGATATAGACATAGATACAATGAAATTTAACGGATGAGACGGTTGGTGACGCGCCGAGAAGAATCGCGGGGTGGCAATAGGGAACACGCTATCACGTGATGACTTTATTATTCAATCTCACAACGCAATAACCCGACTGTCCGGTACCTACCTACTAGAGGTACACTTACCTACCTATCACATGCACTTTCCAGTATACAAGGTACATATTGGAAGTTACTCCCTTATGGCCTAAAAATAGAAATGTCAATCGCCGCTAATCTTAGATTCAATTATAGCCGCAATCTTCAACTACGAATGTATTTTCCGTACCTAAATAGTTCATATCGATCTAATTGGGAAATGTTAATAGGGTAGGTGCTCATTGTTTAGCTGCGATCACTATATTTCTTTACTATTTTTAGGGCGAACCTGTGCCGCTTGCACCCGGTCCACGTTCCCACGCATATATTAACTTCCCGGGGTGTTATTAATAGTCGGAACATATTGCTCCTTCTAAACATCACCTCCGTGATAAGCCCTTGTTTGACATCTTCATAATGCCTCGACCCGACAGCGGCGCATACGTTTATCATCCTTTTCCGGTCCGCGACGTCCGGTACGGTTGTTCATTGTGGCTGGTACTCAACAATGATTAGCAAATAATCGTCCCCGAACTTCCAAGGACTTCGGTTGGATGATCAGGATTAAAGCGACCATTTAGTCCCGAATGTATACTCGGCTAGAATGACCTGCATTGGTCATTGAACACCACCAATTATCGATAGGCGGCTTCGTGAGTAGGTAACTCCCGTTGTAGTCTGGTCAGCCAAGCCCCGAATTAGGTCCCATCCGACCTAGTGGTGTTCTATCCCGCGGCTTCTCTATCAAGTCTGCATATCCTTCCAACCCAGCACCAATCACTTTTACGATATCAAAGATATGCGATCCTTTAAACGTCTCAGCCCAAAGCCGAATTACGGCTACTGCAAGCTGACGCAGCTTTGTACCGTCGTTCGCAGCCATATCCATGTTTGATGGACCATGCCCCGGGCCGCCTCCTGAGAGCGAAGGGTCAATCGGTACCGCAAACTCTGTTTCATCAAGCATGTGGCGGAGCATTTCGAGAAGGTTTCGTTCGTCGGGCTCGGGAGGCGCACCTGTCGGGCCGGTCGAAGCAAGAGTCATTAGCCATTTCGAAAGGAGAATAGCGCATTCCAAATTGCATACTACGCCGACGTTAGCTACCTTATTCTTTTACCATACTATTAGAATTTTTTTTGTGAATACTTACGCGAGTGCTGCATACTCCATTCCGATGACTTCCTCCTTGCTACGTAGTTGACACCTACCTTAACAAGCATAGACAATGCATGTATGGCTTGAAAGACGGCTCGGTTGAGGCGCACACTGCGAACGAGATACGGTGCGTCATGGAAAGACTGTGCAATCTGACTCGCTTCTCTTGTTTCGAGGGTTCTGCTAGGACTCAAATCTGTATACAACCGGATAGAAGCCAACCGCCAAAGTGCGGTTGAATTATAAGTAACGGAGCCACCGGGGAATGAATCTGGGCCGCTCTGGTGGTTACCCTCTGTTATGCGCGCCTGGTGCTGTTCGAAACTCATCTGCCAGATCCGTAGGGCCTGAAAGCAATCTTCAACATCATCATGACGAAGTCCCCCAAAAATTGACACGGAATTGAAGGATGTTTGCTTCAGGAGAAAGATATGTTGTAATATAGCATGAATGAGGATGTAATTACCGAGAGAGGACATGTAAGCTGGAGGTCCTTGTGGTGGTCTGCTGAATAATCTCGCAAATGCATCCTGGAGCGATATATCCATACTAGGGAATGATTGACGAGCTTCTTGCCACTGCCAAGCTGTTTCTGCTCTCCAGAGTTTTGACGAGTGCGGGAGAATGAGGTTAAGTTCCGACGTCAATAGTAGAGGTGGCATATTATACGCAATACTACACAGATTAAAGAAACTGTACGCAATGAGCTTTGTGCGATTAGATCCTTCTATCCGTACCCATGCCTCCCAATCGGCCGTCTGCGTGGACTCTGAAAGAAATCCTTCCTCACGCACTAAGAGAGCTAGAAGGCTTTGTAATGATAAGGCTTCTCGAAGAATAGCTTTGGCGCCCCAGAGCCCAACAGCAAACATTAGAAGAAGAGCCTGGATGGTTTCCATACGAGATTGAGGTGTATTGGGAGAGCTTTAAAGAAAATTAGTCACACATTGAAAAGGTGTATGTAGTTGGATTTTCTTACTACGGCTCTCGGTGCGTATCTTGCGTCATCGAACGTTCCTGTTGAACAGAACTAAAGGAGTGGCGGAATCCATGGCTTGGAGATGGTCGCGTAGAATGAGGACTGTACGCTGCTGGCGTTGGTAACAAACCGTGCACTTCGTGACTGTGGCGACGTCGAATTTGTTCAAGCGCTACTGCTTTAGCTGCATACCATAAAGCATTTGATCGATGACTCTCGAATCTATATTGTGCGCCTACTGCTAATATCGCCAGTAGGAGTTCCGGGGCAAGATCGGCGGCTGTTATCGTTGGCAGGTGCAGGATCGGCAAGTGTTCATGAAAACCGCTTACATACCCTTCTAGAAACCTAGTGAGAGTATGCCGAGAAGGAAACACGAAATCATTCGGTAGAACGGATGAGAATTCGTCGAGTCGATTTTTTATCACGGTATGGTCCATTGCAGAAACCCTCATGGGCTGCGATCTCGTTGATTCGTCATGTGTTCTAGGGCCACCGTCCGTTGTATCTCTCTGGTCAGGGGCTAATGATGGGAAACGAGAGGGGAATTGAGATGACGGCTTGGAAAGCCCAACCCGTTGAATGTCGGAAAGATGTCGTGGCCACATACCCATACTCTGATCCGCATCGAAGGCTTGTGGGAGGAAGTGAGACGATGTCGCAAATTCGTCTAAGAAGAGATTATAGTCGTCAAAAGCAGACGGCCCAGCTGGATTAGGTAGTCCGTGTGACATAGCTACAGGTTCGGGCTCACGTACACGGTCGGTATATGGTATTCCTTCGTCATATGACTTAATGCGTGTCAAGCCGGCCACTGGTTGTCCAATATCCGTCATCATCGGTTGCATCGAGTTAACCTCGTTCGCAGAAGCAATCTGCGTGGCAGCATCAGACAAAAGGTCAAGATTGCATGCTGTAGCCCTGGCGGAGTGGCGGGGATCAGGGGCAAGCGGAGGTACTGTCACAGAAGAGGACATAGAATCTGAATGATAGTGCGCCGGGTGAGCCCGAGGCATTCCCATCATTTCGGAGTCGACATGGCTCTCAGATGATAGAGGCGGTTGGGCAGCGCCGGCCGTCGACGGCTTCCGGGGCCGGTTACCGTCCTTATTAGACCCTTCATTGAGATGAACGAGTTTCTCGTGGCGAACGAGGAGATCCCTGATGTCCATATAAGCATATTCACAAGAGGATGAGAGAGAAGGTGGAAGTTGGGGGGCCACCAGTAAGGAATTATAGAGGGGAATAGGAGGTTTCAGGGCTGTAAGACATGCGTGGTGTGTATGTGTGTATCCTATTTGCAAGAGACCTGAAGGACCTAAGAAACCTGAGGAGGGGGGATGGGGGTAGTTTAGCGCCTACGAAGACGGTAAGTGGTTGGACAGCGGTGGGCAAGGCAAAGTCCACCACCACAAATAAGAAATTGGTAGCTTAGTTAAGGACAGAATAAATAAAGGAACAAATTAACTAACCGACGTCCAAACGTCTTCCCGCAGCGAGCCCACCCGCACGAGAATGGCTTCTCTTTAGTATGAGTTCTCTCATGACGTTGAACATGCTCTACACGCCTAATTAGGGGATTGCCGTGTAAGTAAATTGCCAGCGGATATAGATATAGTGCAAGATGATAAATATGTCTAGGGACCCTTACCTAAAGCGTTTGTCGCAGAACTTGCACGGTAGGGTTTTGGGCTTCTGCTGCCGACCTTCCACGCTGTCCTCGGCTGTACCAGTAATGCCAGAGCCTTCTATGGATGGCATGGTTTGCATTTGGGGTCAGGATAAGTTAACAATAATTAGTATAAGGTAAGTCCCTGTACAAAATATGGGTGTAATGCAGATGAAGTCACGCAACACCCGGAAGTGGGGGGTAAGTCGGAAGGGTATAAGGTCCAGGGCGAGGAAGTTATGCCGGAAAGAGGAATGAATGTCTTGCGGGGTGGACGGTGGATGGATGAATTCATAGGCGTGATAGATGTATGTAGTATCAATCGATTCTAAGTATACTCGGAACGTAACGCGAGATTCCACCACATTTGTCCTCACTGCCTTCCCCCAAGTGATCGGCCGCTCCCCAAGCTGGCGGCCAACGTGGTGATCAACAGAGCTCGGAGATCCTGAAGGGCTTTGGACAACCGTACAAAATTAGTAGGGCTGAGGTAACCCGTCAACGCCTGAAAATAAACAAGGCTGCGATTCGATACGTTTTTTCACAGACCAGAACTAACGAGTCTGGGCTAATTAACCGACGGGGAGGAAAACTGCTACTGGTAGGCTTTATTGGTCGATGATGGTGGCGCGGAGAAGGTGAGAGGATTAAGTATGTGATGATGTATTTTGAAATTCTACGGCCGAGATTGAATTGGGGATTCTAATGCCCAAGCGGCAGGAAGACACATTTGTAATAAGACTAATGGGCTTAGAGAAGAAACGAATGAGATGGGCGAACAATATAGTAAGCTTGGATGAGATGGATGAGATGGATAAGGTAACAATATTGACGATGGTTGAATTCGGGGTTGTGCTAAATTGTTATGTGCAAGATGAGGAGTGAGGAGGAGGATTGTGAGGAGGAGAATTGTAAGGAGGGGACGGAGAGGAGGATGCGGAGATGGGGGAAATCATTAGGTTGTAACTTAGTTTTTTAGTGAAGGAAACACCTGTAGTAACGGGGTAGCCGCCGGCCACCATGCGAGTGAAACCCGAACCTGCCATAAGAAATAATAGAGAAAAGTGGCGCCGGCTTAAAAATGATAGACTTTACTTACACCGGCTCCAACTTATACATATGTGACATATGTGACTTATGTGATTTGCTTCCTTTATTTTCTTACATTATTTACCTGGTATAATATCTATGTGAAGTCCATATTCTACCCATCCATCTATTCAACGCTGTATTCAAGGATTGGTAAGCTGATGAAGAAGAAATCTGTTACTGCGAGGAGAATTCGTCTTACCGACATATACTTACTCCTCATTCATTATTGATGCAAGACACCTCATGTAGGTACGCATATTACACCTATAAAAAGCGAGATGCAGCTTTTGGTAAGGTACATGTAAGAAGAGTAATGAGCATACACGAGGATTGTGATTTGGTAGATAGAAGCAGCGTCAGATTTTTTTGAGGTGCATTCCCCGCCCCCAGACATAAACAAGCCTTGCTAACAACTCGCGGAGACTGGAGACTGGGGACGGGGTGCCCTGTCAGTTAACCCCATATTCGTCCACAGCACCCCTCGGTACAGTCTCCGCATTGGAGAAACTAGCTTTATGTACATGCCAGCATGCGTGGGAAAGTGTGGGGGGCGGGGGTAGCCAATCAACTGGAGATGACATAGATGAGAGGTAACTTACCTGCTGCGTGTAGGTTACAATATTGCTACATTTTAGGATATTGTTCATCAACTCGTATTATATCTAACCCCGAAGCTAGGCGGGTCAATCGTTACTACTGGGGCTTCGAATTATAGTTAGCTCCAAGCTTAGTTGGTACATATTGGAGGATGCAATTGAAATCTTACGTTAACAATAAATAAGATCGTGGGAAACAACACTAAAGCTATTAGCAGAGTCGTGATTGGTGGGATTAGAGTAAAGTGTTCAAGATGAGAGGAGGGGTTGGAAACGAAATGGAAAAGAGAAGGACAGGGGAAGGAGGTTGTTCCTATCAGGCTCCGTATTATTACAACGGGTGTTCGTTATTCGTAGCCCTGTTAGATGGGTCATATCTTAGTAGTAAATAAATATAAGATGTATGTAGGTAACACGGCTGCACGAGTAACGCCTTTTTAAGCCCAAGGCGCGCCACTTAGAACTTAAATCAAGACAAATGGCCTCTCGAATTCGGATAGCGTTGATCTTCTCCTCAACCGGGACTCCTTATGGTAGTGATCGGCGAGGCCTGACCTTGCTATAGATTGCTTTGCCGGCCGGCTAGGCAAAGAGGGGAATATTGACGATGATGGGAAGTATGTATGGAGACAGCGGGCACTACAGTAGATGGGTGCTATGTGGATCTAATGAAGGGATTCGGGACAGATCTGGTTTGGTGCTCTGATACGGTAGATACCTCACGTAAGAAACACAAATCGGTAAACTCTGAAGCGTCGAAGTCCTATTTCTGACCAACGAATTATACATGACGTATACCTATTAATTCTACACGTTATGTTCCTAAAACATCGTCCTTATGATCTATAAATGAGAGACAGCAGACTTTTATAAAAATTCCGAATTGCTTTCGCTCGTAACTCGGTATGATCATAATTCAAAGAACTGCAAATTACCCGAATATGTGGAGTTACCTAAGTTGAAAGTTGGGGAACTGGAGAGTGACGGTGGGCAGTGGGAATACGGAAGATCAAATGCGGAGTACTAATAAAGGTACCTCAGGTACCTAAACATTGGTTCGTGTAACGAGATATGACCTCGCTAAAAGTAGACCTACTAACACGACGATTTGACTTACCTCATCTGACTATAAGAATTTACAAGTATTTACTTACTTAATGTCATATTATGTCTAACAATTTATTAAAGCGACTGGATATGATGCCCCGACTGACATGTTCTCGCGACTTGCTTAAGTAGTTCAAAAATATAACTGCCCTTCTGGTAGTGGACTGATTAGTTCCGGAGACCCCATATAATACCATTCTCAGATACCGCGACACCCACCGGTTAGCGAACCCCGGATTTCATCAAAACCTGCAGACCAAGAACCGCAGCGCCAAGGTCCCACCGCAGCAGTAATCATCGGCGGGATCAGAGATGGTGGGCCTCAAAGCAATGTCCTTGGACGGATAATCACAAATTGAGATCCAGGATTAAAGTTACAGGTGTTGGGGAAACCAAGCTATGACCCGGCAAAGCTCCATAACTGAAGCCATCGCCGCCATCAATGGCTGAGATATTCCTACCACTACTTACCTCTTGGCAAACACGGACGAGGCGCACCAAAAGCCCTCATGACAAGATCCCATGATAACATCCCAACGACTCTATAGGCAGGCTAAAAGGAAATAGAGGTTGCGAAGCTCGATGCAATAGCTTAGGGTCTCGATATTGAAAAATTATCTCCTCCTTGGTCACTTGGTTAGGTAGGTAGATACATCGAAGCGGAGCAGGAAAGTGAGCGCAAGGAGACGTCGGCAGATGATCTTCGGGGGGCGGATAATTCAAGCCTTATCGCCAAGACTCTTGACGGAAATCAAGACGAAGCTTAATTCTAGCTCTCAGAAGAGGGGAAAGCTTCATTTGTAATAATTCGAGTATGAGAGAGAAGGAAATGGGAGTGTGGGTGTTCGACTCTCATGGGTTAGGGTAGAAGAGGACCGAAGGGCAGCGACTATTTAATGAAAAAAATATTTTTGACCTAAGTTTGCGCATTGGTAATGTCATGTTTGCCTAAAGTTTGCGCTGCAATATTTTCCTTCAAATACAATTTAGAGAATGGTTTAAATAATACGTAGGTAATGTAAGTGTAAGTTTAAATAAAGTAAACTTTCAGCCATAGATCTAGGTTAGGTTAATGGGCTAATGAACTTATTAGGCTCACGTAAGTGGCGGCCGCGTGGCATTTTTTATAATTGAGCTAGTTGACATAAGAAACTCTTTGGAGATATCGGAAACAGAACGCTCCATATATCTAGGTACATTACATACATGATAATTTACCACTAGACGAATCAGAATGGATGACGGTATGTTAATAAGGAAAGGATGAACAAGCTTAGATCGGAAGAAAAAAAAGATACACAGTGCATTTAGCACAGTATCCTTAATGATCGATTACTGTACCCTATCAAGTAGCTTGTCCTGCCTTCCTAAGTCATGTTTTGAAACATTCCAAGGATATTTTAAGCATAGAACCTTGGAAAACCCCCGGCCTCCCCCAGGTTTGGCCGATTCATCGATTCATCACCTTCCATTATTTAGCATTATTTAGATTGATCGAAACCCAATCGGGCCGTCCCCTGGATTTCAAGCTAGAATCCAACAAGCTCCAACCAACTCCAGCCAGCTCCAACTATCCATTTCTTTTCTATTTTCTCTCTTTGTAGCATTGGATACTATTGCTAGATCTCCGTTGCTACCGAAATTAGATTCGAAAAGTTTTAGCGCCAGGGGCACCGCTCTGTCATAAACAAATGCAACGCAACGAAGTAATAACCTAAGCTTTGTTATTGCACGGACAATAAATCTTTTTAGATGTTGAGTCTAGATGAGTTAGACTTCTTGTGTATTGGACTCAAAATTTGAGTGTTGGGACTAATCTCCAAATGTTACGACAGGACATTAAAGAAAAAAAAATAAAAAAACTATCATCCGATAGTGGCTATTCCTAAAATTCCAGGGCTGTGGATTCGTAGTGCGAAGCAGTGTCAGATGGCCCCCAGATAGCCCCCAGTTTAAGTCGATGACTTACATGTGGCCTCGAATGTCTCGCGGCTCCAACGTCACATGCTTGAAACAACCACCTTTACTTGGAACACTCCAACTAATTTAGGATGGCCAGCGGCATCCAATCTCCTCTCGGCTCCTCCATCCTACCTATCACATCTTGCATGGTACCTGAATGGACGATTCCCTTTACAGTAGGAGGCTTCCAAGCCGCGGTAATGCCTGACCCTAAACCTGACCCTGAACATGTTCTAGCTCTCCTAGTCCTGGGAGCTGCCGCAATGAAAGGATGACCTTCGATGCATACGGCTCCACTACCCACTACCTTATACTTTGACAGACGTCCATATGCTAGTCGAAGCCTACCTCCGTACCTAGTTTTAGATTTTTAGATGTTGGTGACCTTCGTCTCCACAATGCTACTTCGCTGGATCGTTTCCTCCAGGAATGTTGTGTCTTGGTAGAGTTTAACAAGTAGGTGCTCAATATACTCTATTCGAGTAGTCGAGTGGTCAAACCCCTTTCGCTAGTCTGCAACCTTGCGCGTGGCTGCTGCGCTCGGTCGAATCAACCTAAGTTCGCTCGTCCAACATGGGGTTTGCAAAAGGTCAGGGGTCTTTGCTTTAGCTTTCGATTATCTCATGTCTTTGATTTCTCTCCATCCTACATAAGATCTTCAGTCACTTGGTAGTTCACGTTACCTTGAGGCTCCAACCCTGCTATTTATCATCGGTGCATGACCCAGCCAGCTGTAATAATTCAACAACTTGTGACGACACACAACCTTTCCTTTCTTTTACTTCCTCTTATAAGTTCTCTTCCTACCCGTCCCATCTTGGGACTTTTATGCATCTTGCTGTTCGTGTCTTCATCACTCAGCTTGCAATATGCGGTTCCAAACACTCCTTTCGGCCGCCATCGGCCTCGCCGCTACCGTAAATGCTTACTGGCTTGAGGATATAACTCGTAAGAGTGCTCTTGATGTCTTCTAGATGAAGACCTAGCTAATACTCGAACAGATCAGGGAGTTGCACCTTTTGGGGGTGATGGCTATACGGTGTTCCGCAATGTAAAAGACTTCGGTGCCAAAGGTGATGGAACGACAGATGACACTGCTGCCATCACGGCGGCTATGAACACACCCGACAACAGGTGCTTGCAAGGATGTGTAAGTAATATTCGACAGGATGGAATACTTCTACCGAATATGTCAAGAGTACTGACATTTTGACACCCTTAGGCTTCTACTACCACGACTCCGGCAGTCGTTTACTTCCCATCAGGAACCTATATAATCTCCAAGTCCATCGTCCCCCCGTACTTTACTCAGATGGTTGGTGACCCGACCGATCGACCCGTGATCAAAGGTAGTGCCGACTTCCAAGGCTTTGGTCTGATCGATGGCAACCCTTACTATGGCGAGAACTTGAACTGGATTTCGACGAACGTATTTTACCGTCAAATCCGCAATTTCGTTTTCGATACCACCGGTATTGCGCCAGCAACTGCAGCAACTGGTATCCATTGGCCAACTTCGCAAGCAACGAGTCTTATTAATGTCGAGTTCAACATGCCTACAGACCCCAGTGTCGTTCACGTCGGACTTTTCATCGAGAGCGGTAGGTTTTGTATGCTCCATTTACCCTAGCCTTGGACTGACACTTGTAGGCTCCGGTGGTTTCATGAGTGACTTGACGTTCAATGGAGGTGCAACAGGAGCATCCATGGGTAACCAGCAATATACCATGAGGAATCTAGTATTTAACAACTGCCAAACAGGTACGCCATTTCACTACACATAGGAGATGTAGAAGATTCATATATTAACTATTGACTATAGCCATCATTCAACTATGGAACTGGGGCTGGACCTACATTGGACTACAGATCAACAACTGCCAAAAGGGAATTGATATCACAGCTGGTGGCTCTGATGCGCTTGCGACTGGCTCTATTACAGTCATCGACAGTACTTTCAAGGACACCCCGGTCGGTATCACGACGGCATTCCAATCTGGCGCTAAGCCGGACACTGCCGCAAGTATCATCATTGAGAATCTCAACCTCCAGAACGTCCCTGTCGCGGTTCAGGGCCCGAGCGGAACTATTCTTGAAGGAGGTTCAACTACGATTGATGCATGGGGCCAGGGACACCAGTACACGCCTGACGGACCCAACGCATTCCAAGCAACCATCACCCCTAACAAGAGGCCTGCTTCCCTCGTGGTTGACAATGCTTACTACTCCCGATCAAAGCCTCAGTATGAGAAACTTGCCGCATCCGATATCGTGAGCGCCCGAAGCTCCGGAGCTAAGGGTGATTCTACGACCGATGATGTAAGTTTCCCCTTGGTCTCGATAATATTGGTGATTTATTAACAATGTAAAAGACCGCAGCCCTACAGTCCGCCATTAACAGCGCAGCTTCCGCTGGGAAGGTTCTCTTCCTCGACCATGGTATTTACAAGGTTACTTCGACCCTGAGCATCCCGGCTGGCTCAAAGATTGTCGGAGAAGGCTACCCTATCATCGTAGCTAGCGGCGCAACCTTCGGTGACATGAGCAACCCGAAGCCTCTGCTACAAGTCGGTGCCAACTCAGGCGATGCCGGACAAGTCGAGTTCTCGGACTTTGTCGTAGGAAACCAAGGACCTACTCCCGGAGCTATTCTTATTGAGTGGAACCTGGCCTCAGCGGATACTCCGAGTGGCATGTGGGATGTCCACGCAAGAGTCGGTGGATTTACTGGTTCGGACTTCCAAGTCGCACAGTGCCTTAAGCAGCCTGGCTCCAGCAACATCGACGAGAAATGTATCGGCGCGTACATGATGATGCACGTTACATCAAAGGCCTCAAACCTATATATGGAGAACACATGGCTGTGGGCAGCTGACCACGATATTGAAGACGCCACTAACACACAAATTACTATCTACTCCGGCAGGGGTCTTCGTAAGAATCATCTACTCTTTCTAGCTCTCATAGATTACTAACGGGTCATAGTCATCGAATCGACCGTCGGAAACATCTGGCTCGTCGGTACCGCTGTTGAGCACAACAACCTTTACAACTACCAATTTGTAGGAACAAAGAACATCTTCGCTAGTATGCTTCAGACCGAGACCCCGTAAGTTAAATCCTAGCCTTTTATATATAATTACCAATACTCATACCTTTTTAAGATACTATCAGCCCACACCGGATGCTACCAAGCCTTTCCCCGTAGTCGAAGCTCTTAGCGACCCCGACTTTGCGGCAACATGCAATGGTGTTGAAGGAAACTGCGCAAATGCATGGGGTCTGCGAATCGTTGACTCTTCGGATATCTTCATCTACGGTGCCGGCCACTACTCGTTCTTCAACAACTATAGCACTGGTAAGTCCAGATCCAACTTTGCTATTCTACTTAACGGCGAGAAGAATCCGGATATTAACTTCTTACTTTTCTAGATTGCTCCACCGTAGAGGCAGGCGAAAACTGCCAGTCGCGAATCGTCTCGCTCGAAGGCTCGACCAGCAACGTTAACATCTACGCCCTCAACACAATCGGCTCTCTTAGCATGATCGACCGTGACGGAAAGAGCTTAGCCAAGTGGGAAGACAATGTGAACGTGTTCCCGGCGAATATCATGCTGTTCCGGACCGGCTAGGAGCCGAGTCGATGTGAACAACCATCTCGCGCTACAAGCGCTTCGCCAGGGAGCGAAATGGTTCTATTCCCACACGGACACCCAGGTTATGCCAGATGCAAGTTGGTATCTGCAGGATATATCATAGGTTGCGTGGGCTGGTTTGCATATGTTTCGTTGTATATCCTTTTGAATTTTTGATGAAATTAAAGTATCTTCATGTATATAGTAGGTGAATTTATGAAAGTTGGATTTTAAATTTAGCATTTTGGGAGGGCTTGCTGGGAATAAACGTTTTGAGCCATCATCATCATCATCATCATCCATCTAGGGAATATCCAACATCGCCGCTTTCGCTTCCTAACTTGACTAGTCGTGCTCGCATTCCCTCTGCCCTCTCCTTTTGCTTTTCGTCTAGATTGCTAAAGTCACATTTATCTACCCACTGTAGCATCTATGGTTAGTACCTTACTCTTTACTGATTTGAAATTTCATAAAGGCAAAAGGGGTAGTCGTAAAAAAGAAAAAAAAAAAAAAAGTCACTCACGCTACCGACAGCATGCTGCAACACATTTCTAGCCCTCAATTTCCCACCAGCAACATGTCCAACAGACCCATGCAGACTCAAGCGCTCGCGACTGCCATCATAGCGGCCTCGATGCAGTATATTATTATTATAAAACACGACATCTCCCGCATCAAGCCTCACGACCAACTGCCCCCGCATATCCGGTTCAAAAGGGCCCACAGCACGCTCCAGCTCGGTCCTAGGCCGTGCATGCGATCCAGGCACCACGACCAAACTCTCATCGCCATCGCACAGCGCCAAATTCCACTGGGCATGCCAAGCGGGCTCGCTCAAGCGCACGGTCTCCTCCCGGGCACTAGCCTCGGCGGGGATGTCGTCGCGGTGCCAGCGCAGCTCGTAATCCGTGCCGTCGGAGGGCCGCACGAGCAGATTGTACAGCTCCATGACGAGCTCGTCGTCTGAGCACGGGCCCAGCAGTTCCTTGGCCACGTCTAGCACCTCGTCGCCAAAGTAGCTCGCGGTGAAGGTTGGTGCGTCGGGTAGTGCTGGGTTCAGCAGGTGCTGGACCCCCCAGATCCCAACCCCGGGACTCCATGTCCACGGAGGGAACTGCTTCCCGACTGTGCGCACGTGTGGCCAGGACCCCTTGAGCGCGAGATCCCTCGTGCGTTCTGCGGCGGCGCGCTGCTGCGAGACTTGTTCTGCGCTGAGGATCGATCTCAGGACCACAAAGCCGTCCTTGTCCAGCTGAGAGCGTAGCGTCGAGGTGGGCATCGTGAGCGGCTGCCAATGTATGGAAGTGCACGGACCGAGGCCCTCGTGCTCTTAGATGCCTAGGTAGGTACCTGGTAGGTAATTTACTTGGCTCTGCGCTGGCGCGCTGGCAGCTCCAAGTGTGACCTTCTAGATATACTTGCGTAACGTCGCCTTGAGTAACAGTCCCTTAGGCTGAGCCTTGAATGGATAACCTGTATGTTCTTGTGGCAGCGGCTTTGGAGACTTGGCTGTAGCTGCTTTAGGTAGGTTTAATGGTCCGGCCCGCGATAGAACCGAGTATATACCCCTTTATAATTAGCTCCTAGAATAAGGCTACGTGATCGACGAGTTGGAGTAAAAACGCTGATCTTTTCCCCGGAAGAATGGATGGTCTGGTGATAAGTAAGCCGGTAAGGCAGGGTTGGGATAACGGTGGTGGAGATGATCTCATTGTATTGCGGGGTTGAATCGTCAAAGAAGCCTTCGCCTCCACTATGATACAACGTTGCGCTCCGTCGGTATGATTTCGAGTTTCCCTAGCTTGGGGTAGCTACGTGGAGAATAGAACGAACGTAAACGGCGACGGTGTATCTTGACTACAGTCTATCATTCTAGAGTGAAGACATCAAGTCATACAATATTAGAATAGATATCTAACCTTGGTAGTTATCTAGTAGGTATCTTAACTTAGGAATGTCGAATTGGCTATGTTAGATTGGAAGTCGAACCGAGTATATTTACCGCATCAACACAAAAACTTTTCGTTAAACCAAGAATAAAGTGAGCCTCCTGCGCCGTCGCTCGTGAAATGAAAAAAGGAGTTAGGCCTCCATCCGTCAACATATTCCATATACCGCCAGGTATAAACACACCAAGACATATCCCTACATACCCAGTCCCGAGTCCTTCATGTTTTGCGCCCGTGTTTCGCCCTTGACATAGTCACTCAAACGCATTTCGTTCGACTCATCGCCATGCCCATCCATAAACTGTCCCCTTGTCTGACTCGGTGAATAGGCAGGTAGCGACGGGATTCCTAGTTGGACTCTATACCGATACCCATCTGTTACCATAGCCTCGGCTGCGAGATCCGAACCACCCGCGGACGTGTCCGGCACGTCTTGAGATGCCATATGGAATGTTCCATGCTGGCGTATAACCGGTGAAATGGGAGAAACCTGAGATATCCGGGAAGCGAAGGAAACAGGCGAGACAGGAAGTGGATGTGTCCTCCTTCGCTCGTTAAACACGCGATCCTCATGTAGTTCACCTGAAGACCCGAAGTTGTGAGTTTGTATTGTCGGGTTAGCTCTAACGGCCGGCGTGTAGACCCCTTCACTAGATGGCGCCGCATTATCTAGGCCTCTCTCGGGACCAGGGCTCTGAATATTGGATCTCATGTGATCAAGTTGATATATATCATCTACAGACGTAAATAGGTGATCTTTTTGGTTATGATTCCACCGCTGCTCGAAGATCCGTAAGACTCCCAATGTTGTCGTCAGCATGTAAGTAAATCTGTCTTTATTAGTAGATGGATGAATACATGAGGGGGTCGTGAGTCTCGTACATTAGTGCGGCAGTAATAAAATAGAAGCTTTGTTCTAGAGAACAGTATCTATCAAGTAGTCCTTTTATATTATCCCCGTTGCCAAATCTTATTGTATCATATCCTGGGGGTGGGTTGTTGGGGGCGTCGTCCTTTTCCTTATCGTCTCGAGTTAACCCATAGCAATCCGTTGGAAGTCCTGTGCGAGAGAGCACTGTTATAATAGCGATCATGAGTCCATTGAATATCACGTCGCCAGCGATAAATATGGTAGACAATATCGTGCTAGATCTTCTCTGTCGGCTACCAGAGTGCTGCATCAATAGTACAATACCGGAGTAGATAAGTGCGACACAAATCTAAGTAAGCACGGGTAAGTTCCTCGATGTGCGAAAGCAAATGGTTAAGGAGGCAAATACGAACCATCATCTCTAGACAAAACATGCTTGTCGCAAGACCGAGCCGGTTACGGTGGATGTATACAAGAAGAAACCCGTTCATTACAGCAGTTATGAGAGTACCCGACACCTGTAACAGCCTGGCAAAGAGAAGCCATTTTGATACAGTCCATCTCGGTGCCCACTTTGACGACAGCCATTCCATAGTAGTTTTATGATAAGGGCTATTGTCGACAGGTATTCAGTCGGCACGGATCCGACAATGTCAGTACTCCTCTGAAGGAACGGAATATTTGAATCCAAATTTCTAAATTATGTTTCAAGACGTGGGAAGATGTATCCAGATATGGAGGTCTGATATTTTGGTTCGATTATTGTCGGTAATCGGAATGAGGCTATGCCTTACTGTAACTGCAACTCGCACGGTACCTAGGAGGTATGCAGCCCAGCCAATATTTCCATACTTAGCTGATCGTCACTAGACGTTAGTTATTTCCGGAATAGCTTGCTATTAACTTTACTCTTCTAGACTATATCTCAATAACTCTTTTGAGGCTATTCGACGTAATACTTGGCGATATAGCAACTGCATGTAGTAATCATGCCGAAATCTCGTAGTTTTTTGACACCATTTTTAATCACATTGAAATGCGTAGCTAATAAAGGCGATACGAAAAACCTGGGGCCGACATGAAAGCTGACTGAAAACCAACACCAGAAGAGCTAAATGTGGTAGGCCTACAGCCGAAAACAATCAACACTTGCATGCACCGCCTTGTTGATCCACCCAACGCTACCCAAGAGAGGCGGAATAAGAACAAGGCACCCAGACATGAAGAATGAAAAGCGCCGAGATAAAAAGTGCTTGTTAGACATAATTGGCGTTAAGCCTCTTCGTAGTATCTTTTATCCAATTGAAGTAGGCAACATCACAGCCCTAATATAAGTTCTACACCCACCACAGAAGGGTCTGCAATGCTGCGCGCTCTTTGGCCTTGGGTCACATGTTTTTTGGAGAATATATCGTGAAGTTTACCTCATTGTCTCATAATTGCTTTCATGAGATTTGTATGGACGATGAGTGTCAGTCAGATGAGTAGGGGAAGCACACAACTGCGTGTCAGACGAGATGCAGCCCACACCTCTCACCATTTAAGTACGATCCGGAGAGATACCGGAAGGTCTTGATGGAAAAAAATAGCATCAGACCGACTGCGCCCGATGCACCCTATATGCACTTTTCGTCCGGCCAGCGTAGCGTGAAGCCTGTAACTGTCTTCCGAACATCCTCGTCGCCCGGATCATTTTCAAACATAGCCTTGTCCATTTTCTCCTCGAGGAATTTCTCAACTATGAACCCTCTCTCTCGCGCAAGGTCGAAGAATGCGAGATCCTTGTGCTGCAGCCAGGGCCGGTAGCTTGTGAAGCAGACGAAGGCAGTGCTGGTTTTCTTCCGGCTCATAGTTGCTTCGATCGACGAGATCATGTTTCCGTGTTCAGAGTGTCTGAATAGTAGGTCGGCTAAGATAAGTATATCAAATTTGTCCCTCTTGACTGACTCCAAATGCGATAGTAGATGAGTCGCATCAGCTCCCCAGATATAGCCATCTGCAACTATTGGGGAGTTATCGACATCGCCATTTACTGTAGGTATAAGTTCACAACCTAAGATATTTTTCTTCATGTTGACGACCAGATCCGGATCGGCGTAATCGGTGACCACGACCTTTTCGGCCCCCAGGATAGCGCTCACTATGCTAGGTAGCCCGGCTCCGGCCCCGAGCTCGAGCACAGTCTGGCCTCGGACTTCCGATACATGGGACTCGAAATATTTAGATATAATGCGGCTGCCATTCCACAGATGGTGGGCTTCCAGGGGGCTATGGCCTACAAGATGAAGTGTGATGGTCTCCCCTGATTGTAGTGTATAAACCTGAAAAGTTGGAGGCGGTGATGGGGGATAATAGTCGTCTGGTTCTTCAAAGAACCCCGCGGTATCTGGTTCCATGGGGTTTGGTTGGTCGAATGAAAATAATATGAAATTTTGGCGGGTTGAAATTAAAATTTCCTCTTTTTTTTTTCTCATTGAAGAGTTCAGCTCCATTCACGGTACGAAGTACAAGTCTAAGGTACTTATGTACATTGGTACATAGGTACTTGATCTTCAAGTTCGCGATCTCACACAGTTAAAATAACAGTAAATAAACATATTGGCACTATGTACACTTTGTAGGTACACCCATAATTAGAATAGTAATCCCGTATATAGCCGTTGTAGTCTATCCATCACAGTGGTAAAGATATATAAGCTTCGCCACATGCTGTGCAATTATTCTGATTTAGACAAGGCCTTTGAGTTGAACCCTCCTTATTATCGGCAGACTTAATGAACCCGGGCTGAAGTGAATATGCACGATAGTGTCGTACTGGGCAAGGCAGAAATAATATATTTAGGTTAAGCAAGGCGAGATTGATAAGTATGGAAAGTTACAAGGTTGAAGGTAATAGATTGGGCATAGTCGAAGAGATAGCTCAAGCCAAGCCTCACTTAGAGGGCAATGCGACTTTACTAAGAGGAGAAAGGTTCTGTAGCTGTGTAGATGAGTAATGCGATCTTGGCGGTTAGCATCTAAGATCAAAGGAAAGTGAGGTCTTTGTATGATAACTCGGCAGTCTTCCGGATCAAGTACCGCGAATTAAAATATACTACTAGCACTCTTAATGAATTACAACTAATTCAGTAACGAATGAAGACCCCAGGATTTCTATAAGCGTTTCGGGGTTGGTACCGGTCCCCACAATGTAAGCAGTCAGCATACTGCAGATGGCACGATCTTAACCTGGAACATTCCCATCATACCCGGACCGACACATATATCCGTAATCCCGACTCCTCATTGAAGGTAGATGAGTAAGAGCACCGTGCTCGCCAAATCTCTCAGTACTATATTTCCTAGATGATTCAACTTTGAATCAGAAAAGCATCACAATTTCCTGGTTTTAATTTCGCATCAACACTATTACTTAGATCTCCTAAGTCCAACCTCATAGTATACCTGAATATACATCACGTGAGACTATTCCTAATACGACGTGATGCGTCCATCACAGATACTTCGAAGTGACGAGCTCCCTATCGGCAAATATGGCCAGTAAGTTGGGCAATATATCAACCTACTTTTTACCATCGACTACTCTACAATTTCTCAACGGAACCTGCCTTACTAACCAAAGTTCAACTTATACAGCTATCTAAACAAGGATACATGGGGACATCTTGGTACAGTTCAGCCCGTAGAATTAACCCAACTTACTTAGAGCCAAGTTAACCTGACCTAGGCTGTGTACAGCCCCAGAAAGGCATAGTCACATACACTCTTAGTTCAAACCGCCAGAACGTCCTTGCTGGTGCTGCCCACGATGCTGTGTTTAATACCTGGCGCCGATTTAGTAAGCAGGTTCTATACTGGGCACCGCCGCTACTGGCTGCCTACTATGCTATGGACTGGGCTATCAAGAGGTATGTCTTGAACGAAGGGTGTCCGTTTCAAATGCATAAAGTAACATGAGCTATAGAAACGAGTATCTTAATAGCAAAGCTGGAAGGGCTGAGTCTACCGACTAAATAAGATACCACTCCCTCAGTTGCAACTATCTTTTGCTTGTAACCACGAGGTAAATATTGTATGATAACTATTTTTCAACTCTTCTATCTATCATATACCTACGTCCGTATATGCTCGGTAGTGTCACAAGGAACTCTAACAGGTACCTAAGTAGTTCTATGTCTATATAGTTATACTAATCCTGTTCTTTGTTCTAGATGAAACATCTAGAATCCTGACAGGTAGCCTCTCTTAAGGGGTACAAGAAGGTGGAATATATGGTTCTATATGGTATATTTGTGGTTATTGGTTGAGACACTGAAGGCTATTATCCTCAGGGAATCCTTCCGGGTATTATTTTGGAAAGGGTATTCCATTCCGTTAAAGAAATTCCTACAGCGTATAAATGAACGGTTTTTGAAACAGTGATAATGTTGTCTTCAGAGAGAAAAGATAGGAACTACAGATAGTGATAACTACCCCTATTCAGTCAAGTATTATTATTTTCTCATGTCTTTTTTCCCCGTATTTACTTTATGTTCAACCACCGCCGTTAATAGTGGGATTAGCAAACAAGCTGTATGCTAAAATATCATTTTATTCACTTTCATTGGCGACTTAATGGGGGCTGTAGGAAAGCTGTTTAAATATTCGTTTCATTATTTAACATGTGCATCACGTACACCCTGATCGGAGTTACGTATTATGTACGAACTCTTTTGAAATATAAAGGTGTGCTTATCAAGCACCTATCCAAGATACCTGAGGTAAGCGTACAGATCATCCCTCGGTTATCATTACATGTAACATATGAAGCCCTAATGGCTGCATGAGGCTGGTGACAGCCGAGCCCAGCCAAATTCTTTTTGAAATTGAAATTGTGGCGTGTTCCACTCAACAACACGATATTTCTAAAACGTATATCAAGGCTAAGAAATAGCCTAAATTTTGTTTTCCTTTGTCCAAATCCATCCGTTGCCATTGTATCAGCAGTGCATAGAAGGTAAAATAATACAAAGTTATATGTTCGATGAATGTATGGGTTTGGAAGCTCAGTAGCACTGGCGCAACTCGTTCTAATTGGTTAGATTAAGTGATCTCTCTTTAGATGCCTTCTAAGATGATTATTTACCGGTGTAAGCCTTTCTGGAATATATATAAAATAATTATCATTCCTAAGCTTCTCAATGAGTTAGTCTCGGCACTAACAGTTGGTACTTCTTAAAAAGCTACCTTAACTTTGTAATGGCCGTTGAATTTCTCTTGCAATACTTTAATGAGATGCTCTGGATTCACTAGGAAACCAGGAATTCTAACTTCCTCCGAGCATGACGAATAGGCTTGTATTTTGAATGCGCCTTCGTGTCGTTCGCGAGTATTCTCTGATTTCGAAATCATGGGGGACGAAGAGGCGAGAGAGGACATTTCTCATTGGGCCTGGTGGCGACGAAGGATGAGTAAAATCGAGTCCTTGTAGATCAGGTCAATGGAGTTCAGTGAAGATGAATATCGTTTTAAGTGTTGGGGGATCCTACAGTTCAATATATATAGTGAGGCCAGGGGCGTTGTACCGGTGAAAATTAGATGCCGGTTATCGGGTCACTCTGAATGGTCCAGTGTAACCCTGGTGGAGCCGTAGATATCTTGAAGATAGGTAACTCATACTCATGGCTTACATATGGACAAATAGTGGTAATTGACTGCGGTGTTTCCAGTAGCTAAACATTTGCATCTAGGCTTCGGAGTCAACCTTACCTAGGTACCTATGGTAAAGCTAAGGCTACTTGTCTATATAACTATTGGTTTCCAAAAGTGAATCGTGATAAAGTTTTGGGAAGCCTTATTTATCATTGATTCTTGGACAAACTACTACGTGTATTCCTTGGTAGCGCCCACCAGAGGCGAGAAATTGATATTATACGCCAGATTCAGGGTTTTATTGCATTATGTTGTGTAACATAGCTGCGCTGTCACGGTGTCAAGCCCCGACGAAGACCGGTCAAGTTAGTAAGCTCAACGTGGTCTAATAATAAATCATTCTACCATGTGCAATGTATATGTAGGTACCTTTATGATATTATGCCACTATTATTTATGTATTAGGTTTTGTATTGGGTAATCGAGGAGTTCTACTTAAACTATCGTTTGGGCATAACATATAGGCGCATTGGCTTATGTTACTTAGGTAGGCTAACCTCACATATTTCTCACCTCAGCATTAAAGAGGAAATGATTTTTCAACTCCGTCAAGGTTGGAGTATCCTTGAGACATGGCGTAGGGTCGGGTACTTCGGCTAAAGTGCGCCTTACCACGTAAATTTTATTTGGTGTGTAGGATATCTATGGTGTGTAGGACAAATCGATATTCCCTCATTCTAAATCTTCGTGATTTACCACTTAACTTAAATGAGTTTTACTTTGAAAATGGTTATGCAAATAATATAATACCTTGGGTAGGTGATTATAATCTAAGTTATTTCTGCTCTACAAAGAAGGCAAATGATTATACAAGCAGCTATCTCTACTCTGCGTTTCTAAAGGCAAGTTAATCATTTCTCTAGATAATAAGAGTCTTATCTAGAGCCGTAACTCTCAGCTATTATTCCTCACCGAAAGAAATGTAACATGGGCCGCCGAAGATAAGGCCCAGGACGACGTAAGGCTGTGAAAAACATGAAGATTTGGAGGCTGAGGGCTTTGATATGCATAATGCAAACTGCAGAGAAGTTGCTGCCTACATACCTGCCTATATGTTTCTTGGATTATATGTATAATTTTAACTTCTTTTGGTTGCCTCCTTTCGACCTTCTTGTACATTTATAGGTATAAATATTGCGATAGGTCAGCGTCAAAGCTCATCCAATATTCATACCACCTAACCCCTCACTATCAACCTCAAATATTACTATTAGAATACTATAGACCATTAATAGATCATTTCCTTTCATACTTTCATACATTGGTTACCTGGAATCAGTACTGGTTATTGTTCACAGGAAGAGCAAGCAATTCTACATGCTAAATGTAAGCTAGTCATTTCATGAGGCTCAGCTTTCTCCTAGAATATCATTCTAACACTACATGAAAATGTAGATGGATCAATCACGGGGTGACCAATCCCCAAAAGATAATGCAAATACTCATTTACCATGCTGCGACCGCGGCGACAAGTTTCGACAAGATTGTCGGAAACACAATGCAAGTGCGGGCGAGTCAAACGGATTGAATACGCGTAGTAATGAGAAACTATATCAAGTCTTGCGGGCAAGCAAAATATCCTATAACAACAATAAAGATTCTTACTTTATACCTTTCGACAGGCTAGTGTTGGCCAGGGACAAATGTCTTGTTGAACAAGCTCTTCGAGAAGATGGTGTTTCTCAAGACGAAACCTCGAAATGGGTGGATAAAATCTGTAAAGATCAACCCGAAGGAAGCGAGAGTTCCTTCTTTCGGATATTTGTTATCCTGGTACTGTGCGAGAATGCCAGATGCATCGGCAAGTTTATCGACAAGCATATTGACGATTCTTACCTCCCTTTACCAACGGTAGAGCGAAATGAAAATGGGATAACAATTCTACGAGAAAACAATGGCCGCCAAATCAGCGAGGAGACGTTGAAATGCCTCTTCAAAGACCGGAAACTGTGGAAGCAAGGAACCCTAGATAATTTCGCTGACTATCAATGGTGGGCTATAGCCCCTTTCTTTTACCGGCCGGATGAAATTATCCCCCACTACGTCCTAGAAGCCTCGGACATCTTGCCATTCACTGAAAAAAAGAATCATATAGAGGCTGAGGTGGAATCACTAGACCCAGATGTCAAAGAGGTCTATTTACAAGGAGGATTTGGTGATGTTTTCATAGTGAAACTACATCCGTCGCATTACTACTTTAGCAACCAGCATGTAGGTTTTCCATGACCCGACTCTTGCAATTTATAAACTAAAACATGAGAAAGTATAGCGACGGTTCACATTCATTCGCTCTTAAGCGCCTGAAATCGCTAAATGTTAATGATTTCAAATTGGAAGTCAATGCACTTAGTAAATACAACTACGGCATTGACGAACACCTAATTCCACTACTGGCTACGATTGAAAAAGAGGGTGAAGCGGGAAAATATTACCTACTGTTCCCAAAGGCCAATGGTGATCTTAGGTATTTCTGGAAAACTGAGTTCAACCAGAATTCTGACGAACTATCCATAGTACGCTGGATGGCTGAACAGTGTCTTGGAATTGCGAATGCACTTTCAATACTACATAGAGACCAAGACACTGATAAGGGGGATGATCATCCCATATACGGACGCCATGGTGACATAAAAGCCGGGAATATTCTTTGGTTTTCTAAGCCGAATACCTCAGGTCCTTCAGGATGGCGGTTAGTTCTCTCCGACTTTGGGTTGGTGAGATTCCATCATGCTATATCGATTTCAGCCGAGACCGCGAGCAAAATTAATAAAACCTTGACTTATCAAGCCCCGGAGTTTGATATTGCAGGCGCAAAGATATCCAGGAAATCCGATATATGGGCTCTCGGATGCACATACTTGGAGTTTATTACTTGCTACCTTTCGGGGTATAAGGCTGTGGAAGAGGAATTCCCGAGTTTGCGAGGAGAAGAGAATAGGACTCATCGTCGAGGGATTAATGAAGACACATTTTACCGAGCAACTGCCGATGGAAAGTCGGCTGAACTGAAGCCTGGCGTTCGGAACTGGATTCTCGACCTTCGCAATAACCCAAAATGCACTCAGTACTTCAACGACTTTCTTGACCTGATTGAGCATGATATGTTACGTATCAAGCGGGAAGATCGTCTGCCAGCAGCTGAGGTTGCTAAGCGCTTAGAGAGCTTCCTCGAAAAGTGTCAAGAGGTTGATTATATGACCGAGAAGCATGCCTCGCGAGCAGGGGGTTCGACAAGTCAAGTCAAGCAAAATGGCTGTACAGACTTAATTGTCTACAAATCAGGTTAGGCATGTTGAATATTGAGTATTCTCTGCTCCTATCCTCGACGTGGCTTGAAAGCCTTTATAAAGCGACATCTCCACCTAAAACCAACCGGCTACAAATCATATCACATGGAAAATATATACATACATTTCCTCATTTTATATAATTATTACTTGTTGCACAAGTAAAGAATATTTGCAATCTACCCAAGGTAGATAAACCAGGCCCAGGTCAGGCCAAGTTATTAACTGACTCACTTCATTCGCGGGCTACGAGTGAAGAGGAGATAATGAGAACGTCTCGTCATCTATAACGGTGTGTTCCTGTGTATATTATTGTTTATAGACATTGCAAGAGTTAGAAGACAGCTACCTGTTGGTAGGTTATAGATAAAATGGTGTATTACTTTTAATACATCAGTGGGTTGGCATTGGTGTTTGAAAAAGGAGGCTCAAGTATAATGTACAGTTATCTCAGCAATGATATCTCAAATTGATGCATGCCTATTGATTTCTCTTCTTGTGTAATCAACGATCATGTGCTTAAAGTAATGCATTGATACATTAAACCCCTCCTGAATGTCGCGGTCAATGCGAACAGGAGAACTTAGATCAAATGAATAACGTTAAGCTCTGTAATGCACGTGTGCGGTTTTTTCGAGTTCGGTTTCATCCACCTTGAAGTAATAATTAGAATTCTCCTCGTATACAGGTATAACTTGAATCAGGTTAAGTACATCAGTTAGCTTCCTAGGCGCCCAGACCACCCATCTACCTGTGCGGTGCTTTCGAGGGTTAGTTATAGTATTCTATTATAGCCTTTGAAACGCGTACTTTGAGAATATAACCCTTCTCCCCGAGGAGATCGTTTAGACATTTTATAATGTCTCCACCATCATTATACGTACACCTTAGAACTGATTGGACCCATCCTGAAGGGTATTTGGATTTGTTCGTATATACTTCTGAAGTCATTGCGCACGTTTTAGAAAAATGCAAGGTAGGGAGCATGGATGATTTTAACTTTACTTTCATTATTCTATAAGTTTTTCCTTCTGGTGGATTGTCCTTTCTATTTGACTTACTGAGGCTCTAACCCTCAATAATTTTAGGGTGTGTGTCAGTACTTCGATACTACCCTATCTCGCGATGCACCTTTATCTCCTTGGGCATCATTCTGGTGAGGGGTTGTCTTTGTGGCTTGATTTAAATATTTTGATAGCTGGAATTCATTGGGCATTCACTGCTCCACGACAGTAAAGAAATGTTATGCAACATCATCCACCAACCAACAAACTTACAAATACAGGTTATCACTTGATGATATCAGCGCGTTATAACCTGACGAATTATACAATTGCCGACGAAATTAGAAGTAATTGCCATGAGGCTCTTATACGTTGGATCGGTCGTAGTAGGAAAAAGCGACCCCATCTCAAATATTGGGGAGCTAGGAACCGTCCTACCCCAATGTGCGTTTCCCTATTTCCGAATTGCACCTAGCATTAAGGTGATCTAATACTACTTTCGAGTTCAATACTAAGATATAATAACTACCTCCCAAGGCGTAGCCTTACGAGAAGGAGTATGGACTGGCCCAATGCCGAAGACTGTTTTGATGATAACGATTTCAAAAATTTCAAGTATAACCAAAGTCGGTTCAAGATTATCAGGAAACTTCAATCAGATAAGGTGCATATACCTTAAAACAAATTCATAATTTTATTATATTTGATAAGTAGAATTAACCTGTTATTAGGAACTAACATGCTGGCATATCAATTCCGCTGAGGACCTGAGGGAATGGATCGACAAGGTTAGGAAACCAACTTCGTGCATTGCCAAGCTTACATTATATAGAATCAGTTCTTGATTGACCATGTTTGTGAGCATGGAATATTTGCCATGTATGTCCATCTCACAGGCGAGAAACAGAGCTCGGACAGAACTCACATAAACATTAGCATCTTCAATCGGAGCAGCAATTCAGACTATTCGTCTCCGTCATATCTTCCAGTTTCTATGCATGAATTCGGCCTGCTTATCGAAATATTCCGAATACACCGTTCAATAGTTCGAACGATCCGTCGGGAAATTACCTACTTTTCCCGTACATATAATCGTAAAGGGGGGATTGGAAGTAACAGTATCGGTATTATTTCTGACCTCAACTATTGAAAAACATGAATCTGATTCCTGAAGTATATACTGCGAGAACGAGTTCTGCATGGCCAGATGATATTGCCTTGTCTTCGACATACTTAAGTCATAGGAGGCTCAGCTTATCAGTCTTTTACGGATGTAATGATAGGCAATCGTCTAATATTGAGAGACGTCTAGCAGAAGCTGGCGACGCCATATGCCACCCAATGTTGACCCCTGGTATCCTGATTGAACTCGACCGTAACCGCCTTGCAGAACAAGTGGAGTCAATTCTTGATCCGTTCGTATCGAGCACAGAAGCACTCTGCTACACATCTAGGGACCCCGAAAGTATCTTGAACAGGGATGGGGAAAACACTCATGAGTTATTGAATCTGTACAGCGAAACTAGCGAATTGGCAAAGGGGATTCGAAAGGTAAAACGGCAGGTCTCAGATATGTGCAAGCACACACACGAGCTGGAAGCTATATTTGCGATTACAAGAAGAACGTGGAAATCTCGTAGAAAAACAGGCGTCGGGAAGAAAGACAGAGTCCAAATGGATGCATCTTTCATGTCTCCAAATATTGAGACGCGGATTCGGGAACGCTTGTTAGAGATTAAGTCTGAGTATGATGAGAAGCTTGACGAATGCCGGATGGTTCTCAATGGGTTGAACTTCACGACGCAGATGGTAAGGTGATCCGCGCCCCATATACAGTATCGAAAATCTTAGAGCGGTTATACGGGTGAACGTATTGAAGCTAACTGCGACTAATAAATAGGCATCGGACCATGTCGCAAGACATCAAACCTTCACCAACACCCGAATATCCATCGAAACAAAGAGAGATAACGCACAGATGCGTTCAATTGCTCTAATGACCATGATATATCTTCCGTTAACGTCGGTTGCTGTGAGTGCATACCTTAAAACGAATATAGTAAGGGGCTAATAAATATATCAAGTCTATTTTCTCAATGGGCGTATTCAACTGGGGGGCTACTGAGGGACAATCTGTATTGACGTTTTACTTCTGGGTATATATAGCTATTGGAGGTGGCTTTACTATCTTCACTCTTGGGCTTTGGTGGTGGCTAACTCGGGGTGGTTCACGTACGAAGGAACATCATGAAGCAACCGAGGTGGCGAAAATAGCTTGAACATGCGTTATTCAAGTTGCGAAGGATGTTATTCAGATTGTGTCTCCTTGAATACCTAGGTATCTGGTAGTCTAACATTGAGCGACCCCTATTGCAATCCGGGACTAAGGATCGTAGACTTGAAAAGGGGGTGGGACTTGGGTCCATTCTATGTTAATTTGTGCGATAAACGAGTATCTACGATAATCCTTTTAGTTTAATTTAAGATGGGCCATTCGCATAATCGACTTGCTCGCTTGAAGCCCTGAAAACGTGATAGTTGTTGATAGTTGTTGTCATACCAAGCGATATCATATCATTGGGTGAGGAAAGCTTGGTTGTAAACCTTGGCACTGCTCCCAATAATAACCGCGTCGAACTCTATGGCAAGGATTCTATATAAGAGACACGCAATAAATAGATTGATCTGCAAGTTTCCTTATTGTTGTTACTTCTTCTGCTGCAGCTTTCGGCAGCCACATCGGGGCTTTCGACCTTTCCGGCATTTACCTTATTGAGACATCTTGTTCTGCTGTCTTTGATATCTTAAGATAAGAATTCTTTACAACATAAGCCATAGCCGCCTACCTCTCATACTTTAGTCCGTGAAAATATAATAAGAATTTCCGAAGTCCGGTTAATTATTCCGATATCATAAGAAATTTATGAAAAATAGCGACGTATATAGCGCAAGGCATCACAAAAACACTCCGTGTTATGTTACTCTGCATATTATATGCATGACGGATGGCTGTTTAAATTACGAAAGGACATCTTCATCGAACCTGGGCTACCCAGTACTATGCCGGAAAGTAGGTATTCTATTCACTGCGGATTTTCGTCCTTCTAGTAATTGAAAAGTGAAAAGATAAATCGCTGCAAAAATAAAACATAGTATCTAGTGAATAACACAATATTCTAAAGAGCGGAATGATTTGTTATTGTAGTACTGTAGTAACCATATCGTCTATCTGGCTGAGGCGAAGTGTTGTAAGGAAAAACGACGAGAACTTGACGAGTAAAATAGTGTTGCGGGGATCTATTGAACCAAATCATTATAATACGTAATTTTAAGGAGAGGTTGGTAAGCTAATATTCAGGGAGGGGATACTTCTGATTTTATAGCATGCTCATAGGTTGGGGGGTTGGTATAGTTGATTGGACTAAGACAAACGTGGAAGTTTTTCTGGAAGAAGATTCCGTAACATATACTGGACCATGGCTTATGGGGATTGGTAATAGTGATATCGAAATTCCGGAGGAGCTTGGGGGATCGAAGTCAGTATAGTCCTGGCCTTGTATGATAACGGCATGGACCAAAACTTACTTCAAATATGACTTTTGTGATTTCCATCATAGCTACAGGCATGCCCAAGCATTTGGTTGAGCCATGCCCAAATATCAGTGAGTGAGTCTGGTGCATAGCGTGAAGCTTATCAACATCATCTATCAGCCAACGCTCCGGGTAATAGAGCTCAGCGTTATCTCCATAGACGGCCTTGTTAACCTGCACACCCCACATATTCAAACCGACAAACGTACCCTCCGGGAGGTGGAAACAGCCAAGCATATCTCCCCCAGGCGGAACGACGCGCTCGCGTAGTTGGCTTAGAGGAGGAAATTTTCGTAAACCTTCCAAGACGCAAGCTTGCAGGTATACAAGCTGCTTAGCTTCGGCGTTTTGGATGGGGTTGGAAACTTGTCCTCCTGCTACAGCCCCACGGATCTCAGCGCATAGAGTTTTGTAAACCTGCGGGCTGGCTATAATACTCAAGAGAATACTCTGTACTGAGGTAGATGTGGTATCGGAGCCGGCCACGCTAAGATCCTTTGTCAATAGATTTCTGTATGGGTGAGATATCAAGATATTCTTACAGTGCAACGGTGAGCTCAGAATCTATCTGATCTTTTGGCATTCCCCGTGTTAGTAGTGAACTAATGACGTCAGTTGTCTTATGTCCTTCTTTAAGACGATTTTCCACGACCTCGTGGATTATCTATGAATCTCAGGTTAGTTATGCCCATATCATGCTCAGTATATCCGAGGTGACCCTTACCCCCATAAGACGGCCGATGCCAGTGCGATCGGAAGGTGAAGGGAAAAGGAATTTCCTCAAATAGGGGATCCTAGTTAATTGGAAGAAGAGCGTGTTTAACTCGAGAAAGACCGAAAAATACTGGCAAACCCAGTTACCAGTTTCTACTATTTCGAGGATTTGATGCATGTCACGGTCATTCTTGACGCACCCAATCTCATCTCCCAGACAGATTTTAGTGATGACATCGACGGTTAGAAACTGAATTTTCTCGCCAATATCACATGGCACTTGATCTGGTACAGTAAAGTGCTTCCTTAGCGAATTTATCCAGTCAAGCACCAACTGGTCTACGACGGACTCCATTGCTTCGAAAGATTTATTGTTGAACTATAGGATATATTAGTATTGTATGACTTTCGTTATATTTAGAATTCCTTACACTCGGTGCAAGTTTGGCACGTATCTGGCCGTGTTTCTTTACATCGCGTTCGGAGACGATATTTGGAACTTGGGGGTCGGTACGGAAGGAATCGAACCAAGGCCCACGCACATATCCCGACCTGGCCGCGAGGATCCGGCGGGTTATTTCAGGGTCATCAGTGACAACATGGTTAGGACCGATCCGGGCAACGGGCCCTTAATGATAGTAACTGTTAGATACAATTTGGTTTGCAATAGGAATCAAGCTACTAACCAAATTTCCCATTTACTTCGGACCATATCTCATGAGACCTTCCAGACGAGAGCGCTTTTGCAATCCACAATCGTGACCATCGTGCTAGTCTTGGTCCCGGTACTTGGGATATATCTGGCTTCTGTTTCCGTACAACCCGGATCAAAAATACGATCTTAACGAGAACGCATAAAACAAAGAGGCAGTATGAAAAGATGATGTGCGCAAAGAAGTTAACGAGAGTCATTTTGGACATTAGTTAATGGTTAGATTCGAAGGTAAACAATTGCTATCCCATAGTCTATCTGATTGCTTGCTCTCCGATGACTTTTAAGTTCGTAGGGCGAGAAAAACATACGACCTACTTGGTACCTAGTCCATTCTCTACAATATCATGGCATATGTATTATTTGGGCTGAGTGGCGCGGCTAGCAAGACTTAACAGATGGAGTGTTCATAGGTTTCGAGGATGTTAAGTGGGCTACGATTTTTAATAAATCGGAGAAGGGTTTTGTTATAATAACAAAGGATAACTTCATGACGTAAAGGTGATTATTTAAAGGACTACTTTCAGGCACAGTACATAGTATATTGGCATTCAATGCATACCTATATCAAGAGAACCTCCCTCCCCACTCCTATAGATAGTTAGTAGACTAAGTCAATATACAAGTACAACTCATATACCGTATCTTTCAGTAGAAGCCTATTTTGGATTAATACAGAAGGACGAATGCTCGCCAGAAAGCTGAGATGAAGTCAAGCGGGAGAGATTATGGGTCAAAAGCGCCGAGTGGGCAAAGATAAACAAAGAGAAGACAGCCCTTCGTACAGTGTTCAAGTAGCCATTTGTTACAATTCTCGAATACAATATAGACGTTCGCATTCTAAGGGATGCAATTTTAGTTATACCATTTTACTTTCTCATATCACCTATTAGTGTTCCTAAGTTGAACTCAAAGTTAATCAGGGGTGGTGATTTTCTTTTAGACCATACCTAACCAGCTTACGCAGCCAACAACTGGATGCAAGCCACCGCACCAAAAAGCGCAATGCGGTGCATTTCGAATTTGGGCATTTCGGATTTGGGGCACCCGTACCTCATTAATTTCCATAGAATCTTACAATAATACGGCATTCTTTAACCCTCGAACCTCATTTCTAAGCTATATCAACAAGCGCGATAAAATGGAAGCCAAGCAAACAGCATCCAGGGGATCATTCACAGATCTCGCATTGGAGATCTTGGATCTTGCTTTAAAATTAGATAATCAACTTGCATCACAAGGGCGAGAACCGACTACCTTTGAGTCGGATACTCTCCAAGGTCTTCCTGTTGAAATCAATGCCACAAGGGAGGAGTTCATCAACAAAACACAAACCGCAAAGCGGCTTGCTCTAGGCGCTGATGGCATTCTCCGAGAATTACTATTCCAGGTATAGTATAAGTTTAATTATTTTATTTTCAACTTCGATTAACGAGCTGTCATTGTCTTACTCTTACGCTACTAGTTCACCGATGATATGGCCTTGCGCGCTATCTACGATTTCCGTCTTGCTCAACATGTACCCCTTGATGCGCCAGCAACATTTGAGGAGATAGCGCAAGTAAACAGCCTAGATTCGACTATAGTAGAACGTATCTTACGACATGCAATGTACAATCATATATTCAGCGAAGCACCTGGTCAGCCCTCAGGACGTGTTGTACATACCGCAGCTTCCCGCCTATTGGTAACAAACCCGGATGCTTTGGCCGCAGTTGGTAGTAAGTGTTGATTATAAATCTATGATGAATCTCTATACCCCTCATTCAAGTGTCCATGTGGCTGCTTTAGACATTCCTCATGAATTCTCCTAACAGTTTACGGATTATCTCAACTAACAAAACACACTCGCTCAGTGTTAGTGAAAGACTTAGCGCCCATTTCCACCCACCTGAACGAAGCTATTCTCCACTGGCGCGATCTGCCGGCTAGCGAGCGCGATGAACCGACGCAGGCCGCTACGGCACTGGTGTATGGTCCCGGACAAACATATTTCGGATTACTGAAAAACGACGAAGCGCGTGCGGCACGTTTCGCGGGGGCGATGCAATATTTCGCTGAGGGCACAGAGGAGGACATTAAGTACCTGTTAGCTGGCTACCCGTGGGATATTCTTGATAAACAAGGGGCCATACTGGTAGATGTCGGCGGGGGAACAGGTGGCCCCGCACGCGTCCTCGCCGCCGGCACACATCATCTACAAATGGTTGTCCAAGACCTTTCTGGCCCGGTGACAAAGGGTGCCCAGACGTTGCCATCTACACTTACGTCTCGTGTTGTTTTCGAGGCGCACGACTTTTTCGAGCCTCAACCTCGCCGAGATGTAGATGCCTTCTATCTTCGTTGGATTTTACATAATTGGAATGACAAGGATGCAGTGCGAATTTTGAAAGCACTAGTGCCGGGGATGAAGCACGGAACAAGAGTGATAATTAACGAGTATGTCCTCAAAGATGGTCCAGAGACCAGGTTAACAAGAAAACATGATCGGTTAGTTCCACGCAATCTCTCGATTTTACATTATAACCCTTATACTTATATTATGCTTCTTCGTCAGGAACTTGGACCTCTTAATGCTTGCTGTATGGAATGCTAAGGAACGAACGGAGGCTAAGTGGAAAGAGATCATCGAAGCTGCGGACTCTCGGCTTCAATTCAAAGGCTCTCGGCAAATCGAAGGGAGTATACTACATATTATTGAGGCAGTATGGGAGGAACCTATCACGAAGCTTGTGGGAAAATAAGTTCAAGGCTTTACTCATTTTGGTTGAATTTTGTAGGACATGAAGTAAGTTATGATTTTGAGTTGACTTAACCAATAGATATGAATTAATGAATTTCTACATGATACTTTACGATATATATTACGGATAATTGGTAGAGCTATTAGCTAAACCTACAAGATAAATACAGCTATGCCACCTTTTCAGGCGATAGTGATGACCAACTAGAGTAATCAGCATCTCTACCGTTACCAGACTAGGTGATAATAATTGAATTGAGATAATAATAATTGTTGAACTAAGAGATTTAGTTCTGATTAGCCTCATAAAGGAGTGGTATACACCTCCCTAGTTAGAACGCTACTTTACCAGCTTCACAAAGCTAGTTGATAGCCCTACCAATTACCCCCATCATTGACCCTATCAAAGTTGAAAGAAGGATACCACCTTTTATTCTGGAAGCATTGCTTCTATTATCCCATCGGCATCTTCCTCCGAAGCCGGCCAAACCTTGACGATCTGAAGTCCAGCATTTTCAAGTAGCGCCCACCACCGACTCTCAGTTCTCTCCATGCCCGCGTTGGCAACCATCATAGTGAGATCAAGCACGGCATGAGAAGTCGATGCGCCCTTTTCCGGTATAATCATTTCATGTAGTAGAAGTTTCGAATACCCTGGTGTCATGGCCGCCCGCACTTGCTTCAGTATCTCCAAACACATAGTATTAGACCAGTCGTGCAAGATATGATGGTAGAAATATGCTCGTGCACCTGTTAACGATGAGTAATTGCTATCATATGGTGAAAATGGACACCTTACCTGCTACCGGCTGTGCGGTAAAGAAGTTGTAGGTCATGCACTCGATGGCCCCATCCATAGCCTGTATGCTATCAAATAGAGGTACTATATCCTGGAGAATTAGGCGTCCCTGGTTCGGATACCTTGCATGGAATGCGAGTGTGTCGTGACCCTCACCAGCTCCTACGTCCACGAGAAGCACCGTGTCTTGAGTTGCCCCTTTTAGCAGACGTTCCTCAACTGAATACCAGTTAACCCAATAACTCCGAGCCCCCATTGTACTTCCCATAAACAGGTTGAAGTCATTAGACATGCGGGGGACTGTAGCCAAGTACTGAAACAAGCTTAGACTTGTCTGGTATGTATATTGCACCAAGCCATCGCGAGGATCGGTAGGACAATAATACCCGACTTCTCGAAAACAGTCTGGGACTTTATGTGTAGCACCTCTGGCTATTACTTTGCTAGTTTATCCCTTTAGTGCTAGCCAAGATAGAGGTATTCGTAATAACACTCACATCGTTCGATGGCCTACGCCAATCCACTCCGTAGTCATGGCCCTAGTCACTGACGTTGGCTCCCATACTCTTTCGCTAACCTTGTCAACAAATCCTATTGATGCCAAGGGTCGTAGGATACGGACTATCAGTTTCATTAATATTTTTATCAGGGTTGGTATTCGTTTTCAATATTTTATGCAAACAACTGTACCAATTAGTAGCTCCTCTCCGCCTGAGAGTGACTCCAGCTCCCTGGAGCCGACGGGCCCGTGTTTTACAATGAGCTTGAAAAGATCAAGATCAATAGCAATATTAGCAGAAACCGTGATTAAAGGCTATCGTAGAGATTAGACGGCATGATAGATAAACAAATACATAGATCATTAAGAACAAATACCGAGAAAGCCAGTTCAAGGGCCAAGTTTTCAGATTTCTCGAGAGCTTTTATGAGGCTCCTGCTTATATTCAACGCTTCTTTCCTCGAATTATCGTCATCGTTGGAGAGCCTCGGGCTGAGGCTACTGAGCTGTGTTATAAGCAAAGTTACTTGTGTTGAATCCATTGCGAGAAGTTATTGCAAATAATGTTACAGATAGTAAAGAATACTGTGAAAATATCTAGTAGTAGGATTTAAATTGTAATTCCCATCGCCTTATTTATGTATTGAGCCATGAATGTCTAGACTCCCGCAGAATCAATATAGCAAGAAATTAATCCTTCGATCCTCTTAGATATATGAGTTGACGTACTTCCAGGACCTAGCTAAGGCACGATCAAATGCTCTCATATAACCTAATGCCATTAGAACTACCCAGTCGGTCTTGTCTAGCATTATATTATGTGGTAATTTTCGATGGTTCGATAGGATACCGATTATAACCTCTTGCGGAGGTAACTTGCGAAATATTCAGAGAACTACCTCAAGTTCAATAGCATTAGTACTATATTGAAAACCTTCCTAACGGATGTATTCTAGTAGCTAGAATAAATACCAGAGGGATTTTACGTATAATTATACCATCACTATCCTAAATATTTTTTCTTACATCTTGATTTTGTGAACTGGTTTGCTCGACAAGTATGTCTAATGTAAATATTTTTACTTCATGGGGAGCGTATATAATTCTTGCAAGGCTCTTAGAGCATGTTTACCTGCCTTAGGTACGTTTTTTTGGTTGATCAGAGGGGTGATTGTGAACCATCAAAAAGGGGCTTGCAGCCAACAAATTTGGTAGTAATCCAATATTTAGAAACACATTTCAATGGACACAGCATTTGCTGATTATAATTATTATCTGTTCTCTCTTAATCAAGGCTAAGGTTGATATCTATCCTTATATTTGAGCATCTATCGCTCATCTAAAACGTGCGACTCCGACCTCCTTGCCCATTGGTGCGCCAGGTTCTGACTCGTTCGTGTCTTCTCCCGGAACAATAATTCTGTCAAGAATTTGTATAAATATGTCGACGCACCGTGATACGAAATCCCGTGGTCGCTATCCGTGAAAACTCGCCATTGCATCTTAGCAGGCGACACGCCGGCCCCAACAAGAAGGTCCAGAAGAGCGGCTGTGTTCTGGTAATGCACATTATCGTCTCCGAGGCCATGCAGGATGGAGAACCCGCCAGCGATATTCTTAAATCCGTCCGGCTTACGTATCGCTGTATTATTGTATCCGTCTGGGTTTAGCTGTGAAGTTTTCATATAGCGCTCCGTGTACATGCTGTCGTAGAATCGCCAGTCAGTAACCGGTGCGACTATCAGGCCCAGGGTGAAAACGCCAGAGTCTGCTTCCACTACTTTCGCAGATAGATATCCGCCAAACGACCACCCAAAAATGCCAACCTTTTCTGCATCAATGAAGGAGTTTCGAGAAGCAAGTTCCTGCGCGGCCCATATCTGGTCTGCTGCCTCGAACTCGCCTAAGTGGGATGCGACGAGAGCACGGAATTTCCGGCCCTTGTAGCCTGTTCCACGGTTATCGACTGTATATTGAATAAACTCAAGCTCTGGGTCCGACGATATATACGCGTTCCATCCGACCGACTCAAAGGACTTTGATACTTCCTGCGAGCCTGGTCCTCCATAGGGCGTGAAGAGAACTGGGTATTTTTTCGCGGGGTCAAAGTTAGGGGGAAGTCGTTGCAAGACGTTCAAACTATACCCGTCGGGGTGATCCAAAGTGAAATATGTAATATTCGGTAAGTTATATCCTTGGAGTTTATTCCAAAGTGCGTCGTTCGAGGTAATAGTACGAAGTGGTATCTGGGTGTCGTTAATCGCGTACAACTCTTGGTAAGGTACATCAGGTCCTGAATAGCTAAGGATATAATATCCACCACCAGATGAGAAAGAGGCGCTCCAGACTGCCGGGATCGCAGCGTCGACAAGCGATTCTGATTTTAAAGTAGAGTATGAAACTGAGTATACGTGTCTCTCAGTACTGTCGGCTTGGGTAGATGTATAGTAGATTAACTCTCGCTTGTTATCGACTTTCAGAACTGCTGTTACTTCCCATTCCCCATCGGTAAGCGGGGTAGCGCTTGAGCCATCAACCGTGTAGAGGTAAATATGTTGCCATCCGGACTCATCCAAAACATCGATATAATATTCTTCAGTAGAACCATTGATTGGCCCCACGAATTTTATGCCTATGTCATTATCCAGCCAACCATCTGTGCCGTCCCGTTCGCGGACGACTTTGGTGATGATGGCATCGTTTACGTCAACTCGGACGTGTTTCGAGGTGTCCTGAACACGATTGAAAGCACGGTAGATAACGCTACTATGCTCAGATGTGACCCAGGCGATTTCACCGATTACTAGATCATCCGCAGGGAATGCGTCGATTGGAACGGCTGATTTCTCCTCACTATCGACATTTAGAAGTGTCAAAGACACGGTTGGGTTAGTCGTGCCCACTTTGGGGTATCTCAAGTCTAAGAGTCGAGGATACACAGGAGCGATTTCTTGGTTATCCATAAAGTACTGCACAGTAAAAGTTTCGACTCCAGTCTCGTTGAAGCTGAGGTACGCAAGAACCTCGCCGTCGGGAGAAAACCAGATTGCGGAGCGGTCGCCAAATATTTCTTCCTCGTATACCCAATCTGGCACTCCATTGAACAGATCCGGAGAACCGTCGCTTGTAATCTGGGAAATAGTGCCATTCTTATTTAAGAACAGGTTATTGCCACGAACAAAGGCGATCGCATCTCCCGCTGGAGCAAACTCGGCATATTGAATGTCACCGACTTGATCCTCAACCAAAGGCGTCAGCTCGCCCGAGGCTACATCGAGAACTGAATAATCCGCGAAGTATGAGTGGCGATACTGTTTCGTGTAGTTAGTTGCGAAAAGGACCTTGGCGAGGTCCGGGCGAATCCAATACTGAGCTACACCATCTGGGATTAGGTCGGCAGCAACGAAGGTCGAGCTCTCGCCGGTGACAAAATTCTCAAGGATCAGCGCCCCTCCATCGCCAGCATAGATATACTGCCCATCTTCGCCGCCAGATAACCAACTAACAGATGTAGACCTAGCACCGAATTGGTTATTCACCATCGTCTCATTCCAAGTCAGAATTTTGTCGCCATTTCCAGTTGGTTGATGAGGTTGGCGCGCTGGCTCAATGGCGAGCACGGAGCGCACCAACGTCGCCCCTACGATAAGCCAAGCAGTAAGTTCCATTGTTGGCTAATTAGGTAGGGCGGAATATTCCAATTATTGACACCAACGCCTTAGAAGATGGGAACCAAGTTTAAGGTCCGTCTAAGGGGGGAAAGAAAGCGGTTAAGACCATGGCTGTATAAATAAAAGGGTACCACTACCCTTTTATACTATTGTTTATCGGTATAACTCGCTCGCGATTAACGCGTAAATTGCGAATTGTAAATTTCAAATTGCTGCAGGCCGCCATAGCATGATACCACCGCGGGGAAAGGGATTGCCAACCCAGAATTTCGCCAAAGCTTCTTGGTTATCTTTATCGCCTTTCCTCCTTAGGAATGTAGAAAGGCTCACGAGGCTTGCGGCTTGCTCCCCTGTTACCTTGGCAGCCAGGAACAATTCATATTCGGATATTCCCCCAGCTTGGCAATAAATATTGGCCAACGACAATGCGGCGATACGCATCGTTAGGATCCAGATCCGAACTGCCGGATCGAAGCACTTGATCTTCTCGACCGCAGTTATCCAAATTCCGACTTGAGTAATACGAGAATGTGCGCATTCGAAGCAAATAAATGAATTACCAATAGGAACTTAATATGACCCAAGTTATGAATAAGGAAGAATACAGAAAAGAGAGAAACAACCCCACGAATACAAGTCTAAATATGTATCTATCCAGTGTATTAATTGACCCCCTTGCTGCTAACCACCAAACACCTGAGTTATCATCATTTGATATCTGAAATTCATATCTACCGAATCACTTGGCTCATCTTGCTAAGTGTATAAAGTAAATGAGCACAATTCTTTGACATCACGTTACGAAGAACAGTAACTAATTGTTGCAACTGGCTCAAGGTACTCTTATCCTCTGCGAGATCCAAACCATCAACGATGCAGAGCATTGTCTTGCCGTTAAGTTCTAGAAGTGGCAATGATTGAAGTATTTCTAATCCAACATCAAAGCTACCAGGCCCACGACCTATGAATGTCTCAAATTTTCTTCTATGCAGACCTTCCGAGGTACCAAATTCATCGGGCACGAAAGTAATTAAACTCCAGATCAGCGAGCCAAGGATCTTAAGTAACACTACCTTTGGCGTTTCGCTTCGATCCTTTACGTACACCCGGAGAACGATGGCACTCTCGCGGTTACGCACACGAAGGGACTTGGCAAACTCACTCCCAGCATAGCTCGGCGAGTAATTGTAACCTACGCCGTCGAGTACATGAACACTAGGTGCATCTGCCATCCATATGTCTATGAGCTTTTTCTGGACCCCCTTTTTGTACAACTCGTATGGGAACTGCTTGCGGCAGTCGTATCCCCCTCTGTCCTGAAGAGATTCAAAGTGGGTGACACAGTCCAATGCTACGTCCAACCCATGTGCGCTCTTTAAGAGCTTATCCCTGGTCATGGTTTGAGACTGGAAAGCATTTTTTACTGATAGAAATGACATCTCGTAAGGGTAAGGGAATTTCACCACCTTGAGTGGATTTGAAGAGTTTGATAGTCGATAGAGAATGATAAATCTCGTTCTAGAATACTACAAGTTTATAGAAGCACTAACTACGGTACTTATATACGATGTTTTTCTTCTTTTCTTTCCTACAGAACCCCTTTATTACCAATCATAAGTCAGTTCTAAGATTATCATTTATGAATTGAGGCAAACAAAGAACACCGTATGTAATAAAAACTCAAGAAGTAAAAATAAAAGGATTACAACTAATACCTATTTAAATATAGTATGGGAACAAGTGTCTCCGATAGCTTACTCTGCGAGTAATCCAGAGACGATAATTAAATATGCAAATTGTGTTTAGTGAAGGAAACAAATCAGATCAACAGTATATGAGTCAATGATTGTAAACATTTATCTTTCGTTTGAAAAACCATTAGGACAGTTATCTTTGGACGGTAGGTACCTAACGTACTAATTTAAAGCAAGCTACTGATCCCAACTGCCAATCCGCATTGACACCTAGGTCTCGTGGTAGTTGCCTCGCCGTGTGACAGATAAGATGGAAAGCCCTATAGTGATATGTCATGATAACCGACTTGTCAGTTTCGAACCTTTTGATAGAAGGTGCCTCCTTCTGTAGCCCAAAGTTTCCCGTAATAAACCCAATGATCAAACAGGTATAAAAATAAAACCTTACAGCATATAGTCCACCAGGATTTCTGAATAAATTATTGGTGAAATCTGTCCGCCCTCAACATACAACCTAAAGAAGATATGCTGGTTAATGTGTACTTTGGCACATAACTTGTTATCTTCTCCGATTCACCTGCTAAAACTAGGAGAGAACCGCATCTATCATCATGGACCGTGTCGAAGACCGTATTGAATCGTCCCTTCCATACCCCTTAGAGTCAACAATCCCAGCAAGCCCCGATCTGAAACCAAAAGCATCAGCAAAACCAACTGAACACAAGAAACACCATGCGAAACTAACACGCAAGCATATAAGCACACCCGATGACCCGTACGCATTCCTAAAGCACTTCGACACCATCTTCCTTATCGACGACTCTAAGTCAATGGAAAAGCACTGGGGCGAGGTCGGCATGCTGCTCGAGAAGATTGCGCCGATATGCACAGAGCGCGATCCAAACGGTGTAGACATCTACTTCGTGAATCACCGCCCGCGCGGCTACCTCATGTATGCTGCTCTAGGATTTGATGCAGACCGCTCCGGGTACCTGCATATTGGCCAGTCAGTCGGGGTGCCAGAGATGCGTGACAACGTGGCAGGAATTTTCGGCAGCATTAAGAAACTTGGAAGTCACTGCCGTCTCGACCATCGGCTCAGCTATATCCTTGACCAATATGTCCATGAATATGAACGAAGTCGCCGAGACAGAGGTGTCACAGGCTCGGGCAATACTGTTAGGCCGCTCAACCTTATCGTGATCACCGCCGGCGTGACAGATGATAATCCGTACGACACGTTAATTCGAACGGCACGGAAGCTGGACGTGTTAGGCGCACCACCGTATCAAGTCGGCGTACAATTCTTTCGCGTAGGTGACGATGAAGGTGCACGTCAAAAATTAGACTTTGCAGACGACGGATTGAGCGACGCATTTGATATCAGAGATATTGTTGATACGACGACATGGGGTGGAAAGATGGGTGATTTATCACCCGATGCTGTGTTAAAAGTCGTACTTGGAGCTGTGGAGAGGTCTATTGACAAACAGAAGGAGTAGCGTCTGATATTTCCAAGCTACATATCCTAAAATCTAAGGAGGTATCTAAGCTTCAAAAGTTTCCCTTCGCTGGGAAAGGGTATGATGTGTATACATCTTCCACGAGTAACCTGTTGCTTCAAAGTGAGTCCAAAATATATAATCAAAGGCTTTAAAACAACAGGTCGTACTTCGCTAGTTATCTCTAAAAATTAAACCGCATGTAAGAAGATATGTACTTTAGCCAGGGCAAATCCGGATAAGTTGACAGTATCATACGAGTCCCAAGCGGTAAATATACGTGATCACCAAGTTCGGTTGGCCCTAAACAATCCACCATCTTCAACTGCGGATGAAGAGCCTCAAGATTCTTGGGTTCGTCAATGGCCCACTTGAAACTTGACCCCGTGGCTACTAGGGCGTCGACCTGGTTTTGTAAAGAGAGTAATACGGTACCGATATGATCGATGATAAGCTGACCCGATTTGAAGTGGTCAACAATTTGCCGAATCATGCGTTTACCAGACTCTTCTTCTAGATACATAGTTAACCCCTGGCAGATGATGACAGTCGGACGGTCAACGGGGATCTGCTCGAGCCATGCTTTTTCAGTCGCGTCCGCGGCGATCAACTGGTAGTCGCCCTCCGGATGGGGAATGAGCTTGTTGCGCAGTTCAACGACATCGGGTAGATCGAGATCTATCCAACGGACCTTGGTTAAGTCTGCTCGGACGCGACGTACACGATCGTCTAGCCCGCAGGCCAAGTGAACGACCGTCGCTTGCGGGTTGCTTGAGAGGAACTCGGCGGTCCAACCATCTAAACGCAGGGCCCGAAGAGAATACATAATGGCATGGGATTCATTTATATTGAATTTGTCGAAGTCATGGTCGATCTGATCTATGACTCGAATAGAGTCGACGTCGTTAAGGATAGGATGAGCAGATCTTGCGTCCGTGGCTCTTGCTACCAGCGGCCCTATTAACGTTTCTTGCGGTCCTGTGAAGGTAATTTTCAGTTTGTTCCCGGTCTGATTTGAGCTTGGCGGGGAAGCTATGTCAATTGACTCTTCCATACTGAGTTTCGCGCAGGGCGGCGAGTAACCTAGGTTAGTTGATTTCGAATGTTATGTTATTTTTGATCTAGAGAACATTGGAAAGATATAAGAGCAGTATGATTTCGATAGACGACTTTTATACCAAATGTCCTACAGCTAATCTAATCCGCAACGCTATGAGAGGTATGAATACGCCGTATCTGCGCTCTTGGAGCCGTATTACATTTTTCGCGTCGACTCCGCCTCACGAACATCCTGATTCGTAGAGGAACGCTTCCTAATGACCCTAGTAATTTAGCGTTTGATTGGTGAGATAATTATGTTGAGAGAGTCCTATAATGTTGTTAAATAAGTCTTCCAAATATGTTTTATGGTATAATATTAGGAGACTGTGTTGTTCTAAAATGTTCGCTAGAATCCGAGTTTTCAGCGCTGGCGTTAGGAGGTAGGTACCTCCTAATCTGCCTTAAAAATCCAGAATCTTGCAGGTGCCAGCCAGCTGACATAGAATATGAGTACCTAAAAGGTTTCAACGTACCTTCCAGGCAGTTACCTTCATAGGTACATCACGTCTCTTTAATAATAAGCGTACTTGCTAATAAAACCTAGACCTGACTTCTTAAACTTTTTCTTCTTGATAATTCCGAAAGTCATGATGTTTAATCTAGCAACTTACAAGTTCTCGAGCCACTACTCGTAGTATTTCAGTCCACCCCCTGTCGACCGCTATGTCAACTTTCAATGGCATCATTCACGAATTCCCTGATATTAGAGTCGACTTCTTCCGTAGACTCAACCTCCGGCCTCCATTGGCTTGCTTCTTAAGTCATGTCCATAGCGATCATCTCGCTGGGCTTGATACGCTCAGAAGTCCTTTGTATGAATCCCACGTGCCAAGTACCTATCAATTGGCTTACTGGGTATGATCTAGTGTTTATTGTTCGGCCGCCACAAGGGAAATCCTGCTCCGACTTGAAAAGTATCCTTGTCGACTCAACTATGCTAAAGGAATACTCGAGGATCCACGAATGCAGACGTATAAGCATCTGGCCAAAGTACTAAAGCCCATTCCTCTAGATACCCCCACCAAGATCAAGCTAGATCCCACTCAGACCATTCAAGTAACACTCCTAGATGCAAACCACTGTGCTGGTGCAGTTATGTTTCGTATGTCAGCTTATTGATGTATTAGACTTAGTACTAACTTATTAAGTAGTAATTGAAGGCAATGGCAACGCTGTCTTATATACAGGGGATATTAGGAGCGAACCTTGGTGGGTAAATTCTATTGCTAGAAACCCTAGCATGGTAGAGTACTCTACGGGTCTAAAAACGCTGGACCGTATATATCTCGATACGTCGATATTGAGCAACTTCCCTCTGCAAACTAAGGCCGATGGTCTCCGCGAACTTCTGGAAAAGGTTGCACGATATCCAAAGGATACCATATTCCACATGCAAGCATGGACTTACGGGTAGGATGTTAATTTTATCAATCTAATCTAAACTAATATCCTTCGCAGATATGAAGAGGTTTGGATTGCTTTATCAAAAGCTTTAGACTCCAAGGTTCAATATTCTCTCTCTTTGTGGCTAGTAGCATTGCTAACCATGCTTCAAGATTCATGTCGATAAGTACAAGATGGACGTTTATAAATCCCTCGTCATCAAATCATCAGATAATCGCTACGCTGCTCAAACTCACTTGACTAAGGAAGCTCCATATCTTGTAGGCTTTACCTGTGGTAATACCCAACGGGAGGGGTGTCTGACGCTAGACGAAGATGTGCGAATTCATAGCTGTGAGAAAGGTATGGCTTGCAAAGTTATGGAGACCAAGCCGATCGTGTGGATCCAGCCAATTGTCGCACATCTTAAGAATCGGCGAGACATGGCTGAGGTGGGCATTGGTGGAGGCGGGGACGACCTGGCACAGAAAATAACCTTTGAACCGGAGGGAATTCGAGCTTTGTTAGAATTGTAAGGGTTTCTCAAACTGCCCTTCGATTCTTTATGAATTAACAATGAAGCAGAATCAAGTATAAAGGAGAGATACTAGGTGATTTAGAGCCTACGACTACACAATTCCTTCAGAAAGCACTAGCTGTTTCTAGAGACGTCGACCTCGATATTGGGAGGTTTAGCTTCAAGGAGGAGTATTCCTTCACAGAAATAGTTAACTCACTTGCTAGGAGAGTTGAGGAAATCCAATATCCAGTAAACAATACTAAAGGAGAAGACTATCTTAACGTCCTTACGAACCAAATCACATTCCCGTACGCTAGACATTCTTCTTTACCCGAGCTCCGGCATCTTATCAAGGCTTTCAAGCCCGCCGATATTTGGCCATGCACGGTGGATCCGAAATCTTGGGCAGAAGAGGGCATTACCATAAGACAGCTTTTCGGAGATATCTGCACTGGCGATGTTTTCCAACACGACTTGCTAATGAGCGAAGCATCGGAATTACGACCGAAGTTGCGCGGAGAAGATGGGGAAGATGCACCCGAGACTCAGTCAACGGCTGCTTCTCAGACAAGAAATCCCTCTAGCCCAATAATTCCATCCCCTGATGCCTATAAGCACTATGGATCCAATAGTATAGATGGGGTATCTGTAGAAATATCACCCATGAGAGGCCAATCACAGCATCAGAGCCCCAACATATCGCCACTACATCGTTATTCGCAGACCCCTCAGGTGCAAATGGTGCATGCCCCCCTTTATTCATACAAACATAAGCGCGACTATAATTCATTCCAAGGCGGCCAAGACACACATCCTGAAGACGATGACGAAGAAAGTGAATTATACATCCAGGGCTCACAGGCTTCAGAGATATCCGACTACGCATACGATACTAGGTTGCGCGCCTTTCGAGCAGCTCGAGCTAACATGAAGGATGATGGCACTTGGAGAACTATAAATCTCATCTCTACTACGGATAATCACAGCACGGTTGAGACGGAGCTATGAGATTTATGACTAGATGCGTATATGGTAAAAACTGACGTATGGTCGGCATTTGGGGGGGTGGTAATGGTAGTAATTAGCAAGACGCACATGTTTTATCTTAGGAGATACCATTTGCTTTATAGCCGCAAATATATTCAAATTCCTCTTCAATCTATAACCAGCTATGTTCCCGCTTGATGAATATGTTCGCTTCATAATGCTATCATGTTAGATCGTCTCATACTCACATATGGTCTCATTCATATCGCTCCTACATTGCTTGGCATTGTCCTAAGCGATGTCGTTTTGCCTCTCCCGTTTGGATTCTCCGAGACTCGAAACTCGCCGCCTAAGCCAGTTTCTTGTCTATCTTGACGAGTAACACGCCCTCGCTTTCTCGGCCCTGATTATCGAAGAGATGCACGAATCGATGTCCGCTACGTAGTCGATCCAGCCGAATGCAAGCCCAAGCAGCCAAATCATCGCGACCGATCTCGTCATCCTTAATTAGAAACCGTACGAAGGCTAGCTCGGGCACAACTCCAGGGATACTTTTGGCTACGGCGAGCTTCTCGGACTTGAAGTCCGGGTGGATCCCACGCTGGGTCTTCGTGCGCGCCTTGTACTCGCCCTCTTTGGCCCTCGTCGACGAAGAACCTGTGGCTGCGGCTGTGCCAGTAAGGGAGAGATGCTCATCGTGCGGCGGCTCGGTGTGTAGCTCGATCTTGACGTATGGCTTGAATCCGCTCTCCTTATCGTCTTCTTCGGGCATCGGTAAGTTTTGCGCTGCGAGCACGGTGATGGTGAGGTCGAGTGTTTGGTGTAGGATTGTCTCTGATGCGGGGATGGGTGTCGCCTTGTTCTCTTCGTCGTCGATAACGACGGGTTTCCGACCGCGGTATCCTTCGGGCTTTAATACGTATCCACCGGTACCGGCGAACATGCCCTCGTTTAACATCATTCCCTCGTCCCACTTCTGCCAGTTAAGCGCCACGATCTGGATGCCCTTCCTCCAGAAAGCGAGGGGGTCTAGGTTAGAAGACCCGATACGCATGCCGGATGGATATGTCCTCATCAAGTACTCCCGGTTATGTTCGAAAAGCCTTGCCGCTTCGTTCTGGTGGACCTCGGCTACGCCGCTTTCCGATAGCGAGAATATGTGCGTCGGCATGGAAGCTTCTGGTTGGGATAAGGATTTGAATGATACGCCTCGCGTATACACGCCCAGTGCTGATAATGCCTGGATAATCTTGGACGCCTTTTTGACCTTTTGCTGTGCGGTGGTCTTTGATTTGGGGTCCGATGCGACGCCGGGCGGAATCCGGTCTACGGATTCCACCTCAGTTGCCGATGCGAGCGCGTTAGGCGGCGCGTACTTGACCTTAACAAGGATCTTGTGGTGCAGATCACCGGGCGCGGGGAGAAACTTCGCGTCGTCTTCGGGTTGGGGTAATAAAAAGCCGGCCCAGACCTCGTTGATAATACGCACCATAGCTTCCTGTTGCTCCTGGCTGCAATGGACTTCGAGACTGACGATCAGCGGTAAGTCCGTGACAACAAAAGCGCTTTCTCTGATGGCCATGCAGACTTCGCGGAATGAGACTTCTTTGGTAAGTGTATAGCCGTGCAGAACACGGGGTTCGACTGCTATTGCCTGCGGACTCAGTGTTTTCTTTAGCGGGGCTCCGATGGAGGAATTCCCATCCTTCTTCTCCGCCGCAGATTCCGACTCTGCTAAGGTCTTCCCCGTGATACGCTTTCCTATCGATGTCTTCTCGAGCCGGTTAGCCAGCGACCCAGGTAATTTTGAGGCAATCTTCTCGCCGCGGCTCATCTTCCTCTTGGCCTTAAGTTCCCGAGTTTCGTCATCCTCGGAGCTGTCTGAGGTATCCGACGTGTCGACATCGGACTCGTCGCCGTCCCAGACATCTATCTCGACACAGCGGCAGCCGCGCAGCAAGACGTTCCGGTATGCATCTGCGTCGGAATCACTGTTCAGCTGGTTTCCAGTCAGGTAGGTGTTGTGGCTGGAGCTGATATAATAGCTAGCCAAGGGCCAAGATAAATGCTGGGGATCTAAGGCTGCCGGCGCCAGCGCGTTGGCTGCAGACGATGTCATGTACTGTAAGAAACCAGCAAAATCGAGGGAGTCCCGAGTCGCGACATGGCCTGAGGGGTTTGTTACTTTATCGGCTTGGACATGATGAATAAATTCGATGATAGAGTCCTTATGCCAGTTCTTGTCGGTAGGAGAAGCATATGTAGCGTAAATCCGTTCCAAATATTGTAATGTAGATGTCCTTATCTCCTTGATACTAACATCTTCAGCACCGGGCTGACCGCCTCCAGCTTGGTGGAGCGATTCGCTCGGCGGGAGGGGTACTGTTTCTGCCATGACGATGTTATTCACAATAAAACCACACGAGTAAAAAAAATGCGTTTACGTCTAATGAATAATATTTATGGTAGATTTAGTTAGTTGAAGATCAAAACAACAACAACAACAATGTTAGTAATCCCAATATTGCAGCAATATATTAGGTTAGAAGGTAGGTAGAAATCCGTAAAGGGGGAAGAGAAGTCAGCAAACAACACATAAACCCGCATAACAGGTATGTTTACCTAAAAGGTACCTTTACTAGTGAATCGCGTGGTGTTAGCATCTGTGACGTCTCATAGTGACCCAGCGAACCTGATTCAGCCCAAGACTTTTAGCGAGTTAAAAATGCGCTGTAAAAAGCCCCACCAATTCTTTGGATTAATATGGCTTGGCCTGGATCTAAAGCTGCTGGGAGTAAAGCGACATGAAACGTCATTAGCAGCAGGTTTTCCTTGTAGGGAATATATGAAGAAAAGTATTGGTAGATGCTAAGTATGTAGATAAATATTGCCATGTATTTTAAACTGTGTGCAAGATATTACGTCAGTTATTCTTGTTTGTAAAGTTGATAGGTTGATATGGTTGACACTTTAGCAATGATTGTGACTGTACGATAATGCATACCCGATAGCCCAATATCATGTTAAACGGAGTTATATTGAGGTTATATTAGGTAAAGTGGGTCAAAAAAGGTGATTCATGCGCTAGATAACCCCTGACTTGGTTCCCCCTATTTCAATATCTGAGTCAACCTCAAATCCAAAATTGTAATATGCAAAATATAACAGAAAATATAACTGGTAGGCAAACACTATCTTACAGATATCGTGGGTGACATGGATTAATTAAGTTATTTGATTTTTCTTTTTAGCCCTTTGCAAAGCTTCAAGGCACAAAGCTTTGTTCCTATTTTAATCATCCCTCCCCAATAAAGAAGCTATCCTTCACCATCTCCGAAGCTTACGTATATCACGAGAACATTTGACTGCTTCATAGCATGTGTTTATCATACATCATAACAAGAATACTGTAGTAGCACCTTGCCCTCACATCCAGAGCATTGAACTTGAACCTTTGTCTAGGAGACAAATGAAAATCGGGAGCAACATCAGCGTATCTAGGATAACGCCAAATCCTTACTGTTCAGTTCTAAGCATACGATAGATAATTTTGTCTAGGACAATACTGCAACAACACTCTGGCAGTGTCTATTGTGTCATAGGTAATGAATATACTAGGCGGTTAGAGAAAGAAAAGGTCTCTGTGATCAAAACTTATAACATAAAGACTTATTTAGAATAAAAGCTGATCGCTTAGTCTTTGATTTACAAATACTTTATTCAGCTATAAATAAACAAAGCTATTGTCCCATAGTACTGACAAACATTGTAAATTTTATTGTTGTCGTGTAATAAATACTTCAAGAAGCAATGTCCAATTATATCTCTAAGCGCACACAATCAAGATACCATCGGAGTAAATTATTTTCTACAAGCAAAAAGGTTCATCTTATCACCTGTTTTAATTTTTAAAAACTTATTTTTAGTTCTAACTGCAACCTGCCACCTGTATTCTAGGCTTCCAAAAAAAAGTGCAAACAAACCAAACCACCGTGGAAAAAGGCATCTTCCACCATGGAGGTTAATCGAGTTCACGTCTTGATTATCCAATTTCGCAAACGAATCAGAGAACTGGCCTTGATTCAAAATCGTATCCAAGATGACATAACTGTGTTCAAAGATGGCGATCCGGATCTCATGGATGATTTCGAGGAAACGCGCCAATACTATCTCGATCACTTGGGTATCACGGTTGAACAACTGCGTGAGGCAATGGAAACATCTGAGATCGAGTTCCCGCCAGAGGAGATTTTCGTCGAGAGAATAATGAGGAGGGTTAGGCCGATTACGAAGCGGTATCTCGAGCGGCTCGTCAAGACAGGAAGGATCACCAAATGCGACATGGATTGCATAATCCAGGGAGGATACACCAGCGTTGAGGCGTTCTTCGAAGACGTATATAGCAACGTTGAATCATTCGGTACTAAAAACGAAGCGAGTTCCTCTACAGATGGTACGCAATCAACGTCTAGTATCGAAATATATGACGAAGATGGATTCCTAACAGTCATAGATGGCGCTAATCAGAATGATGAACAAGGGGATTCCCGAGATGATAACACCGACCCTCAGAAAAAGGCACCTACGAATGAACCAGGGACGTTGGTGTTAAGTTCAGGGGATATCGTACCCCCGATCAAGTTAGAAGCACCGGAAAAGCCGTTAGAGGATACAGAAAGCGAGATGGAGAAACAGCCCTCTCCCGAGGCGTCGAAACTAGAACCATCCGCGCTAGATATCTCATCGGAAGAAGAAAAGGCTTCCCTAGAAATGGAAAGCAATGATCCCGCTACTGCGAACGGAAGCTCTTCAGTTAACCGTCCCGCAGATGACAAAGATGCCGACTCATCAGACGTAGAGACCTCCGACTCTGACGACTCGGACGTCAGCTCATTAGTAGACAATGTCGCGGGCGACGAAGAGCACACCGAAGTAGAGGAATCCGACTCCGACGAAGCTGAAGAGTCTCCACAACCTTTCCTCCGCGCAATCCCCAAGACGAGCGCAAACGCGGACGAGCAAAAAGAAGGCATCGACGGCAGCGACGATATACTGGATACCTGGCTACCATCCCACCAGATGTTCTACTGGCAGTACGAGATCATCTTCGCCGCAATATTGACCTCGTTCAGATTCAAGGAGAGATTCCAGTCTGCAAGGGACGCCTATAAGGCTGATCCGTTTGCCGATTGGGACTAAGGAGAGTCGGTAGGTAGTTTGTACCTTAGTACCATGGCCCTAATTCAAAGCCTACCTTAGGTACCTATATATGTTATTGACTGGCTTATAATTGGTTCGCGGATACCATGATTCTTAAAAGATAGGGCGTCAGGCATTCAGTTTACATAGCACTAAACGAAAGCAAGTAAAATGAAATCATTCCCGAGCAGAAGGGCTTGAAATTTAATATTAAGGAGTGACTTTGTGTATTATGATGTACCTATATGCAAACCCAGCCAGTGACGCTATGCTATGCTATTAACATTGAACAATTACTTTTCCCGCGTGAACGTGACACTTTTTCTTCTTCCTCCTCCTCCTCCTCCCCCCCTACTCTCCATCTCCAAGTCTCTCCCAGCCGCTGTCAACAAACAGCTTAGAACTGGAGAGAAGTAACCGGCCAGCTCAGGTCAGGAGACACGACAACGTTGCCCTCGAGCGCCTTATCGGTGTACGAGGGCCAAGCGATGAGCTTCTGGGCCTCGTCGACGACGCTCAGGACGGTGAAGCCGTTGCCGGGGCCAAACTGGCCGCTCCAGCCGGACCCGACGGTGTAAGGGCCGCAGATGTTGCCGCTGCTGTCGGTCTGGCTGGCTGGCACGTTGCCAGAGCCCTTGACGGTGAACTCGCAGGGAGTCGGGTCCGCGAGGTGCGTGTTGATGCTGAAGGTCCAGATGCACTGGGTGTTGGCCGCGTTGCAGCCGCGCTTGATGCTCTCGATCGTCCACTCCGGGACGTCGGCTACGGCGGACTTGGCCTCGGGAGAGGGGGTGGGAGCTGCCGTGGCGGTGGCGGCGAAGATGGCGGCGATGGCGGTGCTGGTGAACTTCATGGTGGCGGTTTGAGGTGTTGTTTTTAAGTTTTAGGTATTAAGATTAAGTATCGTACTGATTATTTGAGCAAGTGAAGTGCTTTGTAATTGTGATGGTGATGATGATGACAATGGTGGTGATGGTGATGAGATAGAAGCATATTGGTAGGAGGTTCGCAAGCTTTTTATACAGAAGTGTCCAAGAGCCATCATCATCATCATGTCGAGTTGTTCCGTATTGTCGACCTATCAGCGAGACGGGCGAGTTTCGCTATCCCCTATTCGACTCAGCCATCAAAGAGATCCTATGGTCGAAGCTCGTATTGACGCGGGCGGGTCTTTCGTTCGTCTTTCCATAGTCACATGACGGGGACAGCGCGAGATCTATCAAGAGACCCATGAATCTTGATTTTCTCTATGTACACTAGCGAATGTAACGGCAGGTGTGCGGCTCATGGCCTCGTATTCAGCAACCCCAGACTTTCTTTGTGCGGGTGGCACGGGACTGTCGGGACATCGTATGTATGGGCGATCTTGGAACTTGGGAATGTAGCCCCATCCCGTTTACAGCTCCTCCCCACACGGAAATGATCGTCGGCCGCAGCCCTATAGGCTGTTGAATTATGGTCTCGGCATATATATACCAAAGACTAGCCAGCGTGGCCCGGCTTAGCGAATAAGACTGCAGAATTGGTTGGACAGCTGTTGCAACGTAGTAGCAAGCCCATTTAACCTTAACGTTAAAATCTATTTTTGGGGATTCCGCGGAGAGGCTTAGATTCTAGAAACATTCTGAAAAAAAGACGATATCCTGCGAAATGATATGCCGAAATTCGTCTTTCGCCTATCCTTCGTTCATGAGCCCGATAACTACGATCTTTGCTGAATAATTGACTTTTGCATAATTGTAAAGACAAGCCAAGCTCTTCTTTCGCGACAGTTCAGTTGATACGAGTTTTTTTAAGAGCATCTATATCACAAGGGCTAAGCTATATTACCACGCCGTATTGGATGATGATACGACGGTGTATCCCCAAGCTGACAATGAGGCCACAGGTGTAGCCACATTGGGTAAACTTATTTTACAGCTGATCATAATTCAAAAATAATTGGTCTAAGGATAATGTATCTGCTGGCTATCGGTGTGTCTCTTGGCAAAGGATATTATCAACAATGCACACCGGCTCGCGAGTCTTTGGAAAGACTTCAATCAATTTAGATAGCGATTTCGTATCAGCACAAAATCCCCTTTCTTTTACGGTCCTGCAACACCGGGGGTAAAGTTATACGACAACTACGACGCCTTAGGTATCTTTTATCGACAACCCCAACAATTTGTACCCGAATCAGGCATGTATTGGGCTCGCCTGGCTTCAAATTAAGAGGTTTCTTTTACGAAGGAAGTGCTTTGGATGCCACCGCTTCTTGAGCAGCATAATTGCCGATTTTCCGCTTAAAGGTTAGCCCACTTTCGATAGTCACACATACCGATATTCATTTGGTTCTATTAGAACTGGCTCGAGATAATTAAAGACGAGGAACTGCCTATACTAAGAGTGATTATGGTGGATATGTGCTATCGGATGGAATCCAAGACAGAATAAGCATCACATCCTCTGTAATTCTCATCGGAGTTTTCGTATTTGCCTCTCTTGGCGTATTTTCGTGAATACATAAATATCATTCAAAAGCGCGGAGGACGCGGGTAATGAAACGAGTGTGTATTAACTGGATGCGACCAATCCGAAAACGAGCGTGAATCCTCCCTAGAATACAACGCCCTCGCCTCTCTTACTTCGATAAGTACTTATCTCCAGCTTCGAGTGATGGATCAAAGGGAAACTATCCGAATGTATCTCTTTGACTTGCACCCGGAAGGCTAATAGATCCATCGACATCTCTTCCGATGACAGTGACACCCCGTCCGGCTAGCTTAGAGTTCATCGATCCGAAGCCGAATGTATTTCAAAATTCCGTACTCTTTCCACCGACTATTTTCATTCAAATCCGGTTTCTGAGTTATCTCTTTGGCAATAGGGATCTGAGGTAACTTTCCCAATGGCTTGACCTCTTGTTCCACAAGAGCTATCCCGGCGTGCCGAAGTGACCTGCCGTCAGCATCAATAGCCTCAGCAGAGATTGCACGGACGTTTTCGTAGTGAATTCGAAGCGAAGTTTCAAAACTCGTTTTCTCGACCTCACCAACGAATTCTCTAGAACCGAATTCGTCAACGATAGCATAGAACCTCCATGTTTTGGTCTCCGTGTCACCATTCCAACTCACGTAGGCAGTTACACCTTCTTCACCTCTCAGGGCTACAATGGCAGGCTCCTCATTGGGAATACCAGTCCAATTGTACCGAAAGGCACGGTAATTCTCAACCCCAAGCCCAAGGTAACCTGAGTCCATGTAGGAGTGAAAGATGGCTGTGCCATTGGGTAAATACTCGGTCACAGCGCCCGAAGATCCCCAGTTCACTAGCACATTTCCGTTTGGAAGCGTCTGAGTAGAACCCTGGGACTTAGATAATAAGCCATCAGGTGGAAAGAAAGCTTGCACCAATTCGGCCTCCCATGAAGTAGTGTTCACCTTAACAATCTTCCCACTGCTTGTCGGAGCCGTATGAACTTCAGACCCCCCACTGTGTTCAGTCCCATGTGCGCTGTTGTCATAGAGGCTAATGATTTCAATATCATCATATTGGCTTATAAATCGGGCATGGTGTTGAAAGCAAAACTCGGCGTCTTTTGGGACTTTGAAAGAGCTGTCTTTTCCATTCAATTTCCAGATGATGCTTCCATCAGTACCGTTGATCTTGTGGATGCTGCATGCATCGCGCGCGGATATGAGATAGTTGCCCTCTGAGTCTTTGTCAACACTGTTGATATGGAAGTAATCCCAGGCGTCGGAGCTGTTGAATCCAGAACCTGCTTGTCCTGGATTGATTGGTAGAATTGCCTCTGTAATTGGTTAGAAATTCTCAGCGTAGTCATTCATAGTGTAGTTAGACGCACCATCAGGGGAAACGTAGTCCAGACTTGACCACTCAAATAACAATTTACCGGTTGCGATATCGAGTTCTACAAGTTTAATTAATTCGCCTTCCTCAGCACGTCAGTACGAGGAGTTTTACATACCTTGGATGATGGAATTGACAATCCATTGCTGTTCGACACTCCCACCCCAGGCTGTCAGATCGCGAGCAACAGGCTGATATATTTGTATGAGCCCTGTCTCCTCGTTGATAATATGAAACTCGTGCTTATCCACAAGCTTGTGGTTACCTGCTCGAAGCTCTCGAATTGTCTCGTAGTGGTTATCCATGATGGTAATATGGCCGTGGCCATGACCATACCCCGGATTGTGATCACCTTCGAAGCTAAACAGGATATCTTTGCCTCTCCAACGGCCCGCCTGAAAGTTGGTTGACCAGATGCTGTAGATCCCGTATCCAGACCACACCAAATCTCCATTGTCGCGGAAAATATACGGGCCAGCTTGCCTAGGGCCATGCTGCTCTGTAGGTGTGTCCGGAAATCCAGCAAAAGGGGCTACGAACAAGTACCCCTTCTCAACATATCCAGTTGCTGGGATTGTAATATTCAATCTTGGGGGAGCTAGGTCTGAGCGAGATCTGAATTGCCAATCCGCTGCAGCTGGGACTGATAATACCAGTGCCGCTTCTAGCAGGAGAGTAGACTTCATGGCGGTATGCAAAAGGGGTAAGTACTACCTATGTCAGAAAGCGACCCCATCGTGTTATGTTAAAGAAGGGTACATTAACCTTGGTTTAATACAATATCCCTAGATAGCCACTCCTAATGATTATGTGAGAATTGGTTAGAATTTTTAATTGTTTATTGTTGACCGTAGTAGGATATCAAAAAAGTTGTAGGTCAAGATCAGAAGTTCAAGGAGACTACATCATATATATTCACATATGAACCTCTAACTTATACCACACACTACCGGACTATAATACCTCTACTAAGTACCGGCGTGACTCACTAGGAATAGTAAAACCGACGAACCGTGAAAGAGGAAAAATTTCCTCTCTACAATTATGACGCGCTATAGCTAAATCGGCCTGGCACTTAAAGAGATGGAATAGATCTAAGTCGAATAGCGATGAAAGAATCCACAATGGCATCATTTTAGCCTACATATCATTAACAAGTAGGTAGTAGTATATATGCAAGGAACCGTGTCTATATGTCATAGGTCCATTCTTTCGGAGAGCAACCCCGAGTTCGGGGAGCATTTTCTACCTTTCCCCTCGACGGTTCCTTGCCCAGTCTGTATCTTAAACATTGGTTACGTCTATTACATCAGTTTTACCTTCGGCTCACATAATATCAGTATCTTATAATTGTAGGGCACATCGAAAGACTTTATGCAGTAGTTCTTCATACCCCTTTTAACGCTGTGAAGAACGCCTTACACTAAGTCTTTGCAGCTTCAGCGGTTCCTCTCATTAATTTCACTAAAATGACTACTCATCATGAACCACCCGCGATACTCGATAGCGCAGTTGTGCGTAGCGGTACCATACAGGCGAATTTGAGTGAACCAGATGCCATTGAACCGCCTAATGCCGCCTTCCATGATCCAGAGTCCGGAGAACGCCAACCCCTTATAGGTTCGACCCCACCAAGCGAGGATGATTGGAAAGCTCCTCCTTACTTCATCTGGATCGAGATGGCGATCATGTCCAATGTCTTTCTTTACGGGTTTGACGGCACTATCACAGCAGCTACATACGCCGTGATCAGCTCCGAGTTCGATGCCACCAACACTGCATCCTGGCTCACTACATCATATCTCATTACAAGCACGGCCTTCCAGCCCCTATATGGCCGTGTATCCGATATTTTCGGTCGCCGCATTTGCTTTTTCATTTCTACTATTACCTTTGCTGTTGGCTGCCTAGGATGCGGTCTTGCAAATGACATCGTCTTGTTAGACTGCATGAGAGCTCTGGCAGGCTTCGGTGGTGGGGGCCTCATGACTATGGGTAGGTCATTTATACAAGTTGGTTGGTGGCTATTCTAATTAATAATAGCTACAATTGTGAACTCCGATATGATTCCCTTCCGTCGACGCGGAATGTACCAAGCCATGCAAAATGGCATATTTGGCTTCGGCGCAATATGTGGCGCATCTTTCGGCGGCTCGATAGCTGATACTATCGGATGGCGTTGGTGTTTTATCTTAGTGAGTGTAACTATTTTGATCTATTGTAACTCAACTAATAGTAGACAGCAAGTCCCGGTATCTATCGTAGCACTTATTCTCGGTTACGTGGTCATTAAGAACCAGCAGATCAGCTTCAGTGGCGGTTCAGGCCTGAAGGAGACGTGGCGTAGAGTCGACTTCCTAGGGTCGTTTCTTCTTGTTTTAGCAATCTCCGTCCAGCTTGTTGGGCTGAGCTTAGGTGGAAATGAGTTGCCATGGAGCAGTCCATGGGTAATAATATCCCTGGCCGGAAGCGCCGTGCTCTTCGGCATTTTCTTCTGGGTCGAGGGTAATACCACGGCGATTCCAGTAATACCCTTACGCATGTTAAGGGGCCGTTTACCTATCTTTATACAATTGTCCAATGTCTGTGCTGGGCTCTCTGCTTATGCGGTAGGTTGTCTTAACCAATGTTTACATGTCTTTGAAATTAACCTTTTCCTGTAGTATCTTTTCCTACTCCCCTTATTTTTTCAGATTGTACTGCTCGATTCGGCTACGACCGCAGGGGCGAGACTCGCTATCCCATCGTTAGCAACTCCTATAGGAGGTCTCATCGCAGGCATTGTCATGTCTCGGTGGGGGAAACTAATCACTCTCGTCCGTATTGGTGCAATATTGATGGCTATTGGGAACGGTTTAGTAACCTCACTAAGCTTTGTAGATTCTAATTGGAAATACTACATTTACATCTTTCCTGCGAATCTAGGTCAGGGTATCATATACCCCGGTATTCTCTTCACATCACTAGCTACTTTCGAGCATGCAGGTGAGTGGTTTTAATAAAATGCCTTTATGATCACATACCTAACTTCTCTTAGATCATGCTGTTTCCGCGTCTACTGTCTACCTCATTCGATCGCTTGGTACAGTTTGGGGCGTATCAATAACATCCGCAATCGTACAAACAACGCTCAGTATTCGACTCCCAGCAGTATTGCATGATGTACCAGATAAATGGAGAGTACGACCCTTCTTAATTACAACATTTTCATCTCTATACAGCCATAGTTAAATACTAATGAGCAATACTAGATAATCGACGCAATTCGCCACTCCGCCGAGACATTGCGTGAGCTGCCCCCAGATATCCAGCTCAAAGCACGAATGGTTTACTACGATGGATTGAGATACTCCTTTACCGCGTCAACCGTCTTTGCAATTATTGCGTTCTGCGCGGCAATGTGTGCCAATGGAAGAGGACTACGCAAAACAAGTGGCTAGGAGGAGCGGAAATATTAGATTCATATAGTCTGTATGTTACAATAGCATTGAATTTCATAGGAGCTGGGTGAGAAAGTAGTAAAACAATAAATAGTGACATTCTGAGTCCTCCATTTGTTATTCGAGTAGTTTGACATATCTCAGCTCTCTATACCTATCGCCCCCTATTTATGTAAAGCTCTACGCATAGATGCGTGAAAGAATAAAGAGCTGTTGTAGAATATCAGGCGTAAAAACTTAGTGTGGATTTAAAGGAGCTTCGTAGGTGAATGTCGGTGTGGGATGCGACAATTTAGGACATTGTTTTAAGTATTACCCGACATTTTGCATTTCCCCATCAAGAACTGAGTCTTACTCTAGCCACACATATCATCAGTAATAGTTGGTATCTGTATAAAATGAAGGTCTCACGGGGTTTACCCGAGAAACATTACACGGTGGAATGGGTCACAGACTATAGTGAGATGCATAAAGAATTGCCCAATCTTCTATAGCATGTCTTATTACGAAGAAAGGTCGACTTTATTCACGGCGGATCTTTGGTCCTGGATAGATCAACGAATTCGAAAGGTACCCAGTCTTTCAGAGACTAGGCAATCGAGAACGTTCTTAGTAAAGCTGGTATCATAAGTTTATATATAATGGTTCGTGATTCGCATGATCTACCGTGCATAGTATCTAAATTAAGCCTCGAACTTGGGCTTGTACAATAGCATCCACGCAGCCTAAATAGAATCGGGACAAGAGATGCCATCTTCGTCTCGCCGAGAATCGAGCTCTCGCTCCCCCAGACCTGCTGAAGAGGAACCTCGTCGGAAGAGATATTCCCTTTTGGTTGAGATCATTGACGATGATGGCTTTGCAGTGTTCGAGCGAAATCGCGAGGCGGACCGGCCGCGTAGATCGAGTCGAGGTACCTCTACTACACGACATCGACCTGCCGGAGGCTCCGAGCATCATTCAGACACCAACAGGCAATCTCGACGAGTATCGGTCTCCTCGAACGTAGGAGAAGTTGGGCCTAGGGACAACCATGATAACCCACCGGAACGATCGCGGCACGCAGGTACTAGATCACGTACCAGCCGCGCCAGCGAGCGTGGTGACGAGGTGTACGACACCGCTCCTGAAGGTAATCCCGCCTCAACCCCAGGGCGACAAACGCAAGAGGACGCCGAGCGACCCTCCAGCTCTCACAACGAAAGACGGAGAAGATCTATTCACAACGGCACCCAGACGAGCATTAGAGGATACGGGCCACACAGCGCCTTTACATCTCCGTATAACCTGTTCCGACCCCCTAATCCCAACCAAGGAGACCTGGACATTATGGAGATCGCCTACCGAGATGGAATGCTTCTCGGCCAGCGTTTAGCGAATCTACGAGACCCCAATACCAATCGCGGTACCCCTCCCCGTCCTATTTCTGTATCATCAACCCATCGCAACCAGCCTGATGCCAACCGACGACCTCGTGAGCACCCCGAACCACAACAACAGCGTGGATGGCGGTGTCTGTTCCCCTCGTGGCTGTTTTTAAACGCGCGGGCTCCTCCAGCTGAGCCGGTAGCATCGCGCAGGAATAGCCAAGACCAGGGACATCGCCGTTGAGGGAAAACAGGTAGATAATGAAAGAGGGGGGGTAAAATTACCTTTAGGTGTTATTGACATAGGATATCGGTACAGAACTTGGGGCATATATTTAAATGAAATGTCTAACCATGATTAGAAGAGAAGACGGGGTTTAGAGGGAGCGCAAACCTGGGCTTCTAGGAATCTCTGAAAGGAATTAGCACCAAGGGTATCTGTATTTCTATAGTCTATGAGGGACCGCAAACGCCACGCTATCGTCCCACTTTCTAATATGTATCATTACATCGCTACGAGTAAACCGATATAGGTATATAATTGCCTTTTAACGCCGTAGCACCATGAATCATTCTAAAATGCACCCCCCGCTCTACAACTTTTTAAATACGTAGGCGAAAATCTCGCGACTCTTCAGCAGGTTCATCACTCGTAGTCTCTCATTATCCAGATGGGCCGAATCGGAAGATTGCCCGCACGGTAAATGAGCAGCCGGGGCATTAAACTCTTTCTCTAGGAACCTTATGGCTGGGATCGAGCCGCCTTCTCTAATATAGAGGGGTTTGCGAAGTTTGGGTTTGCCGTTGGTGTTATGTCCATTCGCACCTACTCTATTGCTAATACCATTGCTACTCTTGTCAAATAAGGGGGCCCAGGCTTGCATGAGAGCTTCCTCAAGGGTCTGGAAGATGTAATTGTTGGGATCACCAAGCCAAGGCTCAGCTTGGTTGTCGATCTGAATACTCAGCTTATTATCCGACTCTAGATTGCTGAATTCTTCCTCCAAGAATGAGGTTAAAGAGTTAGTAACTTCTTCGACCTCCTGCCCAGGGACGAGCCGAACGCTGATCTTAGCATTTGCATGACTGCTTATCAGGCTTCCATCAGGACCTGAGACTTTGACTTTGTGGTGTGTAAGATTTGGCTCGCGCCACCGTGCCATAAGATTAGCCTTGAGTGTCTCCGCCGAAACACCATTCTGGCCTTGTTCCATGAGAACTGATAAAATGTCATCATACCGAGCTTCTTCATCGGCCGTCAGGGGGAGGATGCCGTCGTAGAACCCAGGTAGCATAATATGGTTTCGCGGGCCCTTGAGTTTCGAGAGTAGCATCATGAGATCGGATAGTGGCTCATTAACCATATATGAACCGTCGACACCAGAGTGCAGGTCGGGATTTCTCGATTCAACACAAACAGTCGCGTGCATAACGCCCCTCAGGCCGTAGGTAAGGCATGGGGTATCGTCGTTAAGCCAATAGCTGTTAGCTAGAAGGATGTAATCAATATTGCCGATGCGATCCTTATACTTGCGCACGGTTTCTTTGAAACCTCGGGACCCGGATTCTTCCTGGCCTTCAATTAGAAAAACAACGTCGGAATCTAACGATTTCGCTTGTATGAGGTCGGTCACAGCATAAAGAGCAGCCATGATGGGGCCTTTATTATCGCTGACACCACGACCATATAGGTACCCATTAGTTCCAGTAAGTTGGAAAGGGTCGTTGTTCCATTTTCCGTTTTTGGTCTCAGCTGCCACAACGTCATAGTGGCCATAGAACAGAATCTTCTTTCGCTTCCCAGCCGGTTCAAGTTTCCCACTGAACTTGGCAAGCACCACGGGATGGTGAAATGTGTCTTCATCACTCAACATGTCAACATCGCCGCCAAGTTTCTTGAACAATGTGCGGAGGAAGCTGGCACCTCGACGACAATCTTCCGCATACTCGGGTCTGGAAGAGACTGTCTTGAATGATACGAACTCCCGCAAAGAAGTTATCATCATATCTTCATGCTCTTCAGGCGATGGCTGTTCAGCTGTTGCTTCGTTCTTGAGCATCCAGATGGCGACGTTATTATCGTTAGCCCCCGTGATGTAGATGTGTTTCCCATCATGGGTTGTAATGGCAGAAGATAACACTTTGCCGTTGTGGGCTTTCCATTGAGTCAAGCATTGGTACTTCTGATTGACGTTTTGCGAGGAATCTCGCTGATACTCTCCATAGTGGACAGTATTATGTTTCTGCTCGGCTGTTAGAAGTTATCTTAGTTAGCTGGTCCGATTCACTTACGCATGCTGTTCCAGCACGACTTGCGCTCCACAAGTAACCCCATCCCATTTTAATAGCCATGACATCACCCTTATGGGCTTTGATAGCTCTTAGTTTCTGCTTCGTATCAAGGTCCCATAGCTCGATGATGCCGTCTAGCTTGCCGCTATACAGAAATGAGCCATCAACAGCAAGGGACATTACGGACATAGCATCTTGCTCCCCTAATACCATGATCTCCTCGATACCGTTCTCATACCCGTCCGGACCAATTTCGTGGCTACCAAGCTTCCAGACTTTTACGGTCCCATCTCCACCACCCGATATTAAAACATCCTCATCCGGTTCCGTGTAAGTGGTTGTGCCTTTCGTCATCAGCATACAATAAATGTACCCATAATGCGCGAACATCTTGTTCGCTCGCTTATCCGTTTCAAGTACGGTTTGAGATCGAGGCATTAAGTCGTACCGTTCGTCGGTAGGTCGGGGTGTACTCGTTCCACCAACAGCTCGAGAATCGAAGAATCGGTGGTTCCGTCGATCGGGATGATTCGGGGAATCGTGGGGGACACGTCTATCTGGGTCCTTGAGACCAACCCATTGGATAGAAGTATTTTGAGCGCCATAGTAGACGGTTTCGTGTTGGGAGGAGTAGGAGACGGAAAAAATGTCGCCAAAGGAATCGTTGGTGCTATATATTTCATAGAGCCGGGTCATAGTTCGGGGGCACCAAACATTTACAATTGGATCGCTGGCACTGGAAAAAAGTAGGGAGCCATCGTCGGATAGGAAGAGACACATAACGCTACGCTTATGAGCTTGTACGTGATGTGTCTTCTGGAATGTGCCCAGAAGCCATACGACGATTTCTCCATTCTGTGTTCCGGCATAAATACTTTCATTACCAACAGCAAGCGCAAGAACGGAACTGTCGTGTTGAAGATTATGGTGTAGTTGAGGTGTTGTATGAGGAGGAATTTCGAGAATTGGAGACGGAGCCGAAGTCGCGGCTGTAGATGGCATGGCTGCTATTTCCGTATTAACTACCACTCTAGAAACATATGTCTAAAGAAAGAGATAACGAATAGAAGATTATATAATTGTCCCTTCTTAGAAGGGAGATTTGATTGGAATATATGTATTAATTAAGGTCAGATAAAATTGATCATGGGATTCAGTAATAAAATTGGAAAGAATTAAAAATGACGTGTTGGTGTGATGACTGACAGGAAGATAATTGAATGTGGAGAGCTTCTAGACGTTAGCGTTAGCGTCTGCAGTGACGCGATTCAGGGGATTCAATTAAGCAATTTCAGGCACATACGCCCCAGATTTCAGTATACCAGCATACCATCAGACGGGCAGCAGACCAGGCATACTAGGGTGGGGCTACACTAGTATAGACTCTGGGGTTTTTTAGTAAAAACTTTAAGCAGCTTTTAGGACCCCGGCAGCTTGCCCGATATGTAACATGTTTCTGCCCAAAGCTAGTGCCATTGGTCAATCTTCTTAAATATCTCCCCAGATTGGAAAGTTGGAAATGTTGTGGGATGTAGGGCGTTGTTTCACGGAAAACTAATTCCATATAAGGTCGTGACGAACTCGGTCAAACTTACAGGCCGCAGTCTTAACGCTGTTTGCATAAAGCTTCTTAAGAGCTTCGTTGGTATCTTTCTTTTCCGTCTCTTCATCTTCGATCGCTTGGCAGCGTTGACACGCGCCAGTAATCTCGCCAAGCCCTAAAGCCATGACTTGCAAGTCTTTGGTTGTTAGTTGTTATCTGCAATTATGGTGTTGACTGTGTTGACTTATAAGACTAAGGAATGCATAAGAGAGGACACATTCGAAGCAGGCAGGAAGAGCGGGCCTGAGGCTTTTTAAGTAAGTGACATGTTCCCAACTCCCGAATTACGGTGTGCGGAATTTTCTTCTTATGGACTTTCGGAAGATCGATTGGCCAGTTTGCATAAAAAGGCTGGTGGCTAACAATAAGGGGAGAGGCATACCTATCGGTCAGACAGGATTGCCCGGCTATGGCGCCTATGACGCGATATCCGGCCGTCAATACGTGAGATATGATAAAGTGGACTTCATCTCGTGTTTTGTTATTCCATAAGCGTAGCTGAAGCGATTGTCTTAAATACTAGACGTTGTATTAAATGTGGTAGATAAGAGGTCTGGGCATGTAAAGACTATCAAAACGAAACATAGTACAGTCTTGGTATAACTACACAAACAAGGTATGTACCTAACTTGCACAAAGAAGCCATGCAATATGTTTGACAATATGTTTGATGTTTACCAGACCGTAGGTTACAAGGGAGCTCTTAAATTGGTGTATAAGAAGAATGATGAATTTTAGTGTGGTTCAGACGTCATATTTTAATATGCGACAACGTCTCTAGTAAATACTTATTTTATCTGTTAGTTATCAGGCAGATAAGAAAAGAAATTTGAGCGAATACCCGGGAAAATCCCACAGTGTAATTTGAGTCATCTCATAATGTGCAGTTTTCCAACTACGGCTGAAACAAACTCTACATTGGGTAACTCTCTGTATATACGTGCTCTATTTTTATAATCGTATGACTAGGTATAACTACCTCATATTATTGTATGTTTATAGACGTGTTATCTATGCCGTCCGTATTTGCACATTACAGAATTTGGATGTGATGTCCGCCCCCCGATATCGGCACAAACATAATAGGCTTTAATCCTCAACATTGATCTTATTTATCTTGTTAGCAGCAGAAAGGCATGTTATATGAGTTAGGTAGAAAGTATGAATAATCGAAAAGAGCATAATGATTATATATTAAAGGTAGGTTGACAAACTTCTCCTTTTATTTGCATTGTATATACTAAATAAGAGCTGAAGCCATTGCAAGCCTGCGCTAAGGACCAAAGTAGACGAGACTTACTGTAATCCGTACAAGGACAAGGGGACGAGCCGCCATGGCGGTAAGGCGGCTGTCGCTTATCGTTCATCGCTTATCGGAAGAAGACTTATCTCAGCATCCGATATGGTCCGTGCGCAAAATGAAGTAACAATTTTTTGTATCGAGGTCATTCTTCATGTGCAAGATTCAAGAATTATTTTCAAATTCACAATACACCACCCCGCGCAAAATAATTGTCCGCCCTGACGAAAACGAACGTTAACATACTATCCCTTCGTTCCTTACAAGCAAGACTTGCCAATAGTCGTTATAGATACTGCTTGCGACCACAATTAGGAGAATTCTAGTCATCCCATCCCACCTCGAAATCCTCAAATTTCCCGCCACTATACTAGACACTCAGGATGGATCACACAAGAGACCCTTGCCCATGGGTTATTCTAAATGATTTTGGAGGTGCATTTGCTATGGGTGTATGTTGCCTATTCTAATTTCTTACTGTCTCCTAATTAATCTTGTGGTCGTGAGCTAATGCTTCTCTTCTATTAGGCAATCGGCGGAACTATATGGCATGGTATCAAGGGTTTCCGAAACAGTCCGATGGGCGAGAGGAGAATAGGAGCAATCACAGCTATTAAGGCGAGAGCACCGGTATTAGGTGGTAACTTCGGTAGGCATCAGTCACTAGAAGTCATTGGCAATCTCGACGAAGCTTACTTACAGAATAGGTGTATGGGGCGGTTTATTCTCAACGTTCGACTGCGCGGTTAAGGGAGTACGGAAAAAGGAGGATCCTTACAATGCAATCAGTAAGTTATCTATGCATCTCCTTACGAACTATACACTAACAATATTATTAGTTGCTGGCTTCTTTACCGGTGGTGCTTTAGCTGTTCGAGGAGGATATAAAGCGGCGCGAAACGGTGCTATCGGTTGCGCCGTACTCCTTGCTGTCATCGAAGGTGTTGGTATCGGGTTCCAAAGAATGCTTGCAAGCTCAACAAAATTAGAGGTAGGTTTCATCACCGTCAAATATATCACTTTCGAACCGTATAAAACTAACTAATACTCGTCCAGGCGCCTCCACCACCGCCAGAGGCGGAGAGGGCTTTCGCATAGAATCCCAGAAAACGAATGCGACGAAAATTATATTCCCACTCTGCTCCTTTCCGATCTATTATCCAATCGGTTTCGTGTATTTATACGGGGTTTAGGCGGTCTTTGCATAACCAATACGGATGGTTGGGCGATGAATGATATGTAAAATAAGAGGATATTGCCGCTGTGTTGAGGCGGAACTGGCTGTCGATAGTCCTCCATAAGCCGTGTCCCTACTCAGCGGACACCCACATCCAAATACACTACCTAATGTTGACGAATACAGTTACTTCTAGATTACCTGCGTCGAAATCTCGCGTTTGTATCTATAGCTAACCAATTTGTCTAGTCTAGTGATTCTATACCTTATACTTTATCAATAATCCAGCGCCAAACATCTTCGGTTTCGCCCTCTCCGATTATAACCGTTGGACTTGGAGACTCGTCTGCTCTGTCAGGGTGAAAAATTCTCATTACCGCTTTTCCATCATCGTCAATCCACGCTCGAAACATCCCTCCGCAATTATGGTCCTGCAGTATATTGGCAGAAGTGCTAACCACACGACCTGATGCATCGCGCGATACTATGCTCTCTATGCCGATCATACCACCCTCTCCTTCTCCTGTTTGGCCCCAACGGTCTCCAGCACTCTTCTGTAGCTCTCCACCCCTTCCGGCAATGCGATCCAAGGCATTAGTTGCTGGTACCTTCGCCCATCGCGCGATTGAACCGACCGTTCTAGCAGCGGCTACTCGTAGAAAGGAATCGCCGTTTCCAGTACCTGATAAAGCGATGGAGCGTGTTGTCTGTAAGGGACCGTAACTGGCATTGGGTGTCATTTGGGGAACGGGAGAATATACGAAGGGAGTTGGTAGACAGTCAGCGACTAGGTTTCGTAGGTTCACCGACAGATCTACAACTGGACCTGGCAAGCCTAAATATCGTGCTATACTTCTCGAGGTGTTCTCTTCACCTGGTTCGCTCGTCTCGGCCCATGCTTCTGCCCAGAAGCCAGCACCGACGACAGGTGTATCGCCGATGCGTCCGGTAAGTTTATTCGTCAAACCTCCCGTACTAGTAGCCACGCATATAACTCCATCCGTATCTAAGGCGACCGCGCCGCATGTGCCTTGGGGTAGATATTCCTCGGCGCTCCAAGTCGCCAGACCCTTTCCCGCTTTCTCCTTTTCTAGTGCCCGTATATGCTCATCCCAGCGATGTTGGGTGAAGAAATATTTCGGATCGACTAGTTCAAGCCCGTATATCTTAGCCAATGTTTCGGCCGTCTCCCCGTGAATAAGCGTGTGGGCTTGCGCCGACGGCACATCAAGGTCAACCGTCTCTAGACCATCGGATTCTGTTGATACGTCCGGTTGCGCCAATACCGACTCGCTCTTTCTGCTTAGGTCTTTGTCTCCGTGCTCCAACATTGCCTTCGCTAGCAATATCGGGTTCTTCACCTTGCGCAGGCCGGTCACCCCGACCCCACGCTTGGCATAACCCCGTGATACCATGACGGAGGCTTCCAATTCATTGATGCCATCGCGCGTGAATACGGCGCCATGACCCGAGTTAAATAATGGGTTATTCTCGAGGAGCGTCACGGCGTATGTAGCGATATCGAGAGCAGAAGGAAACTCAAGTTCAGAAGAACCATTTCTGCTCAACGGTACGGGAGTGCGTATATAAGCATCCGCCTTGGAGACCTATTATATGTGTCTTAGCTTTCCTTTCTCCTCAATAAATAAGTAGATAGATAAGTCCCTACTATAGTGAGAAGCGCATGTCTATATTGTTTATATTTCTCGGGACCTAAATTCTCAGGTGTAATATTACCAGCGCCGCCATGAATAATCAGACGTGGCTTGACCTGTGTTGCATTTCTTTCGAGTTGGTGTTTATATTCCATTTTTATTTTATATCTCTGTTACTCTTCTTACACCTAGTTAGCCTAATATAAACTTCAATTAAATATTGTTGTTAATTCTAAGAACAGCTAAGGAGGCCGAAACTCGGGATATAATACGATAACGATCAATCTTCATATGATATCTCATACCGGTATAGGAGCATTAAACCCGGTTATCTAACTGTTAGAAGCAGGTACCTTTCATCGGCATTTAACCCACAGCTGCTCCCCGCATTAGCGGATCACCTATTAGAAAGTAGAAAGGTGGGTCTTATATTATACCTCATTCCTGTTCCTGAAACTAAACTGATAAAATCGATATTCTTTGAAATCAAGCGAGCGTTGACTTATACCCCTCTAGGCCCTCACATTGAGCTACCAAAATCTATGCAAGCCCTTTCTAATTTACAGGGCCTAGATCTTAAGATGATCAAATATATTTAATCTAACAACTATTTTCATAAGAGATAGGGATGAATTAGCGGAGCATGAATAACAAACGGAACTGCTGTTTTCAGAAACATTTATCGACGATTTAATGCTTTGAGACATGTAGGATCCTTATGCTGTAGAGTAACCATCAGCCACTTTTCATCCTCTGATATTCATCAACTACTAAAAATGTATATCATCAGCTCTCTTCCTCTTCACAATATGTCATATACATGTATCACTGCAGCTCTTCATAATGTTGTACCATGTAACCCTTCTCACTTGCCTCCTTGCAGGTCCGGCGCTTGAGGATAAGAATGGAATCAGGAGCAAACTTACCAATCTAGTCAGGCAGAGGCAACAGGATAGTATGGACCCCACGCAGCCCGTAGGAACAAACCCAATCTCAAAATTCAAGATGCAGTACCTCGGCCAGCAGAACCCGAACAATAGTTGCAGCCATCGGGACCTAGGATTCACGGGCGAGCTACAGGGAAAATGGTACGCCGTATACGGTGATACATTGTGGTGTGCGTCTGGTGTGACAGACCCGAGCACTGATTCGCAAGGCTTCCACGGCCTAGTCAGGGATGCCGTATCTCTAATGACAGACGATCCTCTTGTTGTGGTGGATATGCATCTTAACGACGACACCCCCGTTCGACACCAATTGCAGTTCGTGCCTTTCAACGCCGACTGGGGCGAAGAAAATACGTACGGGTTTGGCGGAACAAGCTTATTTGAGACCGCCGACGGAGCGGGTGGTATTTTTTATCTTGTTGTAAGAGCTGAATAAACACCAGTCCAATCCCACCAACATAAGACTAACAGACTCCTTGTAGAACGCTAATGACGCTGGTCTGAAGGGCGCCGGCGTCGCAAAAGTAGAGCTCGTAAATGGAGAACCAACCGTGACCCAGCGCTTCGGGGACAACGGATACTGGTGGCCATCGGACAATACACCCCGATACGGCGACGTAGCTGCGTTCCGGGACCCTCGGTCCGAGTACGTGTACGCATGGGGCGGGGCGCCAACATCTGTCACGGATTCTACCGACGCGCAGTACGTGTACCTACTACGTGTCAAAGCCGCCGATGCGTACGACTTGGATCGGTACGAGTACTGGTGGGGCCCAGACTCGGGATGGAAGACGGGTCAACCATTGACGGAGTTCGGAGCGCAGACGACGGTCGCATGGCTCATAGGCCAAGGACAGATTGTGTGGAGCGAGTTCTACGAATGCTATATTTTCGTGCATCTAAGTTGGTATTCATTTCTTTTCAGGCACAACATCTTATGCTTCATATCCCTATTTTATCACTCCGTTCGGCCGCGGTTCCGGATCACTATAGTCAAAAGGAGGTTTCCAAAGTTTTTATAAACCCACTAATATCGATCGCAGGTCCCGGTGGTTCAGACGTGCTCCTACGTACCGCGACGTCGCTCGAAGGCCCATGGACTCCTGACGTTAAAGTGTTCACAGCAACGCCTATCGACGGCGGCCTAACGTATGCTGGTGTCGCGCACCCCTATCTCGACCCAAGTGGTCAGACTCTAATAATCTCGTATACTAATAATAACCACATCGAAGTTATAAAGGTTATATTTTCTAAATAAACATGGAATTGACAGAGTTATGGTTAGAGTTATGGTTATATGATAAGGGTGCTTTGGGCGACTAAAAAGACAGTGCAGAGCGATGGATCACTAATATATCTACTATCTGGTTTTGCATACACGTAAATTCATAACTTATAAGCAGAACGCCATACTACTAGCGATACCTCCCGTCGATAGTGGCCTTTCGCTCCCTCTCGTTTAGCTCATGTCGCAGTTGATGCATTCCCGCCAGATAATCATCTTCCTCTCCGGCGTATTGTACCCACAAGTATTCGCACAATTCGACGTATCTTCTAGCTGCGTCTAGCTCGCCGGCTCGCATGTAGGCTCTGGCAACAGCACTGTAATGCACAAGAAGTTGGGCCTCTAGATTCTCCTCGGCTACTAGGGACTCTAGCTCTTCAGTGAGACTTTCGATTGTGCTTATTGTCAGATTAGACTTTCCCGCAGCGCTATCGTTCAGCTCATGGTAGATGTCCTGTAGTCGCTCCCGGTTTTCATCTGAGGCCGCTCTTTGTTTCGGAGAAGAAGCGCATAATGGGCATGTACAGGTGAAGCCCCAGTTCTTCAAGTCTTCCTTGCGCTCCTCGTAGGATAACCCAAGAGGCACATCTAGCGTAGAGGAGTGTTAGTGAGAAGATGGTAGAAGGGGGTTGGGGATAAGGGGTCGTACAACTTTGTGTTATCTCTTCTCCGGGTTCGATGTCGCGCATTGCAATCACTTCGACTGCTAAAGCACGTACCGAGTATCTCCAGAAAACGCTGGTCACAATTTAGCTTTCTAGTTCAGGTGTATTCGGTATATGAAGGTGTAAATGCGTACTTGGGCCTGCAGTTGTGATTGATCCGCTATTTCTGTTAGTTAGGTGCGTTAAGTCGCCATTCACGGGTTACAACTCACGGAGCCAATAGGAAGTAGACCCAGGTGTGGTATCTCGATTCCGAGCTCAACGCCAAATATATTCGTTCTGAGAATATCTTCAACAGTTTCACCGCCAGTACTGCGTGCTAATGATAAGATTTCGCCTTGCTGCTCCTCTGGTAGTTGGCGTAGAGCTCGATCTAGAACGTCCTCGCGGAGCTCAGGGCCTACTACATCGAATAGGCCCATGTGTGCAAGCATTACGGGATAGTCCACCAACACAAGTTCCCATTTCCGAATCTGGCGCTGCGCAACCAACCCTTTCCCCTTTCCAGGCATGTCTTTAATCACGTACGCCGGACTGCTTCCTTCTGCTGCGAGGGAACTTGACGGGTGGTCCCTGAGCTTCGGGGGCACGACAGAGTCATCTAAGGCGTCAACCATGCTCGCTGCAAGTACGGGGGTGGTTATAACGCTTAGACCTCGGTCCCCGCGGAACGGCTCGAATGTGTAAACACAGAACTGTGGCCCAGGTGCATCGCCCGGTAAAGGCTCTATGCAGTACGGTCGACGTTTCCAAGGCTCCCAGTTCCCAGTATCTATTGCGGACTCTTCGTCTATGGGGAGAGGACATGTGAGTAATTCTTGTCTACGACCTAGAATCGAGCCGTGTAAATCTAAGGAGCATGTCTTCGGATCCAATGGCTTCGAAAATGCTGATAGCGGATTAAGCCCGACCAGACAGGCCAAAACCGCCATCCAAGGAAAGCGCAAGACCGGGGGATAGAAAGGGGCCATGGGAAATATTAGTATGTATAGTGATGTAGTGGTCAGTCTGTCGTAATACGACCCACGTCAACAATCAACAATGCGGTGGATGTATAGGGGGGAAATGAAATTGGGAAGGCCGACGCCATTTCTAAGACAGACCATAAAAGCCTGTAGCTCTTAATTATGAGGCCGGATATGTAAATGTGTCCAAATCGTTTGGCAGTGCGTGTGTGCTTAGCATCATAGGTTTACCACGGTTCCGGCTAAATAGACCTACGCGGAGAGAACAACATAGCCGAGGCGCTGGAATTTTCGAACATCAAGTACTTTATATGGATGATGTTCTATGGATTAAAAATATGATTGATTGTATAAAAAATACCTTTGATGCGGCAGGGGTTCGATACATAACATTGGTTCACGTCTTCAGCTAGGGGTTCAGAGTATGCTTAGTTGACTATTACGAAAATCTTATACTTGAATATATATATCTTATAGGTAGGTTACTAGGAGGTAGTCTAGTACCTCCCCTCCACAGTCCAAGTCAAATTAATGTATATAGACTGTCGCCGAGTTCATCTTAATTCTCAAAGCTCCAACTCGATCCTCCTTCCCCACCTAGCCAACTCTCTCGCAGGTCTGGTTGCAAGATGTCTGTCTTTAACATCTACTCTGGAAGCCAGTATACGCGATTGACCAGCCGTGGTAAAGAGAATATTGAATCCTGTCTCTTTTTCCTGTTGGTGTTCAAGTAAGACGTTTAAAAATTGCTGGCACCATTGGCTACCATCCCCCAACTCCAGTTCGTTCAGTCCGTCAATGACGCAATATTTCAACACAGTCGTATGACCCAGCAGTACTCTTAAGGCCTCTAAACTCGTATCCCAGGATTTCTTTTCTCCGTTCAATATGCTAAAGGTGTCTTCGCCGGTATTGAGAATAGCTTCATCTTGGTTAAACTGGAGCAGTTGGGATACCAGGCTGTATACTAAACCCATCATCCCTACCTGTTCAATAGTCATACCTGCGCGTAGCTCGTCCCGCCGCGAACGTTGGCAAAAATGCGAGATTATTGGTGCCTTTGCTTGCCACGCTGCAGCTATAACAGCCAGTGCCGACGCATGCGCACTCGTCATGGCCCCTGGATCGTAAGGGCTCGATATCCATAGCATGCGTGTCGTCCCAGGTTCGACCATCCAGTCACGGACCTTCGGCAAAACTTCATCTTCGGCGACCCAGAACTTGCCTGTACCGAATTTAGATGGCCCTTCGTCACCGACAATGAAACGCTCTATGACGGGGCTGTAAGTACGGGCTTGACCGCGTGTTATTGTATTCTCAACCATGTCTTGGGCGTGAAGTATGAGTTCGCTGCCGAGTGTGTTATGTCTATCGGGCTCGATTTGCTGTGGTCGTCTAAGGAACTGACTTCCGTTCCAACTTGCCTCCATCAAATTTATCATACGATGGCCGGCTGTGGTATCTGTAACTTCGCAGTGCATTCGTTGGTAGTGTAGCTCGGCACTCAAACGTTCAATATTACCAGAAAGAATTGCGACCATAGCATGCTGGCTAATCTGTGCCTCACGATACAACTCTTCAATTTCTTTATCAAGTTCCTTCTCGGTACTTTCGAAACCCGCCTTCAAATTTTCATTAAAGGAGAGAAACGCTCTCGTTAGCTTCGAACTTAGATACCACTGTATCGTCTTGTGATGGAATCGGAACACGATGGCGTAGATATCCGCGAGCTTCCGTCTTATTGACTGCGTTTTAAATATCAAGATGTTTTTCGAAGCTCTAGCGACAGTCTCCGAAATACGATGAACGGAGTTGGATAGTGTTTCGGCAATTTCGCTATGATTCTTAGCCGCCTATCTTCCTTTGTCAGTTATAAGTATATCATATGAGTACTGCCCATTAGCTGAACATACCTTTACAAAACAAGAAATACTCGAGCATAAAATTGAAGTATATTCGTTTTGCGACGGAAATATTGAAAAGACAGCTTTATGGTCGTCGAGAGTCGTACACAACAGCTTAAAAGTTCGATATATCTATCGAGTTACAGCATTAGAGAAGTGTGTGTGAGCAACGAAATTTGACGTCCGCCTTACGCGTCCATTTTTTTGTTTCCAGTTCTCTTCTAAATTATCAATTGTCGCTTCAAGCTCTTTTGGATCGCTTTGTACCATGTCTAAAAGCATGTCGTTTGCCTTTGACTTCGTCGGCTTGTGAGAGAACCCTATACGCTGCAGCATTGAAGGTTTTTCATTCTCGATGAACTTATTAACCATTTGAAGTAATGCATTCTTTGCGATTTCTGACACAATGAAGTCTTTTGACCTGGAGCGCCGTGTAAGTAAGTATTTGAATATGACTACGACGGGTTATACTATTACTGATTGTTACAGCTTTCCGGGCTTTCGTAGAGCGATCTGAGTCGTAATCTCTCATTATCTAACTCCTCTTCATCGATTTCGGCTTGTGCTGCCTTAGTTGATCGTTCCAGCTCATTTGAACCTGTAAGCTCATCCGTGAACCGTCGAATTATGTTTTGTCCTTCGAGTGCATCAGCCTCGGGATCGCGAAGTAACGATCGCGAACTCGCCATTTCAATACCAATCGTTCGATTCAAATCGAAAACCTTAGACACCTAGGTAGTATATGCAATTGACGAAAATACTTCTAAGTTCTAGGATGCTTTTAAGACTTGACTTCAAGAACCGAAGCTCTACCTAGGTATTCCGTACACATCATGTGTTGCATAATGTCGCACCGCTCAACTATCTGGCTGTATACCTGATACCTAATGTAGGCAGGTAATCATTTTCAGCTTGTAAATGCGCAATGCGCGGGGTGGGGAGATACCCCCTGTTAAGCTGTTTGCCCCATAGGTAATCATATAACTCAACTATATCCCTTCGAGAATCCTTGAAAATACCACTTTATTGTGACCCTACTATTGGTTTGACTCGCCTACAACTTGGCCCCCAACCCTAATAGCATATACTAAGGAAGACCCTAATATCCTCCTTGCATTTCGAAGGATGATGAGGCTGAGATGCGTCAGATTCGGTTTACCCCTCCGTCAAACTGGAACAAGCATACTGATGTTGAATGAGGTGTTTTCCGGAGTCCTTAGTTAACCTGATGACTACCAGTATCATTCTTCTACAATGGATATAATTTCCGATTCAATTCCGCATAACTTATTTCAGTGTCATCAGAACAATGCTTCGTCAGGAAGAGATCCTCTCCACCAACCAGAAGAACTTGAAAAAGTAGAATTAGGTACCTCCTATGCAAGAATCTATGTTTCATTCCTTGATTTATCTAACTATTTTGGTGTTGGTATTACAGAGGCTAGAATGTCTAATACTTCACTTGTGGAAAATATCAATCCCCCCGTTATGACCAAGGACGCGCCCGACAAGCCTAGTGAGAGTCATACCCCATCTCTAGAGAATAGAGATGCTCCTCAAGATCCGGCCGAGGAAGAACCGCCGGCTAAGCCAGCAACTCTTGAAAATTTCATAACGTTGGCACACGATATCCGGACTGAATTCATGCTGCCATGGGCTTTGTGCAAAACTTGGAAGGTATATTATAATAACATGGTGTTTGGGTTTGAGAGTGCGGCTACTTATTTATGTTAGGGAATTGAAGAGCTTATTAAACGATCATATAGAAATAATGAGAGCGCATTGAAGGAAATCGAAGAAGGCAAGTATCAACTCTATACGGATGGAAGAATTATCTTCCCCGACTACTGGGAGCATCTGGTTAAGCCGGGATGGATAGTCGACATACAGCTTGATTCCAAACCTTGGATCCGCATAGGCTCGGATTCAGACCCTTCCGAAGTTTCTGACACAGATCAAGATAAACTCGAAGAGGACGGCGATGTTGAGGGCAGATATGAGGTGAAAGCCACGTATACGATCAACTACTACCGGAAGAATCGATATGTTGATGACGAATTTCTATACAGCGTGTCTAAAGACGATCCTGTACCTCTGAAGACATCGAGAAGTAAAGACGAGGCACTCCCTGTCCTGGAGGAGAAAACAACTGTGGTATTGGGAGAGCGTGGCCGCCATGACGCATCTCGGTCCCGGTCCCGGTCCCGGCGTAAGGTCAAAGATGCACCAAAATTAGGCGACCGGGACCGCGTTCAGAAGAAACATCTTCAAATTCACTCTCGACTTTTGATCAACGCTCTACGTGCGGTCATGAAATACTCATCTGAAGCACCGTCTGGAGATGAAGCGGATGACTTAGAAGAAGGAGTATTCGCATATCCTTATAAGGATTTATTCTACCACCGTCAAGAGCTTTGGGAGTATAAAACCCAAATCGGTGGGATTCGGGGAAATCATACCGAGGCTTATAACGCCGAGTGTGACAAGCATATTGACTTTCTACTCCAGTACCTCGAAAACGAGCCTACCATTCAGGTTAAGGGGTTGGAAGCTAGGTGGGCCAAAAAGGTGCCAACCACGACATTTGCGGGACTTTGGCTTTTGCTAAAGCCAGGATCCGACGTTTATGTACTTGAAAATGGACAGCTTAACGCGTATATAGTAGACGCGATCTTTGATGGTGTTGAACATGTTTTCCAAGGGCTGTGGGCGATCAACGTCAAAAGCTACTCTATCCGGCTATGGAATCTTGTGTACGACGGCAAAGTTATTAAAAGGAGATCTAAATTCGTCGACGTACCGGTTTTTGACAATGAGCGGAACATAACATCATTGCCATTATTTCCAACAAGGTTCCACGATGATTTAGACGGCGGCACGCGGCGAAAGGAGCTCATTGAACGAGGGAAGATGTTTTTCCGATGTGCTAAAGGGTCTGCTTTCTTGGAGTATACTGGTTCTGGATTAAGACCGGGTTGGAAGAGAGTAAGTAAATATTCCTACACGACTAGTAAAGGTACTCCTGACGGAAAGACGGCTAACCTATACCTGGCTTTAGTATAATCGAGCCAGAGTGGTCGTTGAACACGAATCTCATCCATGGAATAGTTGGGATCGGGATGATCAAGATGCAATGGAGGGTTGGATACTGGATGTGGATGAGTACGAAACCGATATTAAAGAACGAGCAAAAACCCCTCATTGTGAATGCCATCATTGTAGCGAAGTGGATGTTGGGAAAGAAAGATACGTATCGGGGACATTCAGCGACTATGATAGCATTGATCCAAAGACTCGTGAGAGCCTTTCGGATCACCAGTACCTCCTATGCATGTCTCATATGTTCGGATTTATCCTCAAAGATCGCACATACGGTACGTAAGCTCAGATTATATGGGAAGTGGACTTTTTCTAACTTGGAACCTAGATCTTATTGATGTCAGCGGCCTTACCCCTCCAAGAATTGCGAAAGACTCGATTGATCAGTTGGTCATGAGGCCTGAAAGCAACAAGAATACGATCAAGGCTATTGCTCAGACCTACACAGACAGTAAGAGTCAAGCTGAGCTGTTCAGCGCAGATTTCATCCATGGAAAGGGTGAGGGCCAAATTTTTCTCTTGCACGGACCTCCAGGTACCGGCAAGACACTCACAGCTGGTAAGAACTACGTTTACATACCTGACTGATCTACAACACTGACCCTATCTCTTTAGAATCTGTTGCCGAATACACAAAGAGGCCATTGCTCAGCATCACCGCAGCCGATCTAGGTCATGAGCCAGTCGAATTGGAGAGAAATCTCCTCAAGTTCTTTAGAGACGCCAATAGTTGGGACGCCATTGTACTTTTGGACGAAGCCGACGTGTATCTGGTAACTATATAAAACCAGATTAACCCACAAACTAGTAATTCTAACTTCATACTTAGGAACGACGTTCAAGCAATGATCTTAAGAGAAATAGTATCGTGTCAAGTAAGATCACTTTATATATCCCTATGTCTGCGAACCGAATAGTTAGCTGACTTCATATAAAGTTTTTCTACGCGCTCTTGAATACTTCCAAGGCATTCTGTTTCTAACTACTAATCGTGTGGGCGACTTTGACGAGGCGTTCCTGTCTCGTATCCATGTGGCGATCGGCTATGAGCCCCTTGACGACGCAGCGCGGGACCAGATCTGGAGTAACCTCTTCCGCAAACTTAAGGAAGATCACAAGCACGGCGGACCGGATATCCATTATGAATATGATGCTAAAGAATATGTTCGGAAGAGCGAAGAAATCAAGAAGCTAGAATGGAACGGTCGCGAAATTCGTAATGGTAAGTAAGCTGGACCTTTCCGTCTCGTGTCTACCCTCAGCTAAATTCCATTGCCTTACAGCTTTTCAATCCGCCGTTGCGCTCGCGCTCTACGATTCTAAGAAGGCTAGGGAAAGAGGCGCCTCAGTTGAGGATTCTATCCCGGAAGTCAAGGAGGCGCATTTGAAAGAAATTGCGCACATGTCTACGGCGTTTAAGAATTATATTACGTCTACTCATCAAGGCGTCAAGGATTCAGACATGGCATATAGACTCGGAATCCGAGATGATAACTTCAGTAAGTCTCAGAAGATGGCATGAGTGGGTATCAAGAGATACGATATACACCATAATCTCCAAGTTAGTAGCTAGCTAGGTACTCAACATTAAGTACATTAAGTAGTCGACCATTTAGAGGATATGCAACGCATTTAAAGTAAGGGTAAAACTCATAGTGCTCATCTGTTTATGAACGGTGCCTAGCTTTCGTAGATCCAGACCTTAGAAATGCGACAACTTAGAGGTTCGTTTCGTGGCGTTTTGGAGGGGTTGTTCCTGCAAGGGCCGTCTTTGCTTCGTCCATCTTCTTTGACACGGCACCTAATATAGCCTTAACCATGTCGTCGGATCCGAAGCTAGCAGGCCAGCCACGCCATGCTACGGTGTCGACGATGTCGCGCGTGCGAGCTTGCTTCCACATCTCGTCGTCCGCGTGCTCGAATTTCTTACGCGCCTCCTCGTTATCACCTAGCTGGAACAACATGACGCCTAACTGATGTGCAGGTGCGTTCATGCTATCCAACTCCTTGGCAATCTCGAGCAGCGGGGCCGCAAAGTCGTCGTCTGATATGCCGGCGGTAATCACGATGACATTAAGAGGGGCTCGCTGAGGATCCAGCTTAAGCTGCTCAATGTACCAGGCTAGGATTTTCTTCAAACGAGAGCCTAGTTTGCATCCGCCGCCGGGCTTAACGCCCTGGAATATGTTCTGCGTGCTATCACGCTTTCCGGTGTCGCTATGGACTTTACCGATGTGGTTATATCCTGACTTGCGCACAGACATACCGGGGAAGTAAAGCATGGGCCTATGGTTGACAAAGTAGAGGTCGACACCGTTTTCATCATATTTGAGACAAACTGGAGCGACGGCTTGAATAAGAGCTGACACGTCGCTCCACTGGCGCTTCATGTTTGAAGAATCGTCGATAACAAACAAGGTCTCAAAGTATTGCAGAAAAGAGAGCAATTCGGTATGCTCAGTGCCAGGTGCCTGAGGGACACCGGCGGTATCGTCGTCGTTAGTGTAAGTAGCCATGTTGACGATTTGATGAATTGATGTTTAGTCCGACGATGATAGAAAGCGTTTAGAATAGGAGAATGGGGCGTGAGGATTAGGTTAGGGAATTTATATCATTCCACTTTGTTCGTATTGTTTATATGAGCTGTGCGTTAGGCTGTGTTATCGTTGGCAAGTCACAGCCCTGAAATACCACGTAATGAGGGTCCGATTCTGTCAATCCCCCGCATGATTAGGGGGGGGGGGGTTATTTTTCTTCAGGGATATTATTGTTTAATTGTGGATCATACAGCTGTGCTTCGCTGCTTTGATCGACATGTTTTTTAGTGTTACTTACACGTGTATCTCGTGTATCTAATAATTCATACATTCTGTATAAAACGATACCGCTTTTTGGTGTTTATTCAGTGACGCGTTGGTATTCAGTTAATGATTCCCAACGTACAACTGTACAACTTTCACTGTAAATGAATGAATTTGTTATTTATTTCAATAGTAATATTAGCTTTCAATTTACATCAATGCTATTGTACAATTTCCCCATATCAAAGAGCTATTGAAATTACCACCTTTGTCAATCATGTATTCAATGCGACTACGATCAAAGAGTCTACAATGGCTATTGAATATCATCATTGACAAGCACTATACTTCAGGAATCACTTAACTATGGACAACCAAAATCCCAGAACAATTCTTTCAGGTACGAAAATAGCTATTAGGCATTTTCAAAGCCATTGTTCGTACAAACTCAAAAATTAATTGATAGATGTCAAGACTTACCTAGTATAAAGTCTACCCAAGGGAGCCGTGATGGAGATGATATTCAGAAAGCAGATCAGAAGACCTCAGCTCACAATCTATCTAATTCAGCCGGACTCGATATTAGTCAAGTGAATATTTACAGAATCTACCTCAGCTACTAAACTCATTGTTAATTCGACAATATGCCTGCAGCACCAATGACCTCTGCCGCCAGGCTTATCTCAAACCCTAACTTCAAGAGTGGCTGGGGAGCAGTCCTCACCGCACGGACTAATCAAGTAATCCGCAGTGTGAAGAAGGAAGCCGACGGAATGTATCGACTACAAACCGCAAGAGATCGACCTATCTCTCCGACTTCCATCTACACTTCCTTATTCTGGGAGGCACGTAATTTTAGAAAATCATCAATCGTCTATACGCCCGCGGTTGATGACGATCTCCCACTTTTCTCAGAGGAAGGTAAAGGTTTTGATAAGGCTCGAAAGGAAATTTGTCGAAAGGAATTTGAGAACATCAACGATGCTGAATTTCATCCGCTGTTTAAACCCATGCGTGATTGTAAATTCACGCTATGGCCTATTCACCTACCGGTACAGGACGTCTGGGTTACCGTCATCCTACAGATTGGGGCAATCTCCACGAACTCTCAAGCGTCCCCTACTCTCTTCGACCGAGAGGTGCTTGCATGTGCTATTATCGACCCTTTACCAAATGACCGTGACGATCGAAGACACTTTATTCTGGAAAGGTTGGCGGAAATCTTAGAAGATGGCTGCATTCATTTACCTGACAGCGCTATGATTGAAAGTTTTACGACAGACGACGTCCCCGAAGCATGGGCAACAGGACATGTGGCTTATGCTGTATGCCGAGAATTTATTCGCCGACTGAAGGTTCTCAACTACCAAGAGGATTGTGGCCGTGCTGTGAACACTGATCTACTCTGGACTGAATTTGAGGAGCATCATGACATAGACTCCTACCGAGAATCAATGATGGCTGCCTGTGCGCATCGTACGATTCGAAAATCTGGATATGTTGTACGAATGGCACTCGAGGTTCCTAGTGAGAAGTCGAACTACTATCCCGACAGTTTAAATCCATTCTTCGAAGACCAACCGGACGAGTGGTTTACAAAATCCAAGGCAAAGTCAGCCCGTAAGACACAAGTCAAGACTCCCAAGAAAGATGAGAGTGTCACGGCTCCAGTCTCAACTGCTGTGTCAGAGCATGGGTCAGACGTGTCGCAACCGAATGACCTGGAATCAGATGGTCATGACTCGGACCAAGATGCGGATGTAGAGCAAGTACCCGAGAGTGATGTATACACCCCTACGAAACCTGCATTCGATGGTCATGACAAGCCTATGGGGAGTCCAGTCCTCGAAAACATCGAAAACATCAAGAGCGAAGAACCTCATGCTTACGAAGCAGTCGTAATCGACAGTTATCAAGGTCTCCAAGAACAGGGAAACACTTGCCCGGGTCCTATCATCCCAGAACCTTTAAGAGAAGCAACTCCGGTTCCAGTTGCTGAAGTACAAGCTACCCCTGAAGAAGCAGAATCTAGCTGCCCGAGCCCAGCAAAGCGTAAGCTAGATGAACTAGATGGAGTAGATGACAGAGAGGAGCCTCCCATGAAGAAAGCGAAAATCGAGGATGATGAAAAAATCGAGGACATTGAAAGAATCGAGGATGCTGAATAGATAGGTACCTAGACATAGGGACGAGTTTTTGTTTTTTGATGCTTTACCTCGGAGTAATGTTTCGATGATAAGCTAGACTGCCTAGCTGGATACCTACCTAGATATCTGAGATCTATCTGTTATGTTGTTTACATGCCAAGTTTATAAGTACCTGATATTTACGCGGAAACTACCTAAGATATGTAGAATATTTATTTGATTTCATTATAAAGAAAACTCCAATTCAATTCTTTTTATATGATTTTTCCAATGTGATCGAAAGGACATAGTGATACGAAATAAGAGGTACCTAACCTACATTGTTCGTGAGACCTACCACGAAGAATGAAAGAAGTGATTTAGATGCGGCATTCGCTCAAGCATGAGGGTCAGAGTTCATTTTCTCTTGGTAGTTCATAATAATGTAATATCAATTATGTTGTATACTGCTGAGGCATTTGTCACAGGAGAAGGTTGAAATTTTGAGACTTTAGGACTCTATACTTCATCACTTACATGCCGCGACAGGGCCGCCAGGTGCAGTGTATGTCGTCGGGTCGAAGCCGTTATACACATTTGGGATGTAAATATTCTTGTCCTGGGCATTATAAGCCCCGGGTAATGAAATTGTAGGCGAACATTTGCCCCCGCTCCCTGTAATCTTCAACTGCATACAGCCGATGTAGAATTGAGCACCACCAACCGTCTGCGAGGCGTGAAGAGCCAGCATTTCTGAGCGAAGCTAGAACAGTATCAGCAATTCAGGAGTTATTCAAACCAGTCATATAGAGAAACATACGAGGTAATCTCCACTCTTCAAACTCGTAGGCAGTTTGAACGTGTAGTTCCCGCCATTGTTCTGTACCACTTCATTCGCCCAATGTCCATCTACGTAGTCGCGTTCGTCAATCTTAAACCAGCCCGCTCCAACTCCAGAGGCTTTAGCGGCATCGTCTACCGGACCGTACAAGAAATGAGTGATGGGGCCAGGGTGGCCTGATGGATCCCAACCAACAGTGATACTGTCTCCTCCCCGAGCTGGAACGGTCGTTACCCCTGAAGGTACCTTGTCGCCTCCGACATTACATACAATATCGTTGCTTTTCAAATCAGTCTAGTACAGGACGAGTCGATTACGTTAATATTTCTTCCACTGAGTTTGAAGAGAGTTACGACTTACGACTGGGCTGTTACTAGGAGCGCGGCGAATTCCAATCTCGTAGCCAGGAGAAACCCCGTTGACCCAAAATTGGTGGAGATTTTGATGGGCGGAGACGGCCGCAGCCAACGACACAATGAGAATTGACTTCTGCATGGTTCCAGGACTAATATCCCAGGTACGATTAAGGCAAACTGCGAATACAGAGGAGACGAGTAATTTTGCATTGAGACATCATATACTTACCGCTGCCTTATATATAGCGACGGATAGGAGAACCCACATGCGCAGGGTGGGTTATGCCAGCGCGTATAGGGGTAGACATACGATCGTCTTTTTAGGCTCAATCTGCGCGGCGGGAAGAAACGCTGCACTGGGACCACGACCCCGGTTTGAAGTCGCATCATAACTGCATTTTGGTATAGCTCTCACACTAGTTGGCTTGGATTGGTGGAACATCACGATTTCTATACTGATTTCGACTTCTTCGGTATGCGTAAGCCCGTGGCCCGAGTGTATAATAGACAACGAACAGCCACGTAGTCCAAGCATATCTCAAGCCCACAAGGACAGACTTGTCGTAATTAAAACATTCGAGACTACTAAAAACATAATAACGTAAGACTTTTATACTCTTAGCAAAGTTGTTATATTTACCTATTAATTCTACCTCAGGTAGGTAACTATACTTACTGTTTATTTCTTCTCATGGTGTTACTATATCACCACATGTAACTCGATTTAAAACAAAGGTTTCTTTGACAAATCTGTCATCTTGTATAAAGACCTGAATCACGTTTCTGCGGCTAGGAAGTTTAGCTATCAAATAGTTCGTCCCGGGAATATAGAATAAACTTGTCGTCGCGCTTGGGCACTACTTCTAAGATAGTGATATCCAGTGAACAGATAATAATAACGGTAGGTAGCCAATGACTATTTTCAATGATAATGAAAAAATGAATATCGCAACCGTACTAGGTCATACTCAATAGAATGGCTGGTAGTAACCTCCATCATAGAAGTAATATAAACCTGCTAGATCCATTTCAATGATAAATCTTGAAATACATGAGAACATATATTCTATCAAATGTAGATTTGATATAACAACAGTGCTTACCATAGCGGAGGAGGGGGGTTTGGGAGAATGGTTTTAAAACTGGAATGATTCCATGCGGCGGAACGTTTTTGGGTTTTAAGGGCTTTGATTGGTCAGGATCCGGATATAGTGGGTCCATGTACCCACTTTTAATATTTTATTTCAAAGAAAGCGTTCCATAACCGTAAAACTATTCTATCCCGTAAAATCGTTTCAATTTTTAAAACGATATTATTAATAATATAAAATTTTAATAATAAAAAAATGAAATAAAATAAAAAATAATAAAAAAAAATAATATTAAAAAAATAAAATATTAAAATAAAATAAAAAAAAATAATAAAAAAAATTTTGTAAAAAAAGATAAAATGAAAAAAATAAAAATAAAAAATTTTTTTTTTCGAAAGTTTTTTTTTTCTAAGTTAAAATTTTACTTTTTTTGATGTAAAGGTTATAAGGCTTAAAAACAGGAAAAATTTCATAATGAAATAATTTGATGAGATTGGCCACCTCGTCCCATTAGCTCAAACGTTTACACTTTAAACTTTAACCTTAATAAATAAAAGGTGGGGTTTATGGTTACACGAACGCAAGAGTGGTGGGTTCGAGGACCAATCCTTCTAATTTTTTGACTTTTTTCCTTTTTGACCCCACTTTTTCACGTGAATATCACGTGAAAGTCACGTGAAAAGGCAAATCGTTCTATTTTACGGAATTATTCTAGTAATAGAATCATTCCACGATGTTGGAATGCACCAAGCTGATTCCCATGTTACTATCAGGTAGAATGGTTTCATTTATACGGAATGATTCCCTATACCCCCGGACCTCCCCTATGGTACTCTTTGTTTACGTTAAGAATCTTCTAACACAAGACTTGAAACTATTAGATCATGCTGTGGTTGGTGATAGGCGAGGAGCCGGGCGTGATCAGGCACGATATCAGAAAGCTTCAGAGCCAGGTCGCTGGCAATAGCAACTACAAAAAACGGACCTCTTCCTCGTGGAGCCTTTCTGAAGGAGGAGATAGCTTATATAAACCAAACCATTGCGCGAAATCCGAACTCCCTGTCTTTAAAATGGGCATAGAAGCTGGAGATGTACGCCCACCGCTGCCGCAAGTTCAGAAGAACGGTTACGGCTGAAATCGGGCTGGCATCGGAAAAGCAGTCAATCGATTCCAGTACCTTGAGATGGGCAATTTGGAAGCTGAGGAGTTTGATACTTTGATAATAGATGTAATTTTGCGGCGGCAGGTCCTCGAAATTAAGAAGGCCAAGCAATCTTTGACTAGCCCTAGGGAAGATCATAGCATGTTGAATGAGATCTTTGTCACCCTGGCTAGTGTCCGTCGTCTCCCCACGTTCGATTATAAGTTTAAACTAATGGTTGCATTTTAGGATCACGACTCCACTGTTTATACCCTTATCTAGTTCGTGAGTTTCTGTCAGATATAAATATCTATCCGATATATGAAATGTAATAGAATAAAATCTGTTACCAAATAACCTTTTAGTGGTGTAGCGGTATGTCGACAGTTTCTAGAGTTTCCTAAGATTTCAAGACCATGAGCGCTTATGAAATGATCTTCCTGGTACCCTGATAAGTCGTATGCGAGATTACGAAGCCTATGATTAATTTATAAGGTATGAAATATGAGATGATGAGAGCAACTCTTGTCTACGGGTATGACCATAATTTCAGTTATGTAACTCACTCGGTGGATGCGGTATGGTCTCTACTCATCGGTATTGATAGTAAGAACGATATTAGTTTCAACTATGCATGTGATGGTAATGCGCTAGTTCGCAAGCCAGAGCGAATACTCACCATGCACATGCGTCTTTGGAGAATAGGGGATAGGTACTAGTACTTTCAGGGATTAGATTCGATTCTAAAGCCTGCCCCCTTGTTATTCACAATTACCGACACCTAGGTACATAAATGTTCAGATTTATTTAGTTGCGGGGTAATCAGAATAGGGGTTTGAATAATAGACCGAACTTGTCTGATGAAGTCATAAACCTTCATTTGTACTAGAAATGGTCTATTATATATGGATCCATTGAGAGGGGAACTTTTATGAAATGTAGTAACGTAAATCACTAGTCAGCGGCCCACACAAGTCAGCGGCCCAACGAAAATACATACAAAATACGTCTGTGCGTAACCGTGCACTTTACTTAAAAAAAATCCTATTAAAATTCGGATTTTAAATTTAGGTATATATTTAAATCTTAATAATAATGATATTTTTCTTTATTTTTATACTATTTTTTTTAATTAATTAAAAATGAAAAATATAAAAGTAGGTCCAAAAATGTCCTAAAATTTTATAACTTATATTATAGTGTAACAGTATTTTTTTCAGTTTTTTTATATATTAGTTTTATAGTTATATAATACATATTAAAATTTGGGAAAGTTTGACCAAAAGTTGGTAAAGTTATAGATTTTTAAAAATGTTGATTTTTGGTTATATTTTGGTTGGGCCGTTGACTTGTGTGGGCCGCTGACTAGTGATTTACGTTATTAAGTTTAAGGGACATGCATTCTATGTTTCCCTCTATTTTTGCAGTGTCTAAAATATCTTCATTGTTCAGTTATCAGGAATGGCCTACTCAAAGCTTATAGTTTTCACGATAATCACCTATCTTAGTCTTTGTAGAGGATGGGCTGAGAAAAGGGCTTTTTCTCAAAAGGCAGAATGGGATACCAGCAGGCTCCAGAAATTTGACTGGAAACCTAGGTTGTTCATAATGTCAGATATTCTTAATGAACCGGACGACTCAATGTCTCTTATACGCTATCTTCTTTATTCCAATGAGTTCGATACACGAGGAATCTGTGCAACTACTTCCTGGTGGCTCAAAAATGAGACTCATCCTGAAGAGATGAACAAAATAATAAATGCATATGGAGAGGTGGTGGAAAATTTAAACCAACATGTCAACCCAAATTCACCATACGATAACGCCGAAAGACTACTATCGCTGGTTACTTCGGGACCATCAGTAAGGCCCCTTAGCCTCAATTGGCAAATAAAAACGAGTATATACTAATTCATGTATACTTAGACATATGGGAGGGCGGCATTGCACGAGCCGTTGAGCGAGGGTGCTAAGCGCATTATCCTCGCCTTACAAGAGTCTCAAGAGCCCCTTTTCATTGCGGGGTGGGGCGGAACAAATACACTCGCTCAGGCGTTACTTCATATCAACAACACCATGTCCTCTTCAGACGCTGCCGAGTTAAGGTCGCGAATACGGCTATATACGATCTCTGATCAAGACGATACGGGCCCTTGGATCCGAGCTCATTTTCCTGACATATTTTATGTCGTATCTATTCACGCGTGGAATGCTTATTCACTGGCAACGTGGAGTGGGATTTCCCTCGCTGGGTGTCCTTGTGCAAACTCAACACTTGTACAAAACCCTTGGTTAGACGCCAATATCCGTCTTGGGCCCCTGGGTTCCCTATACCCACAAATTGAATTCGGCATGGAAGGCGATACTCCTAGTTTCCTGTGGCTAGTACAGAACGGCCTTGGTTACCGTGATCGCATCGACTGGGGAAGTTGGGGTGGAAGATATAGTCTAGCTCTGGCTCTAGTTGATTGGGCGGGTGGGATTGATACAAATCATTTTGTCGACTCCGTAGAAAATGCGATTGGCCTTGACGGACAAGAGTATTCAACGCCACAAGCATCTATCTGGCGCTGGAGAGCGGCCTACCAAGATGATTTTGCGGCTCGAATGCAATGGACTCTTACTGCGAACTTCTCAGAGGTTGGGCATCCGCCCGTCTTAAATATCAATGGTCAACAAGGTCCAGATCCACTGATTGTCCAAGTCAAGAGTAATGAAACGTATACGTTCGATGCGGGACTGACGCTGGACTCGGATAACCCTACGGATAATAGCCGTTTAGAGTTCCAGTGGGTTTTATATCGGGAGTCTACAATGTTCCAAGCAAATGTTTCACTTAAAGCTCTCGAACCCCCCGTGGGATCAAACGGAGTATTGGAAATTAATGATGCTGGGTTTACTAACGCGACACTCGGCACCAAGGTCCAAGTTACTGTACCACAGCCCCTATGGAATATTTATACCGGAACATCTCCTGGCTTCCACATCCTACTTCAGGTCACCAATAGGGCAGGCCAATATCCAATTCGACGATACATGAGGGTGATATGTGAATACGATATTTGAACATATATTCGCCATGCTATCTATATTTATTAAAATAGTTACAATCCTCTGACTCTTACTTTAGCTATTGGTAGTCAGAAATTACTCCACCTCCGTCTTTAAGTCGGGGCATTCTATCTTCATGAAGTAGTGTTGATCGGCCTTATAGATCTCAATTTATACAACGTTTAGGGGTAAAAATATATTGCAATCCAATTAGTCAATGCAAGGGGTTAGCATATATATAACCTAACTAACCAAAACACTAAAATATCATCCTGGTATACTTTATGGATGTCTAACAGAATATAAATGTAAAACCACACCGAAAATTGCCTATATTCAAAAACCTAGTTCCTAATAAAAAGTAGGGAGATGGTCTTAAAATTAACTATGGTGTAAATTCTACAGTATACGACCACATGGTTGAATCGATCCGTATACTTTACAAAACATATCAACCTACCACGAGAAGAGGGTGTGAGACCTCATGTAAATACTGAGTCCCACTTGTATGCAAGCCACGCGGGGATATGTACGCAAAAGCTATGACGGAGGCAGTTGTCGATAATATAGAGGATTATTACTTCGTCGGTTAGTAAACCCGATGATCCCTTGCCACTTAATTCTATTGCGACATAGTTATTAAAGATGTCAACATATAATTCCTATAATAACTGTAATATGGCAGAACAACTAGGGTGGAACACTGTAAATGTCGTGGAACAAGGTGGTCCTATTCCGGTTAAGCTAGCCTCCAAGTATCAGATCAAGCATTTGGATGAGCTTAGGAAAATATTTCTATAATATCTTCGGGACGACCTATAGTATGGTTGGTTCGGGGTTCCGATAGAGTGGGACGAATTATTCGAGGTAGCTACTTAATTTTCTTAGCATTATTATAAGTTACGTAAATGGCAGTGATGTGTCGATTCACAAGTGCCTGAGACAGCTACATATGCGGTAGCTTCCTTAAGCAAACTAGACTGTATTTAAGCTAGAAATATTCCAATAGTTCAATATGTGACAATATTACAGATTCCACTGCTTTAAGTGAAGGAAAATCCTAATAGGTTGATTAGTTGGATTTGTGAGAGCTTTACAAGCCTTTATTTGCAAATCTCGATGTTATGATAGGTAGCATATCCTGTGGTCTCTTCTTGCCGGCAACTAGCACGCAGCACTAGCATATATTGACAAGAGATGGCAATTTAGATAGCAATAAAAACTAGTGGCCGAGGTTAACGCTCAGTTATCATACCCCTCAGTGGCTTGCGTTTCCAAGTCATCGTGCCTAAGACTTGCAGCGGCCATTTCGGAACCTCACCCGATCCCTAGTATACATCCGCGGGTCTAACGCTTTCGTAGATATATGTTGTGTATATCACAAGTGAAGCTATAAGGTTTCATACAGATATGTGTAACATCGTATAAATGGGTTACCACATATAGAGGGAAAGGTGGTTGTGGAGGTGTTAAGTACTAACAATACGTTTATTAACAATTATATTTAAACTATTGATTGTTGAAACTAAAATATGGTATTTATCACTATATAAAATAGAAATTATTCTAATTTCCCCATCATGTAGCTTTCTATGAATTTAAAAAACCACTGTCCGTGGTGGCGTTATATAGGCCTTTTGCTAACGCCCACATCTACATACAGACTGGGCGCGTTTTTGAGAATGGTCTGCTATGCAGTGTTACCTATAGCTTAATAGAAACTAAAAGCTATCCGCATTATTGGATCAGCCAAGTGAAAGGATATGGAATCACGAAGCTCCTGTAGTTTCCATCGGGATCTTCGTGTACAACCACACTCCAATTAACCAATAATCGATCGTGACAATTCATAACTCGACTCACCGATACCTGTGGTGACGAGAAGGCGTGCTCTCCACATATTACCCTACATCACAGGTAGCCTCGGATTTCATCAGTCAAGGGCACATGTCTTAGCGTTACTCCAAACGGTGCAGTTATAGTACTGCGAAGTGGCTTAAAATGAAACTATATAACTTTCATTATGGCCAGCCGAGTACCTCCCAGACTTGGATATAAGGAGCATAGTTTAAAGGATATATTCCATGAGATCTTCAGATATAGCTTCTTTACCCCGGCCAGTCGCTCTAATGTCATTGAGTTTCTAGACGTACATGAACACAGGACACAATGGACACAAAACTCAACCCAACACTCCGGGCTGCTCAGCGCGGCCTTCTCATGCGACCCCTATTCGGTCGAATCTTGACCATCTTCCTCAAGCAGCAAGATGACCAAACGCTGAAAGCAATTATTCAGATCATCCAAAAGCTAGATGAGGATATCGTAAAGAAATACACGAAAGACTGTGGCTTGATTGCCGCCTTTTCTCCAGCGCTCTGGGGTCGATGGACAGACCAAAGCATCACCATCTCTACCACAGTACTCGATCGTGGTATCAACTTTGCTAATACTGGTGGCGATGTCTTGCTTTATATTAAGTCTCCTGACCACGAGACCGCAACGATGCTGGCAGCATCCATATACCCATCACTAGAGCCACTTGTCATAGATATCCAGGATCTCGAAGTAGGCAAGCGTCCCGATGGCCGAGTCATGGGTGGCCGTTACCTCGACCACATCAGCAATCCTAATGACCCTATCAGCTTAATCGAAGATATTCTGATTCCCGGGCCTGACCTCCCCCGCGGTGCCACTTTCGCTATCACGCAGAAGTTTCTCTTCGACTGGCCTGATATCTCCTCGCAATCCGGCGACGCCTTAGACGCCGTGATTGGGCGGAGGCCGGATGGTGAGGTAATCTCCCAGCACGCTGGTAGCGCTCATATTCACCGTGCGCATATCCTGGACAAAAATCTCGACCAGAGGAAACTGCTGCGCCAAGCCCTGCCATTCGGAAAGTCCAAGGGACAGGCTAGTCGCGAAGAGGGCATCATGTTTGTGGCCTTCTGCAACGACCAGCAGCGGTTTGAAAACATTCTGCAAAACATGGTAGGCGATCGTCCAGAGAGACCTCTTGATCGCCTGATGGATTTCGTTCAGGGTATCAGCGGCAGCTACTGGTATGTTCCATCAGCGACTGAGCTGAAAATCACTGGCGTTAGTGTCAAAGATGATGTGTATGAGGATCCACACTGGGACGTTCGCGGTCCCAATCCTTACCTTTTCTATAACTCGCAAGATTATATGCATCAAATGACGCAGGAGATAGTCATTGGAGGTGATCGTCCCAGTGTTCGCATCTTGAGCCTCATGTCGAGATCTTTCTCTCATTGGCGAGACGGTTGGATGACCCGCCAGCATTTCCCACGCTTGCAGCACTTGAAAGAACTGATTCCCCAAGAGACCTTTCCACAATCAACTCTTGAGCGCAAGGGACTTGCTAATTTCCAAACGCTATCCGATCTTCTTTCTTCACCACTCTCCAAGATCGCGCAGGAAACCGGGTTGACTCGTATCGCGGCCAAAGAGTTGATCGTCGGCGCAATCCCTGACTTCACGCTAGGAAGGGGGAAAGAGGTTGTCCCTTATCTAGATGAAGATGAAACTATGGCTGCATGGTTGAAGGGTGGACTTAATGAGTGGTCAGCTATGGGACACGTCGTGCCCAATTATCAAACCCTAGTTGATAACGGGCTGGCAAAAATGATCGCAGATCTCGACCAACAAAGGGAAGAAGCTCAAAATCAGGAAGATGACGCCAAAGCATCTTTCTATATCTCTGCTAGAGATTCGATTAGAGGTGTTCAAAAGTACCTCGAAAACTGGGTAGAGATTGCTCATGATGCGCATGATCGGGCCACTGATGCGGACGACAAAGAGAACATGCAAACAGTCATCAGCTGCCTGGAACACCTCGTGGATCACGCACCTACCAGCTTCCACGAGGCGGTCCAGTTGATATTCTCTTTCCACTGCTGTCTTCATCTTGTTGGAGAGCTTACATCTTTTGGTCGACTCGACCAGATCCTCTGGCCCTTCCTCGACCGAGATATCAAGGCAAACAAAATCTCGTATGATCGTGCCCAGGAGATAGTGGACTGCCTCTGGATCAAAATTGGCGAGAACGCCTTCGTCAACCGTGCGTTTATCTACGACTATAGAACCTACGGCACCACGTCTGTGAACGGCCTCGGCGGAAACTTCCCTCAGGGCGGTGGCATCAACCAATGGGTACAGCAGATCACTGTAGGCGGGTACACGGCCACGGATGCTGAATCTCCAGAGGGCGGTGCCAATCCTGTTACTCTCATGTGCATTAAGGCGGCACGTCGCATCCCCGTCAACGCCCCCAGTCTCACGTTACGTGTGTATAAAGACATACCTAAAGAATATCTGGACGAAGCGGCCAAGTCAATACTGGCCGGCGGCGCACACCCTGTTCTCTATAACGACGACAGGCTGTGTGAAGGGCTTTTCCAGTCGGGTGAGACCATTACCCGTGCCTGGTCCCGCAACTATGCAGCGGACGGGTGCTATGAGCCCATGATGACAGGAGCATCGGAATTCACGTTCGGCAACGTTGCCCCTATGTTAGCGCTCGAGCAGACTCTTAACCAGGGCTCCACCTACGGCGCCGCAGGACCGGTATATCTCCGCGGTCTGAAGCAGACATTTCGCTCCCGTCCTGCGTCAAAGATCACTTCCTTCTCGGAACTCCAGGAAATCTTCCTTGGTCACCTCTCCTGGCTCGTCATCCAGAACTACAACACCCTGTTCAACGCCTATGGCAACCTCGCCGATATATGTCCATCGCCCATGCTTTCCGCACTCCTCGATGGCTGCGTCGAGTCGGGACGCGATCTAACATCCGGTGGCGCAAAATTTCATATCAGTGTGTATTTTCCTCTCCTTTTGTTTTCCTTTTTTTTTCTCGAAGGGGCAATCATACCCATAGCAAAGAATCGATTAATCATAGATTAATACACCTCCCAGCCTTTATTATTTATTCATTTCCAGCACAAACTCTTCCCGCCCATCATTATCCTATCTAAGTACAAACTTGAGCTTATACGTTTATAAACAGTTGCCCCATTGTGCATAGGTGTAGCCAACACGATCGACTCTCTATACGCTATCAAGAAGTTGTGCTTCGACACAGAGTCCGCACGCGTCACACTTCCAGAACTTGTGAGATGCCTCATCTGCGACTGGGGCTTTGACATGATCGAGCCATACCAGGACACTAGCCTGGGCCCCGCCAACGCCGCCGAGATGGCAGTGCGGTATCAGGAGTTGCGAGGGGCAGCTCTGGACTTGCCCAAGTGGGCGAGCGGGGACGGGGACGAGGAGCTCCAGGACCTAGGAACGTGGCTCGTCGACAATTTGGTACGTCTGTGTGTGGATACCGTACGCGAGCCAACGATGGCGCCGGCCCTTCGAGGCGCGCTAGACAGGATCTACGAGAAATACGGCCCGGGATTCGAGTTTGTGGTGACGCCTGGCGTCGGAACTTTCGAGGGCTACATAGGTGACGGCATCGACTGCGGCGCGTCGGCGGACGGTCGCCGGAAGGGCATGCCCATCGCATCGGACATGTCGCCCGTCCCAGCCGCGCAGGTAAGCTTCCAGAGTTGTTTCTTCCCTTTCGAGCCTAGTCTATCCCAAGACGTCTACTTGTTTCTTCATCTCCTTTGTTTGCCTCTATGTCTGTTCCCAAGACAATTCGCGTCGATGCCAGATGAGGTAATTAGGTACTAACTCGCGAACGTGAAATAGGATCTTCCCGCGGCGCCGGTGCATCGAGACATATACCGTGCGATGGAGAGCTACACGAGTGAGGCCACACAGATTGGGCTATCGAACGCGGCACCAGTGGATATGAACATTCCGGAGAACTTCCCCCTAGATCAGCTGCAGCAGTTCCTGGCAGATTTCGCACAAGGTAAGGTTGGAGGGAACATGCTCACTCTGACTTGTGCCAATCTCGAAACATATCAGAAAGCTTCGGAGGATTCAGAGAAGTATAACCTCCTTCGTGTTCGGATGGGTGGATGGACGGAATTCTACGCCACCATGTTCCCGGGATACCAAGAGCACCAACAACGGAGGCAGTATTTCGAGGTACAGGAACAATACTAACAGTTCGTTATTCTTATATTAAATAAATAACCCTGTTCTCAAGTCAGCCCAAAACCCTATGCGTGATATGCCGGTCTCAGAAGCATAATAAAACAAGCGACCCTTATAGTAATATAAAGAAACTCCAAATTTTATATCATTTATATCAGATACCTCGTACGTTAGGAACATGGTTAGGTCATTTAACCCATCAACTATGACATTAGGTTAGGTACCAAAGCTATCAGCAAGCATACACACTCATTTTATACTCATCATATGAGAAATTTGACTCGCCACGAGACATATACCAGAAGCTGTCAGTAGCACACCACACCACACGATTAAGCCAACCCAGTTCCCCTCGTTTCCTAAGATAGCACCGGCTATAGGATTGCTTACAAGTAGTCCAAACCCCACAAATGATAGAGTCATGCCCAGGCGTGTGCCAAATTTGCTCTTATCGAGCGAGAGACTAGCAATACTGGCGGCGGGCAGCCCCATGAAAGCGCCAGTCATAAAGCCATATAACACGCTGAAGACAACCAAGGCAGCGGAGGTGCGAATAGCAAGTAGACTAAAGGTTAGCACTACACTTGCCCATATCACGGCTATCTGCACGTTAATACTTCCAATCCAATCTGCATAGTAACCCGGTATGAGGCGACCAGGTAGCGACGCCGCATTGATAATCACAAGCAAGTAGTTGGCCAGATTAGGTGTAATGTTGGTCCTCGCCAATGCCAGAAGCTCGATGTAATTCAAGATGATGTAGAAGCCCATAATTCCAAAGAAAAGCCCCAAGTTAAATACTAAGTATGGTAGGTCTCTAAAAGCTGATCGATCGAGAAGGCTTCGGGTATGGAGCATTAACCTTCATTAAGAAGACCGGGATAACAGACGTTGCTAAGAGGATAAAAGCTAGTACCCCTGTGGCCCAGCCGAACCCAACCCTAGGTTGTAGCTGATTGAAGACAATAGGGTAGATAATGCCACCTAGGTATCAATAGAAAATTAGACTCGTACTTCAGGGGTGAATCGCTATGAAACCCAGAACGTTGGAACATACCTATTGCGCTGCCAGTAGACGAAGCACCCATCGCCAGCGCGATGCTAGCATCAAAGTGCTGGGAGACAACAGCGGGTGCGGGCAGGTATAAGCAGCCGAGACCGAGGCCCGTTACCAGCGCCTGTGTCAGGAAGACCTGCCAGTAGACCGAAGTGATGCTGGTAAGAAACATGCCAACTACCACAGAAGCCAGCGAAGGTAACCCGCATCGAAAAGAGGCCCCGCAGCGAGGGAGACGAGAAAGAGGAAGAATGCTTGCGTCGACCCGATCCAAGCAATACTCGACGATGAGTTATCGCTCAACATATCCAGTTGGTAGAAGGCTTGAAACGCACCGTACGAATTCATTAGGCCCCAGGTATTGAGATTCAATATGAACGCGCCCAAACCTGCACCCATGCCAACGGGCCCTCTTTTGATGGAGCTGGAACTACATCAAAGTCAATGATGTTGCTTTGCTCTGTTGCCACATCAATCTTCGGCTCTGCCATTGCTTTTGTCGTAGTTATTCCGTTGTTATTATAGTCTGTTGCATTTCTGCATTCGATATTGCTAGGTTTACACATGGAAAGGGACCATGCCGGACTTCACCAAGCCCGCTTTTGATTTGGTATGATACAAAACTTGACCATACCGTCGGGATATGTTTTGTAAAGAAAGGTGCTCAGTTTGCTTTGTTAGGATAGTGTAACGTTGAGAGACCTCAACCGATGGATGGTTGCTATGCATCCCTTACTGAAGCTCTTCGAATAACTCTAGTCTCTTCATTTACTATACCCTTACCTCCTAGATTGTATTCGGGAGGCAACTAATAAACATAAAAGGAAACTAAAAAATAATTTATGGTTATTAATAGTAACCGTCGCTTAAAAAGTCCATACGATCTATAAACCCCTGAATATCTGGATAAGTTTGGGGGTACATAAGTTTTCATTTAGTTATTCCCAAAGTAGCTCCATCAACATATTCCTATCAATTAAGTCTCTGATTCTGCTATATTTAATCCAGTCCAATGGTAATCAATTTAGTTAGTTAACATTGCTTTAAATGAAGTTGTGATTCGCCAAATCCCAACTATCATATAAGCACGTCATACCGTTCACGATATATGTGCTTGATCTAGATAAGTCCTCATTTCCCACTCCATACACTCCTGAGGAAATCCTCAAGTTGAGTAAACTTGTAGTCCGGTAGCAACTTGTTCCATTCATCCGTAACATCATAAGCACCACGGGTGATAGCGGTCCAGACTCTTGCGGTCGCGGCTTGCAAAAATGAGCCAACCTGCTCAGGCGTAGTGTTGCGAAGGTCTGGAACAAGAATGCCGCCGGCATTTCTTATTTCAGCTTCAAGGTCTTCCTTTTTGAGCCAATCAACCTTCAACGGTCTCCCTACCAGGAATGTTAGCGTTACTTTCATTTAAGCAGTTCTACTACTGTTAAGTATTCATGGATATATACCAATAACCTCAGCTACTCGTAGTAGCTCGCCGATGGTAGCCCTGGTCCCACTAATGCCGCCGATGACTGGCCATTCACCCTCATACTCTACGGCTCGAGCAACCACACCCGCGATATCTTGGACTGTGGTCCATACTATGATATCGTCGAGCGAGCCTTCGACCGCCACGGCGTGCTGGCTCTCAAAGTCGAATAGGAACGGAAGCGTTTGGACATAATTTGCTGTTTTATGCGGATGACCAAGGTAGTTCATGAACGTACCAACTTGGAATTTAGTGTACTCAATAACCTTGGTAATGGTTTAGCGATGGTTACCACCCGGATCATAACATAAGGGAATACCTTGTTTTTCTCGTTGAGCTTCTCCAAATAACGGCTTATCTCAATCTTGCCGGTATACCACGAAAGGGCATCGAGTGAAGACTCTAGTTTTTCGCCCCTATTTTATATCTTTAGTAAACGTCTTGCTAAGAATATATCAAAGGAAATCATGGAATAAAAGTCTTACGTTGCCCATTCCGACGGAGCGTACCGCCTAACACCAGCCTCAATAGAAGCATCGATAAGCAGTTTCTGAGTAGCATTATCTTTGTCAAGATGGACAGCTAAGAAGCATATGACGGTTTCTACGCCCTTAAACAACCGGACCAATTCCGATTTGTCGTCGTAAGCCGTCTTCACCCATTCAACTCCGGGAAGGGAAGGAAATTGGGCGGGATCCTAGGTTATCGTGTTAGAGAGTTTCGTTTTCTGGGAGAAAAGGGGGGAGGGGTATTTAAAGTATCACCTTTCGGACCAGGGCAATTATATCATGCTTTTTGGTAGCTACCAGGGCATCGATAACCTCTCTTGCCAGCGCTAAAGTATCTAGTTAGCTCATAAGTGAACTTCATTTAAGAACATGTTATAACGTCGCAATGCCGGTCACTTACCGCTTGAGGCCGATGCAATAACGACTTTAACCATTTTGACTTATAACGTATGAGACTTCTTAGATATCGATTCAATCGATTTGTTTATGGGTGCTGCTGTTTATTTAGAAGGTTTGGACGTCTTGTTGAGTAGTATACCTAACTTACCTTACGTCCAAGAACTATCATCTTATATACGATTTTACTATATACGACAGTTTAACTTCGGCGAGAACATGATAATAATACAGCTCCATATTTATCTCAATATGCTCCGTTCACATAACTCTCGGGATCATATAAAGTGTGAATGTCCGACCCTTCAGCAGTTCACCGTCAGCGGTTACGTGATCGGATGGAATCGCGCCGCGCCAAGCCGCCAACGTAATCCCTTTTCAACTGAACTAATAACTGTGATCTGACAAATCCGCTAAATAGTTCAATGTCTTCAACCTTACGATCACATAACTATCGGAATAACAAATTGCAATCTCGTATAAATCGTTCAAGATGCTAGCAGCTTCCGATCATCACCAAGTGGAGACGGCAACAGTTGTTGAAGATTCTCTTCGTGTAAGCACACATTCATCCCCCCTGCTCATCTGCGCTACCCCTAACCTGACCATAGCGTCGACGTGAACGGGGCCGACGGTCTCAAGCTAACTTTCGAAAACGTCAAGCTGAAGCTAACCAGCACATACGAAATCAAAATCAACGACTCAAGGACGCGATTGAGAAATTAGTTAATCTTACACGTGGTGATGAGCATCCAGAGTTGCTCAATACAATATTCGACGTGGCAGAAGCTGCGGGTATTGATGCTAAAAAGCCTACACATATCGCTGTCCAACCTATTTCCAAACATGTTACTAGAAACAAACAAACCCTTATGTCTACCGCCGATGGTGAGGAAGACATAGTTGTTAAAGGTACATCTAGGGATATTATCCAAAGATCAAGTCGTAAAGAAAACTCTGGCTCCAGCTTTACCTCATCACTGGCATCTTTGCCTTCACCGCAAAGACTTACATGCGGTATATGGCTAGACCATCAACACTATATGCGGGTTAGTATACCACCTGACGATATTATACCATACCTTGGTCCGGGATCCAAGACTTTCGCAGGAATCCTGTTTTGGTCCATAATGGACCACGCCCGGAAGCAATGTACACGTAGTCACACAGAGACTACTACCTCTCTCATTCAAAGAGCACTCGACCACTCGACAGCGACAGAGAACTGGACCATTACATACATCTACGCAATGGTCGAAGCGAGACAAGAGTACCGGCGCACGGGTTCAATTAGCGCTCAATATGCATCGGCTGCAGAACGAGACTTGCCAAATCTGATGCGTAATCGGATCGATGCAGATTATCATGCTCGAGGAATAGACCCAAATCAATGGTTATCCGCAATGGGGATTGAAGGGCGCGTAAAGAACATGATCGGAAAAGATTCATTTGCAATTCTGGAGACTGCTGCAAAAGGTGAAGGCAGCCTTTCATTACAAGATTCACTCGAGGACATGAAATGCAAGCTCGCCGAGAACTGTGTTTGCTTTGGGGATGGGCCTAGGTGGAATGTTGACGTTGTCGATGCGCTGTTTCTAGACTGGATTTATAAGACCTCTAGGTTATCTCGCAATTGACGTTCAAGGGTAATGAATCAATAATTCACCATGTGATTTTCAAGTTGAGGTAGTTGTTATATTTTATATAAAGACATAAGGAGTAGGCAAGTCTTAAAGTTCACTAATCTGCAAGCTCTTAATCTAAGATGTCTCACTAGTCTAAGGACCTAAATATTAACCATAAGTTATGCTCATAGAGGCTATATAAAACTAAATAGTAAATTAATTAATTAGTATTTTATCTTATAACACTAAGTGCTTAAGTTCTTAAGTTAGATTTTGATATAATTAGATCTAGATAGTCTTACTTTGGGATATAGTCTTGGCTACAGTGTTAGTGGTAATGTTGCAGGCTGACCCCGCTATAACATTAGATAGATTAAGGTACCTAAGGCGGGTAACATGCAAGACAATTAAAATAAAGAGACAACATTTAAGTTAGATTTTAACATGTAACAAAATACATATACTAAGAAATAGGGAGATACTTCTTTTTCATATCATAGCATCTTTTTTGCTAAGCTAATACCAGCTTGATTTGACGGTGAGGAGCAAACAAATCAATTGCACCGCCACGGTTAATACCTCGCGGCGAGATGAAAAGGGTAAAAATAGGGGCGTCGATCCTCCACTATCATCCACTATCGTGACCGTAATGAGTCAAAGGCCGAAGTATACTATAACGCTGCCTGAGGATGATTATTATTGCCTGGATTTTCTTTGTTGTCGGTTCCTTAGGTTACAGGTTAATTATTACCAGACTATTCTACTCCACCTCTCTCAGACAGCCGTGATAAATATTTAAATCGTCCATGTTCTCGTCTTCTTAATGCTATCGGGGATTCTTTCCTGTATGTTCCTCTCTAACCACCAAAGTCTATCGTAGATAGCTCTTGTGAGAACACTAAACGACTATCCTCTTCGTAACCCGGTATATCCAGTGGACGATCAAGGTTCTCACGATTCATCACCCTGCGAGAAATATACATCCACAATTCATTCTCATACCCTGTCCTGAGGAAATTATCGCCACTAGATTATCGACATGTCTCATCAACAAGCAACTGGATCCCAACCGAGCGTTGGTGATCCCCTTCGACAAAACCGACTTCTATTAGACATCAAGGAACTCATGGAAAAGCCTTACCCCAATATCGCTTTACATACTATCGAGGACAACCTTACAACGGCATGTTTAGTCCTTACGCCTCCTGACTATAAACCCATGCACCTCACCATATATTTTCCGCCTTTGTACCCTACAGATCCGCCACGGGTGAAGATGGACTCAGACGTTAATCACCCCAATGTCTATCAGAATTTCATATGTGCTACTATTCTACGTCGAGGCCCCGAACATACACCTGCATACACGCTCAAAGGCATAGCTATCCAACTACTTAGCTTCTTCTCAAGCGACACCGTCGAGCAGGATTATGGTGGAAAAAGATATCTATCCGAATACAAGGCTGTGGATAGGCAGTTAATCGATTCGTTCAAGTGCAGCTATTGTCATTTTGGTCATGGCCAACCGCAACCACCCCGGCCGGTAAAGTACAGATCCCCGACTTACGATGCCCGCGTGGATAGCAACCCAAGTCACTGGCCAACGCTTCAGGACGTTGGAAAACAACTTCAAGCCCAATCCCAAGATCTCCACGTTGATATACAAACGCCTCTACCTAAGAAAATCATAACGTGCGAAATCGACCGCCTACCCAACGAATTGATCCTACTTATTCTGGAGCAGCTAGACTTTGAGCACTTGACAAGCTTTGCTGCGGCATGGTCCAGGGTCAGCCACATCGTCAAGGACTTCGATATTATCAGACAGCGTGAGCTTCAATGCTTTTGCCTCAAGCAGAATTACCACTCTGTGAACCTCGGCGTAGGAGTATCAATTAACCGTGGCCAAATAGCTTCGGAATTTGACCTCCTTTCGCGGGAAGTTTATATGTCTTGGGGTGTTCGTGAGTCCGTCAACGATATCCATTTCGACCACTGGCTTCCCTTGCCTATCTCGCCGGGTCATTGGCAACGGGTTAAGAAGTATGTCGAAATCTCTCTGGAAGTGATGATACACAAGATCAAGAATAATGGGACTTTTTTTAAAGCTCAAGTACTGTTCACATTCATGAATGATGTTGTTGTTCGACTCAATCAAGTAACAGAAGTCACTACTAATCCTTACATTCCTAAAACTAACCTTCGCCACGCGTCAGAGAAGGCTATCGATTCGTATTTCCACCTATTCCACTTATTGGTTTGCCTTGCCACTGAGGATTGCACGCTTGTTAAACATGCAAATTCTCTACTACAAAACTTCATAAGTGGAAAGCGATCTAAAGTGGAGTGTCCTAATTTGGGACATCTCCTTATCGCCTTATTGATATCTGACGTCGAGGTTACCGAGGGGCTTATAAAAGCTATCATCATCGAAGCAATTACAAGAAATGTGGTCTGGCTCTTCGACAAGAAAGGAGCCGGCATGCCCGAACTTTCATATCTAGAGCGGAACCCAGTATCAGCTTACCGTTTGGATCAGACTTTCCGGGGATCTCGAACCTCCTATCGACTTCTAATGTTCTCAGAACTGTTCAGACGCACCGCACGGCCTTCCCACAAGAAACCCTTGAGCCAAGTTCGTGACGAGCTATTCGACCGCCATGGTGCTCCTCCCCCCAATGCAGCCAAAGAACTAGCAGAAACAGTTCGGCGCCTACACACTATTAACGATTTCCCAGCTTTTCTCAGAGAAATGGGCATCCATGAAGTGCCAGATGCCCGGACATTTACCGACATGCTACGGAAGACTGTTAAGTCCAGCGTAGAAAGAGGATACTCTACAATGCCGATATCAAATAATCACGCACTTTTGTTGCGTTACAAAAAGGATCCGCATGTATCGATGACTAATGAAGAGCTTGAATGGCTGAAGGTGAATTGGAACATATATGGTCTCGTAACGTTGCCGAGCTTCTTCCCAAACACCCATCTACGAAATCATCAAAACCAAACAAGGAGGTAACCCATACAAACCACCTAAATCAACATTCCCAATGTGGCTATTGCAAGAGTATCCTACAGGGCTCTAGTGTAGTACTTTGATTACCTACTTGATATGGTTTTGTATTTTGGTGACTGTACCTACACTCCCAAGCTATGTGCTAAGGAAGACTCACTTAGAATTAGATACATATAGCGAGTGAAACGAATAAAGAATGAAATAAAACAAGCTTGATCCCTAGTGCAGAAACGCAATATATAAAGGTGCATATTCATCCCGTATCACAGTGAAAGCATAGGTCGAGGTTGGTTCTTTTAAATTAGAAAAGAATCATTCACCGATCATTTAGATGTGTTGTTCTTAGAGAGATATTCAGCTCGGCCGGCAGGCCCACACGAACAGGAAGTAGACGACCCAAATGAGGCTTGATGATGCGATTTGATCAAATAGAGTAGTAGAATACAGTCCCATGCAACTGTCCTAGGGTATAAGACAAGGTCAAGGGGTGCATGGCATGGTAAGTGATGCTATTAATATTATATTATTATTCGAGTCGCAAGATCAATACCGATTGAGAGCGGTATATAATGTAAGCCGTCAAGCGTAGCGAATATATAAGCGACGAATTCCCCATGCTAATTTCTATATTGTAGTTGACCATCAAATAACAACTACTCACTTTAACACCCCTTTCCGAACCATTTAAAATCAAATTTACTTAACCACCAACAATCCCACAATCTAATTATGTTCGTTCTCACTAGGGCCATCTTGACCTCGCTCATGCTTTCAAGCGCTCTTGCAGCCGACTCAGATCAGAGTGTATGTATCATCCTAGGGTAAAAATACTACGTCCGGACTACTCTACTCTAACATCTAATAGGGGGATATCCAAGACTGTCCCGGCGTGCGAGTCGTCGACGCTGGCTATAGCGGCTGCTGTGTTGGCGGTCACATAGATACTCCTTATCTTTCCGTCTGCGATGGCTGGCCAATCTGCCAGGGGCCGACTACGACGACGCAGACGACAACACCTCTCAGCTGCGCTACCTTTGTGAGCGATGGCCCTAGTTACACGGAGGTGATCGCTAGTATTAGCGGAAATCTCCAGGCGATCACTACAAGCTTCGGTACGACACTTGGTGGCCAGGCCGTACCAACTATTACAAGCTCTGGGGAGGTAGCGTCAAAGACTTCGGAGGGTGCTGCGGCGGATTCGGCCCCTCGGATGGGATTGGTAGGTGGTGGTATCTTAGCTGCTGCTGCAGTAGCTTTGATCTAAGTTGACGGCCAGGTATTTGTCTTGATTCTTGTATCTAATGCTAAGTAAAAGGCGGGAAGGGACTCAAATTTTCAAGTTAAAACAATGAAATAATTTCATTTATACCGAAAAGAGTATTTGACAAGGGGCTTGATTGGATCGACGCAATAATCAGGTACCTACCTAGGTAGATTTTCAAAATTCTAAAAACCCATATGGCAACCTAAATGTGGTCATTATGGAGCTTAATTTAGCAGTTAAAAAATATAGTCGTTTTAAAAAGCTATGTGTTCTTCATTTTCTTCTTATTATACACAGCGTAAAGTTTTGGTGTAAAAATTTAGATAACTACATCGTAACAGAGATATAGAAATCTATAAATTAGGCGGGATGATAATAGGATAGTGGGGTTGATAAGCCGCTAATAGTGCGCTAGATGCATATTACTACATTGCATAAAACCACATATTACACTAAAATGTTGAAAGTTAGCACGGACGGTGTTGCCTTCAATTTTGGTTCAAAGTTGAAAAGTTGAATCATTCATCTTCTTTACTTATAACATCCTGTCATGAAACTCGGTAAATGAAGGAGATAATAGTTGGTCACAACTAATTGATCCGTGTGTTGTTGACCTGGTATCCTCGTTATTTCTAGGGTAACCATTGAGCTGGAGACCACATACAGAGAGAAAGAGATGGAACAACGTGGCAGTTAATGTCTTAAAAGAACACCTCACATTCTCATAACCACACGACTAACCAAGAATCAGAACTCGGCAATCACTCGCTTAACCTAGACGATTACCTCCTAATAACTACAAACCTAAATATACTGGAATGGGTAAACCCATTTGGTCAATTAATGTTTCCTTTACATATATTTATTTTCAACGTCTTTAAAAGACTACTACATTTGATGCGCTATACATAACCCCTTGGTTCCATCATACCAACATCGACGCAATTCCTCCCAGTTAACATTAGTCCGCTTAACTTTTGACTATGGATTCAGATGAGCATACATCTCAAGATAGTGTCCCATCAAACTCCGAAACAAAGATGGATGAAGGAGACATCCAAAGTATTAGTGTCTCCTCCGGAATCAAGTCGATATCCATCTCTAGCTCTCACGACTCTTCGGGTGATATAGATGGTGTTGAGGAGCATCGTAACATGATGCTTGCTAGTCTACTCGAAGATTATATCCGTACCCGCGCTGCCGAGTATCTCAACGCTACTAATCCGGGACAGAACTATACGAGACAATCTCCAGAGATTCAGCCTCTTGCTCGGCAACTGTTTGCGGACGCAAGCCGGACACTATCGTCGAATGGAGTAATATCCGACTTAGCGACATCTGATACCGTGAGAAATTCTCGTCGCCAATATCTGTCAGCCTTAGATAATCTGGTTGCTGGCTCTCAAGTACCAACCTCTCATCTCCCTAACGCGATGCGAGACTTAGTCCTTGGGACGTCCCAACTTACATTCATGCCGCATCCATCTAATGATTTGAATCTGACTCTCCAGCTACCCCCAGTACGAAGTCATTATCAATCTTCCTTCCAAGAAGGCGCTCTTTTAGGGAAAGGTGGCTTCGGAAAAGTATATAAGTGTTTCAACCCCCTAGATCAAGGAACATATGCTGTAAAGAAGATCCAGCTATCCCCGAGGCTCGGAAGAAGGTTTCGCGATGGGAAACTGGAAGAGCTTCAGCATATCCTACGCGAGGTGCAAGCTTTGGCCGCGTTAGATCACCCTAACATCGTGCGATATCATGCTACATGGCTTGAGGAGCCTCAACAACCACAGTCAGCCGAAATGACACATGGTACGTGATTATTTTAGGCTGTTTAGTTCAGGCACTGTCTACCCCATGAATCATACATGCCGCCCATACGGTCAAACTCTGGTTTAACGTAACGATGATCGCTAACTTACAGTGTTAGATCATGGCACGAGACCTGACGTAGGTCAAAGGCAACAGTTACTTTTAGACCACCGGCCATTCTCTCAAGATAATGGGGACGAGGCAGAACTGTCACTAAGTGGTGGGGTTGTTTTTGCAGAAGACACTCCATTTTGCCATGACAGCAAGGCGAACGACCAGTTGGTTAACGACCGGCAATGGTTCGAACAGCGCACCTCTAGTAATCCTGCTATTGAGAGTCTTTCCCTGTCAAATACTAGCGATATATTTACGGACGGGAAAAGTAAGCTATCGAACTCGAATGGAAAGAGGGAGACGTTTGATGCCGTCGGACACATCTTATACATACAAATGTCGCTATACCCAATGACGCTAGCTCAGTATATATCTCTTTCTTCTAGCGGAAATAACGCCGTAAGGCATTGCTTTCATCTTGTTCCCAGTCTTAGGCTCCTTCATGCTATACACGCTGGGCTACAGTACATCCACACTAAAGGATTTATACATCGGGATATTAAGCCGGGCAACATCTTTCTCTCGTTGCCCAACACTGAGCCACAGGGAGGATACTGTAGTCTTGCATGCAATTCCTGCCGAGCGAAGGACAAAAATTTGCCTCCGCAATGGCTTAATCCGCGTATTGGCGATTTCGGGCTAGTGACCCAGCTCGCGCGCGAGGGGTTGCCTCCATCATATGCAAGCGACGACGGCTCGACAACATCGGATCGTGCTGTAGGTACTACCTATTACCGACCACCACCCTCTAAGGATGCGGACAATGAGAAAGTCGACATCTTCGCTCTGGGTGTTGTGTTTATCGAGATGACATGCCCCTGTGCCACAGCTATGGAACGAGTTGATATGCTCAAGGGATTGCAGATGGGCTATGTACCGACGAGTCTTAGGAATGGGTTAAAAAACGAGGGATATCCCCCTGAAGTTATTGACGACGTGGTTTTGCTAGCGGAGGCCATGGTTTGCCCTGATTCTGAGGCTAGATGGTCTAGCCGGCAGGTGAACGAGGCGATCGAAAGGGTTCTACGCAAATGTGGAGGCTCATAGCTGTGACCTCCCCAAACCCAACATCGCTAGTAATTTGTATACTAAGGATACCTACTTAGACGACTCGAGGCTATGATATTTTACCTTGTTATCATGGTTGGGACCCAGAATCTGTGGCACTCATGTAATATTCGATCCATCTTATGTAGGTAGATAATAGGGGTGCGATTATGCACACCCAAATATCACTTTTCAGTCGCTGTTTGTAATAAGAAGATTTAGCAAGAAATGATGCGTTAGAAATGTGTGAACCTATAATTTATAATATATAAGAACCAAGACCAGAGCTGGCAGTGCTGTTGATATATTAGGTATCTACTAAGTGAGCGATAATCTCTAAATTGTAGTTAGGTATCTAGATATGAGAAGTGAGTTTCTTCGTATGTAGGTATATAGCGTTGGTAGGTTGAAGTCTGTTCAACTTTACGTTATATTGACTTAGACACTCAAGTGTCCTCTAGGAATGAAAATTAGTTTACAATTTCCATATCAATTGTCCGTTATTACACAGTCATTACATGTTCGAGATAAAGATATATCTTGTTGAATGTTTGTTTGTTGAAGAGAAAAGGTATACAAGGTAGCTAATATGGTTCTTATCGTCCTGTATAATATGAATTTCATCTATTCATTTTAAATTAGTTAGTTCTTTACAATAGTAACTAACTATGCCTATAGATAGAGGATGTTATAAATATCCCATGACCATGTACCTATGCAGGTTGTTAAATGATGGTAGGATTCAGGATTGTATAAAATTTGGTCATATATGTAGAAAAACGTGAGCTTTAAAATTGATAGGTACTTTCTAGGTATCGTACCACCTGTGATGCCGGTAAAAGATGGAGTGTGGAAAGCAGCTATCCGGAGTTAACTGTGGCTATGCTCCTGCACTTTAGGGACGTGGAGCCAATAATTTAAGTAGGCAGAGCGGTACCTCGTTTACGCAGTACATAAAATACGAATATGTACCCCATCGAAAATCTTAGCGGCTTGGTAGGGGTCCAGGTGGATGCTATTAAGTACTCAACTGCGGGATTACGTACGTTGATACCGTTAATACTGTTAATAACCTATAAACGTGCACCTCACGTATCCGTGTACACTACGGCGGCAGAGCGGATCGCAATGTCTGGATGTGCAGTACGAGCCAACCTAAGGTACCTAAGGTATGTACCTAGGTGCAGTACCTGTATCTGTATCTTTTGAATCTTTAGGCGCCGAATTATTTTAGATTAAACATCTTTATTATTTTCTTCATCATTACTTCGTACATCTTCCTCTTCAAATTCGCCTTGTCTTCGCAATCTTGTCGCGACGAGCTCGACTCTTTTCTATCGTACATATTTGAACTCATTGATCCTATTGTAACATCCAATATCGAGCATCGATCGTTATACAATCCCTGTACCTATACAAACCCCCCTCTTATACCCTTTCCCTCTCCGTCTATATTCAATTTATTCAATTTACGACAGCGATTCGCTTTTTTCGCCTGCCCGCATCGGACCAGATATCCATCCGCCTGCTAATTCTGTGATACCTCTCACATACACCTGACTACGTCAACAAGGTTTCCTCAACACCTCTCGACTTTCGCCTTAGAGCACATTAAATATTTCGCCTGTTTGCGTCGCTATCGATTGCATTAGATTTATTGTCGTGTGCTCCGTATTGCCTTTATCCCTTACCGAATCCGAACCCGAGACCCTGATTCCCATTTATCCTTGATGTCGCAATAGATCATAAGATATTCTTCGATTTGCTACCATGAATGAAGGGTCGTACAATAATGTGGTTCGGAGCAATAGTCCGTTCTCCCCAATGTAAGTTCATACTTCAGTTGTAAATACTCATAGGATATATATTAGGATATAATTCTCTACTCTATTCGCTACACGTACTAACACCTATGCTATGCACATAGGACACCTTCTACTCCGAATACATACAAGGCGAATGTGAACCGAACGAAGACAAGAAAATGGGTAGAGGCAAAGGTTCAAAGTTACGACGGTGATGATTGGGGTAATGAATACGAGGACGAATATGGCGAACCCGAACCGGAACCCGAGCCTGCACCTAGGGTTGCTGCGTTACGACAACAAGCAAACTCCCAGCAACCAAGAACATTCTCTCAATCTTCGACCGGCGTAGTTAATTCGTCGACTAGGCCCGGCCCGTTCGGGGCAAGAGGTCCCAGCGGCCCGCCATCTTTACATATACAGACCGGAACAGATTCAGGATCTCACCCAGTCGAGACCACTACGTCTGCTTCGGATCAAGGCTCAACATCGTCTCGCTTTCCCCTTCGCGATGGGAGTAGAAGTCGAGAAGGAACTCCTCTTAGTGATCTTAATGCCTCTGGGTCAGGTTCTCGACCGGGATCCATATCAACTCAACTATGGACTCAAAAAGCAGCATCTCCCACCAAATCCTCGAATTTAGTCAGACCTTCAGACCTTTACAATCAGACAAGCGAAGATAGGGAGAAAGGAGATAGACCTATGGAGTCGGGCGGGCTTGGTGTAGAAGGCAACTATGGTCGAAACAGTGCAGTTGAATTTGAGAGAGAACATACGAATCAGCGGCGGCTTTCTACCAGCCCAAAATTGCCGGACTTAGCACGTTTGTCTGGGTTTGGCGACGACTTTTTCTCGACCTCTGGAAATTATAACCCTCGGGCTCGTTCGACTTTATCAACAATTGCGGACGTTCAGCAGACGGATGGAGCAAGGGATACACCTGGCTCATTAACTGGACCGGATAACAAACGGCGCGACACTGCTGGAATCTCTGATGGAAAAAACCCCTCGAGCACCTTGGTGGGACCGAAGCTTGAACCAAATCCTCGAATCATTATGCCGCCACTGGATGCTGATTTAGAACCGAATAAGAGCAACACCGTCGACACATCCCACCAATCTACCGTGGTTAGACCCCAACTTCCTGGGACTTGGGTGTCCGAAACTATTAGCGTCGATTCCGGATATCCAACGCCTACAGAAAAGGTCGAGGGACCCGGTCCGGCCTCCTTGGGCAGCATCGCAAATACTAGCGTGCCTCCAATGAGCATAAGACACGCGGAACCCGCTGACCTCGAACCAACCACTGCCATTCGACAGCTGCCGACAAAACATGACTTGGACACGACGACGGAAAATAAATCTATGGGTACATCTGAGAACGAATTCAACAATGCTACCGGAAAACATGATGATATCGTAGCCTCGAAAGTAATTGCCGCTGGACCTGGTTATCACCCAACGCCTCATTCTCTTCCGCCTTTGAAGACGGATAATTACCTCGCCTCACCTAATACTACCTCACCAGACAAGCGTGAAGCATCCGGGGTAGCTGACATGGGGCTACCGGCATTACAATATAGTGACTCTCCGCTCCAGCCGTCCTCGGCTCAGCAGAGTGCAACCGCCAGCTCAGGTTTCACTCCTACAGCGCCGTTGAACCCACGCCGATCCATCATTGCTCCAGCAGAGATTATAACACCTACAACACAGGAACGAAAATCTACTATGAGCACTGTTCATACCGCGTCTCCTGAAAAGGACAGTGATAAGCTAAGAGAAGAGATAATCAAGTCTCTAAGCGCAAGTCCAGCTATTACACCTGACGCGAGCACTATCCTAGACGCGCCCAACGTTGCCTTCGATCCGGCGCAAGACGGTCCTACTCGGGAGAGTACATATTTATCCGACGTCTACGATGATTACTTAGCACCAGTGGAAGATAAGTCTCTTCAAGAGACGGGTTTGCTTCTTAAGCAGGGATCGAAGGCAGCCAATTATAGAGTTGATGATACTGGGATGGAGCCTGAGCTCGGACGAGACCTACAGAAGGGCAGCACGTTTCCGGGTATCGCGCCTTTGAGCCCACGTAGAAGCCCAGAACAAGGCACTGCACGTCCCCAAAAACGGTTCTCGTGGGAGAATGATCCAAAGAAGAGCATGCCTAATTCCGCAACGGGGACTCCGAGTGTGCTAACCACCCCCAGTGAACCGATTAAAAGTAATCAGATCGAATATCAACCCCCCCTAACGACAGAGCTGGGTGCGGGTACTACTCCTTCAGACGCTCTACAAGTCCGATCAGAGAGTCGTGCCACCATATCTCATCAAGTTTCTGATGTTAGCAGTCGTGCTCCTGGAGATCTGTCGATAGCTGGGCTTGATTCACCCTCTCCTGTTTCGCTGGTGACGGATAATGGTCCCAGAACTCAATCTGCAGTTCCTGAAACATCGCGTTTATCCTTCGCAGATGAGAAAGAGCATGTACTAATTCAATCATCATCAAACACGTCGTCTTCCGACCAGCATCCTGCCCTAGCGCAGCCGATAGAGTTTACTTCTGAACCGTCACCTGCCCTCCAACCAGCTCCAATAGCCCAACCGTCTTCGCAAGCGAAGATCATGGCGTTTAGGGATATCCTTAACATTGTATCAATCGAACAGAGAATCCAGAAATTTGATGAAACACGAGCTCAGTTTTATTCGATGGATTCTGGCTTGTCGAACTGGATTACGTACATGCAGAGCCAGCCAGAGCATGGGATAGCCTCAACGACATCGATAGGCGGGCGAATGTCTCCTTCTGGCGTCCAGTCTCAAGCCGAACAACCATACTATCAACAGTACTTAAATGCCAGCAACCCTGATGCACCGGTACAACGTGGAAGGGCTGCGAGTGGCAATTTGCAACAGATGTTTACAGGACAATCTGTGAGTAACTTTGGCTCATCCGGTGCTCAGGTTGGGACAAAGAGTAAGGAACTCTTACAGGCCGCAGGGGCATTTGGCAATAAGGGTGTGAAGTCGGGTATGAAACTATTCAACAAAGGCAAGAACAAACTTCGCGGAACAGGGGATAAGGGCTTTTTTCAATAGTAGCACCCTCTCTTCGTCGTGTTTACCTTTCTAGTAGGAAGGTCGTATGAAAACAACAGCCTTGCGTTGCGGCATTTCGCCTAAGAAAGACGTGGCGGAGGCTGTGATCAGAGGAGATTCTTATGCGATAGGCAGAGGCAATATTTCCCTGTCGTTCGTATATTCCAGTCTGGGCTTTTCATATGCACTGTATTAATTCACCTTGTGGGCATACGCGTTTCTTAATCGGGTTAAGCAAAGGAATTCAGGCGGCGGTGCGTAGGTTGTACGATTTACTGGGAGACTAGGAGCATGGATTTGGTCGAAGGATGGAAGTAATTCGATCTAAGATGCCATAATACTAAAATGATTTCTGTTATTCGCCTCATCTAGCAATGTCATGACAAGTCCCTTCTTATATGGGGCCATCCAATGGAATTTGTGGGAAAGCTGTCAGCTTGGCGCTGTTGGGCTGACTCCTAGAATTATGAAGATCTCGTATGTATCTCTATTCTAAAAGAGGCGAATTGATTAGATATTAGGTGTTATGTATTATTTTGTGGCGTGTTCGCGCAATTGTGTAACAAGTCTTGGATGTCCGTCTTTCTTGAATAGGTGTTCGGTCGGTAATTAACCTATCAAGGAACTGAGGCGTATGATGATCAATATGTTATCCGTATTCTGTGACGGCATGTTTATCTAGATATCTAGGGATATCTTCCAGCTGTCTTCTGACAGTATGTATGTCTACGGATTATAGAAGACACGATATGTTACTATTCTATGCTACCATCACCCCCGCCAGCCTCTCCGTGTTCATTCCGCTTGTTTAGCACTACTACCTTGCTACGTATGTGGAGACTTGACGTGCTACCACAAGGAAAAGTCGGGAACAGGTAGGGATACTAGAATAATTTCTAATTCTTTTATAAGATAGACTTATCGAATAGTTATATAGTCTTAGCAGGAATAAATCATAATTGTCATCATCACCATAGACTACTACTAGTAACCGTATACCTTAATAACTCTAAAAGCAGGAAACTATGAGAATATGCAGTACCCGTTAACCGTAGGATCTACCTGTAGGTAAGTAGCAATATTACTAGCATATCTTAAGCTTAACCATGTTCAACGGGGACGTCGACCGCGTTCGCACGTGTGGACAGGGGAGATGATCCTTCTCCTTAGCAATTTATGTAGATATTATCATTGTCGATATGAGTTTTGATTGGTTAGAAGAGAAGCAATAAGAAGAGAATGTTCAGCTTAACACAGCCACCCAAGCCGCGGACCAGCAGCAGAAACATTCTCCACAAATATAGGACTTGTTATTATTATTACGCCCCCAACATGAAAAGTTCAGTTGATACCTGTGTTACCTGTTGTTAATGTAGGTAGGTAATAGTAATAGTAGAGGCAAAAAAAACCCCCCTCAAAAAATGCCTTCCTTCGAGCCCCCAAATAGTGCTACCATCATCTTCTTCATCACCATCACCATCACCACCCGGGATCTTGGCTTGTGTTCCCTATTTTCAAGCTTGTAGCCCTATTTGAAGCCACTTAGACAAGGAGCTAAGCCGAGTCCAGCCCAAACAAGCCCTGAGAACCCATAGAAAAAAGCCTTATAGGCAACAAAAAAAAAAGGGTCGTACCGTGGTGCCGTGGTATCTATCATAAGATGCACTGGAACCTGACCAACTGGATCAAGAAAAGCTTCCCAGCCTGCCAGCCTGCCAACTTGTCCAGCTCCAGGTACCAGTAATAAAAATCGGATCCCACCAATCCAACCATTCACCATTCACCCCCAGTCCCCGTTCCATCCGCCGTCTATGTAGCTCCATCCCAGCCCTTTCAAGTATCCCAGCATCCTAGCATCCAAGCCATCCTAGCAATTTCAATTCCAGATTTCGCTACTTCGTTCAAGGGACGCGAACACGTTCGTCTCTCACCGTCGCTTCTACTCTTGTTGCTCTATTGCTCCAACTCCACCCTCCCACCCGACTTCCTCTCCTTATCGTCGTCATAGTCGACGTCGGACGCTCGCTCGCTTCACCCTTTCCGAGTCCTGGGTTGCTCACCGTAATTATTTATATTTAGGGTGGATTTGTATCTTGACCTTATAAAATACTTCTCTACCCTTGTCGTTCGCGTCTTCTACTCCATCTTAGTCGTCTATTTCGCAAACACACGGCCTTACTCGTTCGCCTAGAATTCGCATCTGACTATCTACGCTGCGACGTATATCCTTAATATTAATCAATTACACTTGGGTGCGTTTGTCAGTCAGCGAATTGTTTATTTGATATTATACCATATTCGTTCATATTCGTCAACCAGGATTGCGTTAGAGGAAAGGATATTTTTTAAAAAAGAGAAAGACTACAAGGAGGCCGACAGCCATTGCAGCGGGCTCTGCATCCATCACCCGAATCAAGATCTGTTTAAAAAAAATTATGTTGCGCATTTAATTTACCAATAGCAATATTAAATACCTAAATAACGGCGAAGTGACATCTCGGGGATTTATTATATCTAATTATTACCAATCCGATCGATTGCTCGCGTCAGACTATGACCGCTCTCATGGCCGCTGACAGGCCATATTCGCCAGGTCTCGGCGACTCCAACCCTTCAGGGAAAAAACAATCTTCTGGTTTTACCCCATTACCGCCCATTCGTCGCACATCAACATTCGACTTATTATCTAGAAAGAAACTTGGTGGAGAAGAAGACGACGGAACTCCATCTCCAGTTGGATCTTCAGATAATGAAATTCCTCCAGTACCTCCTATGAAGGACGACATCAATTATCAAAACGGTAATGGGTATATACCCGACCGGGGACAAGGCGGCCAGGCAACCGGCCAATTAAGTCAATCACAGGCCTTCACCCAACCACCACCGCCTCAGCATCACCCCGCGTTCGCCAACGGCTTCAACCCAGGTCCTAATGGATTTGCAGCTGGTAGAGGTATTAGTCAACCTAACGGGTTTCAACAGCAGGGACATATGGGAGGTCCTGTAGGTCCTCACCAATTTAGTCAGATACCCGGTCAATCCAGCGCATTACCTATGAATCAAGGTCATCCTTTCGCCTCACAAATGGAAGGTAACCCTATTCAAAAAATCCCTCCTGGTGGTCGATGGAAATTAGAGGAATCCCGCCTTACAGAACCTCTTATCCAACACAAAACCCGACCAGGGGCAAATAGTCCATCGCAACAACCGGGCTATTACGGATATGATAAGGAAACTGAAGAGCCCTCACCGCCAATGAGAGGGCAGGGTATACCACAGCGGTCGAGAAATAATAGCAACAGTATACCACCTGTCTCGGCAGAGAGATTCCGTAAGCACAATATCTTTGCTCCTCATGAACCCCAGCAATCGCAACCGTTAACCCCACCACAAGTTGGTCATCCTCCGCCAGGTCGAACTAACGATAACGTGGCTCAAGGGGAGCGGGAGGGTCGTGATGTAGGGTTTAATAAGGAGCCAGATGGTAAGTCTACGAGATCTAAAACTAGATGACGAGCTAATAGTGTTATCAACTAGTCCATGTTGATGAGGTGTCAGTTTCAAGCGCTGCCAGTGAGGGCCAAAATAGTACCCGGCGAGGTTCGGGATTTTTTAGTCTAACCCGCCGGACCACAGGTGCAGAACAAGAACAGCAAAACTCGAATCATAACGCATCTGCCAAGGACAAGGCAGTCTCGTTCCTCGGCATGGGAACCCATGCCCATGACAAGTATCAACCAGCTGTCAAATCTAACCTTGGGTCTACATTTGATCATGATGATAATCCAGAGCCTACGTCGATGAGGAAAAGATTGTCTGAGCTCACGGGAATGATGAAAGGTGTCGGGAATGCGAAAGACGGAACAAAAGATGACCAACCAGTTAAACCGAGTAGCAATACATATGCTCCAAGACCTATGCAGGGTCCAATGCAAGGTCCAGTACGAACACAAACCGGACCTCAGCCGTCTCAAGGGCAGGGGGGATTATATGCAGCCCCGTCTAATATAATTGGACGAAATAGTCCCAGTGGCCCTCGACCTCCTGAAGCTCAACGTCCTCAAACTGACGACGAGCGTGAAAAGAAACATGGGTTTTTAGGTGGACTTTTTAATAGACAAGGATTTAAGTCATCGGAGACGAAATCAGAGTCAAGACAACCGAATCAACAGACATCGATGCCCCTTCAGCCGCCACCGCAACAATTTCCCATGCAACCCATGCAGCAATTCCGGCCTGGTCAGATGCCACCACTTGGACAACAGTTTGGTCCGCATCCAATGTATTCCGGCCATCCCCCAATGCAGCCAGGCTTGCCGGGACAGCAAGGCGCACGAAGACCCACGGTTTCTGGTCCAGGCCAGCCAAATTCTTCGGAACATCTTCAGTCGCCTACTTCGCCCCAAGTTCTTGAGATTGCACAGTTAATTCAGATGCAACGCCCTTCCGAAATAACAGTCTCCCAAAGTCCATCAGGCGGGTCACCCCTTTCACCTAGTCAACGACCACCAACATCCCAAGGATCCCAGGCAGGTATACGACCCGGTACCGGACAGGATGCTAGTGGGAGAAATATATCTAAGCAAGCCGGAGTCAACGATCCATTTTCTATGTCTAGTCCACTTCCCAAGGACTTCCACGGTCCCCCACGTGCGGCCTCCTTTGATCTATCTAATACCAGCGGACCCTCGTCGATAGCACGAACCCCGAATAGAAAGCCTGTGGCCTCCGGTTTATCAAAGCAAGATGGTGTATCGGTTAATTCCACCCCTACGACGCAAAATTCTATTCAGCAGTCGCCCCCAAACCCGGCTAGGACCGATGATTCAACGCCTGGATCTGAAAGTCCGGATGATGAACAGAGGTTATCCAGCCATCTTCCATCTGGTCAACAGAGCCCTACACTTGGTAAGCTAGGCCACATCCGCCAGTCGTCTAATCCGTCCCCGGGACGTCCACCTCAGCCCGGTCAAGTAACTCCTCAATCAATCGGAAGTGCACAGTTCTCTCCCCAGGGGCCCCAACCTTCGCAGGATCGGCAGATACCAAACCAATTGCACGGGAACTCTCAAGGTAGGTTCTCGGCTGATGGTGGTTCTCCACATGATTCGCGGCAGAACTCACCTTGGAGTCCTAATGTCACCTTCGTTGATCAACCACGTGCAGGGTATCTACGAAGACCGCTAGCTACAACTCATGATCAAAGCCGAAGCACCCTAGAGAAGTTTTTCGGTGTCGATAACGGTATCGATTCCGAAGTTGGTAGTATTAATTCGGTAAAACCAATAAAGGAGCCGAAAGAAAAGAATGCTGCAGCAAGACTCCTAGACGCCTTTAGGAGAACCAATAAACCCGAATCTCAAAAGTTTCCCACCGGTCGTCAAACCCCTCCAGCACCACGACCAGGTCAACAAGCAAATGCGGCAAACGCACCGCGGCAGTCTCTCAACGCCCCCCCACGTGGACCCCTTAGCCCGGTCAGTAACCAACAGCCACCGCCTCAAGGAGCACCAGGCGCTGTCCGACAGCAGCCCCCGATGATGCACGGAGCTGGACGTGGGCAAGAACCTCGGTATGACCTAGTTCCTATTCCTCGTGGTTATGAGGCTGTACATGGTTATGGCCACGCGGGTATGATGGCCCCCTCTCCTTACAACATCGGACGCCCCGGCCCGCCGCCACCAAATCAACAATTTCAGGCCTTTCCACCTCTTGGTGTACCGCGTGGTCCTCCGCAAGGGTTTCCGCAGCAGTGGGATCCCCGAAATGGTCCTATCCCACAACCTATTCCATATGGCCCATTACCTCCTCATCTGCAGCCAAACCACCAGGGTCCTCCACAGCAGTTCCCACAAAGACAAGCCGACTCACAATCTACCACACCTACACCGTCCGACCAGGGTACTTTCTTAGATATGGCACCAACCCCACCACCTCAAAAGCCCCGTGAAGACACTGGATACGATCCCCAACCAGCTCAGGGTGTTCCGTCCCGTGCTATCGGCGGCCCGTCGTTCCAGCAACCACAAATCCGGCTTCAGTCCAACCTCCAACAAGTTCAGAACCCAGAAACCCAAACTCCTTCGAGTTCTAACTGGGGTAGCGCCCCGGACAGCGCTCGAACAGCGCAGTCTCCTAGACAACCAGGTCCTCAAATACCTAACGGTAGTCTCCACTCCAAACCGTCGGATCCGAATGTATCTCCTCCAAGTGACAATGACGATACACAACGATCGCCTAATCAACATATTGCTACAGCCATGATAAAAGGTGCACACATGCACCCTCCGGTACTTCAACCCGGTGCTCCGCAAAACGGACTTCCACCCAATGCGGCCCGTTCCTTTTCTCCTTCGACTACATCGACAAGGGTTCCCGGTTTCCCCAATCAGAACCAGTACCAGAACCAAAACCAGAGTCCACCTCCAATCCAGGAACCTGTAAACCAACCAACGCCCAACGGCGCGGGTCATCTCGTAAGCAAGATGTCGATAACTAACCTCAACGAGCCGCCTAAAAACACATCGCTCAGTCCCGACATCAATGCGATCCGTGCTACGAACGTCAGCCCAGAACCCTCTGCTCCGCCGAGGTCATCTCCGTACCATCAGGTATCGAACACCAGCTTGAATATCAATGTTGATCGTGCGAACGATCCCAAGGAAAATAGCGGAGGGGAGGACGATATTTACGATGCTACGCCTAGATTAAATAGCACTGCACAGAGCCAAGGCCAGCCTCAACCCCCAGTTCAGGAACCAGTCCACGTACACGAGAATACAAAGTACGCCGGCTCAGAGAAGAGTCGCACGGGTCTCACCAACGGCGGAATCGCAGCTACCGGTGCTGGAATTGCTGCCGGCGCAGTCGGCGTTGCAGTTGCAGCAGACGCGAGCAGCATTCAGGATTCCTTGCCAGAGGATCCATCACCGCCGCAACGGCCAATCGCAATGAATATACCTGCGGAGCCTGAGGAGAAGATTGCGGTGGACCATCCTGTAGAGCTCCCCGCCGTCAATGTCGACGACGACGACGGTATACCCGTGATGACGGCGACGTCGTACCCTGGACAGGAGTGGAATCCGTACGAGGCTGGGGAATTTGGAGACTTCGATATGTAAAAGTGGACGATATTACTCGATGATCTTCGATATGATATGGATTTAAGACGGAAGAAAGGAGAGGCAAAGAATGACGGTGGAGTATATCTACACCTAGCATTTGAGATGAAATGCTAATATGGAGAGTTGTCATGGATGCTGTTTTTTGTGTGTGTGTTGGAGCTGAGCGGATACATACCATATATATATATCATGTTTTCTATTCTCTTTCTTTACGATTTAGTTACATGGTACTTACCTACATACCCCGGCGGAAGGTGTCTGCTTTCCGAGATGGAATTATTAAAAAAGAGTCTTTGTCTTGAAAATGTTGGCTTGTTATATATATATATGTATAAAGCTACTTGTTATTTGCTTATAAGTAGCTACCTACCTAACCTAACCTAAGTTCAGTCAGGTAGTTAGCTACTTGACTTATGACGAAATAGATGATATCTGGTTAATATTAACTATACAATTATACTATTGCGGTTTCATTTATTTAATTAGTTTGCTGTGTACTAAGCTTTGATCATAAGTGTCGATAACCTCGATGTATTTATATATAAATTGGATGCATAAATAGATGCACAAAGTGTATGCACAAAAGTTGATGTCACATGTGACAGAAATAGAATAATGCCAAGATGATCTACATCACATCTACCTAGGTACCAAAGTATCTCCTAGCTGTAATACACGGAACGATGCACCGCCACCGATCAAGGCCGCGCGCCGCGTTTTGACCCTGTAATTTCTTAGAAGAAACACACTGGCCTCAGGAGAGTTTTAAGGCTGAAGATTACTGCCAAATTAAAGATAAGAAAGAACCAACAAAATGAACCAACAATCTCACCTGTAATAAATCGAGACACCACAAAACAAATCTCCCTGTCTACGCCCCATCAACCCCATCGAATACGGATATTACCTTAATCAGTCTCGACCGAAATCTCTAATCTACCGTCCATCGGTCTAGATAAGAAAATAATTATCAATTGTCGCCTAGAACACTCCGAATCCGACGCCGTGTCCTTTATCCGGGTTTCCCGAACCCTCGCCATCACCACGCCCTCTACCTGTGTTTAGTCTACAATCAAGACAGATTTCTACATTCAAACGATTCTATTCAAGTTTCTATACTTTTATACTACACTAGTTGCCGCAACTTAATTCATTCGCATACAACGGCCCGCTTTCATCCACGCGAAGAGCGTAAAACGGCGCTTCTTATAATCTATCTACCTAGCCGTCCCGACAACGTGTTAGGATGGCCGTCGCATCTATACAAGACCGCACGGCTGAGTTCCGGTCTGTGCTCACTCAAGTTCAAAGACGGCAAGCCTCGTCTAAGGTCGGCGCGCAGAGGAGGTCGCTTTTAACAGACTCGCAAAAAGCAGCCGCTAATGGCGATGCGCAACCGCATCGGAGATCCGAATTTGCTAGGCGCGCCGCTGAGATAGGGCGCGGGATCGCTGCCACGATGGTATTCCCTCACATTTTATTACGAAGAAGTCAGAGTGTATGTTACCCTCGCTAACGCACTTCAATAGGGTAAATTAGAGAAGCTGGCGCAGCTGGCGAAACGCAAGACATTATTTGACGACCGACCCATCGAGATTAACGAGCTCACTTTTATGTATAGACCCTCCCATCTTTACTACTACTAAACTACAATATCTAATATGGCTTTCGGTTAGAATAAAACAAGACTTATCTTCCCTAAACCAGCAGATTAGCGGACTACAGTCGTTAACGCGACAGCAACACCCTAAAGCGGATCAAGAAGGCGAACATAATAAGAATATCGTATTAATGCTACAAGGCAAACTTAGTGACGTTGGAGCCAACTTCAAGGACGTACTTGAGGTACGCACCAAGAATATCCAGGCATCGCGGTCGCGCACCGAAAACTTTATATCCTCTGTTTCGCAACACGCCCAATCGTCGTCTCTCCAGCAATCTGCGAGTCCCTTGTACGGAACACCGAACCGCGGCACGCCGTCGCCCGGCGCGGACTTATTGACACTAAACCCACCATCCGCGATAGGCGATCAACAGCTGCTTATGATGGAGGAGGCGGCACCGCAGAACTCATATATCCAGCAACGAGGCGAAGCCATCGAGGCTATAGAGAAAACCATCAGCGAGCTAGGGTCAATCTTTGGGCAACTAGCGCAGATGGTATCGGAGCAGAGCGAGATGATCCAGCGCATTGACGCCAACACCGAGGACGTTGTCGATAATGTTCAAGGCGCTCAGCGTGAATTGCTCAAATACTGGTCCCGTGTATCGAGTAATCGGTGGTTGATTGCTAAGATGTTTGGCGTACTGATGATATTCTTCCTGTGAGTCGCTCTCTTTCTACAATTCATTTTACTTCTATTATATATCCGCTCTCCCTTCACTCTTGAATTTTATGAGACCAGTTTTGCTGACGATAGATAAAGCTTATGGGTTCTTATTGCCGGTTAAGAAAAACCACACGAGACCATACGAGACAAGAAGAGATGAGGTACTCTTTAGTAGAGGCGCTGGTGTACTACTACTATCTTCACTTTGTACATTATTACGCCGCCTGCCCCCCTGGTCCGGGGACGGTGAGCAGTTGGACTACACTTAGTAGATTTATAATGACGTGCGTGGCGACGACTTGTTTAATGCATGCATACATAGTATATCCATCAAACCGAAGAGATGTCGTTTTGGTTCTTATAGGATTCTGAATCCGAATAGCTACGAGTACGGTCTTGGCCATATTTATGTTACTTTAGTGTATGATCGTGATTTTTAGTAGGTTCCTATTATTACCCTGATTGGAATTTAACAGGCTGGGTTAGTTTTGGGTTATGCGTTGGGTGGAAATGATGAATAGCAAATTCTGATATCATAATCTATTATAATTATTGTTATGCTGTGAAATCGGTGAAATCTACAGGGATATGAGTATACTCGGCCTTTAATCCAGCCGAGATTCGCTCCAATGTACAATTAGGTACAGTACCCCCACATGTATTAACAATGGATCAATGTTGTTTTTATTTTATTTTTATTTTTTTAAATATTCCAACACAATCTTAGTTAAGAACACGAAACTATTATATCTTTCTCATTTTAATAATTCGAGATTATTCCAATGGCTCATGTTCACGAAATTTCCCAATATTTCATAGGTTCCCGATCTATCGTCTCGTACCTTGCGGGCGGCGGGGTTCCCCCTACTTTAGTCCACGTGTAAGTCGCTGCGCTTGAATCGAATCACATCATCCCGAGCGCAATTCGAAAATTTGGACCAGTGACGTTTCTCGGTGACCGACTACCCCGACATCATCAGCGTAGTGGAGTGTAGCGGAGTAGGTACTTGTCTTTGTCTCTAGGTTGATAGATTCTCTAATAAATCAACTCTAGTCTCTATTTGTATCGAAGATTCTGTACTACTTATTTTAGTTGGTTGGATAGATAAATAATAATACATTGGATAGGTGCATATAGTTAAGAGAGTAGGCGATAGAAGATGTAGGTATTCTACTTCTACTCGTGGTTTATCATCAAAGCCATAAATGTTATAACTTCCCGATGTCTTTACCCGGTATCGTCTATAGATGTGTCTCTAACCATACAACTTACACCTATCCCATACCCAAGAGTAAAGGATAGAAAGATTGCTTCATTGTAATGAGCATGTGTCATCTATAATATTATTGTATTAAAGACCAGATAGGAATATATCCGAAAGCACCCCGCGGGACTCCCCAGTTACTTACTTACTATAGCATCGTGAGCGGAGTTCGCCCGTAGGTCATTCCGCAACTAGCCCCTCCCTATCTATACTACTTTGTACCATAGTTCCCTTGTTAGTTACATCTAGGCTCGCATCCTATTTTGCCGGATGTGCCATAATAAATACTGTTACGTAGCCGCCAAAAAGTATATTGAAGACGGATGAGAATATGCCACATAGAATATAAATCTCTTTTGTCTTTCTTAACTCGCAGTAACTTAAATTGAGATCTTTCTTGGACGTATAACTATTTAACTAGCAGCAGACATATCTATACTAACAGTATCACGATGGCGCCCTCGTCGTTTAAACTTAACACGGGCCAGGAGATCCCCGCTGTCGGATTCGGTACGTCTATTCGTTTATTCATCTGCGCCAACCCCTCCCCCTCTTCTCATATTCGCGACAGCACCAGACAAAAATCTTTTTTCTTCCTGTATTCTCATAATTCCTAATTGATATCAATCTTGGCTCTTCCCTCAACCCATACGGATTGTTAGCCGCCCAAATGAACAGCACTCTTTCGTATCACATACCCTTAGATGCTACTGTCCACTAACACGGTCCCCGCCGCAAAATAGGAACATGGCAAGCAGCACCGGGTGAAGTCGCCAAAGCCGTCGAGCTCGCGCTGAAACATGGATACAAGCTAGTCGACGCTGCTTACTGCTATGCGAATGAGGAAGAGGTCGGACAGGGCCTAAAGGCAGCCTTCGACGCTGGCTACGCCAAGCGCGAGGACATCTTCGTCATGACAAAAGTGTGGAATACATATAGCAGCCGCGTCGAGCTAGGCCTAGATAAATCTCTCAAGGCGCTTGGCCTCGATTACGTCGACCTTTTCCTCGTGCACTGGGCCGTCGGCATGAACCCTAACGGTAACGACGACCGCTTCCCCAAGCTACCTGACGGCAGCCGTGATATTCTCTGGGACCACGACCACGTCGCGACCTGGAAGCAGATGGAGGGTCTGCTCAAGACCGGCAAGACGAGGGGCATTGGTGTCTGCAACTACAGCAAGCCCTACCTAGAGCAGCTGCTCGCCAAGGCTGAAGTCGTGCCCGCCATCAACCAGATCGAAAACCACCCGGCCTTACCCCAGCAGGAGGTCGTCGACTTCTCCAAGGAGAAAGGCATCCACATTGTGGCATACAGCCCCTTAGGCAGCACAGGTGGACCGCTGTTGCAGAGCGAGCCCGTGGCCAAGGTCGCCCAGAGGAAGGGCGTCAGCCCGGGAACTATATTGTTGAGCTACCACGGTACATCATCCCATCCCATTCTCTCCTACTAACAATGGATCGGATCCTCGACGGCGCATAAGAAGATTACCTGGGTACCTAAGATATGTACTAACAGTCGTGACTCAAAAAAAAACAGTCGCCAGAGGCGCCACCGTGCTGGCTAAATCCGTAACCGAGTCGCGCATCAAGGCTAACCTCGAGATCGTCGACCTCGACTCCGAAGACTTGAAGATTCTGAACGATTACTCGGACGGCCTTGTCAAGGAGGGCAAGGTCCTGCGCTATGTGTATCCGCCGTTTGGAATCAACTTCGGCTTCCCGGATAAGAAGGAGGGTAGGAGTCTACCGAATGGCTTTGCGGGGTGAAGGGGAAGGGGTATGTGGTGTTGTCATTGCGATGTTATTGGCCCTGTGCTATAGCCGTGTAACGTAAAGGAGAGAAATAGTTCTCCTAATCTACGTACAAAATCCTTAAGCGGATGTGTTCCCTTAGCTACTTGTTGACAGCAAGACAAGGTATAATATTAGACATGCGAAAGATAATATCGGCCCCCTTATCTTACATGGCACTATGTGGATCGAGTTATTGATTGACTTCGCGTCATATCTGCCCCCTTAGATCTCTGAGGTGATGTTGACACCTTGTGGCGACTTTTCTGAACTGCATACAGTGATATTAAGCGTAAAATACAGGTATTGGTACTTCTGCGATATATTCCGTTCAGCTTCCGAATTATTTCGATGAGAGTTGTCCACTTGATGATGATGATGATGATAACGCTTACATCTCTTGGTAACTATATTTTACGTAAGATGCAGTTACAACGTACACATAGTTATTATATTATGGAAAGAGATAAAAGTTTATATTACTTTCAGGCCAAATTGAGGACAAGGTCGTTCCTTTCGAGACCCGCTCGACCATCTTGATCATCATAAGAGCATGCGCCGTAACATTTTTATTTCTTCTAACAAAACCCCCGATATAGATCGAATAGATACGATGGACATGTGCTAGGCAACCCTAATACTAAGGCCGACAAGAAAAGCAAAGCCATTATAGCATAAAAATACACAAAGCATATGATGTACCTGGGTAACTATCCTCTTATGACTCTTATGCTCTATTTTGTTAGTGGCATGTGGCTTTTTAATAAAACATTGAAGGCCCCTGGTGTTGTTGTAAAGAAGTCAGTTGCATGTGAGAATAATTCAGTACCATCCTCACCAGGAGCCAGATGAATATTGAAATACGTCAATAACAATGCGAGAGCCACACGAATTTCCATCATGCTGAGGTTCTTTCCTAAGCATGACATTTTACCTACTCATTTAGAGATGATTAGAATCAGTCCGTACATATGTCCTCGTCTTTCCACAGCTCAGTTCTTATGGTAGAATACTTACCGATACTCCAAGGGACGAAAGCATTCTTATTAAGAATAAGTTCTGCCTTTGTGGTGAATCGCTCTGGGATCCATTCATTCGGCTCAAGGAAACAGTCCTCGTCTATTCAAGGGTTAAGCATTATTCTACAAGTAATGACGTGTGTTATAACGTACCTCTATGCAAGCTGTATTGAGGTGTTACTAGAGTTGTGCCACCAGGAATAAAGACACCATTAATAGTAACTCCCTGCTCTGGTGCCATGCGTAAGCCTGCGGATGGGACAGCAGGATGGAGTCGTAATGTCTCGTAAATACATGCTGTCAAATGTTGAAGACTTTGTAAAGAGTTGTAGTCGAATATGTCGATAGACGATAATTCTTGCCTAACTTTGGCGAGATGTTCGGGGTTGCGCAAGAGATAATATACCGCATTTGAAAGTACCAAGCGCACAGGGTCGCTATGAGAATTAGAAAATATGAAATATAGGTCAAGGCAAATAAAGGAGTGCGCTAATTTACCTGCCCGCTGCAACAACAAGAACGAAGTCGCCTAAGACAAAATTCCAGTTCTTCTCGACACCGCCATGTTTCATAGCATAGCTGAGAACGAGACCGATGATGTTTTTGCGATCACAATTATTGTCCTGTGTATGAAGCTAGATGGCTATGTCAGTTTCTTCAAATGTTATATTGCTTGATAAACATTCTTGCCTTGATGTTTTCGTCGAGCTTGTCGTGCGCCCAGTAAAATATCGTAGTATGTCGAACGCCCACAATTAGATTCGGGCCCGTGGACTTTGTGATATGCATCGTACCCAAACAATGTAACTTCATTTGGACCTTGAAAAAGTTCATATTAATAAGGAGGTCGTATTATAAGGTAACAGGATTATTGATGGCTAATGACTGCTGCTATGAAAGATAACTTGAATGATCCTCATTTACTTACCCGTACGTACAACGTTGCCGTATTTTCTTCTTAGACGATGTAATTCATCAAAGTTCTGTTTCCTTGGATCCATCAAGGCCCACACGTGGGTGAGTTTTGAGATACGCATACCTAACGGGCCGGGAATGCCACATAAGGGTGATAGAAGTAAACGGTATATTGATATGCTGCTCAGATTTATCAACTCGTAAATAGCTTGTATAACTGGAAGACCTTCATATTGGTACTTGAGATACATTATTATGGCTCCTGCAAGGATATGTTTGCGTGCAATTGTAGCCGCTAGGAGATCCTTTTCGCCATGGATAAAGTAGGTCCAGTGCAGAACCAGACCTACCATGACAGGCACAAAGTACTGAAGTGTAGATATCATAGTAATCGAAAACTGACTTGGATTTTTGGTAGAGTATATGATGATAGGTGTATTGCTTGTAAGACTGAACTAATTATATGAAAACAATGAGCCCGTGGAAATAAATTAGGGGGAATGCTTGAATACAACCGGCAAGGAATTCATCTAGTCATTTAGATTCGAGCTATGCCACAAACTTTTCGAGAATGGGGGCTGTGAATCCATATTGTTGATAAGAAGTCCTAAGAAGGCTACGAGGCTTCAACGGTCGAAATCCTAGCCTGGTTGACTGTCTGAATTTGTAGGACAACAACTACGCTCACTCCCTACGGTTCATGTACCTATACATATGTATACAATACTTCCTTTAGTTTTATACGATACCTATCTGTGATGCATGCATGGCTTGACATCGAGCAGGGGCCATCCGTTAGTTATAAGACTGCGGTGTGTACGTGGCTTACTGTTGCGGTTTCTCTTTGATAGCTGCTCTATATAGATCTCTACTCCCTGAACGACCATCTTCCGATCTCAATACCGAGAACACATAACCGTTGCTGAAATTTGTGTATTTCCCAATCATGGCACCGATACCAAACTATGTTTTTACACGCGACTACATCGATAATAATCGGTTGGTGATTCTCAACGCTAGCCTCGAGTTATATGTTAAGTAGGACTAACATGAGTGGCCCGCTCTGCGGCCATAACAGGATTAATCTCCAACATCATCAATGGACAGAACTTTTTGGATACGTGCTACATCCTCAGATTCCTACAACCAACACCAACCTCCGTGTTGCAGACGTCGGCACTGGGACGGGGTGAGATTTGACGCCCCCAAACCCCCCCACCGATAATATGGCTTATCATTAAATAGAGCTTGGCTCACAAGCTTAGGCGCTAACTTGCCATCTACGGCGCAATTGGATGGTCTAGATGTGTCACTACAAGCCACCCCGCCGGTCGAGTGGTTACCGGGCAATATCCGCTTCCGGCGATGGGACATCCGAGACACTGTGCCCGAAGATCTTGTGGAGGCGTATGATGTCGTACATATACGCCTCCTCTCATTCGTTCTCCACGATGAAGATGGACAGTTGTGGGAATGAAACCTTTGGTTCCATAAGTTAGCCACTACGGGATGTTGGAAAGACGATGTTGCTATTCTAGTCTAACTAGAGTGTTTTTGTCTGAAAGATCTGTGATCTCCTTAGCTTATCTGAGTCTTATGGTCCATATTAGAATATTTAGTGGAAGCTCTAATCGGAGGCTATTCCCTGCTGTTTTCCTTAGCTGATAAGAATGCCTTATGCCTTAGATATTTGAGGCTCAAACCGGTCAGCTGCTTCATACCTACCTTTAGAGGCCAGCCGGTAATCGGCGACCTAATGGGACCCCAGCTAACACATTTTTCGCAAGCCACCCTCCGCCACCAACTGAATTCAGTAACATCCTACGAGTACGATTTTGTTGATGGCAATCACCCATGCCCCCCTCATCCGACGGTCACCAACATCTTTGGGATGCAACAGGAGTGTCTTTCGTATTTTGACGGATCGGCGGCGAGTGCTCTCACCGCCATTGATAATCTCGCCACTCATATACTAGAGAATGGTCCCTATGATGCTATCATGGGCTTCTCTATGGGTGGCGCAATGGCAGCAACGCTATTACTACAACCTCAAAATTCTGAAGCGGATAACCCAAGTTGGCTTGCGGCTCGCAAATTGATACGGAGTGCAATATTTATTTGCAGCACACTTCCTGTAGACACCATGGAGCTGCGGCACGGTAGAATGGGCTGGGTCAAGGCAGAGGATGTAGGACCAGTCGGAAAACTTCATCCAATTGGTGTCCCTACTGTACACGCCTGGAGCCCTAGAGACATACATAATTGCGCTGAAAGCAGGTCATTGGTCTCTATGTGTGTCGAGACACAACGTGTTGAGGTCCTGCATAATGCCGGCCATGGAATCCCTTCTGGTATAAGTGAGATTACTTCGATGTCTGGTGTGATACAAAGGATGATGAATGAAATTAGACAGTAACCACATGTATTTTTACACTTTGTTACCTGTTGTACGCCAAGTACACAAGACACTTGGTAGCGTACCTAATACAAGAGAGCCTTTTATAACATGTATAGAAGGTCTTTCTTGTTACATCTAGTTCATCCGAAATTGTTTCCTCCTTGTTCGTATTAAGTTAAATTCCATATTGTCTGGTTTTATTGTACCTATCCTTCAACATGACAACTGAGACATCTAAAGCTGTTGAAGATGACAAACTTGTTCCGCTGGCTGTCGTCGGGATGGCTTTTGAGTTTCCCCAAGAGGCCACTTCGGTTGAAAGCTTTTGGGAAATTATCCGTGAAGGGAGGTCTACAAGTTCAGAGTTTCCTCCAGATCATCTAAATATTGATGCCTTCTACCACCCAGACGGAAACCGTCCAAGTACACTACCTCTCCGTGGTGGACATTTTGTCAAAGAAGCCCTTGGGACTTTTGACGCACCTTTCTTTTCCATAACGCCAGGAGAAGCGGCATGTATGGATCCCCAACACCGGCGAATGCTTGAGATCGCATATCACGCTATAGAGGACGGTAAGTAAGATTAGATCTATGTTATAGTATAAATCTGACATTATATCAGCTGGTATCCCCGTTGAAAAATGTACTGGTTCGGATACATCAGTATACACTGGTTGCTTTACGAACGATTATCTAAGTATCTTACAACAAGATTATGACGCGGAGCAGAGACATGCCGCAATGGGCATCTCGCCCGCAATGTTAGCGAATCGTATAAGCTGGTTCTTCAATTTTAAAGGGACATCTATGAACCTAGACTCAGCCTGTTCTAGTAGTCTAATCGCTCTTCACCTTGCATGTCAAGAGTTGCGCCTTGGAAATTCATCTATGGTAAGTCCTCGGCAAATCATGTTTAGCCATCAAACTCACTGCTAAAACCTCGCATAGGCTCTTGTCGGGGGAGCTAATCTAGTTTACCATCCCAACTTTATGAAGATCATGTCGGATTTCAATTTTCTGTCCAGTGATAGCCGCTGCTGGAGCTTTGATGAGCGCGCCAATGGCTACGCACGTGGCGAAGGCATTGCTATGGTTGTGGTAAAAAGGCTAGATGACGCTTTGAGAGATGGAAATACCATTCGCGCCGTGATTCGTAACACTGGATCCAACCAAGACGGCAAGACTCAAAGTATCACCCAACCGAGTCAGGTTGCGCAAATCAATCTTATCACGAGGACCTACCAACAAGCCCATATTGACATGGAACCCACCCGATTCTTTGAAGCACATGCTACAGGTACCGCAGTCGGTGACCCCATTGAAGGAAATGCCATTGGAGAAGCGTTTAAGGAATATAGGAGCTCACATGATCCGTTATATATTGGTGCTATCAAGGCAAACATTGGCCATCTTGAAGGTTGCAGTGGCTTGGCTGGTATCATTAAGACGATACTGGTACTAGAACATGGAGTGATACCCCCAATCGCAGGGTTTAAAACTCTTAATAAGCGGATAGACTCAAAGCGCCTACATCTAGAAGTAAGTTAGCAGAAACTGGGGATCGGTCAGAAGAGCTAAAATTTGTAGTTTCCAACAGATCCCATTGCTTGGCCATTGGTCGACATCCGTCGGGCTTGCGTAAGTCATTATTATATCATGTATAATATTATTACTAATTGCTCTTTTGTGGCAGGTAAATTCGTTCGGCCTCGGCGGCACTAATGCGGTTGCTATCCTCGACGATGCTTACAACTATCTGAGGCTTAGGGGTCTTCGAGGAGATCATCGAACTCATCTCAGTAAGCTACCATACAATGGGGAGGACATTGCGAGTAACGCTCGTGGTGTGTCTTCCGGTATGCCTGGTCTTATCTTCAATGATGTTGCGGTAAATGGCTACGATAGAGACAGGGAGGAAATCCCAGCAACGATAAAGCCTTCTACTCTGAGGAGAGACACACTTAGAAACGGCAATATACTGGATAACCTTGGGATGATAATCCCTAAACTTCTGATTTGGTCCGCTCCTGACCGCCAAGGTGTGGAAAGGCTATCTAGAACTTATCATGAGTATCTCGTCAAGGATACAATTGAGTTGGATGATGTGGCTTATAACTTAGTTGTCAGAAGAAGTCACTTTCCTTGGAGAAGCTTTGCGGTTATCGATCCGGAAAAGTCTATCTCGTCTAAAGAAATCGAATCGCCCGAGCCAATAAAAGGTTCAATCAATAATCCCCAAATCACCTTCGTCTTCACAGGGCAAGGGTCTCAGTACCTGGGTATGGGCCGCCAACTTCTTGCCTATCCGGTTTACCGAGATAGTCTTGAGAACTGTGCAGAGTATTTGAAACAGATAGGCTGCCAATGGTCCCTCCTTGATACAGTCAATTGCGGGAAGGATGGCATACCAGTCGACTCTCCAGACTACAGCCAACCTCTAATCACATGCCTACAGATTGCTCTCGTGGATTTGTTGCAAAGCTTAGGCGTTATTCCCAAAATCGTCATGGGCCATTCTTCAGGTGAAATTGCCGCTGCATATTCATCGGGTGCTTTATCAAAATCATCTGCTGTAAAAGTAGCCTACTATAGGGGTCAACTATCGTCTCATCTGGTCGCCAGAGTACAAGGCCTCGGTATGATGGCTGTGGGCATGGCGAAACATGATGTGCAACAGTATATTGACCGCTTAGCTGGCATTGATGGAAGATCAGATGTTGAGATTGGCTGTATTAACAGCCCCAAAAACATTACATTGACCGGAAACGCTAAACAGCTCGCCGTCCTCGAAGAATGGCTTAAAGCCGATGGTTTCTTTGCGCGAGCTCTACCAATCCCAATGGCATATCACTCCCACTTCATGAACGGAATCAAGAGTGAATATACTCATGCTATTAAGGATCTTGATGCTGGCCAGAGCTCCGGGCATGTTCCTATGATTTCTTCAGTATCAGGAGATCTAGCGACGGCAACAGAACTCATCTCGGCTGAGTATTGGGTTCGTAATTTGACATCTCCTGTTAATTTTGAGGCCGCGTTTTCCAAACTTCTGACAATGATCAATCGAAAACCGCGCAAGCGGCTAGGAGAACGGACAGCCTTGGATTATACGGACGTGACACATGTTCTCGAAATTGGTCCACACCACGCTCTCCGCAGTTCTATACGCGAGAATATACAGGCTTTTATCGGCGTAAGGAAGCCAGCGTATATATCCTCACTTATTCGTGGCGAGGATGCCGTTATCTCTCTACTAAAGATGGCAGGTGGCTTGTATTGTGCTGGATATCCCGTGGATTTACTAAGCGTAAACGGGCTTGAGGAATGCCCTAGGCCCCTAACTCCTGGTTTGCCTCGATATACGTTCAACCATTCCCAGATTTACTGGCGGGAAAGTTCTTTAAGTCGAAATTTTCGATTTAGAGGAGCTCCCCGGCATGAACTACTCGGATCTCGCAGCTTGGACTGGAATCCAGATATAGCCCAGTGGCGTAACATTATCAGACTAGACGAGCTTCCTTGGCTTGAAGACCATAAAATTGGAGGCATGATAGTATTTCCCGCAGCTGGGATGATAGCCATGGCAATCGAAGGCCTCCGACAACTCATTGATCCACTCCACGGAATCCATGTAAAAAATGTTAATTTTTTGCACGCCATTAGCCTACCTCAAGAGGTTGCCAGTATTGAAACCCAATTAACAATATCACGACCACTCCAAGGCACTTCCACAATATGGTCTACATTCCGACTTTTTGTCCAAGAAAATGGCAGTTACATAGAATGCTGCAACGGAAAAATTCGAGCCGTTCTTGACGCAGAAGACCGAAGTCGAGTCATCTCCTCCGGGCCATGGAAACGCAATGGTATGCCGAGTGACTGGGCAAGGAATATTAAAATGGCTTGTGGAGGAGCCGAAGTAGATCCCTACAAAATGCCCGCCGGTATTGAAGTCCAATATGGGCCGACGTTCCAAAATCTTCGTCATTTGCGGCTAGGCAGCTTAGGCGAAGTTACGGCTGAAGTCGACACTGAGTCATGGAAGTCGAAGAATATAAGCTCGACTGCCCCGTCTTTTGCTGTTCATCCTACAACCCTAAACGCCCTCGCACAACCTTTACTACTAGCCCTACTAGCACAGCGGCGAGGGGACTTACCTACGATGGTGCCGGTCCACGTTTCTACAATATGGATTGACTGTTATACCGAAGGTCTACACCGAGGGAATATTGCAGTTGCCGCCAGGTGTAAGTTCTCTGGCTATCGTGGTGGCTATGCTGATGTGCTTGCATCTGCCATGGATGAGAGTAATCCACTTATCTATATGGAAGGATTGGAAACATCTTTCATCAGCGTAGGATCATCTAGCCAAAGCCAAGCTATACAGCCGCGTAGGCTTTGTGCAAGGTTGATCTGGAAACCAGATCACGATATGATGACTCCCGAGCAAATTCTAGCATATTGTACCCGAGATAGACCCAAGCAGGACGATGATGCAGTGAAATCATATCGCTCACTGATCCTCGCCATATTATGTTTCATAGAGGAGACCCTTGCAAAAGTTAGCCAGGATAAAAATCTGGTGTTGGAGCGACATCTGGACTCATACATCGATTGGATGCGGCACCAACAACGTCGGCTTCATACGGGGAAGTCGTTAGTAACATACGAATCAGTTTTGCAACTTCTGGATGATCGCGAAGCTCGAGATCAACTCAACCAGCAGATAGAAAATTCGGGGATAGATGGCTTCTTTTTTATTCAGATCGGCCGACAAGTTATTCAGATGCTCCATGGCCAGATTGACCCTCTTGACTTTATGTTTCGAGAAGGACTAGCCAACAAATACTACGAAAAGATGTTATCCAACCACCATCACGCCTATCCTGCCTCCCGGTACGTCGACCTTTTATGTTTTAAGAATGCGAGGATGAATATTCTGGAGGTTGGTGCGGGGACCGGAGGTCAAACGATGTGCATACTGGAATCAATGAGTAGCAACGGCGTGAACAAATGGGCAAAGTATGACTACACGGATATTTCGCCAGGATTTTTCAATCAAGCCAGAGAAAAGTTCCACTACCCAAACATGAATTTTCGAATCTGCGATATCTCGAAGGATCCAATTTCACAAAGCTTTGAGCCCGGTAGCTACGATTTAGTGATTGCTTCACACGTACTCCACGCAACAAACAAACTTGCTGAATCGATTCAAAACATTCGAAAACTCCTCAAACCTGGAGGCAAGCTGCTTCTCTTTGAAACAACACGTCCAGATGCGATCCCTGTCGGCTTTGCGTTTGGCCTCTTGAAGGGTTGGTGGGACCCGCTTGACTACGAGCCTCGGTCACCATACAGCCCATGCTTGACAGTTGAGCAGTGGGACATGCTCTTGAAGCAAGGAGGATTTTCCGGTGTAGATTTGAACATCCCAGGACAGGAAGAACCATACTGTCGAGATAGCAGTATTCTCATTTCGACTGCTGAGAGCCAGAACGACGAAATAAATCAGCCTCTGTGTGAGGTGAATCTTGTTGTGAACAACCATGTAGAGGCTCAATCCCTGATAGCAACGGCCCTCGAGACTGGGCTATCTAAAAGTGAACATCTCTTATGGAAACGATGCTCTCTGGCACAGCTTGCTAAAGCGAATATTCCTGAGTCCTCTTTGACAATATTCCTTGAAGAAATAGACGCGACCTTCCTTGAGGATATCTCGGAAATAGATTATGCTAGCTTTCAAGCTATTTTGGTACGGTCCAAAACAGTCCTATGGGTCACCAAAGCATTGCCACCTGGAAGAATTGAACCCAGACATCACCTTGCCCATGGGCTAGGCCGCACCCTAATGTCTGAAGATTCAGACTATAAATTTGTTACACTATGTTTGGAAGATTTCGAATATGATGTTACCCAGGTGACTGAAACCATCTACAAGATCGTGGGATACCTTCGTAACTTGCCGGTGGAAAAGGTCGAAACTAATTATGTTGCTACTCATAATACTCTCCAGATATGCCGCATTTCGGAAAATGTCGAAATGGATACTATCGTTCAACAGGCAAACCTACCATGGCAACTGAAAGAGTGTCAATTAACTGTTAACACAAGTATTCAGCTTTGCAAAGGTGAGCTTGGTCGCCTGGATTCGATCCAGTGGCTTGAAAGCGAAGAACAAGATGCTTCACGTAAACAGCCTTTAGATGATGACGAGGTTATGGTGCAAGTACGGGCCATAGGGTTAACATTCAGAGACTATCTAATAGTCAATGGCCAGCTTAACGAAGCTGACATAGGCACCGAGTGTGCCGGGTTGGTTATAGAGGCTGGAAGTAAATCCGGATTTCAGACCGGCGATCGGGTCTGCCTCATTTCGACAGCCTCAGCGCGGTCTATCATCAGAGGCAAAGCAGGTGCCATTGTCGCTATTCCGTCGCATATGAATTTCGCCGAGGCTGCATCATTGCCTACTGCAATGTGGGTATCCTACCAAGCCATTGTCAACCTAGCAAATTTACAGAGGGGTCAGACTGTGCTCATTCATCAAGGGGCAAGTTGTGTAGGACAGATGATGATCCAGACGGCAAAAAGGCTAGGTGCACGGGTGCTTGTTACTACCAGCTCAATGTTTGGGAGAAAGTTCATCTACGACGAATTTCAAATTCCGGAAGCGGATATTTTCTGTGCTAGCGACGCTACAATTGTTCTTGAGATAAACCGGTGTACTCAAGGACAGGGAGTTGACGCTATTGTTGGGGCGCTCTCGGCAAACGGCGCAGGTGAGACTGTGGATTTTATACCATGTCTGTCACCTTCCGGTCGACTTGTTGATACCAGTTCATTGAACAGATCCTCCGGTATTGCTATGCCATTGAATACGTCAAGGTCATTAGTCAATATGATTAGCCTACTGCAGGAGAGGCCGACCTTAGCTCACGATATCTTCCAACGGGCAATGAAAAAAGCCTTTGATGAACGACTTCGGCCACCACAGCCAATTCGAACTTTCTCAGCGGCCGACGCCGGAAAAGCCTTCCATCAGTTCCAAGTCTTAGATGCGCCAGGTAAAAATATTATCGAGATTAATTCGGATACTATTGTTATGGTAAGTTGAGAAATGCTGCTCGAGCAAATAATTAGCATTAATCTTTTGTTCTTAGGCCGATGTCAAGACAATTCCCCGGTGCAAGCTCTATCCCGATGCCACTTACGTTATTAGTGGAGGGTTAGGAGGACTTGGGAGGAGTATTACACGGTGGATGGTTGACCGCGGGGCACGAAACCTCATTCTCCTCTCACGATCTGGCGTAAAATCGCAAGAAGCCAAAAATCTTATCAGATACCTCGAGGGGAGGCAAATATGTGTTGTGACACCCGCCGTCGATATCAGCAACCTAGTTGCACTTAAGCATGTCCTTAAGCCTTTGGAAAAGACCATGCCTCCAATCCGGGGTTGCATCCAAGCAACGGTAGCTCTCAGGGTATGTATTCTTCACTTGGAATTTATTGTCGGGGTACCTACTAAACAATTAATATTCTAGGATAATCTTTTCCCTAACATGACATATTGTGACTGGATCGTTGGCACAAATTCTAAAGCGAAGGGTTCTTGGAATCTGCATTCTGTACTTCCTTGTGGCCTCGACTTCTTCGTACTCTTTGCTTCCTTGAATGGTATTTTGGGAGGACGTGCACAAGCCAATTATGCGGCTGGCAACACATTCAAAGACGCGCTCGCTCACTACCGCATTTCTCTCGGCGAGAAAGCAATATCCATCGATTTAGGGCTGATGGCCTCCGAAGGCATCGTCGCGGAAAATGCGGACCTACTTGCCAGCATGCGTCGCATTGGACATCTTATGGATATTAACCAGGAAGAACTGATTGCCCTGTTAGACTATTACTGTGACTCTGCGTTGCCGATATTATCGCATGATAAAGCGCAAATTCTGGTCGGACTTGAGACACCTGGCGCAATACGTGCAAAGGGCATAGATATTCATCATGCCATTCACCGACCATTATTCCAACAGCTGTTCAGCCTGGATTCGGGCAGTTTGCAATCACCGGGCCAGCAAACGACCATCAGCTATGCTATGGTACTGAAAGAGGCTACGTCGAGAGAGGAGGCCTCAGCAATGGTGACGGGGTGGTTACAGGCCAAGATCGCGCATACTCTAGGCCTACAAGAGGAAGACGTTGACCCAACAAAACCAATTCATACATATGGTATCGACTCCTTGGTGGCGATTGACTTGAAAAACTGGTTTTCAAAGGAGATAGGAGCGGACATAAAGGTATTCTTTATGCTAGGAAACCAAACCTTGGAAGCAGTAGCAAGAGAAGCGGTAAAGGGGAGTAAGTTTATGGTACAGTAACCTATCAAGGTTATGCAGACGCCCCATATCTTATATTAATTTTTTTAACCGTATAATAATATAGATAACTATTTTTAATAGCCATTATAACCTTAAATATTTTTTAAATTATATTAATTTGGTTTTAAAATTAGTAGTAATTATTATAAAACTTAAGAATTTACTTTTAAAATTAAAGCTTTTATGGTTAAGGTTATAACGAAAGATATAATAAAGATTATTATTATTAAAACATTTTATTATAAATATTAAACTATTATATAATAAATTAAACGTTTTAAAATAAATTATATCTTTTATTTTAAAAAATGTTAGATTAAAGATTATATTATTAAAGGCTATAAAAGTATTAAATTATATAATTTAGTTTATAAATAGCTTTATATAATATATTAAAAGATATAAAATTATAAAGCTATAATTACTAATAATTTTATAATATAATAATAGTTATAAAAGTAAAATTTAAAAAAATAAAAAGTTGTTAAATGTATTAAATTAACTTTTAAAAATGTTTATTAAAAATTAAATTTTATATGAAAATATTAATTTAAGGTTAAATTATAAGCCTTTTTACAGATTTTATTTTTAAATAAAATTATTATTAAAAATAACTTAGTTAATCTTAAGAAATGGGTAATATAATTATTGTTTAAACGTTATTAATATAATTTAATAAATAAAAAAAAATATATAAAAGCTAATATTTTAGTTATAGTTTAAAATATAATATAGTTATAATTTAATAAAGGAAGTATTAACTAATTAATAATATATAAAAGGGATTTTAAAATATTAAAGGGTAATATAATCTTAAAATTTTATTATAATATATTAAATAAAAGTTTTATTTTTTTTTATAAATCTAAGAATCTTTTTATTTAAAATAATATATTTATTTATAAATTTTGGGTTATTAAAAATTGATTAGAAAAATACAGTATTTACATAATTGAATAATTATTATATTTTTTTAATTTAAATTTTATTAAATATATTTAAAGAATTTTAAAAAGGAAAATATATAAAATAAAACTTTAATTTTAATATTTATAAATTATTAAAGACAATATTATATATATTATTAAATTATTAAAAGAAATGTGGCAATTAATAAACTTTAATTTTATTAAAAAATTAATTAAATTAATTTTTAAATATATATAAAATATACGTTGGGTATATAAATGGTATATTAAATATTAATTTTTAAAAATTATAAATTATAATAAAAATTTTTATTTTTATTTTATTTAAAAATTGGATTTATTATAATTATTTTAAAATAAATGGTTATTTAGGTGGTGGGATGAGGTTATATGGGGTATTTGCATAAGACTAATAGTTTATTATACGGTTTAACGCGAAATAATTTTATTGATAATAGGTACCTAAGGTATGTACAGCATGTGCGGTACCTAACCTAAGCCATTAAAAGGTTGACTGTACAGGCGAGGGAACCTTATACCTTAGGTACCTAGGTCGCTAAGATAAGATCACATTTCCGACGAATAGTCATACTATTTACTATTTATAGAGATAGGTACCTAGGTAGTTGATCAAATATTCTTCACGTCCATCAATCTCTTTTTTCAATATTAATTCATAGGCTTTCCTCAGGGCATCTAGGTAATGATGAAATAAGGTAATATTACACACTAAAAAGATAATGTCTAAACAGAGTATATTCTCATGTCCCTTATAACTTCCAACCTGCGCACTTTATATAATACTATTCATTAACAATGACGGGTTTCATCTTCCACATCTGAAGAAACTAGGAACCTAACTGTCTTTCCGTCAAACCGTCCCTGGACACGCTTGTTCAACCCTACTCCGGTTGGTATCAACATACGCCACTACACTAGATTTCTTCTTACGAATCAACGCAGGACAAAACTCTAGGTTGAGCAAGTTCAACACATGCTTCTTTTTTAGCGGCTTCGATTCTACCGAATGAGGCTATGTTTAACGATTCACAGCCGAGCTGAACGTGAATCGCCGCTAACGAACAATCTCAGCTGAACGCATGTGAGAGTACGCCAAGGGACCATGGGACTAGGCGTTTTTACAGTATACCTAGGTAGCATTAATATATCATCAGAATTCAATATATATATATGATAGTAAAGTCGTACAATTCCACTCGGTGTTAATCTTCCCATTTTAACCCCTTTACTACCTTCGAGGATAAGCCGATATGGATCCTCTCGCGTCGATCAACCCATATGTATCACTCAAAGAAGGACCGCAGTTGGGCCAAGTCTATCAGAAGCTGCCTGCCAAGAGTGCCCGTTTCCTACGATATAAGGGAACAGAGAAATCAGCGGACACTTCTGAGCAGCTGCTTGTATTTGATTTTGAGGTCCATCAGGTCCAAGATGTCAAGTCTCAGTACTCAGCCTTATCCTACACGTGGGGTCATCCCATACTCGATAAATTCGAAGATGACTACTCGCACGCGATAATTTGCAGCGGCCGACGTATGCCGATTGGTATGAATTTGAACGACGCCCTTCAGTATGCTTACTTGGAGTCGGATATTGCCCCGCCGCTGTTCTGGGTAGACGCCGTCTGTATTAACCAAAGCGACCTCGCGGAGCGGGCTCAGCAGGTTACCCTCATGACTAGTATCTACTTCAATGCCGATAATGTCGTTGTGTGGCTGGGGAAGGACGACGAGGATGCGCATGAGGCCCATTCGCTCTTGTCTGAATACACGCCTGCCCTTAGAAATATCGGATTGGACTTGATCTCGGCGAATCCCGATGGCGGGATAGAAGCGGGAGTAGTCAACTTGTACGACGACGAGAAGCTCCACGAAAAATATCACCTCACCCCAAGAAGTATGGATTCATGGAAGGCGCTTGTGAGGTTTCTGTCTCGAAGGTGGTTTGCTCGCATTTGGATCGTGCAAGAAATGGTATTCAACCAGTCGCATTTGGTCTGTTGCGGTCCCCTACGATTCAACTGGAAGGACTTGGATGGTTTCGTCGGCTTCGTCTTCGGCGCACAGTGGCATGGGATGAACTTCCACGGGCTTGAACGGGAAACGGCGAGGATTGCACGTACTTTCACATTCCATCGCGAGATTCGCTTATCGGGAACCGAGTACTTGAACGACGACCCAAAGTTCAGTCTCCTAAACCCTGAAGAAAAGCTATACGATTTTGCGCAGAGCTACCTCCTTTCATCCGCTTTCTTGGAAGCAACGGATCCCCGCGACAGAGTATTCGCGTTATCCGCATTTGTTAATTCATATGCGGTTAAGATAGACGTCAAGCCTATCTGGCTCAAGGCGGACTACTCTCTTCAGACGACGGAAGTCATGCTACGTACTGCACAGCTATTGTTGTGGAAGACGCGATCCCTGGACATGCTTTCGTATGTTTCGGATCTCAGCTGTCGAGTACAGTCCGACCTACCGTCTTGGATGCCACACTTCCACATCTCTGGGGCTGTTGCATCTGTAGAGTCTTTGCTTGATCTGCATCAGGGTAGGAAGTTCCACGCTGGTAGCCGGTCGTCGACAGTGCCCTCATTCTCAGACATATACCTACACTTAGAGTCGGCGGGCAATGAGCTAGAGTCTCAAGGGTGCCTCTTAGATACTGTAGAAGAAATTGTCCTCTTTGAATCGGGCCTCCTCTCTATCTTGGAAGTTTGTCTTAACTTACCGCATACATACGCAAACGGACAATCGCCGATTGAGGCGCTCTGGAGGACTCTCATCGCTGGAAGAACGGACACGGCGTTCCCTGCACCAGAAGAAACAGCACAAGACTTCGCCCAATTCGTCAAAGCCGGTCTCATAGGAATCGCTCTGGATGCGCTTAGGAACGAAAATAAAGAGTTGCTAACAAGGCTAATCTTGGTATTGGGGGGGATAGAAGCAAGATGCCCGCACTCCTCGATCCCAACGGTCGGAGAGTTCAACGACATATTGAGTAATGTTTTAGGAGATCTCAATGGCTGTATCAAAATGCTTATGGATCTACGTTCTAATTGCGCATATCGGACTATGATCTCCCCTACACATTGGGGCCAAAAAGGCAAAGCCTTATTTCGTAGTCATAATGGCCTTTTAGGATTGTCGCCACATTCGACTCAAAAGGGGGATGAGATATGGCTACTAAAAGGGGCGAGCTTGTTCCACGTGTTAAGAGGCGATGATGACACATCGGCAGCAAAGGTATTGCTAGGAGAAGGATATGTTCACGGCTTTATGGAAGGAGAAACTTTGGAGCTGGAAGGACTGGAGTATTCTCGAGTAATCATAAAGTGAGCTAGGTCTATCTGGTTTATAGATTGGTCGGTTATAGCGTGGTAAGCGGTGATTTAAGGAAGATAACATATCTAGCAATCGTATCATTAGCAATTTATTTACTTTTTATGATATTCGTAGTGGCAAAATATCTGACTATGATACGACATCGAAATGCGCTCCATATGAACTATAATTGGATTATTCCACTAGATAGATACATCAAACAGCGAAGTAGATGTGAAGTATCCTATAACTCGTCTATCCCCCTGACTGATATTCAACTACATATCCTTTATTAGTACACACGGATAGGCCATACAAGAGATGATGGCTTGTGCGATATTAGACTTACCAATGATATCTGCAGTTTGTAGTTTTAGAAACAACATTTTCCTATTATGTTAATGAATGAAGTTAAGTCTTATATTAGGGTACTGTACCGAATTGCAAGGACTGCCAGTCAAGACGGGAACTCGTGGTTGATAGATCCTGCAATCTTAGAAAGATAGTTCGTGGGTACGTGAGACATCGGTGTGCTACCCTCTAATAACTAATATTTTGCCCATATTCTATAAATTCCCTTGTAGTAACCCCCTAATAACCATCCAGTGTGCATGTTTTAGTGTTAAAATAGTTGTATGGTGGCGAATTTCGGTGAGATACTAAGAACTTTACCCTATCGAGTTAGGAATATGAGTAATCTTTTGTTTGTGTATCCCATCTGCTATTACGTGTCTAACACTTTTTACCAAGTCTATGACATATTACTCATAACTTTAAGGCTAATATATATTTGTCATTGAATAGAAAAGCAATGTCTTCTTACCTGCTTATAGCCTGGGTAAGCGATCGACGGGTGGAAAATAGAAGGGGGTACAGAAGAAGACAGTAGGACAGCATATATTTCTCTAGCTTTATGACAGTACTCTGCGATCACGCTTTAGAAAGATCGTGACCCTGTAGCTAATAAATACGTATTCTTAGATATAACTGGTAAATCATACACATCCAAATATCGGCTATGAGTAACACTGCCGCCGCAAGCTGAAACATATAAGCTTTATGATTATCTCTTGGCGATCGCCCTATCGACATCTTCACCGGTCGAATATCTCCTTCCAAACCCCGTAGCGTCTCGGATCTATGCCCAAGGTTGAATGCGTATGTGCAAAGAGGTGCGTTGCACGACGTAAGGCCTTCTAAAGTCGATATAAGAATAGGAGTGGATATGCATCTGAGATGGGGAAAGGAATCGATAGATACTGTCAAATAAATCATACTTCTCACCTTTGAAAAGCAAATTAGATCTTCAAACTTCACAATGCCTATTGAAGAGAACTTTGAATTCGAGTCGGACGCCTACCGACGGGAGGTCAAAACCTTCAACATTGCCAGGCTTAAGCAGCAAGAAAAAGCCATGGGGCGAAAGTGCTTAACGAGCGGCTTTGCTACGAGTTTTGGGGTAGGCAGCGCATGGTTTTCAGGGGGGCTAAGCTTGCTACTGGCTGGTTATAAAAGCCGAAGCACATACGTGGCTTACAAGAAGCGCGAAATTATCCAAGACGAGCTTCGTAGGCGTAACCAGGAAGTTGGCCATATCACCGGCAAAGACGCCGCCGTCTCGTGGTCGATCGGGGCATTGGCGGCTTTGGTCGGCATGGAGATAGGCGACTTCACTGCTGAAATCACTAACATCGAAGAAATGGGCAAGGGACTAGCACCTGGTGCGAACGATAGTACAGGCCTGCTGACCGATCCGGGCACGGCGGTAGACGGTATGGCCGGTCAAGTCCAACAACTCGCCGCACGCGCTCTAGGTGAGAATGCCGCGAGCGCTGCTACACAAGTAGCCGCTGCAGATGCCACTGCCTACCACGCAGGCATGATTCAAGCGAAAATCATAGAAGAGCACTTGGGAAACGAGGCGACAGAAGCTGCGTTGGTAGCTCTTACGGATCCACCCGAAGAACCGAAGCCCGGATGCCAGCGTACAAGAATTGGACAACTAAGTTGTGATAGATGCAGAACATCTATAGGAGTAGGGCATTGTTACTGGCGTAAGTTTTTCATATGAGAGTATATACCTAGGTAGGTACCTAAGGTACCGAACGTGTCTTGACTAAATTCATTCTTATGACTTTTAGACTGTTGCGACTGCGACCGCGACAATTACGATATCTGCCTCAAGTGCAAAACAAAAGATATCGGCTGCAGGAATCGAAGTCATACTTTGAGGAAGCTCCAGGTCCCAACATAATCGAAGTATGGACGTGCGTCGTCTCAATCGATGTAGTCCGATGTTACTACGTCTTATTTATTGGTTGTCTTGGGATTACGCAGTATATCTTTGAATATCTTTTTGGGTAATGGCTGTATGAGTTTAGTATAAATTTTGCATAATGGGCATATACGTATGAACATATGCAGGTTTCTGTGGGCTCATAATGGGCAGCTCCTTGTTAAGGAACGGGAGTGTAGACCAGTACAGGTTGTAGACGGCATCAAGCTCTATGGGATCCAGCCCCTGACCATTAGGAGATATATATTCTCGAGGGCTTATGTGTTGGAAGGCATTCCGCTCATTTATCTTGAATAAAAATGTTTATCTACTTCGCCATATCTACCATGACCTTGATAACCAAACCTCCCTTTTCATCTTTTACTTTGGCGGCCGTGTCAAAAGCGCCGGGAACGTCGCTAAGGCCTCGAAATCGGTGAGTAACAAGTTTTAGAACGTCGGGCAGCACCTTGTTCCCGCTAGCAAGTAGCTCGATGGCTTCGCGATATGCGTTGGCGTACCGGAACACTCCGACTAAGTCAACTTCCTTGAGAGACGCAGCCATTATGGGTAGCGTTTGAACCGGCATACCCATACCGATAATCATCACCTTTCCCCCGGGTTTCGTCGCCTTCAATCCTCATTAGCTGTGCTATAGAAGAGATCGTGTAGAAAAGTAGAAATCTTACATATATAGCCGCCTGCATGCACGACTCAACACCTGTGCACTCAAAGGTTACATTTGCTTCACCAACGGCATCAGCTCCATCTTTAATCTTCAGTGACTTCAACTTCTCGGCTAGATATTGCGCATATGACAATTGATCTTCAATAGCTTCAGGTCTTGGAGTTGTCGGCACCGTGAATGCGGCATCGGCGAATCCGTTATCGACGGCGAACTTGACGCGGTCCTCGAGTATATCCGCTATCACAACGGTCTTGGCTCCAGCTACCTTGCTAACGGCTGCGCAGAGCAGTCCTACGGTACCAGCGCCCAATATCAGAACGGTTGATCCGGATTTCAGCCCGGCACGGTTCCGGGCGTGTATTGCAACAGACAGGGGTTCTACAAGAGCCCCGTGCTCTAATGATAGAGTATCTGGTAGTCTAAAAAAAGGAATACAATATTAGAAATCTAAATAAAGGCTCGACGCTATAAGAGTGTAGGATTATCATTGTAATTAGGTAGGTATCATATAGTAGCTTCAACATACTTATGGCACCATCTTGCCGGGTGGTTAATCCTATCTTGGAGCGTCCCTTGAGCATGCGGGAAAGCCTTCGCGGAGCTGCGGAAGCTCATGCCGCGGCAGATGTTGTAACGGCCTCCGCGACATAGATCGCAGACTTCACAGGGTAGACCGACTTCGAGAGCGACACGGTCACCGACCTTTATAGATTGTGCAGAGGAATAACCCTCGCCCACGGCAACGACGGTACCAGCCGATTCGTGACCTAAGGTTATCGGCTCACGCACCTCGATCGGACCATTCCGAAAATGTCGGAAGTAGTGCAGGTCCGAGCCGCAAAGGCCGGTCATCTGTACGGCTACTTGGACTTCATCGGAGGCCGGTTCAGAAAGCTGTCGGGCTTCCTGTTACACTCGTTAATGGGGCTTTTTCGACTTCCCATCTTGCTTCGGGCCTGTTCCGAAAATAGAGCTTACAACTCGGAGATCTCTCGCCCCATGGAGGACGGATGCTTTGATATCACTGGTCATCGTCCCTGTGTTGCGTTTTTGTTCGGTATTTCAAATATATATATATTTTAAAAGAAACTGAATGGACTTCAACGAATTGTTCTAGGATTCTAGCTGGTCAGAGCTGGTTTAATTAAAGAAACACCGTAGAAGAACACGAGGAATTATGAAGAATACATTAACAAGTACGTAGTCATCACCAGCCTTGAAAATTGCTATGCCCAATCATACACTTACAGGAGGTACTTAACCCGACCCTAGTCTACATAACTTCGGTGTGGTCGTGGGAAGAACCGTGACTATACAGAATACCCCTTAGCGGCGGAAGAGACATGTAGGACATGCAGATATTGTGACCCCGGTCCATGTAATAGAAAGCATGCTGAGCGTGCATCGTCGGTCCACTGTGGGGAGAACCCGCAAAAAGGTCGCCTTCGTTTTGTCCAAAGCCGGCGATGTATACTAGGTTCGGGGGAAATAGTCGTTTCTGGCCAAACGGTGTTCGTGGGAAATATTTCTTACCCCAATCTTCATCTCTAGGTACCTATTTACCCCGCCTAAACATTCTCAGGTGAAAGATGAGGGGGAAGTATAAGGGGCCGAGTTATCACCGACTAACATCATGAGATCGGAGAAATTGTATCGAGGCGATTCATAAAATGTCGTATCTAGTTTATTTACATAGTTTTAATCGTTGTTTTTCGCTAGGTTTAACCGAATCGGTTAGCTAGAATGAGATGTAGGAATATGTAGAGCAGTCGTAAATCAAATTGTCATCAGGGGATCGCCCTAACGTATAAGCCTTAGGGGGTCTCCTAGATAACCTATAGCTCCGAATACGGAAAGGGAATAAAGTCCCCTATGTATTCTTGTATGAGAGGGGTAATTACTTTATTTTAAATATAATCTTAAACTTACAAAGATACTAGGGTAGTTATCACTTATTGGTAGTATATGAGATAAGGTAGTAAAGCTATTTTTGGCCTATTGTGACATGATCTCTTGAACTTCTTAGCACAATATATAGCAAGCTAAGCTTCCCCCAACATGACAGACGCGTTGTTCTCGCTCAAGGGCGAGATAGCTCTTATTACCGGCGGCACGAGAGGTATTGGACAGGCTGTAGCCGTTGGGCTTGCTGAAGCGGGCGCAGATATAATCTTAATCCAAGTATGTAATTGACAGAGTAACTGTCATCTCGATCAAAGCTAATTTCAAAAAAGCGATCTACTGCGTCGACAGAGACTAAGAATGCCGTCGAAGCCGTCGGCCGTAAAGCCCATATCTATACGGCGGATCTCGCGAACGCAGAAGACGTAGCAGGCTTGGTCCCGCGGATTCTAGCGGATGGACATACGATACGCATCTTGGTAAACTGCGCTGGTATTCAGATTCGCCATGCACCCGAAGCCTTCCCCGACGCCGACTATCGCGCAGTAATGGGGGTAAACGCGGACACCGTATTCACATTAACACGCGACGCGGGCGCCCATATGCTAGGTCTCGAACCCTCCCCAGTCACAGGCCGTCGTGGTAGCATAATTAACTTCGCGAGCCTGCTCTCGTTCCAAGGCGGGCTGAATGTACCCGCGTACGCAGCAAGCAAGGGCGCCGTAACACAGATGACCAAGGCTTTTGCGAATTCGTGGACGGAGAAGGGTATTAATGTTAATGCTGTGGCACCTGGGTATATCGCGACGGATATGAATACGGCTCTGATCAACGATCAAGAGAGAGCGGCAAGCATTAGCGCAAGGATTCCGGCTGGGCGTTGGGGAGATCCGGATGATTTCAAGGGGAGCGCTGTGTTTCTAGCTGGTAAAGCGAGTTCGTATGTGAGTGGACATACACTGGTTGTTGATGGCGGATGGATGGGACGGTAGAGAAGGGGGTCACGCAGAGTAAGAGAATACATAATGGATTGCCCGAATATATTTTATTTTTACAATAGTCATACTATCACAGCAGTCATAAATATTGAACCCCCCTAGAACCCCAGAAACCCCGAATACATACCAAACTACCCAACGACACAAAATGCAAATAAATATAACATCACTTCGCAGAAGCCATCACTTGTTCCATCCAAGGATATACCGACGAATTCGCCATGGGATATCCCATATGTAAAGCACCGGTGAAGAAACGTGCCTCCTTAGGCGACCCATACTCGAACAAAAGCATTGAATCCTCAATTGGCATGAGCCCGTCATGCGTCCCCTATCACAACTGTCAGTACCCCACGTTCATGTTCACTATTAAAAATCCAAAGGTAAAAGAAAAAAAGGACAAGCATACGTTAACAAGAAGTAACCTCGTACTCGGCATCCCCAAGATCCCCGTCTCCAATAGCGAAAACCTCCCCTGCGAGCCCTCCAGATACGCCTCGACATCGTCGCCGTATCCGTACTTCATAGCCAGTGCTGGAGTAAGCTTGAACGGGTACTCATGACCATTAGCTTTGGCAAGCCATTCGCGAGCGAAGAAATGGTGCGTGCCGGCACCGTGCGCGACGACTCCTAGTAGTTTGTCGCGGTGCGTGTGTGCCGCCCGCACTGCATAGTATCCTCCGCTGCTTAGTCCCCAGCACAACACGCGCCCTAAGTCAAAGCGCCCGTCAGAGGCTAACCACGCGAACAGGCTATCGAGTAGTCGGTCCGGCGAGTTCGGATCCGCTGGATCTGCTGGACAATCGGCCGTGCCTGGAATTTCGAGCACGACAGCGGCCCACCCGCGCGAGAGGAACTCGTCGCATCGCGCTGTGTTGTCGGGGCGATAGCCATCAAGACCCGTGAAGAGGATGACTGCGGGGTGCTTCGAGTCGCCATTGGATAGAGAGGGCGGTACTCGGATATATGCTGGGATAGTGTTACGGTCACGTCCCTTAGCGAACGTATGTGGGATCGAGACCTCGGATAGAGGGGATGGTGACCATAGAGATCCGGCTTTGCGGTATATCGCTTTCTGTAGCTCCCAAGCCTCCCACTTGACGGGATCGTTGGGGTGCGGGAAGCCTGTGATGTACGGAAATCGAGCGATACGTAAGATACAAGCGGCGCGTAGGTACAGCCGCGACGCCTCTTTCTTCCCCTCCTCGCCTCCTTGAGCAGCATCTTCGTCGCCGCGTTGCTCAAGAGCCCGTGCGGTAGGAATGAATGCTTGCGTGTACTCGGCCGAAGTCCCATCGTTGATGTCTCGAGCAATTAGATCTAGAAATACAGGCTCGAAATCCTCGAAGGCGCCGTCATGGAAAGGGTACACCGACCGCCGACAGGGCTCGCGCCACTTAGTCTCCCACAGCGCACGGATTCCGTTATGATGCGGCATGTGACGCTCGAAAGCCTCTGCACCCATGAGCCATTGCGGCGGCGCGGGTCGGGACTTAGCAATAGCATCTAGCGCCATTGCGCAGGGGAGGGGCGCGAAAGGGATTAGTAGTTGGAGCTGAAGCTCGCTGATCGCGAGGATAGCGTCTCGTCGATTAGCGTGAAGCTGCTATCTTGGGAATCCTCCTCGAATTCTAGAGGAATGTACTCGGTTTGTTTCCGCGAGCCAAGCCGTGAAAGGTGGATGCGGCCGTTGCGCTTCCGGACTACGACACGACGACTGGTATACCAATCCTTTTTCTCGCGGACCCTGTTTTTGCTTGTTAACTGGCTATATTTCTTGAGAGTATATATATAATGTAAGTATACGGCACATGGAGCTTGAAGGATGCTGAAACATTCCATAGGGTTTCCCGTCTTAGAATGTCTTCAGTTTCTATAATTGGGATCTAGAGTCACTTGACGCTAAGTAGGTAGGTAGGTAGCTACACTTTCTCGAGTAGAATCATTAGGGATTGGAGGAAAGCTTAGCTAAAACTTACTCTCGTTGAAGTAGGGCTATATTGGCTCTGATTAGAGCGTTGCGAAGGTCATGATCAACAATCATGTTCGTGTTACTAGGGCAAGACATTGCTTATTTAACAATATGGAAGACGGAGAGGGGCCGATGGGGATATCCGAGTGAGTCCGGTCTTGTGTAGTACTAGGTAAATAGGATGGCCAGAACGAGAATTATAATACTCAAATATATAACGGATATAGGGAGGAAATGAACATAAAATAATGCAAGGGAGATCGAATCGAAATATATTTATCGAAGTTCAGTGTTTCTAGGAGGGCGGACGAGGTGAGACGGCATGACTTTATAGCCATCAGTCTTATAAGCTGGAGAAATGCCGAAAGCATAGCAGCTGAACGAATCTGGAAGTCGGATATGATATTCACGTGCTGCTATGCGGAGCAAGAGGAATATATCCGTGTATGTATTTGGTCGTTCCTACGTTTTGTTGTATCTGAGTAAGCCCCGGTCAACTCGTATGAGCGCATTGCAGTAAGATGCCAAGGTCAGTTTGGATTGGGCGTGGGGCCAACTTGAGTCTCGGCGATACTCAGCAAGTGCTTGTTAAGTGGTTGTCATAACGTCCGACCAGCTCGTTACCGGACCACCCACCAACCCGAATGAGAAGGCCACATTGGGGGCTTAGTGCAGGAGTAGTATTGTCAAGTTTGGTCGACTAAGCTTCCTCACTCCATGACGAAATCGAAGTCTCCTGTTGGCTGCTTTCTCTCTCATATATTATGTTTCACATGTCTTTAAATTTAGACTCTATACTCTATCCAGCAAACAACCTTCCCAAAAAGCAGAACGTTGTTTATCTGTTAGTATCCGAACTTTACAACCTTGCTCTAGTTTATTATATCCCATCCCTTTTGTGATTCGTGCCCTCTTCCGAAAGGACCATCTGATTAACCTAGATCTTCGACTCTACCAGACATCTCGGAGTCAGCCGAGGTATTAAGAGCAAGAACAAGCGCGAGTGTATATATTATGTTCACTGTTGCTAGTCCTCTTCTCACTGGGCCTTACTCTTATCACTGTTATAGTAATGGGCCATTTCCAAACCAGCCCTTCGGAATCCACATTTTACGTAGAACCCTTCGTTTGCTTCGCTGCAGTCGAGGATAGTCTTATAGCAACCGACCTTCTCGGCGATGAAGTCGAGCGCTTGGATTAAACGAAGGCCGAGCTTCTTCCCTTGTTGATCCTTGGCGACGGCGATATCTTCGATATGACCGACTAGGCCAAGGCTATGGATACTATTAAAGGGGAATTTATCGTATTAGCAGTTGCTCTTCATTACCTAAGGGAAACTAGCTGGCCCTTGACCATTTGCCGGCCAAATTGTACGTTCCCGATTGGGGGCGGGGTAGGGAACTTCTTACAATTTCCTTTCTACAAGTAGAGCTCCAGTTCCTACAATCTTTCCCCTCGATGTATCCTCGATGACAAGGACGTAGTACGTGTCTTGCGATGACATCCATTGGTATCTTTCGGCAAACTGCTCTTTGCTAATTTCGCCTACGGTCGTCAAAACACGTAGACAGTCGAGGAAACCCGCATCGTAATCGGACAATCGCAGGGAACGGGCCGTGTAGCCTTCTGGGAGAGCAGCAGAAACGCTAGGAGAGATGAGGTCGGACGAGAAAAGGCCTTGTTCAGCCATTGTGAATGAATTGTGAACAGCAAACAGCGGGTCTGTATTCCGTGTGTCGTCTCGAGTTGGTAGAAAACAAATGTATAAACAACGAGCGAAGTCAAAACGAATAGGTGCGATTATGAAGTAGAATCAATTGATGATAAATAGGTAAAGAAGGGAGGTTGGAGATAACTTCTCTCTGCTTACTTGGCGTTAAGTTGGTAATAAAAATAATATGGCTGTCGACGATGAAGAATACGAAGAAATCGGAATCTGGGCTGAGCCTAGGAATTCCCTCTAAGCTCTAAGACCCCTGATTAGGTACTTGATTAGGTACATGTTCTAAGCTAGGGGACTTTTCAGGGTGCTTAGCCTCAATTGATTGGTCCGAATAGGAGCTGAACACCCGGTACCTCTTACGAAAAGCTTGAGAGCACTAAGAATAGAAGCCTCGGGTGTTAGCCTTAACCAGGTACGGGAATGAGATACAGGTACATACAGATGGCCTGCAGCTACATATGCACATTAGGTACCCTTTGGATGTAGATTCATGATTGCCCAGCTGACATCATTCCACTCATTTGAGTTCAAGGCTTGCAAACTCAATCTAGCACTGAAGTTACCTCTAGGAATGAATCAACTAATCCATTCTAATAAAATACACAAAACGTTGGGTGTCCGTATTTGTGTAACTTAGTTAACTTAAATATTATCTTTTTCAAAATTCGAGCGAAGATTCCCCCTTTTCATATTCCTTGACCACATATACCCTACCCTTCATTTAGTCTGACCATATTTATCCAATCAACCCGTTAAGTCTAGTTCGCGGGATATACACCATAACGAGGTATTGACACGTTCGAGGATGATGAAATCGCGATTTCGTCCTTGTATTTAACTTGTTCTAGACTATTTTCACTTTATTTGCGGACAGATGACTCGACATGACTCGATTGACGCGACCTTTGAGATGACGTGGACAAAGCCTCGGTCCCCTGGTTCCTGCATCTTCTCTACTATCGTTTCGCTTCCTAGGTATAATGGAAGATATCGGGAAACTGACCGGGTTGACGGAAGAAAGACGCCTAAGATGCAAACACGTTTCCATCTGTTCGGCGTCGAATGTGCCTAAGTACAGTACACATGCAATCATAAAACCATAAAATCTCTTATCGTGTTAAGAAATCGTTGGGAACGAATAAGGAATAAGTTCCCCGTTTAGCCTAGCTCGCCTAGTTCGAAACTATGAAGGGTTAGCTCAGTGACAACACCCAAGCGTGGCCAATAACATCTAATCCCAACTACAGAATAGGTACATATGTACCTTGAAAAGGTAATCCCAGCGTCAGGTACTAAAGGACTAAATGCTAAATGGGTTGTATTATCACATGTAAGTTTACACTAATAACTCGATATTACTAACGTCAACACTTTTCCATAGCTCCTTATTCGCTTCAAGTTTTGTTAAGAACTATTAGGACCGTGGCCAATCTTTTATATTCAAATTTATATATTTAATTCGTCTCAACCTCTGGCAGGCCTATAATCAATGAGAGGAGTCTACGATTGATGTACCGTACATATGTGCTGTTTTCGTTGTCATATCGTCAAATTTTATTAATTTTAACACTAATTCACCATCACTTTCATAACCTTAACACAAAACCCAAGACAATTCCCTGCTTCAGCACAATACTACGATATATGCAGCCTATTTATTTTAACTCATTTTTTCTTCTTACATGTCAACATGTCGTCAAGCACGGAAGCGGACCAAAATGAAGACGAGAGTCAATCCTCCGAAGCTCTCATACCCTCTTCCACTGAGCTACTACCGCCTTCTTCGGGGAGAACTCTCTTACCTAGTCCGATAGCAAGCGCCGTTAGCTTTGCTGCGCGATCAACCTCCTTTGCTCTCCGCGTCGGTACTTTCATCGGTGGTTATGGCTTAGGTGCTGCAAAGTTCACGACACTTTCTAGCTTAGAGCTCGGTCGCGGTATTCTAGAGGGGATATTGAGTAGAGCCGGGAGGGATGTAATGACAAGGGCCCAGTCCGAGTTGGGTAGAACAGATGCCGAGTCTATACTGGAAAGTAGTCTAGAAGGTTTACATCAGACAATGTCCCAAATTGTCTTTTGGACTGCGACCAGTTTTCACGTCACCGGCACAACCGTATCAACCGCTTCCCAAATATCACAGTTGTTTCTGTCTGTTTTAGATCAATTTTTTGGCTCCACCGATTCCTCCAGAGCTATTGCAAGCATCATCACATTGATCCGTCGGGAATTTCAGAATCCCGCTACGGGCGTACAGGGGGAAAAAGTGGGTGTAATTGACCTTATACTTGGTTTATGCGGCCTCGCATATCTACAAAATTGGTGTAGAAAGATGATACAAGATGAATCACGTCGCCTTGGTCAAGAAGAGATTATTTGGGATGTTGTCCTCCTCGATGATGGCGAACGAGTTGATATTGACGGCGAAGACCTACATATCAATAAACATAACGGAGAACCTGATATAGACAGCCATGAAAACTTGATCGAAGCAGTCGAGCAGCACGGTGTCAGGTGGAATAGTGACGACGAAGATGAAATGCCTGAAGTCCAACTTAAGCGGCAAATTTTAAGATCACTCCCTAAAGATGCCAAAGTGTCTATTACTACCTCAACAACCACGACGAAGACGATCACTGTTGATATAAAAGGTAGTCCGCGAGTACCAATTTTATCACTACCTGGGGTTGATGTTGTAAAGAGCGAAGTCAATGGTTTTGGAGATATCTCCGGAAATCGAGAGGCGGGGCCCGGCTATAGGGTTGTTTACAAGATAAGCCGGAATAAGGTGAGGAATATGGCTGCTGATAGCGATGCTGAAGACGATACCCAGTCTAGGGTTGAATTAATTGACGATGGAGAGCTACAGTCACCTAATAACATTGATACTCGTCAGTCTGACCAGCCTCCTCCTGTCCCCCCAAAAGCTGCACGTTCAACTTTCGCTTCGTCAGCGAAGGGAAAGAGTAATGCTGGTAGCGATCATTTGGGCTATCAACCCAAGTCTGCTTCTAATAACTCGGTCGGGTCGAGTTTTGATTCAACTAAGGATCGTGTATCCTCAACTGTTTCTCCTAAGCAGAGTGCCGAGCATTCCGCGAATCAGAAACGCACCAGAAAGCCGTTAGATGATGCTCGACAAAGTTCTCGTAGCACCCTTCCCGTCCCAACCTCGCCAACTAGCAGTAAACATTCGACCAAGAAGCTCGACTCGCCACCAAACTTGAAGGGTAATGAGAAGAGGAGTGGCATTCGAGATGTCCTTAGAAAGGGATCAGTTTTATTGAACAGGGATTCGAGCTCGGATAATCTCCAAACAAATAACAAATCAAAAGCAATAATGAAACCTCCTTGGGGTAGCAACAAGCCTTCGCAAAGTAGTAAGGTGTCGGCATCACATAGAAGAGACTATCCAGAAAGAAGTTCAAATCTAATACCGCATCGCGAGCTTCCTCAATCACCGCGCCGAGGGAGCCCGAACCACTTTTCCTCGAGAGACCTAGGCGATGGCGAGGGTGCCTTCACTTTACATGGATCACCATTGCGAGCAAAATACGTATCATCGCAAGGCAGAAGGCGTAATTCGATTGTTTCTCTAGCTGATACTTTCTCGGTACACTCGTTTGAAAGCCGGCCATCGTCTCCTTTATTTCAACGAAACGATCCCAGAGGCCATAGTAGCATATCGTACTCTGAAACCGGACACAATATGGGTACGCAGCATCTTCGCTCGCCGTCAAGGGGTCATAAAAGGACGACGTCAGAACATCGTGGTTTTCACAGCCCAAGCATATATACTCTTAAGACTAGAGATTCACAAATGTCCCTAGCCCTATCCACGTTTCAGCAAAGAAGCGCATACAGCGATTCAGAGGCTGTCGATACTCTGCGACGTACGGGAACAGTTGAGGGAATGTTCCCTGACTTTCATATCCTGAGAAACATTACCCGATATAGTCGTTATGCGTCTGCTTCGTATGGGTCCAACTTTCTAAAAATGATGGGCATTGGAAAAGAGCTTCCCATCTTAAAAGCGTTGGACGAAACACATCAAGATGTGCGCTCATTCGCACATCATACCGAGCTCCCCCCGGACAGCATCCTCCTGTCGTCATTTATTGACCCACAAGGCGGATCTGATTCCACTGGGTCTACAGACACAGGAGTACCCCTCGTACATACAATTGCAATCGATGAAGAGTCCAAAGCTGTCGTCTTGTCCTGCCGCGGTACATTGGGGTTTGAAGATGTTTTAGCAGATATGATGTGCGAGTACGATGACCTGTTCTGGCGTGGGAAGCCGTATAAAGTGCATAAGGGGATCCATGCGTCTGCCCGTCGACTTCTATATGGGGGTGATGGAAGGGTACTCGCAACACTGAAAGAAGCTCTCGAGGAATTTTCAGACTATGGTTTAGTGCTTTGTGGCCATTCACTTGGTGGTGCCGTAACTGCGCTACTTGGAGCCATGCTCGCTGAGCCTGCTTCTAGTGGAACAGCATTTATTACTTCAGCTGAACCCCATCAGAGACTACTTGCGAGCGGGCAGTCCCACCAAACCGCCTCCCATATATGTCTCCCGCCCGGTAGGCCCATTCATGTATACGCATATGGCCCACCTTCTACCATGTCACCATCTTTACAAAAAGCGACAAGGGGATTAATCACTAGTACGGTACACGGAAACGACCTTGTTCCATACTTATCGCTTGGTGTCCTGCATGACTTCCAGGCCGTGGCGCTAGCTTTTAAGACTGATAATAGTGAGGCGAAGGCAGAAGTACGGCGGCGAATCTGGGAGGGACTACAATCGGGTTTAGTTGATAAGTGGTACAACAACGGTTCAAAGCGGTCGCACGAAGAAGAAGATAAATGGGCATATGCTGCGCTTAAGACATTACGCGCCAGTATGATGAGTTCCAAACTGCTACCTCCTGGTGAGGTCTTCTCTATTGAGAGCACGCCAGCCCTTAGGAGAGACGCTTTCCTCCAGGCTGGTACTGGTCAGATCGGGCGACCTGCAACCCGAGTCGTGTTTAAATATATCAGAGATGTGGAGGCTCGGTTTAGAGAAGTTAGATTTGGTTCCAGTATGTTGCTGGATCACAGCCCTGGACGGTATGAAGATACTCTTCGCCGGCTCACATTGGGTGTTATGGATGCATGAAACGTCGTGGTTAGTTAGAGTGAGCATATAAAATACCTCCTAGATCAGATAAAGACGGTACCAGATCTTACGTGTCAAGGTACAAACAACTTATCTAAATATATACATGTCTACGCAACACTCACATGAAAAATAAAAAATAAATTATAAAATACAGTCGCCTGTTTTTCGGTCCAAATCTCCGAATGCCTGTCTATGATAGATAGGATCTGGTTCGGCAAGCTAACCCAAGTAATCCGAACTAGAGCCTCGGCGTTCAATTACATCTAAATAGTATGGCTACGAAGAAGTATGTCGTATACAGTAAGTGGGACGGAGCTAAAGTAGGCGGACGGGCGGTTAAATAGGGATAAATTGGAAGAAGGCGGACGTCCATTCCGCCGGGATGAGAGAAGAGCGATCGTCACTAGGCCTTATATGTTCTTTAGTGGGTGTATAAGTCGCCTAATACCATGAACTTGAATGAAACAGAGCGGTATAAAACAAGATAATTATAAGTTCATCTGTATTATAGATTCATATCTATATAATCTTAGATCGTAAACCTATGAATAGTTCAAAGACGAACCCCTCAACACCAAGAATCCCCTCCACTTCCCCATCCTTCTCGGGGTATCAGAACCCCGCAGAGCATCGTGAATAGGTAGAGTGTGGTCAAGTATTAAAGGCCAACTACTTGCATAATAGCTTTACATACCTATCTCCCTAGCTAATCAGCTCGAGTTGAACACGGGGAAGATATAAGTTAAAAGATATCTACAGAACCAAAAATGTCGCCGCCCTTAATAACACATCTTTACACTGCGGATCCTTCCGCCCACGTCTTTGACGGAAAGCTATACATCTACCCGTCGCATGACCGTGAGACTGATATACAATTCAACGACAATGGCGACCAGTATGACATGGCCGACTACCACGTCTTCTCGCTCGACTCTCTCGACGCCTACGCATCATCCCCCTCTTCCGCCTCCGCAGAGCCACCTAAAGTAACTGACCATGGTGTCGTACTACGTACGGAAGACGTCCCATGGGTTAGTAAACAATTATGGGCTCCCGACGCAGCCCGTCGCAAGGGCAAATACTACTTGTACTTCCCAGCGCGCGATAAGAATTCGGTATTCCGTATTGGCGTCGCCAGCGGCAATACCCCTATTGGGCCTTTCGTCCCGGAACCAGAACCTATCCCGGGCAGTTTTAGCATCGACCCTGCGTCTTTCGTGGACGACGATGCGGACGAGTCTGCATATTTGTACTTTGGTGGCCTATGGGGCGGACAGCTACAATGCTATCAGAAGGGCAACGGACCCGCGCACTTCGACGCAGCATGGCTCGGACCAAAAGAGCCCTCAGGACCAGGGGCCAAGGCGCTGTTCCCCAAGGTAGCGAAACTGGCGGACGACATGCGATCGTTCGAGGGACCGGTACAGGATCTCGTCATTCTGGCGCCGGAAACCGGCGAGCCAATCGACGCAGACGACCACGACCGACGGTTTTTCGAGGCTGCGTGGATGCATAAGCGCGGGCACGTTTACTACTTTAGCTATTCGACAGGAGATACGCACTACCTGGCGTACGCGACGGGGTCAAGCCCCCTCGGACCATTCACATACGCGGGGCGCCTGCTGGAGCCGGTGCTAGGCTGGACGACGCACCATTCGGTGGTCGAGTTTCAGGGCCGCTGGTGGCTGTTCCACCACGACTGCGAGCTTAGCAAGGGCGTGAATCACTTGCGGTCTGTGAAGGTGAAGGAGATCTTTTATGATAGGGATGGGAAGATAGTAGGGGAGAAGCCTGCGGAGTGAGTGAGCTTTGGAAGGTTGGGTTTTGATTTTATAGCGAAGTTGGGAAGCTGGGAAACTACATAGGTATTTACCTAGGTAGGTGAGGTAACTACCTATATAGTAATAACTACTTGAGGGAGTCGATATGAGCTATGTAACTACCTACCTACCTCTCAATATGCAGTGATAACAGCCCTTGTTAAGAATTGATTGTTCGACCTGTTTTATTACTGTGGTGGTTGTCAACCTCTTTAAACGGAATAGTACTACACCCTCTTGCCAGCCACGGTGAATATGAGATAGAGATGCGTCAGCACTGAGCTCAAATGTCGTAGGCACTGATTTAATTTCTTTGAATTGAATTCCACTTATAGGTGTTTTCTTTACCGTGTGTCTGTGTAAGTGACCCTCCCTAAGTAAGTAGAGATAGCAATCGATTATCTTCATCATGCTCCTCTACAATATATATCCGGCCATGTTATACTTTACGCTCAGTTAAAGTTGCCTTTGAGAATAATTCCCATAAAAACAAGACGTTGTGGACACTTCTACGTTCTCGTAGTACAGTGAAGGAGGCAGTTCACCCCTCATGACGACGGAGGCGATCTACCGATATTGGAGATGATATCTATCCCCAAAACATTCCAAGTACCGGTAAGGATTACAATGAGGGGCAGGTTTCCTTGCCAATATACGTCCTTGGCTGCGAATCGCATTGATTGATTTTATAATAGATGCTATGGATGTGACCTAGATACATACCTGTCTTTAGGCGGGGGTTAGAGGCTGGATTCAAGTCGTAAACACGTATAGCAACTACTTAGAACGGGTGAGAGCGTCTATTTAAGTTATAGCACCTATCGCTTCACATAATGGCTAGGTTAGGGAGTCACTATTATTGAAATTAGTATTTCCAATTCCTTCTATACCATAGGCGAAATCATGGGCATCAGTAGTCAGCGCAACAATGGCTTCAGAGAAAACTGGAAATGTGCTCTCATCTGTTTGGGCATGGCCTTCGCGACCGCCCAATATGGCTTTGACGTGTCCGCTATAGGAACATGCCAGACCATGCCTGGCTTCTTGATGACTTTCGGATATCGTGATCCAGAGTTGAAAGGGGGTTGGGGCATCTCTACGACTGACCAGCAGTTAATTGCATCATTCCTGAACGTGGGAACTATAATCGGCGTTTTCTTCATTACGCCGTTTGGTCGCTATTTTGGTCGCAGACATGGGATATGGATGGGCGCCATTATCGCTTTCGCCGGATGTGCTACTCAGATAGTGGCTACCTCAATTGCCACCTTGTGTGTTGGGAGGGCGTTGATGGGAGCTTCAAATGCTTTCTTCATCACCTTTTCAAATGCGTATATCGTCGAGTGCGCGCCTCCACGGCTACGTGCAGTTTGCTCCGCTATGTTCGCCGTCACTATCAACATTGGAACTATCCTTGGGGCTATCGTCGACGAAAGGACATCTCATATTATGGGCAAGCTTTCTTACCAGATCCCCCTCGCTTGTCTATTCATATTTCCTACATTGTTGAGTATTTTCATCTTTTTTATTCCCGAATCTCCTCGGTGGTTAGTACTCCATGAGCGCCGCGAAGAGGCCGAGAAGTCGCTCGCTTTTCTTCGTGGCGATTCTCTCGACCCAGTGTTTCTCCAGGAGGAGTTCGTTGAGATCATCCGGGGGGTAGAGGAAGAGAAGTCGAACGCGTCTGGATCTAGCATAATCGATATTTTCAAGGGCACTAATCTACGTCGCACGATGCTATGCGTTGCCGTCGCGGTTTCACGCGCTTCTTCAGGCGTATGGGTATTCTTGTCTTACGGTGTAAGCCCCCTGTCTCCCGGATGCGCTGCTCGCCTCGCGTCGTCTAACGTTGCTCCAAGACCTACTTTTACCAGCAAGCCGGAGTCGATGATGTCTTTAAAATTGGTATCTACTCTATGGTTGTTCAGCTTGTCGGTGTCACGGCTGGCTTGTACTGCGCATACAAAGTCTGGGGTCGTCGTACCATGCTTCTTATAGGGACCGGTTCGGCAGTCATAGCCATGGTTGGACCAGCAATAGGAGCCACAATCGCGCCCGGTACACCAGAAGCTGCAAGAGTATTTCTCGCCTTTAACTTCTTTTACGTTATTACATACAGCGGCTTCGCTGGTTCAATGACGTGGCCTATATCGGCGGAAGTGGTGAACTCAAGATTGCGGGTGCTCACGTTATCCTTTGCCACCGGTGTAGATTATGTATTTGCTTGTAAGTCGTCTTGCCTCGTGGTGTAGTGTTACATAGCATTTCGGATTGTAGAACATGAGGCTGACCGAAAATCTAGGGTTGATCTCGTTTTGCTCGCCATACTTCATTAATCCCACCGCCTTAAATTGGGGTGCCAAGTATTGCTGGATATGGGCGGCGTCTAATGTCTTAACCTTCGGTGAGGATCCTAAAATATTTGAGGCTTAAGATATTTACTTGCTAATTGGCTATTTAGTCTTCTTCTGGCTATTTTTACCAGATATGAAAGGTAGATCCTTAGAGGAGATTGACGAATTATTTGAGAGACGAGTGTCCACTCGGAACTTTCCTACCTTTGAGTGCCAGTCTTCCTCTCAAGCTCACGATATCGCATTGCATAATATAGAAGAAGCAAAGGTAGCGGTTGCGCAAGTTGAGAGAATTAACTAGAGACAATAATATGATGAGCTATTTTTTTTTTTTGCGTTGAGAAATATAAACCTATTTCTTTGAATATATAACCAACTATTCAAGTTACCTTACCAGGTATCATATATGTATACGGCATTGCTTCTTCCTACCTTAGGTACCCAGATAAGTTATCTGCCTCTATATATCAACATAAAACTCCGGTATAGTTAAGGCTTTCTAATTAAAATCCTTGGTAGACATAGTCATATAAGAGCTGAGGGATATAATCATAGTATATACTTGATGACTATAGTAAGTAATCCTTTTAGTCGTCAAAGAGTAGAATTATAGACAACAACTCTGAGAAGAATTTCACCGCATATAGTACGGCTACGAAGCGGGAGAAACCAACACATATGCAAGCAATGCAGCTTTTCGGTGTGTAGTCCTGATTTAAGGCGAGGATTGCATGTCCTCATGGCCATTCCATGTGATAGGGTTAATATACCAGGGGCTTGACCCCAAATGTAACCCACCCAGAAGAATTAGAACAAATGGTATTTTCCAAGATCGGGCTTCGCATTATCTATAACCTACCTACATATAACCTAACCTACATAACAACCCACATACATACCTAAGGTACAGCCTACATACAGCCTACATCTGCAGGTGATTTGCATTAGTGGCAGTCGAATGTCGCACCCGCTAGAAGGGTGTAATGCCTGTATCCGCCTAGATGCCGAGCCGTTGGCAATCCAACCGCATGTAGGCTGGCACCTATCACGATAAGGCAGCGGAAGCGTCATATGAGTTGAACCAATGTCAGATGACGATGCGATCTAAGTCTACTGCATATGGATTGGTGTGGGATGTTCCAACGTGTCGTAGACGGACAGGTTAACATACGCGGGGCTGTTCCCGTATGACGGGTCGTCGATAAAATCCCTAGCGATCGCCCTCCTTGGGATCCAGTTCCAAAGTAATGCTTCTCCAGGACTGGATCGTGATTCTTGGATCCGATTCGTGATACCAAAGTCTGGTCCATCTTTATACTTCCGAAATGTCCGTGAACTCTACAACATTGGTAGTTACCGCAGGCCCAGAGTATTCGAGTGTCATAAGGAGACAGGTCACGTTGACGCAGACTATAACATACCCGGATGCGACATCTACCGCCGTTGTAACTCTCGACCGAAGTGCCACACCGACCGACACACCGGCTCCAAGTTGGAATGCAGGCGCTGCTTCATCCGACGGTCTCAGTCAACAACAGATTGGTATCATAGTAGGGTGTTGCATCGGGGCCGCCGTTCTCGGGATAATCTTATGGTGCTGTTGCACAAATAGATGTGGTTGTAGGCCTTATAGCGTCTATAACAACGGCGAGAACGATATAATCTACTTTTCGGATGACATGGAAGAGGTTACTATTGGCGAGCCGCAAAGAAGTTACTGGCCAGGATTCCCGAGATCGATATCCCCACCGGCTAACCCGACTTATATCGCAACGGATACGAGTCCTCAGTGGACGGCATATGAGGCGTCGGGAAGATATCGCCCAAACTATTACGAGGGCTAAAGAACACCATAAAATATGGAAGACTCTATCGCCATTGTTAATGCTCAACTGGTTGCCTATCATAATGTTTCTACACAAAGTAAAGAACCTAAGAGGTACTTATGGCCTCTGGTCTGCTTTACTGGTGGACTATCACGACACAAATCTTTTTAGTACAGCTCCCGGGCGAACATAGCTAAGGTAAGCAACCTGCAGCCCCCCCTAAACTCTTCTTCTTACGCCAGAGAGCTGACACGATGTGAGTGCTAGTGTGAACGCTATGGATTTTAAATAATTTGGATTTTAATTTGTTGGTGGAGGATGATACCCTTTTCAAAACTTGTTGATGCTATTGTAAACATCTATGACTATCAGAAAAGCCTCTGTATGAGCTTACATGCAACATATATAGGGGCTACGGATACAAACCTTTCCTAGACAAATATATACTTATATTCCTGAATTTATTGTATAGGAGGTACTTACTCCTCTAGAAGCACGTTAAAGGTTGTTCAGACGTGTCATTTCATTCGTGTTAATAGTAAGGATAGTCCTATAATATCACACCCATATAATTTACCTACTGTTTACTTTCTGAGAAGAACTTCGCTACAGAGCAAATAACTTAGTAATGGTACGAAAATATGGTTACCGTTACCTACTATGTAGTATTCTCGGTTTCTTCGTACTTATACTCGTATTCGTACAACGGGCCGGATTATAATATTCGTATATAATATTCGTATATACTCCATGTAACCCCCGCAACTAAACATTGCATTCAATATGGGTCGACATCTATGTTATACTAATATGGGATCGTCTGGTTCCCCGCGTGAGGAGGATAACTTCAGGTAACATTAAACAAGTTTTTTAGAACTGAATAGGAAATTTCTTCATGCCCAGGAAATAATCCTTATAATTACAATTTACGAGGTCGGCAGGCCGCAAGCTCTCCACGCGGGCAATGAAAATTTAGGATATAAAAGGTAATCACTTATAGCTCTTTGAACTTCCGTTGATTTCTACCATTAACTATTAAGCTAATGATGCAATTATTTGGTCAACGCCCTATTATGGCTTTAGTAACTGGGGTTGGGACTATATCCGACGTGTTTGCAACCACAACACAAGCCTCAACCAACAATGTATTGTCTACAGCTTTTCCATGGCCCCCTTATGCAGACTTAGAGTACGCCACGGCTTTGCCAAAGCCGTCTAAAACGGTAACGTACGCGCGACCTTACTCGGAACTTGGATCGCTCGCCGGTCCTCAGAGAACTACAACGTGGGCGAGCGTAGCTAATCCACTCGACCCAGACGATGAGTTCGGCAACGTCGCTTGGTCATCTCTTTGGGCCCCCTTTTCCGTGGATCCCCCTCCATTTACAACAACAGCTACGCCAACACCGGTCCCGAGCTCTCAGCTCATAAAGCCTACGCCTCTACCTTTCTCAATAGGCAAGGGCGAAACGGATGAGTTCAAGTTTCCGAACGACTTCGACTGGGGGTTTGCCGGGGCCGCCATGCAAGTCGAAGGTGCGACTAAGACTGAAGGAAGAGGTCCCTCGATTAATGAGCTCATACTCGGCCGTGGACGACCAGGGGTCGTCGGTTCTGGCCCACCGGATATTGCAGTGTTGAATTATTATTTATATAAGCAAGACATCGCAAGACTCGCTGCCCTAGGAGTTAAGTCCTACAGCTTCAGTATCGCTTGGTCGAGAATCCTCCCGTTTGGGTATCCTGGCTCTCCGGTAAATCAAGAAGCGATTTCCCACTATGACGACCTTATCAATACGATCCTAGAATACGGCATGGAACCGATTGTCACCTTAAATCACTTCGATACGCCGTTACATTACTTCAATACTTCTTCCTGGCAGTTAGTTGCATCAACCTACGCCGGCCTCGATTCTGTATACGTGCTAACTTAACATCTAGGGGATATGACCATCCCGAATTTGTCGAAGGATTCTTCAACTACGCGAAGATTGTATTGACGCACTATTCTGATCGAGTTGGTACTTGGATAACTTTTAACGAGCCGAATGTGGATTCCGCTGTAGTCAAGAATTGGAATGCAAGCTACAATATTGTCATGGCCCACGCTAAAACAGTTCATTTCTATCGAGACCAAATTAAAGGGGGTGCCAAATGGAGTATTAAGTTGGCTTTTCCTTCTGGATTTCCACTTCCACTGGACCCCCAAAACCCGGACGATGTTGCACTCACTGAGAGACAGCTTGGTTTTTCTATCGGTTATATCGCGAACCCAATATACTTGGGACTCCAAACTCCTTCCAGCGTCATCGAAGCGTTGAAATCCCGTGCGCCTAGCTATACCGAAGAGGAACTACAGTATGTCAATGGTACTGCAGACTTCTTTGCCACGGACATATACACCGCGAGATATATCACTGCCTTAGATGAAGGGACAGAGGCGTGCATTGAATATAGCTCGCACCCGAATTTCCCGGCCTGTACAAATATTACCTCGGTACGAGGAAACTGGCAAATAGGAGCAGGAAGTAATGGCGATGCCAATGTAAGCAAAAATATCTTTATAAGATGAAAGACATATTAACAATTTTCTCTTAGACGTGGTACCAGCATGCCCGTACTATATTCAAGTACTTGCATACAAAATATCCGACTGCTGATGGCATCACCATTGCTGAATTTGGGTGGTCTACTTTTCACGAAGCCGAGATGACTCAAGACCAAGCGCGAACGGAATTCGCGTCAACACTTTTCTATCTACCAATTTTAAACGAGATATTAAAGTCGATTTCCCAGGATGGCGTGAAGTTTAAAGGAGCATTCGGTTGGGCTTATGTCGATAATTGGGAATGGGGCCAATATAACGATCACTTTGGGGTCCAAGCATTCGACAACGTAACACTTGAGCGTACATATAAACGCTCTATATTCGATTTCGTCGACTTTATCAAGGCACATAGTGAGTCTTGACATATAGAGAAATTAAGGTAGACCAAATGTATGACCTTCACTATCTCTTGATGCAATATACTAGGGTATTTAGTGTTTTATAAGACAATAACTACCTATTACAAGCTTGATGCTGAACATAAACAACAGTCTACACCAGTGAGATAATTATAATAGGTGCATACTTTGCATGTTTAGGTTTTCCAGTATAGTTATCTTTACTAAGTCTTCAACTTTTATAAGCCTAGGTTCAGGTCTAGTATCGACTGTACAGTGTCCCTAACACATTTTTCCAAAGACGTGTACTCCAATTCCAGAACTCTCTTAGACTTGCCGTTATCGAAGCCAAAGACATCATCAGGGAAGTCATCTGGTATGTCTCTGGGCGGAAGAAGTGCTTCAAATGCCGGATATGACTTACGTATCAATTCCACAATCCGCTTATTCGAGAAATGACCGCCCACGATGTAAATACGGTTTCCACCAGCCTCTGGCGCAGTTACGGCCTTGAGGTGCGCACGAGCTACATCGCGGACATCAACGAAGGTCAAGACTGGTGTTACAGCAGACATATCTTTCTTCATCTTTCCCTGTAGCATATCCCGGATACGGTGGTTAGATGTGTTCATGACGTCTAAACTCGGCAGGTTGCGTTGCACGGGGCCGAACGTGTAGGTACAGTTAATGACAACGAGGTCAAATTTCGGCCTCTCGGTTTCCATAAATGCCCATGCGGCTTTTTCGGAAAGCGTCTGAATTCGATTTAGTGAATGAACTCGACGATAATGGCAAGTCTATATACAATACCTTGCTAACCACATAAGCTCTGTTGGGATCCTTGGCGTCCTCCAAAGTCCATGGGGCCCAACATGTCTCATCATATACCTTTGGGTGGTTAAGAGGGTTGATCATGGCTGCGCTAGAAGACGTGATCACTACGCGCTTTACAGTAGGCGCATACGCCGCAATTGACTTGAGGATTCCTATTGTCCCCTTAATTGCCGGGTCTAAAAAGTCCTTAATCGGATCTTGAACATTGAGATGGAAAGGGGATGCAGTATGGACAACGTAGTCGAAGACTGTTCCTTGAGTAAACGCCTATAGTGGACTAGTTAGTTATTAGATGTTTCTTTTCTACTTTGATTTGGGTTCTCTCAAAACATACAGAGTCAAAGGCGTTCTCCTTTGCAACATCCCCTACAATGATATAGGAGAGCTTGTTACGCTGAGCAGGACTGGCTGATTCTACAATCCTGCGACCCTTTTCATCCGATCTAGCTGTTGTGACAACTTTGAATCTGTATAACTAATGAGTAAGAGGTATGTAAGATATTAGAGTGGGAAAGAGATAATACCCATTATCTAAAAGTTCGTCGATGATATGGGATGCAATAAACCCGCTTCCCCCTACACCCAAGTAATCTGTCAGATTATCTATAACTACACCTTAGGTACGTAGGTATTCAACGATGAAAGATGGTAGTTAGGTTAACTTACCCGTCACCAGTACTACTCCTTTCGTTAACTTAGCAGAATCGGCCATTTCCTTTACACCTAGGGTATAGTTAGATATTAATTAAAAACGACTCTTCTTATAATTAATTAGTTAGCCTTACGGCGATATACAATGCCTCCAAAGTGATTATTAAAGGGGGAGATATATCTGCCTTCCGTCACACCCCCCTTCGGTGTTCCGACGCATCTACCCCAATCAACGCCGAAAGATGCAATGTGACATTGGAGCTCGTAGCAAACTAGGTGCCTATGATAATTATTAGCGCAGTGTAGCGGTTTTGAGGATGGGTAGCACATATTCTTGGTACCTAATGAATGACATCGACTAGTCAAGCCTCCTATTCCTTTATTGGATACTGAGGATTGGAACTGGCGGTATTCCCTATCTCAAGTCCGGTTATATTTCTCCCCCCTCATAGAGCTCACATCATTAAACAATCGTATACAAACTTTATCAATAGACCGTTTTCGCAATGTCAGCACCAGGAGACGCGAAGCGCATCCACGTTGCCATAATTGGGGGTGGCATCACCGGGGTTATATTAGCACTGGGCCTGCAGAAACGAGGTGTTGACTACATCCTTTATGAGAGATCCTCAGCGTTCACAGAGATTGGAGCCGGCATCGGCTTCAGTCCTAATGCAGAGCGTGCTTTGAAAATCGTTGACCCCGAGATACACCGCGTCTACAAACAAGTCACGCCACCAACTGAAGGCGAGGAATACTTCCAATGGGTTGATGGCAAAACGAATGAGTTCGCAGTAAGACTATTGATCGGTGTTGACTGTTTTCATGGAGGTCGACGTTTTGACTTCCTGGAGGCATGGTCCGCCTTGATTGATAAACGTAGGGTCAAGTTTGGGAAGTCGATAGTATCAACTACCCAAAATGATAACGGGGAGGTATCGTTGAAATTCGGAGATGGAACTGTCGAGAAAGCTGACATCGGTAACGACTTTCTAATCAATGCCCTAAAGATTAATGCTAATAAGAATACGTAGTTATTGGTTGCGATGGCATCCATTCACGGGTCCGCCAGCTCATATTGGGGGAAGAAAACCCCACATCCTACTCTTCGTATACAAATAAATATTGTTTCCGGGCTCTGGTTCCTATGGACAAGGTCCGGGCAGTATTAGGGGAGGAGAGGACTATAGGAAGAGCGACCTCGTTGAATAGGCTCATGTATAACGGCCCAGGAGCGCATGTTATTAACTACCCCGTTGCGAAAGGGCAGTTCATGAATATATTGCTCGTGATGACTGACCCAAACCCTTGGCATACTAGCGACGGAAAACACACAGCTTCGGGAGATAAGTCGGACGCTATACGTGCATATGCGGACTGGCATCCGTTTGTAAGAGCAATAATAGACCTGCTACCTGACGAGTTACAGAAGTGGGCTATCTTCGATATGTTTGAGAATCCAGCACCACACTATAATCTCGGTTGCATAGCTATTGCAGGGGACGCGGCTCACGCCGCTGGACCTCATCTCGGCTCGGGTGCTGGCTTCGGAATAGAGGATTCCCTAGTTCTAGCAAGCCTGCTAGAAGCCGTCGACACGAAGCTTGAGGGCCAGACCAACAAGACAAAGGCCGAGCTATGCCATGCTGCCCTCGTGGCATATAATAAGGCTAGATACGATCGTACGCAGTGGCTCGTCGGCGCTACCCGGGAGGCTTGTGCTTTGTTTCACTGGCAGTACGAGAACGTAGGCGACGACTTTGAGAAGTTCCTCCCCGAGATAAGCAAACGATTTCATAAAATATGGGATAACGATATTGTCGAGATGGTCAGAGAAGCACTGGCGAAATTTGATCAAGCAATAGGTGAAAAGCCAAATGGGAAAACATTGCTACCCAACTGAAGCGGAATCAAGAAGGCTATAAATTCACCGTCAAACTACACATAGTAGAAGGCTTAGTTACTCTCACTACAATTCAGCGATTAAGTTAACTTGAAATTTTCCAATTCATCCACCGTATCTCTCTATAACTGGGGTATCTCAAAGTATAGTTCTAATATAAATATTACAACTCGGTAAATCATATGCTACGTGCCTCTCACATATTTCGTGAGAATCTCCCAAGATCGTAACTTGCTGAACCTGCTGTAAAGTTGCTAACATAGCGATATTCCCCCAGTTGGTAGACCTTTTTTTCTTTTTTCACGACAGCGTCGTCTTTAAGACGCGTATAGGTACTATATCCATGTATATAGTTCCAATATGTATCTTGTAGGTTGATGTCGAGGCTTATCTAAAGTAGAAGAGCCAAGTATCTGATATAAGTAATCATGGGCGAGATTGTGACGTTGGATAAATATTATCGTTATCGAATATCGCGGTAGTAAATGGTGGTGTCGGATTATATTGCACACCGGGCGCAGTCCTTGCAAGGGCGATCTCCTCGTCCATCTTTATCCAAGAGTCTCTTTCTAGACGCGAGGGCCGACTTAGCGGCTCACCACTGGCATAACCAGGTGTACTTCTATGTCCAGACCTCTTCCGTTGAGCAACACGCAGAGAGCCGTATATAGTCGGTGCATTTGCAACGAAACACGAGACGAACATTTGAACCGACGCCCATAAACTCCGCGTGGTTTGAGATGAATCCTCGTTGAATATCAGGACCACTCTTATTATGGTGATAACAATACAGAATGTGCCAAGCGCAAATAAGGAGTAAAGGGAAATATATTCTGATAAAGACCGCTTCCTTAGGCAAACTAAGGGGTACGCGATGAAAAGTAGCAACAGGTCGATGACGATGTTGGCTATTCCTTGGATAAGCAACTGGACGTAGGCTCGCACACATTGCCCTGGGTTGGGTTCAATTTGCCAGTATAAGCTGATCGGACGGCATTCCAGGAATGTTGCTAGCACAACGGCGATAAAGGTTACGACCACTGTGATCCAAGCTGTCTTGGTAAGACGATCTGCCCATGTTATTCCCGAAGTTATTCTTGAATAGAACAAGAGCAGAAGGCAAATCTGAAACCACAGTGCTGCCGTAAGAAGAACTCTGGCTAACAAGACGAGAATGCTGCCAGTTTTTAAGCGACTCGTATCGTAATAATCAGAGACGTGCGGATCTTTCAAAACTTCGTTGGTCGTTCCAAATCTCAGATAAAAGTTGTTGGCGATGACCCTCCCAATAATCATTAATATCGACAGTACGACAAAGACGAAACTGAGGTCGACAGGTTCGCGTCGCCATCGAGATATGATTACTCGACTGACTAAGATGATAACCGACAGCGCCGCGCACGCATAACCGACATCCTGGGCTTCGTACGAATCGTACCGCATCGTGTCATGTTTTCGGGAAGCAGTTGCTCTAAAGCAGCTTAATTATTATGAATACATTATATTGGTAAAGGTGCCACGTTCCTGGGGGCGAAGATGTATGATGAACAGTTGAAAAATAATCCCGGATTCAGACGTAGAATTGCTTGGAGGTAAGACGGTAAGATAAATACCTACACTCGTCCATAAACCCTGGACCTCTCCGCATGAATAATAACGAACTAAAGCTATTGACGGTGTTAAAACTCGAGCCATTCTGACTAATTTTTGTCAAGCCTAGTCGAATTCATCTCCACACTCAAGAGGACCGTTCTCAAGGCTAACTATTAGTCTTATTAGTAGTATGCGTACTATGTATGTATTGGTGCAACTGAATGCTACCGAAGCAACATATGATAGAGAATAGAGACGGGTACCCTTGTTCGGTCCATAGTGTCGGGGTCCGGGGGCGAAAGGATCTACAAGGTATTCTGCGACTCACATGTACGCCATCGAGGATCACGGAAGTCATCGTGGGTGTGGAGAAGATGATGAATACTACCTCTAATAGTAGAATACGGTAACGCGCGCTGACATCTAAGGATGCTGTTAATTATTCGCAAACGCTGATTGGAATACAATATATTCTTCTTACCGCTAGAGACGGTCTATAAGCTTATGTACCTAGGTAGGTAGATTCTAGCAATCTTAGGTCATCCTAGCGATACATGAAAGAAAAACTTTTCATAAGCATTCGTCCTCTACCAGTCCGTTAATCTGGCAGGTCGGGGGAAGAGCCGAGGAAAGATGGTGGTGGCTGGGCAAGCCTAAAAAAAATGCAAATACGACACTGGTCAGGGGTGAACAGCCCCTGACGCTGTACATCATTTATTCCCCAAAGCCCAACTATGCCTGCTAGCCTCATGCTCGGGGAACGCAGCCGAAATACTGGGCTCGCTAACTAAGTTAGATTTTTACCACTTACCAAAAACTTGGATACGCACATGGGAAGATTTCCTAACAACGTGATATTAACTTTCGATGTCCTCACTTGACACCTTTTATAAAAAAATCAATAGCCTTAAGAGTTTTGCAAGTGTTTTATGTATTGAAGTAACGGCTAACCTCCTCTTAGGGCCCGTAAGCCTTATTATAAAAGCAAATCGGCTCGTGGACCAGCCTCCAGGTGTTAGTTCGTTCAAAGCCCAAGGATGTCCTTATGACCAAAGACGAACAAGAATTAACGTTCGTCTCATCGTATGTCACTTCGAATAGCTCTAGAATTTGACTACAAGGTCTAAATTTTAGATCATTTTGCATAACCCCAGCGATTTCGGAGTCCGCTCCGAACTCCAAGCAATACACATGCCGCTCCACCTCAGCCCAACGCTCTTGATGCCTTATCGAAATGTGCCACTATTTTGTGTTTTAACACGCAATATAATCTAATATGCAAATTTATGGTTTAAATACCCCAGGGTAAAGGGGCAATATGGATTTATTCTCTAACTACCTTTAGAAATGATACACTACTTGTGGCGAAGAACTACCTATTTATCTGTATAATAATCCCCGTTGCCAAACGATATAGTCTCAGTAAGCTATTAGGAGTACGTGTGTCAGAGTTATCAGTGGCAAATATCAGCCTAAGGCTACTATTCTCAAGATAGTCGATTCTTTTTATGGCTCCCTTTCTAGGAGCCAACTTAGCGAGTGTTGTCGAAGTGGACTGAAACTATATGATATTCTAGGGCTGGGAAGCACATAGTAAATCCATCCTACACTATAGATCTACTCTAGGGATCTACGCGGGTTACGTTAATTTGCCTTATTGAGGCAGGATTTAATACAGAAATCACATGGCTTGACACCCCCTTTGACAAAATGATACGTACAACCGCACTTACAACTACACTGAAACAGCGGGCTACAATAACCACATCGGCGATGCCCGCAGCCATGAGGTCCATCGCACATCATATTGGTACCAGGTGTGGAAAGCATGCGAGAGCACTTATGGCAGCGCCAGTGGAGTATTGGCATAGACCTACGAGGTCGTAGATAAGGAACCGTTTGCGGGACCGGATCACATTCCGCTTGGCACTTATTACAAAGTGCACTACCCGGCTTTCCATAGGTAAGTTCGAGGCAGTTGTGCTTGCGACAACCGCACTCGATGAACACTTTCGTGTCGGGGTCTCGTATACACTTACACCGCGAGCAGATCCATCCGACTTGTTTGGAGGCGCCGCAGCCACTACACTGAAATGGTCTGGTCAGGCACAGCAGACCACAACTCTCTTCGAGGTCGGGTGGGATTTGTTTACTCTTGTGCCCGTCACAAGGAACAGGTGGCCCTCGCTTAAGGATATTTTTAGCTTTTGCCTTGTTACAATACTCCCATGTTAATCGTCTGTGGGAACATGGGTAGATGGAAAATAACTCGGTACACATATTGGCCTCTTTTGATAGATACTCAGCGCCAGCTAGTATCTTGATAAAAGTTCGGCGGTTGGGGATGAGGTTTGGCGGCTTGGATTCGACGATTTATTTAATTATAAAAAGGACAACGATTTCGACGACCTTATATAAGCAATGTCTGAGCCGTATTGTTCTAGAATCATTGGGAATGTTTAGGAACAAGTTCTTATTCAAGAACAATCAACCCTAAGACCTATCTCTTTGTATCATAAGCGTCACCCTTGATTTACTAGGCTATATTTCCTAAGATATATCACCGCCCTTTATTGGTTAATGATATTAGGCCATCATTTTCTTAAACAGCTTGTTTACAATTGAAGTCAATGCTAAGTAACCTTTGTTTCATTCCCTAATTTCCATGATAAGGAGAGAATACTTACGCTGTGATGAAATCTGAACCTAGCTGGGGTGGAGCTCTATTGCCAGTAGCTAAAACAAAGAAAGAAAATAATTGAAATGGAATGTTACAATAAAATGTAGTAAGGCACCTCTTAAGCATTCCTCGATTGCCCTAGGAATAAGAATAGCTTAAAAATTGACTTTATCAAGCAAGGAAAAGATGTCCGAGACTATTTCGTCAATTTAAGATATATAGAGTAAGCGTCAAATTTACAATGTTACATAATATATTCTCCTTTATTACTGAAGGTGACGGACCAGTTTAGGGAACTAGCTAGGTACCTCCTCTATAACATCTTGAATCTACCATCTACCACGGCTGGATAGTACCCGACCTAAGACCTGACCTAATAGCCTTCCCAGCATCTTCGTCCCGCTTCCCTTGTATAACGTCCCTGACGAACTGACCACCGACGGATGGATCAAGCGCACCCATCTACGACACTGGTTAGCAACACGAGATTTATACCAAGTTTAGCGGAATAAAGAACCATAAGGCTCCTACGGTAAGCGACTTACCTTCTTTAAGCTCTCAGAGCCGATCCCTCCTAACCCCGTAGCAAGGAATCCAGGGGATACAGCCCATACCTTGACGCCGTCGTTCTTGAGAATGCGATGCCATTCACGCATCAACACTGTACAAACATAAATTAGTAGCAACTTTCTCGGGGTAGAGAAGAATTTCTACCATGTCATAATCGCTGGGAGCTACTGATTAGGGAGAAAAGAAATAAGTTTGACGGTACTTACTATTCAGACCCGTTTTAGTGGAACGGTACGCCGTCAAAGCCATTCCAACCTTCGGTTTCGGCCATCCGGCAGGCGGGCCAGCGTTGAGGCGCGCAAGATTGGGATGAGTTGTGTTCTCGGTCTCTGTGAGCGTGCTTGTGCCGCTGGTGATAAACAAGATGCGAGGATCAGTAGACTTGAGTAGCAGAGGGACCGCGAGAGTGGTAAGCACGTGGGTACCAGACACGTTGAGATCCCAGGTAGCGTTGAAGCCCTCGCGTAGCGTCATTTTACCTTCCTGTATATCCGCGTCGAAACTACCGCCACCATTATTGACCAGTGAGTCTAGTCTTCCATGCTGAGAGCTGATGGTCTCGATGGCCTTCTCAAGTGACGCGTCGGAGTTGAGGTCCACTTGTACAACGCTGAGCGAGGAGGCAGACTGCGGGATTTCCTTGCGTAGTGCTGCGATGGCATCCTCGCCCTTGGATATAGTCCGGGTCCCGATGATGATCTCGTAGGGAATTTCAGACTGGTACAAAGCCTTCGCAATTTCGAAGCCGAGACCAGTGTTACCTGATGTGAATTATAAATACATCTACTGAAGAATGGGATATGTTATCTTACCACCCGTAACTAGAACAACCTTCTTATCTGATGTCATAGTTAATAGTTGTGATTAGAGCTGGTTTGGTTAGGGATTTTCGTATGAGTTTTAGATATGGATGTCTTTAGATGTATTGATAAAGATCTATTGACTTTACTTGTGTGTAACCGACTATTGTCACTTTTATATTAAAATGCCATCTTGGATATACCACCTTAGGTTAGGTACCTAGGTAGGTATCCTGCTTGTATTCGCCAACTTTGGAACATGGATTCAGTACCGAATCGCACTCGTAAAACAACCTATTAGCGTTCGTTGACATAGGGTGCTCAATCAATGCTATACTTTATCTCCGAAGAGCGAATCGCGATTAAAATCAATTGTCACTGACTATACGTAAACAATTTGTCGCCTTCTCCAATAATATTCTAATAATAGCAGGCTCAGTATGTGTGAATGGTGTAGTGAATCATGTAGCTTGGCCCTCCATCTCCTCGCTGTTTCAGGCCAATACTAGTAAACTCCCATTAGTCTCTTGGAAAGAGTATCGATTTAAATCAACCGGTTAACAAGTAATTAATGCCTGTCCTATTACGTTACTCTTAGAAACGATTACTGATATTATTGTTGTTGTAGAGACCGGATTACAAGGTTACCTCCGGCAATACCGGTATTATCGGATATAGCGAAGCCTCCACAACATGACAACTTTACGGAAATACAACTTTACTTAACTAGCAGACCAAACTCGAATAAAGCCCGTTGGAGCATAAATCATTACTGTAGTTTGGACACCAGGAATAATAAAAACCAGTCTCATTCAACAGTTGTAAAGCCAATACTCTAACGACAGCATGCAATAATGCTCTCCTTTTGACCAATCAACCTAAGAACATTCAAGATAAAGAGCACCGTGCAGCGAAACTTAAGGCTAGGTAGAGAGTAGAGACCCTACACTTGGCAAAGGAACATTGTCTCCTATAGGTGGAATCTCGTAAAATTTAATAACTACCTCCTTGACTTCCTCCCCTATGGGCTTTACCGACCATCTCGAGTATCCGTATCCGACTGATTTGATGGTGCGTGAAACGGTCCTTTGTTCTCCTAACTCCAGAATGATTCCGAGAAATATTTTTGGGTATGTTGGCACAATTTTAACGCAGTGGAATGCAATCATAGCCCCGACCACGGTGGGTCGGTATGGCATAGGGCCCTGTGAATGGATGCGAATTAGAGGATGCGGAAAGGAAAATGCAAGTCGTAAGCGTCGTGAGAATCCATGACTGGTCTTCGTAGCAAGAAAAACAGAGCGAGACGGTGCAAAATGCTATATTGAGTGATCGACTAGAATAGGTCTAAACTTGGTGTTGTTGCAATTGTAGGTATTAACCAAATTACGTGGTAGCGCGCGAGTCCCGTACAGAGGTACTCCCAGGTGTCGGCGTCGTTGACGGCCCGGGGTGTGTGTGTGAATGGGTTTGTGAATGCGAAGTATGGATACGTCCACGCTTCGTGTGTGACAAGGTTCCAACATCATGTTTCCCTGCGCTCAAGTTAGTACATGCAACCTGGAAGGAACACTTCGTTAAACTTACCATCACAACAAGCTCTAACATTCTCGAGCCTGTCAGACGCTCGGTCCTGTTCCTCGATTATTTGCCTTAGATCCTCAGCGCTGTCAGGGACCTCGCTTGCTTCATATATAGCGCCCTCTTGAGGGATATGGGTTTTGCTTCTCAGGCTACTAAACGTGCTGTTTATCGAACTTGATTTCCAATACCCGCTCAATCTTCCTAGAGTACCGTTTCGAGAGGCTTCTCTCTCACGTGTGGGAGTAAGTGTCGGGATACTCATGGACACTTCAACCCGTGGTGAACCAGCACGCGTAGCCCCCGAATTGTATGAAGACAAGGATGGAGGGGGTCGCGGGCGGTTGCCGTTAGCTGGTCGTCGGTTAATGGAAGGATTGAATTCGTCAACATCTTCTTGTGTGATTTGGCCGGCTACGTCTTCGGCATCCGCCTGACTTTCGTCGCCTGTTCGAAGTAGGAGGTACGACAGTGCATTGAACCAAGTCTCATGTCGCTGACCAGTAGTGCATGTGAACTTTACCGTCCGGCCGGGAGAAACGATAATTAGACTCTTTCTGTGAAGCCCGGGCGGCATTGGGTTGTCATCACCAACTATGCGTACAGCCTCGATCGGAATACTCTTCGCCTTTAATTCGGTTCGGCCGCTGGCAGACGGGTCACGATCACTCCAGTATAATGTCCTAGTGTAGGGATGTACCCAGAAATATCGCCTATGTCTGTTCTCGGACATTTCTCCGCGACCAGTCTTGCGCGTGTACTTCCAAAGATACTCGCCGATCATGGTCTGTGTGATGGCTTGGATCATGCGAGGATCGGTACTTGGACCAAAAGCTGAAGGATCCATACCCATTTCACCACGGATATTGAATCTTGTATCGATCTCGGATGCAAAAGACGACACGGATGACTGCCTGCTGCGAAGGAGCATCCTTGGTACGGAGTGGACATCTGCATAACCTGAGGTTGAACTTCGGCCTGCTTTGGGTGTTGGTGTGCCTTTGACAATAGAGCTTGGGGACAATGGACGCCTGCTACTTGGTGTTTCCGGTCTCGAGCCTGAATTACTGTATGCGGATGCTGGGAGTGCTGGAGGTCCCATTGGCCCTTTGCTACCGCTGGATGAGTGTGTACGTGCGGCTTCGATTGCTTCTCGGTGATTAGGAGGTAAAGGCAACCTAGGCGAAGCGGAAGCTTGAGCACTAGCTGGTCTGTCTGTCTGTCGCGCGGCCACTGGGTCTGTGGCGGAAATAACGCTAGAATCACCAGCTCTCTGCCTGGCCTCTGCTTCATCGAAGGGTGTTACGATGACCTCGCCCCGAGATGTGGTAATTGTGAACGAATCGGGAGATATATAACCTTGCTGCTTCAGTAATTGATCTAGCCCGTCTGAAGTTAGAGTAGTCTGGCAACCTTGGTTGGAGGTATGGAATGCTGGCTTCTGCGAAGGGCGAACATCTGTGTTGGTAGATAACTCCTTAAACGGTCTCTTTGATTCTGGCGTCTCGGGAACAAGTGTAGCACTCGGAGACTGACGAGTATCGTCTTCTGCAATCTCTGGTGTCGAAGCTCTCTCACCTCTACGCCCAAGCAATCCGAGTCCAGTATCAGATGATGTATGTGCCGAGCGATCTTCATGGGGAATAATAAACGCGTCGCGTTTGGGGCTTCTGAGTTCGGATATTTCAACCGGTTCGGTTTCAGTCGAGTTGATTGTAGAGAAACCCAGGCTAGGAGGTGTGATTTGGAGAGAATTGCGTAAAGCTTCGAGTTCTGCGGCGTGATCGGCCAAAAGTCTCTCTTTTTCTGCAGCGTTGTCATTCTGGTACAACTCAAGGGAGCTTGCATGATCAGCATTGAGAGCCGCCAGTTCCCTAGTGAGTGCGGCGTCGGCATCGTTCTTCAACCGAGTTAACTCTAGGGAGTGGCTTGCACGAAGAGCTTCAAGAGCTTCGGCCTGGGCGACGTCATGTTGCTTCTTAAGTTGCTCAAGCTCATTGGAATGGTCGTTCTTAAGAGTTTCCAATGCATTGCCAAGAGTAGATTGATGCTCAGCATGTTGAGTCTCCAGTGCTTTGATATGTGCAGCTTTGAGATCTTCTAATTCTTGCACGCGTGTTGCTTCATTCTCGTGTTTAAGTGACTCCAACTCAGATGCATGAGTTGCCGCTAAAACTGCTAATGCTTTGGATTTCTCACTGTCGCTTTCGTTTCGAATATGCTCCAACTCGCGAGCATGGCTTTCTGTCAACTCTTGCAACTTCTGGGATTGCGTATCGCCATGAACCTCCTTGAGTTTTTCTATCTCACCCGCGTGAGTTGCCGCTAAGGCTGACAATGCTTCGGACTTCGCATGATCACTGGTCTGACGAAGATTTTCCAATTCATGCAAATGAGCGTTTGTCAATTCTTGCAGCTTCCGTGCCTCAGTTGCATCACGCTCAGTCTTGAGATTTTCTAACATTTGAGAGTGCACATCGGTCAGCTCCTGTAGTTTTTGGGACTCCGCTGTTCCGTGCTCGATCTTGAGTATGTCCAGGGCCTTTGCGTGACTGTTACTTAGCGCGGCTATTTCAGAAGCCTTAGATGATTTAAGGTTTTGACGAAGCTCGACAAGTTCCTCTGAATGTGCGCTAGCTAGTTCTTCTTCGAGCTTGGCCTTAGAGGACTCGTGCTGAGAATTCAACACTGCCAATTGATCGAGGTGACTCTGGCGAAGGTTCTCCAACTGCTGCGAATGAGTAGCGGCGAGATCTTCAAGAGCTTTGGTCTTAGAAGACTCGAGTTCTTGCCTCAACACATCCAACTCCTTCAGATGACCCGAAGTAACATCTTCCAGTTCCTTTGACCTTGCAGTTGCATTTTCACTCATCAGAGTCTCGATATTCCTTTCGTGAGAGGCCTTTAGGGATTCCAAGGCTTGTGACTGAGACTTTTCGATATCGCGTCTTTGAGCTTCAAGGACCTCCGCATGGGCAGCATTGAGGGCTTCGATCTGTTGAGAGTGCGCCGCATTGCCTTCGGTCTTGGATGACTCGACTTGCTTGTCGATAGCTGCCTTGAAAGTTTCTAGCTCCTTAGTACGAGTAGCAGCATGCTGACTGTTTAGATTGTCGATCTCCTCTGCATGAACTTCCTTTAGAGCCGTGAGTTCCTTCACCAATGTAGCTTGACTCTCAGCCCTAATTGAATCAATTTGTTTCTCATGAGATGCCACAAGCGTGGCAATTTCTGCACCGCGCTGGGCGTCAGCAGCATTCTTAAGGTCTTCAACGTGCTTCGTATGCGCTGCCTCGACGAGATCCAATTCTTTGCCATGCGCCACTACTAATGCGTTCTTTACTTCCTCTAGTTGTGCCAAATGGCCTGCCTTCAATGATGCAAGCTCTTCCGCATGGGCTGCATCGGATTGCTGTTTCGCTTTCTCAAGTTCCTCGGCGTATTCGGTTTGGAGGGTTTGTACTTGTTTTGAATGCGCGTCGAATAGTTCATTCTTCAGCTGGTTGATCTGGCTTGAATGTGCTGCAACCAAAGTAGCGATTTCTGCTGCATGACGGTTGTCATTCTCGAGCTTCATATTCTTCAACTCATCAGCATGCTTAGCTTTCAGGCTGTCCAATTCAGTAGCATGTGTAGCCATAATCTCGGCCTCTCTTGCCATCATCTGCTCCAAATGAGAAGATTTGAGAGCTTCTAATTCAGCATCATGAGCTGCCTTGCTAGCCAGGTCTTTCTGGGATGCCTCGCTGGCGAAAGAAGCCTTCAAGGCATCAATTTCTTGAGCATGGGTAGTTTGGCCTTCGGCTGCTTCCTTAGCGGCTTGGTCGGTATAGCTTGATCGAAGCTCATCGAGTTGCTGTGTGTGAGATGTACGGAGGTCGGCAAGAGCTCTGTCAACCTCCTCGGCATGGCTAGACTTGAGCATCTCCAATTCGCGAGAATGGGTATTTTGAGTGTGAGAGACGGCTTTACTTATCTCTTCAACATGACTGGACTTGAGAGCTTCCAGCTCTCGAGTGTGAGCCGCATGCGTCTCAGCAATAGCTTCGTTAATCTCCTTGGCATGATTAGACTTTAGCACATCAAGCTCTTTAGCGTAGGTACTCTGGGCATTAGCAAGAGTCTTCGCCAGCTCATCCGCATGACTTGATCTTAAAGCCTCGAGTTCCTGTCCATGTACAGATTTAACTTCTATGATTGACTTGTTGATCTCATCCACATGACTTGATTTCAAAGTTTCAAGCTCATGTGTATGAGCGAGGCTGGCGTCATGCTGCATCTTGCTCAGTTGTTCTTCATGTTTGCTCTTCAGCTCATCCAAAGCTGTTGCGTACGCAAATGCCTTTTCGTCGCTAATTTCCTTGAGAGCCTTTTCATGTTCGGCTTGAAGAACCGCCAGATCGGCGGCATGAGTATGTGTGTCCGGCATCTCATCTGTCATTGTACTACAATCAATCATAATAGCCCTCGGCAGAGAAGGAACCGGTGGTGGAGGTGATACGGTCCGGCCCCTAATGGACCTCCTGCTAGGAGTTGCAGATAGATACGATTCGTTGTCACTGCCATCGAACTCGCCCAGTTCAGCAGCCAGATTTTTGATAGGTTGGTGAGGAGTGCCTGCTACACTGCTGCTCGCAATACTTGGGGGGCTGCTGGGGAAAGCGGGCTCCTCACTAGGCTGTCTCGAACGACGGTAAGCACCGCGACTAACTCGGAGAGGGAATTTAGCCTGTAAGGGCGGTAAGGTGACAGGCGCTCCCGCGTCGTAGCCAAAGGGAAAATCTTCATCTTCGGTCGAGGCTGTACTATGCATAGATCCGCTCCGTGGACGACCCTGGAAGGCAGATATGCTATTTCTAGGCGTACGGCGCCTCGAGGGGCTTTCGGTTTCAGTCTCGGCATCATCATCGCTCGAAAATTCTTCAGCACCTGTGTGGAAGTCGTCCGTCTCAGTCGCCGGCTCGTGCGCGGTTTCGAACGCAGCGTCGCTCGTCTCGTTGGCTGTTTCAAACTGCTCGTATGGTTCTTCCGCTACAGATTCAAACTTACTGGATCGCGAAGCTAATGTCGAATGACCTGGGCTTGTAGAATCGGGCTGGTCCTCCCAATTCGAGTCTTCAGAGAAAACTTCGCTTCGAACAGTACGCAGGCCTCCCAGTAGTCCCCGCAACGGCTTTCTTTGTTCTTTCACCTCGGCTTTGCGTGTGCGTTTAGGTGGCGGCGGGGGCTCGTTTCGTAATTTCTCTAGTTCGTCGCGAGCTTCTTGTAGCATGCGCCTAAGTTCAAGCTTTTCGGTCTTCTCCCTGTGCACATTGCTCCTTAGTCCTTGAATTGTGCGATGAGCATGGCCTAAAGATGTCTTGAGCGTTTCTGATTCTAACAAAGAGTGCCGCGGTGTTCCTTTCACAGGCGAAGGAGGAGGCGAGTGTTCCGGCGTCGTCTTGTCGTGCGCAGATTCGGAATCTTCTTGGTTCATACCAAGGATTGATTCGCGCTCGATCACTCTCGCTCTCTGCGAAGCAGACACTGCTTTGGCGAGCTCTTGATTCTGTCCGGTCAATTCATCTATCCTCTTCCGCAGAGCCGCTCGTTCGGTGTCGGCAATGACTATATTACGTTTCGCAGAACCAAGTTCTATATCGTGATGCTTGACTACCGCAGCATACTCCTCGCTCAGTTTCGAGTGATTCAGTTTGACCTCGTCCAATTCCTTTTGGGTGGAATTCTTCTCGGCTTGAAGAGCAGTCAGAGTCTGTTGCAACTTTTTGTACCGATCCTCGGCCTCTCTCTCTTTGGCAAGGAGGTCATGGACCTGAGTCTCGAGACTCCAGTTCTCATCCTTGTAGCGATGCTCGCTCTCATCCAGCGTCTTAACTCGCTGTTGGAAACCCTCTGCTTCATATTCGAGCTTAGACTTCTCAACTCTGATCTCCTTCAACTCTTCTTCCTTCTCGGCAAGCAGGCCTTGCAAATTGCGCACCTGAGCAATTAGAGATGTGCTAATTTCCGCCGCAAACTCGATATCGTGGATTCGATTGGCAGGTTGATTTCGGACTTTTCGGTTGGGAACACTGAATTTGGTTGGGGATGCAGTTGCCTGGTCTTCGAACTTGGAAGGGCTCACAGAACGCTGCATGAACAATTAGTTGATTGATACTTGCTAAGTTTCATATTAGAAATTCTTACTCTGCCTCCTTTGCTTTCCGGCGCGAATGGCGATCCAGCAGAAGCTTCATTACTAGGGATTCTCTGCTTTGGTAGAAATGCACGTGCGCTTTCCCTGGCGACATCATTATAATCCTTTTCAATCTCGGCTAGTCTTTGTCGCAGATCATCGGAGAGTTCCCCTTCAGCCTTCTGCTTCTCAACTTCCATTAATCTTTGACTCAGCTCCTTACGCTGTTGTAACAAAGCTGTGCCGAGTTTCCCAGCTTCTTCCATTCTTCGATCCGTCTCGGCCAAATGAGCCTCTAATGCACGCTTCGCCTGCGTCGGCGACGCATTGGGACTTAGCGAAAAAAGTTGAGAGTCGAAAGTGGACAATCGGTGACGACTCGCACTTGGAGGTGATGCCGGTACTACGAAAGGATCATGTCGGGAATCAATGGCAGGCGAAGGCGATGAAGCCCCGCCTCTATTACCAAATGAAGCCATCACGCTGCCGATTGCAGGTGTCCAAGGAGAAGGCGATTTCCCCTTGGATTAAAATTGCGGCATGCAGCCTGATAAAGACGCGAAGGCCGCACGTGAATCACGAAAATATGGTGAATAGAGAGGATGTTCTTGACGTGGCGGGAGCTAACGAATACTGCCCCTGGGCCAAGAGCCAAAGAGATGCAGCCTAGTGAATCGAAAGTGATTGAGTGGTAAACCGAAGGCCCAGCGAGTGAAGTACACGTCCAATTAAGATTCGAACAGTGTGGCGTGGATTTTGACAGCGCCCAACTTTTGACGTGAGATGACTTGGATGATCCTGATGACGGCGAAAAATATGGCAAACAGAACAGCTAATGGCCAAAAATTTTTCTATTGATTTGCTGTCAATCGAAATTGAATGCCTCGGATGACGTTCCTCGATCAAAGTCTCAGGTCAATTCGAATGCGCTGGAATTTTTAGTAACAGGGGTATTGCAAATGTTACTGGTAGAATTTATAAACTCAAGGACGCGGTGTCTGTCCGAGTTTGAAGTTTTGACAGGTCGATTCCACCAATCCAATGTTATGAGGTACGAAGTACAGTGCGCGGGTCGAAAACATGCAGGTGCAATTGCGATTGTACAACGCGAAGGGCGAAGGCACAACCTAAACAAATCGTTGCACAGGAAATAACGCGACGCAGGTGCCCGCCCAGGAAGAAAAATTAGCACGTCCTAAGGTTTTTAAGACAGGTACCTTAAAGTACGTTTGATTATTCAAATTTGTGCTGGCCTGTCCTTAACCCGTCTAGGATAATCGAAATGATAGGTATTTGTCGACTGCAGGTAATTGTCGGGGAAAATAAAGCAGGAGAAAATCGGTCGTCTTGTTAAACAGTCGGGATTAAAGGTAACGTAAGGTAACGATGGTAACGATGGTAGGTATTAACAATTGATTAAACAGAACAAGGTCCCTACGAGAAGGAAAAAAAGAAACAAAAAGGCGTCGCGGATAATTTAGTTTTGGTTTAAAAAAAAAAATAGAAAAAATTCAGGTGATACAATTAGAAGAGTGTACAGCAGATGAGCGAATGACGAGATAAGTGACTAAATGAGTGTGTAGGTTTGTTAGGTAGAATGCAGGTACGGCGCGAGCATGCGGTTGACCGTTGACCGGTGCCGTGTAAGACGACGCGTCCTGCTCAAGAAGAAACAATGAGCTCCAAAACGGGATCCGGAGGCTGAGAATTTGGAGACTTGGAAAATCCGTCTAAGAAACGGTCGGATTCCTAAATTGGCTAAAGGTTGTCTCACAAATAATAAGAACGGACCCGGACGGAAAGAAGGGAGGCCGGGAGAAACAACAGAGGGAAGGGAGAGAAAGGGGGGGGACAAGAGTCAACAAAGATGCCGATGTTGAAGATAGGAAGAACGGAAAATCTGTATTAAACAATTGAATGCAGCTGGAGGTGGCCTGTGGATTTGCGGCGACTGGAAGTGTGGATGAGCTACGGTAGGGATCAATGCAATATCCCGTAGACAGTGTGAAAATATTAAGTATTAGCTTCTAACACGTGGCGGGCCGCAAGTGCTTAAAGTGCGCCTATTACTGTATATACGGTTGAAATGTCCAATAATAGGTACCTCATATACGGAATATAGGTACCTAAATACTTCAGGTACCGATGCAGTAGGTACAAGTAATCTCCATCGCCAACTCAAATTTTATAGGTACCTAATAATACCTAGGTACCTAGGTATGAGCTACTCTCCCCACATCTACACCTAACAATATTAAACTTAGAAGATACCTAGGAGGTAGGTACCTAACGTGCCTATATATTTCAACTTCTCTGGCCGTAAAAGATCAATCTGTGTTCTCCCAGATTATCAACATATCAACCTAAAATCCGGTAAAGCTTAATCTCAAAACACGTCATACAACTTGCCGGCAGCCTATCTGCTGGATCGAAGCAGGAAATCATTGGATCACAGGAAATTATTGTGTTACGCGTGTTACGCATAAAGCATTGAGGAGAAACCAATCTTAGAGCTCCCCACTGCTTGAGGGGTTCCCTGCTAATTTTAACTCCCGCTAGTCGAAACAATGCAAGGCTGAGACCTGAAGAGACAATTACTGGGTACATTATGGTCGCACTGTAGGAAGGTTTCGACCAATCAAGCTAGCTCAGGTAATAATATGCTGTACTATGTACACTACCTGGAACATTCATACGCTAAATCTTGGCGATTGATGTTGATAGCCCGTACGATAAGGCTCAGTGTTTCTAGAAGCTTTTGATTAGAAAAACATTACAAGTTAGGTGCATGACGCAAAACTTAACCATTTCCTCAATATCAACCAAACCGACATCCAACCTCGTCGCTACATTATAAAATCTTTCGATATAAATTCCCGAAATAATAATACATAATGGCCGATGATAGTACGTCGAGTATTCAAGCAGCGACAGACACTCCTATCGCTCCAGTTGCCATCTTTAAAAAACGAGGCGCAAAGGGGAAAGCCAATATCCGAAAACGCCCAGCGACACCGCCGCCTGCCGATAGCGACAGTGACGATTACACATCATCTGAAGATGAATCAGGACAACGGGTCAAACGAAGGAAGAAGAATACCGCAGTAGTGACAGCTTCATCCAAAGATAACGTATCACGAACCGACCGAAATCACGGCGCCACCGTCTTCGAAGCCGACCGCAGTGTACCTATCACAAGCACAAACGATGCTACAAAACAAACGAATTGGTTTGATGAAGACGCAAATCTGCTAGGAAAGACGCGACCTCTCCCTAAATCCAAAGATGCAGCAGCAGATCCTTCTATACAACCGGATGGTACCTACAAAGGCCTCGCCAACCAAACCAAATTCATACAGAAGAATCCGAATGCGCCCAATCGGACGGTTGGGCCTATTAAGGCTGCCACCAATATCAGGACCATCACAGTTACCGACTTCGCGCCCGATGTATGCAAAGACTACAAGCAGACAGGCTTCTGTGGTTTTGGAGATAACTGCAAGTTCCTGCATGCTCGTGAGGACTACAAACAAGGCTGGCAGCTAGATAAAGAGTGGGAAAACGTAAATAAGGGGAAGAAGAACCCGGGTGGAAAAGTAATGGCCAGCGCCAATCGCGGCGCAAATGCCGACGAAGGTGACGTTGACGCAGCCGAAGAAGCTTTACTGGAGAAGATACCGTTCGCCTGTATCATCTGCAAGGGGCCGTATAAAGAGCCTATTGTGACTAGATGTCAACACTACTTCTGCTTGCCGTGCGCATTACAGAGGTATAGAAAAGATCCGAGCTGTGCTGCCTGCGGCGCGGGTACGGGAGGTGTTTTCAATACTGCGAAGACGCTAGCCAAATTATTAGAGAAGAAAAAGGAACGACAAACGAAAAAGCGACAGAAAGCTATTGAAGCAGGAGAAGACGTATCCGACGAGGAAGAGGTGCCGGGGAAGTAATTAGTTACCTGTTATGGTTCCATAACGAGATCAGTACAAGATACCCTTGAAGCTACTCAAAGCTAAGATATTGGCAAGCTAAAGCTATAGCACCCAAATAGTCAAAAGATCCAGCCTGAGGCTGCTTTCGGTAATATATATTACCTTGAATGTTTGAGTGGCTGAGAACATTGACGTTTGGCTTGGATGCTATATAGATGGGCAAATATCACCCATCCCTTACTTCGTAGCTCGTCACTATATGTTAGACATTGATATTTGAGTAATCACTCAAAGGGGCACGTAGGGAATATATATCATTTAAACAAGTCGTATGGAAATCTAGAATTTACCTAAATACTTTTAGGGAGACGTTGTGTTATCTTGGATATCACTTCCCATAGCCTTCTATTTTGCCTCTTGCCTACGATATTCCTTGCTTGTCAGAATTGATGATATTAAGTTAAAGTCTACGTCAAGTATTCGAAAACCTAGTTTGCTAGTCAGGATATAGGGCGTAGCACGCTTTGAACGTGCGTTTAATAATCATGACACTCAAATTTCATACTACACCCGTCTCTAATAATCCGACCATATCAAAGTAGGAGATTCGTACAAGGTCAACCTACTATACGAGACATATTAGTTAAGTATCTCCTAGAGAATAAGAGTAAAACACGTTATGATCTTTAATCAATTTTCATGATCTTCAGAGCATTTTTGCGTCAGAGCCAAAATGATCAAGCAAGCAGCGAGAAAATAACTTTATTATCGCTTAGAGAGCTATAAGCTTTCTATGGACCGATTACTCTAAGCTCTCAAGTAATACCGAGGTAGACCTTACAGCAAGGTTTACTTTCAAGTAGTTATTTTTTCCGTATCGAGAGTTGCAATAGCAAAAGCAGCTAACAAGCACGCGTAATAGTACCATCGTTACAATTTTGTATCGACCATAAGAAGAAGTTAAAGTATTACCTACCGAGGTACTATGGGTAACCTAGTATCTGGGAGGTAGATATTGCGTTATCACCCAATTATTACATCACGACTGAGAATGTAGAAATTGAGGTTACTGAAAATGATAGGCAGGTTGAGTACCAACCATGGTATACTTATACTAAAGCATATAGCACAGTGGAATGTATATTCAGAGTGCGTCTATCTCATTCTGTTGCTGGATGCACTTGTATACCTATAGTGATTAGAGTAGAGATAATGTTGTTAGAAGTGATTGAACCGTATAAGTATTGGTTCTTGATATTGGCGGGTGAAGGGCAACCTGTTTAGACGAAGAAGGTAACCCTCCCCTATCTTTGAGTAGTCATAGATTACAATTACACTTATATACTAGAAGCTGAGCTCTTTTCATCTCTACCTAATAACATGACCTCCTTAGCACTTGACAAACATATTATAAGAATCCAACCATCTACGAATTTCAAAAACTATATTAAGTAGAATCACTGTGTTAACTAGATGATATCTCAATATACGTACTAGGTAATATAACTAACTTGAACTCGCAACCTCAAGGAACACTATTGAATACACTTAGCGCCTCCTCGTATAACTAATCGCATCTATCAGAGTCGATATAATTGCTACTAAGGTCAGAAGTCCTCCGGTAACGGCGTTTCGAAGATACATGTTTGCGGGAAAATGCTAAAATGCCATCGGGATTTAAAGATGCACTCCGATTCCGTTACAAAGATCACAAGATCCGATCGCCGTCGTAAACTACGGAAAGTAGCTTCTGTGTTAATATCCACGTTTAAACACATGACATGATCTAATGCTTTGTCAGTTGTTTAATAAAATGTTTTATTTAATATAGTTATATTATGTAACGTATTAACCGGTAGCTAACTAGTTGTAGTAGCTCTTTAAGTTTTGTAATTACGTAATCTCTAGACCTCTACGATTAGGTACAATTAATAGTCTTTCGACTTCGAGTTGAATGGTAAAGTTATAGCTAAGACTTTAAATGTTAACTTAACTACTTACTTAGCCTTTAATATTAACTAGCTTAACATAGTACCTTAAGTTCATCATAAGACATTCGTGTTGGTTAATAGATCTCATCATTTTACGTGTATACTGACTACCCCTATATACAATGAAAAGTATCTATTCTACATGAATGGAATAAGACATGAGACAATACTAGAGAGGGTGTATGAAACCAGGGTTTAGATCAAGTTCTTTATGGTTGCTGCACATGAAGGCAGTATACATATTGATAATGCTTCACTCAGTGGTTGGAATGGTGTTGTTTGTCATAACGCGAACTTCGGCTTATATAGCGAAAATCGGCCGTGACGCGAATCTCGCTTAGTGGACCTGCAACATGGCGTAGGCGGCGACAGCGAAAGAATAGAACATTGCCGGGCGGCCGAGGGAGTGGCTGTGCGTTGTACATATGAAATGCGAGGTTCGGGTTGTCACGACTAAATCGCTGCTCTGCTATTGGTGATGTATGGGGAAATTGACCGGATTTGGGTTGGACGAAGCGCAACACGCCTCTGTATTATAAGAATAAGTAGTGAGCCGTATAACTAACTTATTACCCCTTTTATTTGCCAACTCTATCTCATATCTGTTTTATCCAACTACGCAAGTAATATTCAACACTCTATACCCTTCATTTCTGTCCCTGAAATCTACCTAACCCAATCAGAAACCTTCCAAAATGTCAGCCGTAATCAATAACCAGTTCGATGATGCCGAGGGGGCGTCGACACCTCTATGCAATATTATTACCCCAGTAGGCATGCTCGGCTATGGCCTCAACGAGGAGGAGAACGCAGTCGCCTTAAGACATCTTCTCGCGACGGGTATTCCGACCGCTCTAATCTTAGACTCCGGCTCGACCGATAGTGGTCCAGACAGGCTTGCTCAGAAAGTAATGGGTTGTCCCCGAACAGCTTACCTCCGGGACCTTAGGAAGCTGCTTAAGTTAGTCAATGAGTTCCGGGTTCCGCTGATTTTCAGCTCGGCCGGAGGAGACGGGATCGACGAACACGTTCGAGAGATTGTAAAGGTTATCGAAGAAATTGCTGCCGAGAAGGGAAATGAGGATTATTCCTTGAAGACCGTCGCCATATTTTCCGATATCGAGAAGGAGACGGTCCGGGAACGCCTCAAGGCAGGAGGTGTGCGTGGATGCGGCCCATGTGTTCCGGATTTAACCGAAGAGGATATCGATGAATCGTCAGTGGTTGTTGCACAGATGGGACCCGAGCCGTTTATCGATGCGATGAAGGCAAATCCAGACTTTAACGTTATAGTCGGCGGTCGTGCCTACGACCCAGCCCCGTACGTCGCCTATTGCGCTTATTTGGCCGGATTAGATACGAACGACGTGAATTCGGCCGCGGTCCAACGCCAAATGGGTGGATTTACGCACATGGGCAAGATTCTAGAGTGCGGAGGGACATGTGCTGTGCCAAAATCACACGGTGCTATTGCAACAGTATATAAGGACGGAGGGTTTACCATCTCGCCTTTATCGCCGGCGGCCCATTGTACTCCGGTGTCAGTGGCTGCGCACACAATGTACGAGAAATCGCGCCCTGACATTTTGCATGGTCCGGGTGGATATTTTGATCTCAACTCTGCAACTTACGAACAGCTGCCCGATCAGAGGACGATCAAAGTCCGCGGCAGCAAGTTCCATTTCTCGAAAGAGAGCGGTCCGTATCAAGTAAAATTAGAGGCTGCTAGTATTATTGGATACCGATCGCTGTTCTTTGGTAGCTTCCGAGACCGTAAGTTCACTGAATAAGTCTCATTTGCCATCATTTGCTAACATTAAAGTAGCAATTCTAATTAGCCAACTCGATGCATTACTCAAGCTTGTCAAGCGATATGCTGCTGAACAGCATAGCCATGTGACTGAGAAATGGGACTTTGATTTCCATATCTATGGGAAGCCAGAGGAAGGTGTAGAGAATGCAACTCCTGAGGTATTCCTCATTGGTGAGGCACTGGCTCCTACGCAGGAATTAGCAACCAGCATCGCAGCCACAGCTAGAATAGGTGTTATTGTAAGTTGAATTGCTATCTGCATCTCAGGCGATCATTCGTTAACTTCTTCCAGCATGGAAGTTATCCAGGACAGAAAGCCACTTCGGGAAACTTTGCTTTCGGTATCGGTGGCAAGTCTGTTATCGAGTTGGGTCCATGCTCACGATTTACCATGTACCATCTCATGGACCTTGAAGAAGGCGAGGAGGGTTTATTACTGGGAGACAGCATCTCAACTCCTGCTACCAATGGTGTAAACGGTAACGGAACCCATAAGCAACGAAAGCCTCTGTTTACCCAATCTGCCTCTCTAATCGGCAATGGAGAGAGACCATCAGCAAAAGCTCCTATATCGACTACTAACGGCTCTGCAAATGGAGTCAAGTCAAGCAGCGAGGAGGGCTTCGCGACGGCTGAACTTATCAATGGCTTAAAATCAAAAGCATATACCAAGCCTACCAAACTTGGAGACTTAGCCCAAGTTGTAAGGTCCAAGAACTCAGGTCCGTATGAGATCACATTCGACCTCATCTTCGAGTCCCGAGAAACTTATCTTAAAGTTAAGGACTCCGGCCTCCTATCTGTTAAAACGGTAGCTTCCGTCTTTAAGCTACCAGAGAGCGACATATTATGGTGTGGATTCTTCGACCCGGCCCAGGCGTTTAAAGCCACAATCCCCCGTATTCGAGCTGGCAAGCGTATGCCGGGTGGAGGATTCATGGAGAATGATGTTCACGGATCTCAGCAACATCTTCCGCTTGTAAACTTGAAGTTGCCAGAAGAACTGCTTGCTTCCCTTTCCAAGGCTTAGTAGTATAAAGGAGGTACTGATACTACTGTATTATATATTTTGTATTTATGTGTAGGTAGTTTATGATCATTATGTTCAAGTTATTATTATCTAAATATTTATGTGATGTGATGCCTTTATATGCAATTACTACCCCGCTGTAACCCACCGCTATAACCCATGTCCTGAATGGAACTGTGATGTGTCAGTAGGAAGATTGAAAATATCCCACGAAGGATCCCCCCAAAACATGTTAGCGAAGGCGAGATCAGACGACCAGGGTTCCTCCACCTGAGGGTTAGTAGCGAAGACGTCTGCTTGTGGGATGTTGTTCTCGCTGGGTAGAGCTTCCGTAGTAACTGCGATCTCAGGTACCGAAGGATTTAGAGGAAAGCCGCGTAGCTCACGGGCTGTATCGATTGCGTCTAGTACTATTGATACCCCCATTCGATCTGGAAGATTGGGCCTGCTAGTATCGGCAGAAACGGGTGCTTGCTTGCAGAGGGTTTCGAATAGACTAGCAGCCCTATCATATTCATCTCGATGACGTGTAGCTAGTGTTTTGAATATCGTGTGAGCCATAATGACATGGTTTGCTGCTAACTGTTGTTCTTCGGCGTTGGCATTATTATTGAGACTAAAGTATCGGAGGAGAAATATAGTCGCAAAAGCGAGACCCCTATAATAATCTTTGGGTAGCGTCTTTTCGCGTTGCGCTGCTGTCAACGTTTGATTCTTATCTAGCCTCTCATGGAACCGCGAGTTCGCTAGGTGAATGATTCGAAGAGCGGTGGCTAGCCCTAATTTGAGTAATATTTCCTTCGCACCGGTACCTGATCGGGCTCGGGTTATCACCAGAGTGTAAACGTGCATTTTCACGACCAGGACACCAAGGTCAGTCATGCTTGTCCATCCATCAGGAAAAGTTATTTTTAGTGTATCTAGCTCGCCGTCAAGAAGCTGAATGACCGAAGAATCGACTACGCCGTCGTTCGCATTATGTACAAGGACATTGGTAAACCCCGCCAAAGTGAGCAGTACTCTAACCTGAATAGCGAACTCGCGAGGAAGCGTGTTTTCACTAAGAGTTGCACGGATAGCGGCAAGGTCGGAAGGAGTATTGATCATTGGGGGAAGTCCGAGATGCATACTAAGACTGAAAGATAATTAGCTAGCTGATATATCTTATACAAGATCGAATGACTTACGATGTGCTAACATAGAAGCAACCCAACCATGTGTTTGTTCTTTCGCGGGCACTTCCACCTACGGGACCAACGCTATGGAGAGAAGGAATAACCCCTGATCTTGGGCTCGATCTATGAAGACTCATATAAAGGGCAGCATTCACTGCGATCCCACAGTATAGCCAGCTGGGATCATCCCTTTGGTGAGGTACTGGCAACGGCCACATGCAAAGAATCAAAAGCGCCTGGATCTTGCTTAGCGGCATTGGAGCCCTTAGAATCTCCTCCCTGAGCATTCTCATGTACGGCTCATGGAGTCGATCGAATAAGGTCTCATCCGAGGTTGTGGGTAAACGTAGTGAGACGACAACAATTATCGTCCAAAATAAGAACGGATGAGAATGATGAATGGTTTTAAGCGATACCGGTCCCAGTATTGGGAGATTTGGGAGGAAGTAGGCAGTAAAACTTGCAAGATCTGTTAATTTAGATTGTCTTATTTGATAATAAAAATAGGTACTTACTGCTTGAATGCCGTGATAACTGTTTGGTTATCAATTATAACACCACCAAGATCGAAAGATTCTAAGCCCATAAGTTCGAAGTCATCCATCATAATAGTGACAGACGGCTGCGATGCATTGATGGATGAATCTTGCGATCGTGTAGTATCCGGATCTGGACTCGTAGTAGAACCAGCGCGTGCTTCTGATATTCTCTGGTCTCGAAGCTCTCGTAGCTCTTTTGACATGGCCTCAAGCCGTCTGTTCGCCTTCATTAGTAGCTATACGAGGAAAATCCCTACGCAGATATTTCGGCGCCAAAGAGTCTGAAAACATACTTTCTAGCTGGCGTTCTCCGAAAAGACGGATCAACCGTACAAGTGAGGTTTCTTGCGTGACATCTTGTACAAGGATTCGGGAACCTATCCTTAGAGTCACATCGAAGCTGTCTCAACGTTAGTTGAGTCTATCCTAATATGCGAGGATGGGTTTACGCACCTTTGATTGCTTGCATTCTGTGCACGTCTTGACGGGACGCACGCCTGGCCAACTTGGTGCGCTCGACGCCATTGGGATCGGCATTTGATCTCGCTTGATACCTTTTTTTTGTGACTAAATTCGCTCTTGTAAAAGCCTAAATTCGCATCTATATGCTAGATTATATGCTAGATAAAGTAGGTACCCATGCAGAAGCAAGTAATCATCTAGAGCTGACCGACGGTAGTTGAGCGATTGGAGATTGATAGGGGGGAATATTAATAAGATATGAAAAAAGAAGATGTCGACTATCTTGCCAAGCGTGATTCACATCGAATTTGATTCGCTACATACTATCCCTAAACCCATCCTGCCAAACGGCACAGGCTTTTAGCGTACGTATTTAATTCGGGTTGGTAGTAGATATACACTACCTTAGGTAGGTAGAGTAACATAGTGAAGGGGGGGGGGAATAGAATGCCCCTGTGCGTTTCCAGAAGTTCTGAATAGTCTTTGACAACCGTGGGGTTCAAGAGTATAGGTCAACAATACGACGAGTTGAGGCGGAGCATTCTTAGATTCAGGGGACTAGGGGGACATTGCATAAAGTCCCATAAAGTCCCATAGTTCCATAATCATGACTTTATGTGGCACGGAAAATCCCGAAAACCCCGGTTCAAAGAATCCGTATAAAATCAGCCCTACAAGCCATATTTAATGACGCGTCGCCGGGACTTCTCAAAACACTGCCCCCCTAAGTGTTCCCACAGCAAGCTGCCGAGGCTTTACTACATGGAGATACTACATGGACATCTGCTAGCAGCATCTGAAATTAGATCATCCTCGTCTTGTTCTCGTCTTAGTCTCGTCCCATCGACTTCCTTCGCTCCTCTCACTGGCTTGGATCTCATTGAACAGCTGCAAGGGTTCCAGTATGCTCTGTGCCATATGCGTCAACTTTGATGTGAGAGAACTATTGGTGAAAGCTACTGCTCAACTACCAAAAGGCTTTAATGATCCCACTGCGCCGGAAACATTCGAATGTCTCCGGCCGGCAATCCCTCACTTTTTCGAACATCATCCCAACTTGCTTTCGTTACAGTCCTCGATCGATGAATGTGATCTCTGCGCTTGCATATGGCAGTCGTATGCTAGTAAAGCCCACCCTAACGAACTTGTTCATGATGAGTTACTTAAAGGCATGAATACGCGGCAGATATTTATAGGGACGACCGCCTGGGACGCTACTCTTAACGGGTTACCTCATGTTGCTATCATTCAAAACGGAGAAAGGGGAGCTGTACGCACTCTGGCCTCATTTGAGGTATGCGCCCTAAGAGGTAAGTCACGATTTGTTCTAATGGTACAGTAATGAGTAAACAAAGTTGTAGGTCACGAGCCATTAGACCACCAAGATCTTCTTGCTAGGTCCATATATAGAAATTCGGGTTCGCAAAAGTGTTTACAACTTGCAGCTAGATTTCTAGGCGACTGTGTTAATAAACATAAGTCCTGTTCTTCTCAATATCCGACTTCTTCTAAACTTCCGACGAGAATTATCGATACGGAGGGAGTGAATCCTAAGCTTGTTGATGGTGATGGTCAATGTGGAATATTTGCGGCACTGTCATATTGTTGGGGCGGTGATTCTACTTTCATACTTACAGCAGCAACTGAGCAATTATTTCGCGAGGGTCGGCCAATTGGCGAGTTTCCTCCTACTATCCGTGATGCCATAAACATCACCAAAACTCTCGGTATCCGTTACATCTGGATCGATGCGTTATGCATTATTCAGGACTCGGATGAGGATTGGGCCCAGGAGGCTAGTCGGATGCGCGAAGTTTACAGAGGAGCAGTTGTCACGATAGCGGCAGCATGTGCTTCCAAAACTAGCGAAGGGATCTTTCAAGAAAGAGTAGTGTCGAATCTCCCTAGGTGTTGGCTTGACTGGAGGAACGGAGATAAAAATCCATCTAAAGTATTCCTACGCATAGGGTCTGAACTATGGGATGAAAGAATGCACCAAAGCATTCTGAACACTAGAGGTTGGGTTTTGCAGGAAACCCTCTTGGCGCCACGAACATTGTGGTTCGGTCAACAGCAGTTGTGTTTTGAGTGTCCGAAAGGGAGTGTGGATGAAGCAGGGCGGACTATTAGGATAATGGAGGTATATCGCAGTAAAGAATTTATTCAGTCACTCCGTCAGGAGATAATTCCTAGTTGGAGGAGACATTTGATCGCTCTTCTTCGAGAGATGCATATTCCCCCGGCTGCCACAGTTCCATGGATATCACTAACAAATCTCCTCCGAGCACGAGATCTAGAAACTATACGTCATAGAGTTATTGTCCGGAAACCATTCACATTGCAGGGATACTTTAAGCCGCCTGTGGGTAGCTTTGGAATGTCGCATTTTAATTTTTGGCTCACGATCATCGAGAACTATTCATCTAGGCAACTCACCAAGCCAACTGACACTCTTCCAGCATTATCGGGGCTCGCAAGGGAGTTTCACCAAGCTACGGGTGACACGTATGTCGCCGGACTTTGGAAAATGGATATAATACAAGGCCTCACCTGGGTAAGCAAGTTATAAAACTAAAAACTACCCCCTCGTTCAACAGATTCGTCAATGTATGACACTACCTTCGAATGTCTGAGATACACTACCCCTGGTTTAGACGTGCAGGAATTAGTCTGAGACTAACATTGGAACGTAATAGACAAGAAACTCACTCAGAAAGAAGTCACCCAGTGGCTATGTCGAAAAGGGGCCAATTTTACTTGACCAATATCTTGCACCATCATGGAGTTGGGCAAGTACACTAGGCCGAAAAGTTTTGTTCATGGCCGACAGGCAATTCGATCACGTCAAACGCTTCGCCGAAGTTATAGATATCAATATCCAGCTTGCTACCCATGACCCTTTTGGTGCCGTAAAGGGGGGAAGTATCACTCTTCGTGCTCCTTTTCTAGAACTACACTCTCAGGACTTACTCAACGCTCCTCATCCATCATCGCCGTATCCGAAGTTAATGGCAAAAATTTCCAAGGTGTTGAAAGGTGCGATAAGTAGTGAATATGGACAAAAGCATAGAGCCTATATAGGACAAAAGTTTGCAGTCTTAAAGCTGATCCAGTGGCGGCGCCTCCTTGAGACTACCGAGCGCGTATGCTTCTTAATACTAGAAAGTGTTGAAGACGGCAATGATTGGAGGCGGATAGAGCGCCTCGACCTTACTGCTAGAGAAACCGTGCTTTGGGACAGTGAGGAAGTAATTGATTCGCTAGCTATCCTTGAGGAGATTAAACATGCTTTGAGAACGCATATCGTGAGGATCATCTAACTTATCACTATCAACTACTATCGAGTGTAGACTAGATCGACGATATTAGGAACTTATTCAACAATAGGTACCTTTATAACATCTGGTCATTAAAGCATAGCTTTGGTATCAGTATGCCATTAGAAATTCTATGTTACGAAGTAGTCTACGGCACCATCGAGGTGTTGGCCTAGGCCCGCCTCTCCCCCCTTTTTTATAACAAGAAAAAAAAGACTTTACATGATTATTGGTAGTCATGTAAATTTGCGACTATTCGGTACCTAAGCAAAAGATAGAATTTTGTTATATCCAGCCGCAGCGAAAGTATCATGAGCTATCCTAGTAAATATAGCATTCAATCATTCTCACCATAGCCTCTACCTATAGGATGACTATCGTGGTTATACCTTGTAGGTATCACGTTGAATAGCGCAACTATAATACCCTTGTATTCCTATATGAAAAGGCGTGGCGCACAGACAATGTATCACCACCGATTCGTGCACTCTAGGAATGGCGTATTAGCAGAACTCTACTAGACACAGCTGTGAAGTACTTACGCCGTTAGTAGCGAATCTTCTTGGGTAATATCGAGTATAAAGGGCACAATATTGCCCAGCAGGCCGGCCATTCCTAAGGAGTAGATAGGTCGTGAAGAAACGACATATCTGCGGCTGACCCTGCTCAGGAGGGTTGGCAAGGTTATTTCGATTCTGAGCATCGCACGCGGCAGCGCCTGTTCATTAAACCATATTGTGTCAGTTTCGAACCTCTTTAATTTGCGTTTCGTTGCCAATTTGCTGTTCAGGTCGAAGCAAGGTAGCAAAATAGGATTGTAGGATATGTAAAAGTTATGTCACTCACTTCTAAAAGTTAGTTGTTATAATTCGAGAAATAGGGGGCTCATGAATTGAAAGTGCGGGTATTGTACGTACCAAAGGCCTGGGTCGAAGAAAGTATTGGTGAAGATCCTTGAACCAATGTAGGTGCCTCCTTGCGCCGTATTGGTAGGACTAGACGTGGTAGATGTACCTGTAGTCCTCGTTCCCGTCCTCGTCCTTGCCGTCGTAGTAGGTGTGGGATCCATGTCGTCGGGCGGTACATCGCTGACATGGGTTAATAATCATCTCTTCAATGTGAGGGCTGAGACGATATTTATGAGGCTATAGGTATTCTACTCTCCTTAACTAAGGAATTCTGGTCCCTTGTAGAGTCGTAGAGACTTGAAAAGGAGTAGAGGGCCTTCGATTTTACGTACATAGTGTCGTTTCCGGTGGGCTCGCCATCGTACCCGGGGACGGTAGGGATGGCATTTTTCATGTATCCATTTGACCCTGCGATAACCACGTGGAAGTCTGCTATATACTGTCCAGTATTAATAGCTGTCTCTACAGAGACAAGACCGCCCCAGAAAATGCATTTAATGTTAGTAGTCGAAGGGGGATTCGTGCAGCCAGTGCCTGGCGCGAGAGAAGGATCTCTTTCAAAGAAGATATTAAAACCTTGGCAGCCACGCCAGACATCATCACATTGGTCGGCGCAAGTTTGAGTGTCATAGGAGTCCACGGTTATAAAGCCTAGATATCCGTAGGATACACTCCTAGCATGTATATTAACATAAGTTACGTTATATCCAGATGGTGTAGGTGCTTGGGTCGAGATTCTAGTAAATGCCCTTAACCCAAGAAAAGCACTATCGGTATCGCGATTTGGCGTAGGGCCTGCACCGGTAGGGTTAGGCTGGCATGCTGTTTGACGCGCGACAAGCTCTGGTGTTGTGGCGGGTTCAGTTCCTACGGGCAGAGGACTCTCTGTGGCAGATTCCGTAGCCTCGCTTAAGTTGTAGGTTGTTGAATCGGCAGTAGGCCCAACTGGTATAGAAACTGATGTTACGCTTGGTGCAGAATCGACAAGCGATGTGTCAATGGCCTGTCTCGGTTCATGCGGAGAGGCCATAGCCAGAGTCACGAGGACCTGAAAGACTGATAGAACTGACTTCATATTGCGAGATTAAAACAGTCTCAACCCTTTTGCGTATAAGTTAGAATAAAGGTAGGACGAGCTGATACTAGGAGATAAGCGGGCATAGGTATGAAGGCGATGATGGGCGTCAAAGGAAGATAAGTCTATTTGATACCATTAGTACATCGCACTGAATACCTGGGTATATAAAACTTATATGAATTAATTTGCAGGACGGCCATTGATTATTTCATAACTACAAATATTTTACTTCAGTTCATCGTCACTCGATTTACCATCACATTGACCATGGTTTTACTTCATTTTTCCTCTGGATTGATTGCCAAGAATTCTGCCCGAGTCATTTTCCCATAAATCGTGTCACATATATCCCTACCAACGGGGCTAGATGGTCCATTATCCTAGTGTGAAAATATGGGATCTCACTCAACATTTCAGTTTACATATTTGTACTGTGTGTGAGGGGATTGTTTTCAGATGAGATGGGTTCAGACGACTATTCTGTTACCTCACTCGGCTTGTTCATAGTTTCTCGCCCTGCACCTAGATCAGTTCATCCAGAGGTCTAGTAGTTGCCCTTTACCTATCTTAGAACATAAAACTTCTAGCATCAATAATACCCCGCGTCGTAAAAAGAAGCTTGCCCATTCTTAAAGCTGCTATGAGTCATGTATCATATACGGAAATAATTTTTACCGTCTTGCACTACGTGATAATATTAAGCTTAAGAACTTGAGCTACTTAAATAATACAACTCTATGCTTGGTTAACCGTCCCTTCATAACGATAAAATAGTTTTGTACAACTTATGTAGGTTGGTAAAAATACATTAGTCGTAGAGCGGATGTCTATCTTAAAATTATATCTTAAAGCCTTAAGGAATGACGAAAGTTTAGGTACGTTTAACCTTGAGTAGGATTCTATCGGCTACAAGGTGTACGTTATGATTTTTCTGCTATTCAAGTACTCTTTCTATGTAAAGATATAGTAGATTTCAAATACCAATTAATTACTATGTGACCTATTTACCGATATTTTTAACTACCTACATAAATAAAGACGAGAAATCCAAGTTTATTCTTTTACTATGTATGTCCTATTATGGGCGAAGGACGAATGCTGGGTGTATAATTACCATCAAGGCGGTAGCAATGGTAACCATGAATCCATCCAAACCAACAAACAACCATTGGTTAGTAGCAAGAGAACTCGAAAGGCCTTGTGAAAGCTCGGCAACACGGTAGCAAGACCGAATGAGGATCAATATCGTCGCAAGGAGGAGCATGAAGATAAACACCACTAGCGATCTCTGGATGTGATATCTAAGTTCTATCGACGTAGCAGCCATATCTAAACCATCAGGCGATGACTTCTTAGAGTTCGTACCACGGTGGTTTCGATGCGGGTATAAAATTATACCGAGGAAGAGGATAAGGAACATGCATAGTGAGAAAACCTGCAATGCAAGACCAGCGATGGTAATCTTCGTTCCAACAAGAAGACCATTTGAGGGAGGTGGAGGGTTGTCGGGTGTGCTTTCGCTTGTAGCAAGACCTCCACCGACTGCTTGAATAATTAGGGCTATTATATCGCTGGGTATAAAGAAGGCAGTGTAGAAATTTGGACTGATATCGAAGCAACCTTGGCCTAAGGTAGTGGCGACGTGCTTGAGGGAAATGTATATCCTACCATACGAGTCAGCATGAAATGCATTTCACGCCGAGGAGAATAGGGAACGTACCCTGCAGTAATGAAAACAGGAGCCAAAGTTAGAAGGGTGAATTGGATCGAGAAATAGTTTACGTCGAACGGATCAGCCCACCCAAGATCGCGAGACAGGTAGCCAACGAACTCAACAAGGGCTCCGAGCGCAACGACAACACTATAAACGATCCATCTGCGCGTGCAAATCGCGGCAATGATTGCCCATAGAGCTGCCAGACCGAATATGATAGTGAAGAATATGTTTATGCCTAAATTTGGTCTGTAACCATATACGGTGAACGACTCCGGACACGTATCTAGAGTACACTGTTGGGTCGCCATAGGTAGCTATCTCCTAGCTCGACATATATAGTGCTCTATTTGTGATGGCTATGTCGAAGATTGAAGCTGAAACGAAGATAGGGGTAGATTTGGATGAGGAAATAAAATTATTTAGCATGATGACAGGGACGACATAAAATACTTATACCAAAACATCGCTAATAGCCGTTTTTCTCATGGAGTGTTGGTTCTAAGAGGCTTGGGGCTGAGTTAGGTTGTGCCGCTCCCGAATTCCGTCTATTGTGCCGAGTTGTCATTTTTATCCTATCTCTGGGTCATGAGTAAGAGCAATGCCACGAAATACCAAGAAGGCTATGATCAATTGAATTATTGGGTGTAAGAAAATAATCAACTCATTGGATAGGTACTGGTTGACATCCGGGATATATCAGGAATTAAATCTCGTAATGCATATGAATTAAAATTAACTTAGGTGCTCACATTAAAAAAAGGACTCCTAATTTTGCCTTCGGTAGGATATAACAAGTTGGTAGCTACGATATCGAAATGTATTTTCCAATAATACTTTCTTGCGTATACATACATCCCCGAATATTATACTCTTAGTAGGCTCCTCAAGTTATGTAGTGAAAGGCAACTAGAACCTGTTAGAGCCGACAGGAACAATTAATCTGACTTTGACAGTGTGGGGTGAAATTTCTCCGCGTCTTTCTTTTTATTATAGAGAGGACTCGGAGCCCCGAAGAACCGACGTCTTGGAGTCCGGAGCTTGGCAGGGGCTTAGAAGCCGGCGGACAGCAACGAAAAGTAAAAATGGCAACATGAATGTCACGATAGGTGTAATAATAGCAGATTACCCTTGAGATAAAATTTTCTATTCCGTGCATCTTTTCATCATCCCTTTTGCACGGGACCCCCTATTACCATACCATACTTCGGTGCCTAGGTAGGTTAGCAGGTAGGTACGTATTAGTAGAGTACCAGCTTATTCCAATATCTTTGGGGGAATTAACACTCGATTGCTAAACTACCTGACATGACTATGAATCAAATAACTAAGAGGTACTTATATATCGTAAAGTTGCTGATTTTATATACGTTATATCATATTTACAAGGCATTTTGATTTTGATTTAATCATTTGTTATTTGGTTCTAACTAGTTAATATTTGAATATTTAACTATAGGCTCTTTTCTCATTTTTCTTCAAACGATCGTAGAGGGCGGAACTTCCACAGAAGCATCATTTTTACTATGGCTTATGGACTCGGCGAAGGGTGAACGTTTCCGCATCGACGGCCCCTTGTAGTAGATGACGAATGTAGCGACTACAAGAATCAATCCGATACCTGCAAGCACGGTATTCGCTACCTGAAGACCGTAATCAAAATCAAACGCGTCGTAATATGGTGCTGCAACCCATGTCAATACTCCAGCCAAGAAGTCACGAGCAAAACCGTTGCCTCCCGTTGCAGAGGCCGAGTAAGGACCGTACGCTTTCACCATATAGTCGATAGTAGTCATGTAGATGGTATAGTTAGCGATGCCGATGAAGAGGCACCCGATCATCGGGGCAATCCAATGTACCTCAGGCGTGCTTGTCCATGCAAATATCATTAATCCGATGGGGAGAAGTGGTGCGGTAAAGAGAAGCCACCATAATCGTGATTCGAATTGAGCGTGCTCACTAAGAGGATTCTTCGCCCGTAGTGCCCGGTTACGGTATATAGATGGAATGAATAGTAGATACCCCAGGATATAAGCAATTCCAAACGGGATAAAAGACTAGTGGCGGTATTAGCAAACATGCCGTGATCTAACGGGAGTATTAATATAACCTACAAGCCCTATCTGTATGTTGGTAAAATTCCACCGCTCGAATACGCGACGCAGGGACTGAATTTGCATGAATATTAGGGCATCGCTAAACCCGGACAGCAAAGATAGCACCAAGACGATTTTCTCCTTGTAGAGCATCTGGAAAGGACGCGTCCATATAGCGAAAACTTCCTTTGGTACCAGATAGTCTTTGAACGGTTTCAACTCGAAGGGCCCGTAGACGTTACTGTTTTCACCGGTCGCTTCGAATTTAGCCTCCCTCATCTTCTTCGCATACCTATTGACTAGAATGGCGGAACGAGTTTCTGGAACGAATACTAAATGTAGTATCTGGACAAAGAGCCCGAAGATGAGTTGAATCCAGATCGTCCACGTCCAGTGGAGATTTTGTTCGATAAATCCGCCGATGATGGGTCCGATGATAGAGCCACCTACGGAAGAGAGGACAATATATGCCAGCGGGAGTTCTTGCTCATCGGCGATAAACATGTCCGCAACAACTCCCAGCGTAACACTGCCGCCGGCGGAGAAAAGGCCTCCAAGCGCACGTCCGACAAGAATACCAGCGAATGACCGATGGATATTGGCGAGACCAACAGGGATACAACACAAATTGACCATGAGAAGTGAGTACTGAAGAACGGGTTTTCTTCCGAATTCTTCAGACCAAGGTGCCCATCTATGGGAGAGTTTAATATATGAGAGGCCGGGATGGAGAGTGTATTGGTTAGGCTTACAGCTCACATCCAAACGCATATAGGACAAGAAACACGGCAGCACCGCTAACTGCGGCTTGGTTACTAACACCGAAGTCCTTGACAATACCACTCTGGCCGTTCGCATATAAGGAAGCGTTCAAGTTCACTAGAGAATCAAAATTAGGATCCGCGTTTCAGTAAGGTATATAGGAATTTGAAGCAGGGAGAATATAGGCTGTGTAGTGACATAAGCATAAAAAGAAACGTACTAGAGATTTGGACGAGAAAAATGATGGTAAGTGTCACCCATTTTTTCCACATGGGCCATGCGTAAGCCAGGGCTTCCGGACAGTCATTTTCCGTAAGGATGCTGGGGCCTGAGCCTGCTTGCATTAATGCAGCTTCATCGTGTGATGCAGTGTGCTTGGGTATAGTTCCCCGCGATATTGTAGATTGTGCTGAGAAGCTTTCACCAGTACTACCTTGGACAGGTGAAGCAGGTTGGTTGACCATTTGAGAATCTTCCCTAATATTATTCGGAGAAACTTCCATAATGTTACTTGAAAAGGGAAGTAGGTGAGTGTAGATAGCCAGGTGATTTTATGGAAAAAGGTAGGGAATGAGAGTATAGATATAGACTTTCCATGGCACCTCCGAGTATGGGCACATACGGGGAGTTGTCTCATCTCATTTAGGATTTACCATACTATCCCATCATAAGAAGACAGGAAACGCCACTTTAGGAGCCGGACCGGAACTAATCACTTGAGGATGGTCTCGTGGACAGGGCATAACTTACATATTCGTTACTTCATGTTGCTTTACGTTTCTAGTAAAACACCGAACTTGGAGTACTTATCTAACATGTGTCTTATGAAAACTAGCAGAGCTGGTGATATGGTACGACAACAACATGGTGTTTTTTCGCAACTTTTCCAAACTCGGACCTTTGTTGCGGGGAAACGCTCGGTGATTCAAGTAAGTTTATATCTCAATTCTTAATAGTAGTTGGGTACCTATTGAGGGGGTATTGACCGGCCCGCGGGGAAGGTAAATGTGGTAAGGGTAAACATGGTTCACGAGAAGGCGAATTGTCTATTATAAATTATGGCTCTATTGTGACTAAATGATTTCTAGTCTGATCATGGGGCTTCTATATGGAAATTTGGGATTTGTTGGTCTCGTTAGACGTCGTGGCTAGTATGCATCGTGGTTTGCTGGGATAATTGATTGTTGATATGTATTGATAGAAGAAGACAAATAGGAGAGAGTCCGCGATGTTTTGTTTAGAAAATTAGGAGTTTGAACCGCCGGGCTTAAACCCAAATTCCATCATTGAAGTTAAAATGGATCCCGGGCCATTGGCTTGGGCGACGGACCCCACGGGGGAAATAAGGGAGACCCTGTTTAGTTACATTATCAATTATGTACCTCTTAATGTTATACTATATGCTTTTAAAAGGATATTCCTTATTAAAATTTCCTAACTAGGTCCTGATCCCGCTAATATCGCCACCATCAGCCACATATTAAACTAATGCAGCCTCACCTGATAGATAAGATCTTTAGACCCACTATGATTCAACTTTAAGCTACGGACGCCTCAAATTTCCAATTTGTCGCGACAACTTCAATAATATTAAAACTTTAACCACTTTTTCTCAAAACATGCCGCCTCAAATAAAACAAGACCTGAATCGATCAGGCTGGGAGTCAACTGACTTTCCATCCGTATGCGAGAATTGTCTACCGCCGAATCCATATGTTAAGATGTTAAAGGAGGACTACGGTGCCGAATGCAAGATCTGTACGCGACCTTATACCATCTTCTCTTGGGCAGCCGACCGTGCCCACGGCCGCAAGAAACGCACAAACGTGTGTCTTACATGTGCACGCATGAAAAACTGCTGTCAATGCTGCATGCTCGACTTACAGTTTGGTCTACCCATTCAACTTCGTGATGCCGCCCTTAAAATGGTTGCACCTGGACCCCAGAGCGAAGTCAACCGCGAATACTTCGCGCAGAACAACGAGAAGGCTCTTGAAGAGGGAAGAGGTACCGAGGAATATGAGAAAACAGACGAGAAGGCGCGCGAGCTATTACGACGACTAGCAAACAGCAAACCGTATTTCAGAAAGGGACGGGCAATTGAGGATGGAAGCGCAACCGAGTCGAAACCTACTGGGAGTTCAAGAGGAGGCAGCCCATCGGTAGGAGCTGGTATTGGTGGACCGGGCCCGATACGCACTCGCGACTCCAGAGCAGCGGCGGCAGCAGGTGCTGGTACAGGTCCGAGACCAGGAAGAGGAGGAAGACCGTTCCCCAGTGCATCCCAATTACCACCCGGTCCTAAAGATTGGATGCCTCCTTCCGACAAATCTATCATGAGTCTATTCGTTACCGGTGTCGAAGACGATTTACCTGAGTACAAAATTCGAGACTTTTTTAAGGAACACGGTAAGATCAAGTCGTTGATCTGTAGTCATATGTCACACTGCGCATTCATCAACTACGAGACACGAGAGGCCGCCGAGAAAGCATCCGAGGCTTGCCAGGGCCGAGCGGTAATTGCAGGCTGCCCGCTTCGAGTGCGCTGGAGTTTACCTAAGGCAATCGGGACGATGAATAAGGAGGAAAGAGCCTCTATGGCTCGCGATGGTCGATCGGCATTTCCAGACCAACGACGAGGAAATGGTGGTCCCAAAGCGATCGGAGCACCACCGTCTCAGGGAGGACCAAGCCAGACCGGAACAGCACAGGATATTGATAACATGGCTATGGTAGCACCGCCACCAGGGGCAGCAGACGTCAACTATGCCAGCTTGGCTGGAGACTAAAAAAGGAGATATGACTTAATGCATGGGCGGCGTTTGAGCATTGCGATTACAATAGGGTTTCAGTGAGATATCTATCATAAAGGATGCGCAACCACTTAATAGTGGTTATGATGTTTGTTGGTACACTATGGGTATCATGATATAATACAAGACTTCGAGAATTTAGCCTCATTGTCTGTGTCACCTATCGGCACACGTCTTTCCGTCAATTTTAGCTGTCTGGCCATTCGGGAACTTGACCGTATCGTTGTCGCCACGTTCCGTATCCTCGTGTATCCGTAGCTCTAGATGTTCTGTTAGGGACATATGTTACCTTGACCAAATCTATATTCAGTTGAAAACGTACTGTATCTTTCGCCAACTTTCTTCCCCTGTACTATATTCTGTCGTAAAATGGCAGCAACTTCTTCAGCATGCTTGATGGCGCCTGGTAATTCGGGATCCGTAGACTCTAGGGAGGCATTGACGCGGAAACTTTCACGTATAGAGGCCCGTGCTGCAGTTAAGACTCGTTCATCGCCTAAAAATACAGCGTCAACAATTATCATTTATACAAGTCAGGTTTGAATTCATATATTCCTACCTTGAAAAGCTACCCTCGCCGCTCGGAGGAGACCTCTATAGGCTTGTAACGCCATTTTGACACACTGACCACTAACGAATATACTTTATTTGGAAGCGAAAATATTAAATCAAGAACATTAATATCAAATAGGTAGGTTGGTTTATTGTATAGCAGTTATGCAGAAACATTGGTAATTATTCCGTATCTACGAAGAAAGTTTCTGGAGTGGAATTGACAGAAAAAGATTGTGGCTTGAGTAGGTACTTAATGCATAAAAGCTGTGGCTGCTAATCCCCACCAGCCATATACCCAAGGTAGGGCATCATGTGCATAAATCGGTATTAATGCAAGAGACCCCTGCAATAAATTTCCACTATAGGAATCATAAAAGTTCTAGATAAGGATAAAAAAATTAATTCTTTTAACCCCACGAAGGTACCTAACAACTTTTCGTCCCTTCAACCCATCGGACTTGTACAAAGCAACGAGCGACAATGGCTACATCAACCATAGTAGCACGACCGCTACCCGCACTGCCGGAAGGTTGGTCTGCAGAGAAAGACTTCAAACCAATTGGTTCTATTACTGCATCAACTCAGCGTACTATTGAACCTGTCGGCCCTCATTTCCTTGCCCATGCCCGTCGTGCTCGCCATAAGCGCACATTTTCCGAAGATGATCGAATTCAAGCACAGGAGAGCGCCAAGAAAATCGAGAAGGACGATGAGAGCGATGTTAGCGAACCTGAGGATCCTTTAATGCTTCAGCGGGAAGCCAAGGACTGGAAGGTAAGAATATTTAAAATATTCGTTAAATATTTACAATTATTCATAAATTGTACTAACGTCTTTATATAGTCGCAAGATCACTACCAAGTACTAGGTCTATCAAAGTACCGATGGAAGGCAACGGAGGAACAGATCAAGCGTGCTCACCGTAAGAAGGTCCTAAAGCACCACCCGGACAAGAAGGCGGCCCAGGGCAGTACTGAGGACGACAACTTCTTCAAGTGTATCCAAAAAGCTACTGAGGTCCTACTTGACCCTGTTAAGCGCCGACAGTTCGACTCTGTTGACGAGAAGGCCGATGTCGACCCGCCCACCAAGAAGGAGCAGGCCAAGGGCAATTACTACAAGCTCTGGAGCCGCGTCTTCAAGTCCGAAGCCCGCTTCTCCAAGCAGCAGCCCGTGCCCACCTTCGGGGATGAGAAGTCGGCCAAGGAAGAAGTCGAGAACTTCTATAATTTCTGGTACAACTTCGACTCGTGGCGCTCGTTTGAATACCTAGACGAGGATGTACCAGACGACAACGAGAACCGCGACCAAAAGCGTCACATGGAGCGCAAGAACGCCAACGCCCGCAAAAAGAAGAAGGCCGAGGACAACGCGCGCCTGCGCAAGCTTCTAGACGACTGCTCCGCCAGCGATGAGCGTATCAAGAAGTTCCGCCAGGAAGCCAACGCCGCCAAGAACAAGAAGCGTCTCGACAAGGAAGCCGCCGAGAAGAAGGCCAAGGAGGACGCCCGCCTGAAGAAGGAAGCAGAAGAGAAGGCCGCCAAGGAGGCCGAAGAGAAAGCTAAGACGGAGCGCGAAGCCAACAAGAAGGCCAAGGAGGCCGCCAAGAACGCTGTCAAGAAGAACAAGCGTGTGCTGCGTGGTTCCATCAAAGACGCCAACTACTTTGCCGGTGCTGCCGACGCTAGCCCCGCCCAGATCGATGCCGTGCTGAATGACGTCGATCTCGTGCAGGGCAAGATAGATCCCGACGAGATCGCAGCTCTGGCTAGCAAGCTAGGCGGCCTCAAGGTCGCGGACGAGATCAAGGGCGTGTGGAGCGAGGAGGTCAAGAGACTAGTCGCTGCTGGCAAGCTAAAGGATGGTGAGGCCAAGGCATTGGTGTAGATAGACTTATAACTTGTCCACAAGATATAATTACCTTTAGATCCTCTAGCTCGTCTACATATTGTGCTGTCTCCTAATGTATTGGGCAAGTACCTACGTATGTATTATTAGGTAGGCTAGGGAAGATTAGAAGGCTTACCCTACGCATATAAGTAGAATTAGACACAAGGATGACTTTTTATAACAGTTAGGTAGACGTTTGCTTGACGTGAATTGTCAAGACGTGAACACTTTACCAAGAAGGCTATATCTCATTTTCTATTTTTATGAACTTGAATGAAACCCCAATATAGCCATGTTAAGCCATCGCCGCCTATTAGTAGGTCATGATGCAATAAAATATTCCTCCAGCTGGTGGATTCATATTCACCCCCTCTCTTCTGGTCCATTCGTTTTCTGTCTGATTACCGTAGATCCCTTCCCGTATTGCGTCCAACCCTTCTCTATGTGATTGTAAAGTTACTAAAGGATTAAGTCGCGTCCAAATGATTAGCGCCGGAAACTGACCCCTTGGCCAACCGTACAAGGTCTCATAACTCTCGAGAATCAATTAAAATATACCTAGTCATCGATATCAGTTGAGTAGTTCGCTGTAGAAGCAATGAATTAGTCTAGGACAATGATATCTTCCGCATTGTCCTTCTTTTTGAATATTCCATAAGCCTTGGACTGTCGAGCCCTCCAGGACTTCCGATCCTTACGTGGTAATGGGCCGTACCAGGCAATCTTGAACTTGCGATTAACTACCTTGATCTGATTTTCGTCTCCAAGTATCTGTGCTAGATCCCTGTGCGAACTTAAGGCTTCCTGAAAGATTGCATTCTCTTTCTCTGAAAGTTCCTTGCATATTACACTGAACATGCCCCTATTCTTATCTACGTCTCGTTCTGAGAGTTTGCATTGGAATGAGATATCATTTTTGCATGACCAATCTTCAAGCCAGTCTTCCCACTGCTCGCCGCGGCCTCCTAATATTCTATATTCGACGCGAAGCTCTCTAAGCGCAGATGTCTGTGCTCCAGATTTTGTCTGTAAGAAGTACTTGAAAAGCTGCTGGATAGTCGATATAGTCATGAAAGGGGTGAAAAACTTGCGTACAGTGTCGTCTCTGATAGATAGGTCGAGCACAGAATGACCATCCTCCGTATAAAGCAATGGGTCAAGCTCGAAGTGCAACTCCAAAGTATGTAACTTCGGGAATGAGGTTAGAATGTTCAACGTGTCCTCTGTCCACATTGTAGGGTGGCTTATCCTTAAGGCCAACTCCTCAAGGTGCGGGCAGCTATCTTTTATGCATTGTAAATCGCCCGCATCCATCGATGAGTTTGGCCCTGAGGGCAGCGATGCAAAGCTATATCTCAGATATATGTGGAGTATACGAAGTTTACTCCCATGTCTCAAAATGCCTTCTATACCGATTACACCGATGAAAGGAACCTTGATACTTTCTAGTGTAGACGGAACCAGTGCAAAAAAACGTTTCGCAGCTCTTAGGTCATCGTCGTAAGGATTCAGGGTTATTTCTTTGAGTGAAGTGAATTTGTGCAAGCATCGTGAGATTATTCCAGTGTAAATAGTCCGAAGTCGCTTCATTTCCGACCAGTCGAAACTGTCAGCCCAGTCGTATTCTTCTTGGTCTCTGAAAGGGTAACCGTCCAGTTCCAGTATCTCAAGTGCCGGAGGCCGTTCATTATTAATGAACCCCAAACCGCAGTTCCGGATATCGGGATCTTCGAACGTAGAAATATTAAGCTTGAGATGGCGGAGTTGAGGGCATGTAAGAAGTATTGTCTTCAAAGCCTTCGTTACTTTGTCACAGTTCGCATACTCGTCATCAAACTCTACGCTTATTGAATATAGTTTGGAATTGTTCTGTAATAGCGCGAGTATGCTCTCTTTCGAAGGTGTATCGTCAAACATTACGTTCGCATATAGCCGTATACCGGGTTGATGTTCGAGTGCCTCAAGTAAGTCTCTGCCGACGTAGTTTCCAATAAAATCGACCTTGACATCTCGGAGCCCTGTCATTTTAGGCAGTGACTTGTATAGATGACGCCATGTCGTATCTCCATACCTTCCATCCGTCTTTTCTATTCCTTTAACTCTTATGCACCGGATTGCGCGCCACATATAGTTATCTTCAATATTCTTCAATCGCGTATTCACGTGATGAGTATCAAATGTACTTGTATGGTATTGGCTGTAGGCCACTGCTTTACAGAAGTCGGCGCTTAATTCGGAAAGTGAATATAGAGTTTTAGGGCTGGATTGTTGAATCAGATCAACAATTTGGGCGATGATTTCAGGTGACAAGTCCAGGATGGAAGGCATCTTGTTAACTGAAGAGAAAGAAAACTTCTTGGCTATTGATGTATAGGGCTTGTCGACTGGTATATTTGATGCTGTCTATTTGAAGGACGTAGAGCGGCAGCTTCTTGCAGAGTGGTAACATGTAGATGTTGAAGATGGTAATATTAGGAGGAACTTTTGGAAAGTATGAATATTGCAGTTAGACAAAGTTGTAAAGTACATGTAGATAAGTTCTGTGATAATCGTGCCTGCCTAAGTACCTAAGGTAAGTACGTAAACTAGAAGGCGTATATGAATTATATATAGGTTTGGTAGGTGCAGACTAGGAAGCTTTATTAACTAGCAACCGCCTTCAAGTTACCTCTAGTCTAAGGCAACTACCTCCTAAGCTAAGATAAATTCATTTCTCCAAAGCATCAGGCCTTAAAAGCCTAATTCTAGGTTTACATGTAATACCTAGGTACTTAGGCCTTATGTAAAGAGTGGTTATTTATTATCTATTTTCTTTACTTATGGAGCGCATAGTATTTTAATTTGTCATTCCCTTAATTTAGAGCAAAGCATATTTAACTTGGGTACTGAACAAGATATCCGTCATATCATTTACTCCCTTTTGCTATATCCTACCGTCACACGTTGACTTCTACTACCTTAACTTAAGTCTAGAATCTTGCCAAGATTACATAGCTGACTGCTTAAAGCATGATAGTCTTAAGTACTTAATGTATAACCATTTTATCAACTTTCCCAATCGGATCCAATTGCTAATGTGACTCTGAAGACTACCTCTTGATATATGGATCTAGATTTTAATTCAGTGCCGAGGTAGGTATAAAGGGGGATAATAATACAAAGACCATACCTCCGCATATAATTACTTGGACCCCTGCTAGACTAAGTAGTCGTAAGTATCCTTAATATTCTTCGTTGATATAATTAGGCTTATTTTGCATTGTAACCAAAGCCAGCTGCGGAGCAAGATACCCCTTTTTTATGCCAAGAGAGCTATTTCATGCCTAACTTATCCCGGTTGCGACTTGACTTTCGGATTGGTGCGTTAATAAAGATATAGACATTGGCACCGACAACATATCGTGGAATCGATTACTCCGGTGCAATGTCGCCAAGCTTGTAAGTAACCAAATTGCCCCTGGCACTCCGGTGGAAGGATATGCAGTAATTTCATAAATTAGGCCGTTTACTATTCAGTTGGTCTATAAAAACGGCCCCGTAACCGCACTTAGAAGCATGAAGGAACTATAATCCTAGTCTGCTTCTTCATCTTTATAAACACAAGAAATTTTATCATGGCTCGATCTTTTATCATCGCGGCGACGCTCGCATTTGTTGCTGTTGTTCAGGCACAGTGCGGTTCTGGCACTCCGGATGCTACCGTGACCGGTTCTGGCAACTCTTTCAAGGCCACTAAAGGCTCAAGTTCAGTATACTCTGGCTCTGACTACCGCGCGGCGGTTCAGGCCGCTGTGGATTCGATAAGCAGCGGTCAACGTGTCTCTGTCATGGCCTCGGGATCGATTGGTGCCAATACTATCACCATTAGTAGTGGAAAGATATTCGAGGGCTGCGGCACTATCAACGTTGGAAACCGGGCCGGACACGGTGCAATCGAGTCGTTGGACACCTCTGGTGTTCAAATTCCGTACCTTACTATGACCGGCAATCCGTACTTTGGCTTGCGGTTTTATGGCACCAAGAACCTAGTTCTTGGGAAAATCACGATGAATCTTAGCGGCGGTTTGGGCATCCGCTTCGACAGAGACGCAGCTGCAAACTCAAATGTGAAGATGGATGTCATCAAAGTTACCGGTGCTGGCAGTCATGCTGTAGAGACCTGGAATATTGATGGTCTTGAAATCAACCAAGTCATCGCGAAAGATGTCGGCGAGTGTGGATTACTACTCCAGAAAACCACCAACGCCAATGTTAAACTCGTCGATGGTGACAACGTCGCCAAAGGTAACGGGTACGCAACATTTCGCATGGCAAATAACAACGGCCAAAATCCCAACGGAAATTACAACACCAATGTTCATGTTGACAAAGTTGTATCTCGTGGTGGTGGTCGCGGCATCTTCTGCGTTTCACAATCCGGAGCAACAGTCATCGAGAGCGTCGACCTCTCTAGCAACGGAAATAATGCTATACTCATTGAGAACTGCTACAATCTATCGATCCGCGGAGGCACTGTCAATGGAGGTGGAGAAGTACGTCTTGCGGCCCGCGACGAGTTTCCCAATAACCGCGACATTTGGATCACCTTAACAGTAAACAATAACTCCGTCCGTGAGTCTCCTTGCGGTGAAAATACCAATTGGACAATCGAAGGTAATGCCAGCAAGAATATTTGCTAGGCACGCAAAGGCTTGAAAGCAATAGACATTAAATGAAATATATTTCATGGAGAACATAAAATCAAATTAAGTTGTATACATGTAACATGCCTTCTAGATGGAACAGACCAATAGTATTGACTACTGCAATTTCGGTCAAATCTTCTGGTTTCTTTCGCCGTAGTTTTACTACAATTATGCCGTGTGACCACAACCTCCCTTTTTAACTGGTCACTTGAACTTTGATGCCTAATGGATAAATCATTACGACGTTATTAAATCCCTATTATCGTCCAAGTTCTTCACAGGATATTGCATTTTCATCTAGTTTCATTCCTCACATAGTTCTCATTTATCAAAAATGACAAAGTTCAAACCAAACCCGTCTGCCTTCGATTTCAAGCCAAACAGAGAACATCATAGGAGTCATTCCATTCCTATTCTTCAAGAGCCTAATCAAAGGCTGGTGGTGTCAAACGACTCACGATCCCGGATACAATGCCGATTTTTCCAGCAAGGCCGGTGTCGAAATGGCGATTCTTGCCCATATATACACGAGAATAATGCCACATCTGATGATTCTCTTCAAAGAATTCCGAATGAGGTAAGGCTAGTAAAGGGGGGATATTTCCTAGCTGATGACTATTTTAGATCCATACGACCTCAACACAAGACAAAATCACTCGCACTATTCGCGGTGCCTTAGTTCACTTTGAGAAAGGCGCTACTATCGAGGAGATATCATTGCCATCAGACTTTTCTATCATTCAAATCAGCCAACTCCCACAAGATAGTACCAGAGATGACATATTAGATCTCCTTCGGTCACACAATATCAATACGCCGAATGAAACGGAAGTACGGATCACTCACGAACGGGATAGTTGGAGTGCCGTAGTAAAAGTCAAAGATCCCGAATTCGCTAAGATCGCTGCGAGAAAACTCAACCCACAGAGAGCTTCCCACCCAGTCCAAAAACTGCAGCCAACAGCTACTCCAATAGCGAACCCTATACAGTCAGATTCGAATACTCTTCGTGTTGATTGCTGCAAGGTCCATATATCTTGGCACAAACCATTCAGGACGGTGTGGCTCAATTTTGGCAATAAGGAGATTGCCGAGCGCGTACACAAAAACTTTCAGGATGGAAGATACAAAATTTTGAACCAATGCGTGCACTGTAATGATCTGACCCGTGGGGAAGGTCGTCGTAATCCTCTTGCATGGACGGTGTGCCTAACGGAAGTGCCTGGTTCTGCAACAGAGTCCGATGTCGAGAGGTCTGTTTATCATCAAAACAGCAAGCCTCGACGGATCGAGCTTGGAAGTCCTACATATACCGCCGATGATGAGACATGTTCGACAGAGATCCAATCCCTATTTACTTCTATTGGACCATTGGACTGGTGGGAGCTTACTCCCGACACTACTGGTAAGCGCATGAAAGCAAGTGCGCGATTCCAAAATGAAGATGATGCCAGAGAAGCCGAAAAATCACTCGACAAAAAGGAGCTTCCTTTTCATGTAACTGCCAAGCTTACTGTACGGTTGGTTCATACAGCAAAGTTTAAGGTACATGTAAAGATCTATGAAGCAGTCCAAAACCAACTCAAAGCCAATATTAGAACTTGGAAGGCTTCACATTTGACTTACGTAGCTTACGAAAACTCCAACCCGCCTAAATGGTATCTGGTGTTAAAACTTGAGGGTGAGGCAGAAAAGGAGGTGGCCTCGGCACAAAAGACTATCGAGAGAATCATATCTGGTATGGTGGCCAGAGATAACTCTTCCATCCTGTGGCATCCAGCCTTACGCAAGAATGGAGCACTTTACGATCAGGTTAGGCAGATAGAAAAGAGGAATGGGATTGCCATTGTTCGGAACAAAGTTAAATCACAGCTTCAGCTATATGGGCCGGAAAAGGCCTGCCAGATTAGCCAATCTGAGATTACTAGACTGCTGCAAGATGAGACATCCCAGCATTTCGATATCCAACTTGAGGACCATGAGTTCTCGTGGGCACTTCAAGGGGGGTTGAAAAATATAGAGAAAAGGCTGGGTTCCGAGAAGATCGTGTTTGATATCACATCAACGCCAAAACGTATCACGATAATCGGCACTACTGGAGACTACGATACAGCAACTTCTCTAATCAAGGACAAAGAGGAAACAAAAAGGGATATAAGCATCCAGAATGGCCAAGATTGCTCTGTATGCTGGAACGAAGTCGAAGATCCAATTTGCACGCAATGTAGTCACGTCTACTGCCTCGACTGCTTTGAGAACCTATGCCTTTCAGCTACGACACAGGCCACGGCCACCCGTATCTCCTGTGTCGGAAGCCTCGGAGGTTGTTCCAAGATACTAGAGCTCTCGGAGTTACAAGAACATCTCTCATCAAGCTCATTTGAGGAGTTATTGGGGAAATCTCTTGATTCATATATACAACACAATCCAGATATGTTTAGTTATTGCCCATCTCCGGATTGTGGATATATCTATCGGGTCAACGCCATACCCAATCCCCAGATGTGTCCCAGCTGCCATATACTCGTATGCACAGCATGCAAAGCTCAGCATGGATATATGACGTGCGAAGACTACAAGGATATTTCAACTGGCGGGTTTGAAGCTCTTAAAAGATATAAACAGACTGCTGGTATCAAAGACTGTCCCAGGTGTAAGGCTCCTATGGAGAAGATTGATGGGTGTAACCACATGACCTGCAGATGTGGTGTCCATATCTGCTGGGTTTGTTTAAAAACCTTCACGGCACCTAATGATTGCTACGACCATTTGCATAGTGCACATGGTGGAATTGGGTTGAATCATCTTCAGGAGAGGTTTGGCTAAAATGATAAGTAGGATTTTACTGGAACTTGAGCTTCTAAGTATCATAGAAACATAGCATATATCAAATAGCACACCACCTCCTTTAACTCTGGGTGGTCACACTTAGCTGAACCATACCTATTACACTATATTGTTATGACATATTGCCGTGATGAAGTCAATGGATATTCTATGTTGTCGAAATATGTTATATATAGTATACCTAGATCGTAAGGTATGATCGAAGGTATGATATGACCAAGCTGTATTATTCAACATTCTAAACATTACTTAATAGAAAGACTATGATTTCAACTATAACCTCATTATTGGTACCTTAGGCACGTAGGCATGCACCAAGGTAGCTTTTACAAGTAAACACATCTCCACTTACATAAATTATTAACGTACCTATGTACCTACTTGAAGTGCCTACCTCTTACATACATCACGGGTATGTATGTACCTAAGTAGCACGATAGGTAGGTTAAGCAAGTACTTACTCTGGTACCCAATGATGGTACGTTAGGTAGGTACATAATGGACAAGGCAGCAAGGCTACAAAGTTGAGGCTCCTAAGGATCAGGAGAGAATCAGACTTGAAATTAGTTGATTGGTTGATTTAGCAACAGCAACCTGAGAGTACCTTAGGTATCTAAGGTATGTAGGTACCTAGGTACGTAATCGAAATCACAAATATCAATAAACCAAAAATAATTACCTAAGGTGATCTGTTTAAATATTTATTCGGTCTATTTTTTATTGAGTCGAGCTGATTAGGAGTTTAGTAGAACTTGTTAAACTGAATCACGGATATTATTGGCTCGAAAATCTGATCTAGAAGATTTAATAAGAGGTGACTAGGCTGATTCATACACAAATTAAATCTAGTAAGGAACTTAGGTACGTCCATATTCTTGATCAAAAGGAAATAACTAGGGGTACATAGCGTATGTACAGCTGTAAATATCAAACAGAATGTATGCTTTAAGGTACGTACTTAAAATAATTCCACTATTAGTCACTTAGGTTGCCGTAACTACATGAATCACTATGTAGGTACCTGAGGTACGACGACCTAAGTTACGATGATCTAAGGTACGTAAAAAGAAGGTACGGAGGAAGGTACGAATCACTTCGGACTTTCAAATCAGAAATTCAGAATCAGCCGCCTGAAATCTTTTTCTATATAAACATAGCCAGTCCCTCCCCGTCTTCTTCTTCCAATCTTCCTTTCTCACACCAACAACAACAACACATTACAATAACACACTACAACAACAACTGCTACAACAACAATTACAACAGCAATTACAATAACAATAACAACTTTTACTACCTTTTCAAACAATAGTAAGCAATTAATCTATTTCATCTCATCCTCCCCTCAAGTTTCCATCCAACCCTATGCACTTTGCAACTTCGCACTACCTTTGTTTGCTTCTAAAAACACTTCCTTTACTACATTTATCCTACACCTTTACTCACTTTTACATTTCCCCTACATCATCACTTCGCATCAAACATGCAACCTCATTGAGAATATTCAACTACGCCTTTCTAGGCATCTCTCTTTCCAATTACTGCCCCATCTCGGCTTTTGCTCTTACTTTGGTAACTTCTCACTTGTCGCACACTTCCACTATCAAACTCCCAACATTACATAACTTATTATTTCGCCCTCTTTCATTCCTAACCTAGCAAACTGATACGTACATGCGAAGCAACTAAAATTTACCAATCTAGTTCAACATGCGACCTACCAGTTCCAACAGCAACGAACTATAGGCTCCTCTTTCCTTCAGGTGGCGGCCTTGTGCCCATGTGGATAAACTACGTGCCGCTGGCCTGGATCTACTCTTAAGTGGCTTTGCCATTTATGGGGAGGGGAGCCTCCTCGCCTCAGGAAATCATCGACATACCCCTCTAGCCCCAATCAAACCCATGGCTGGCCCTGCAAATTATTAAAAAATTAAAAAAAAAAATTTGTAAGCGCAGTAGCATCGTCAACACTAGTAACATCACTAACCGTCATGGCGAGCAGAAACAGCAAAAAAAAAAAAAATACAACAATATTATCATTAACAACAACAAAACTACAAATCAACTTGGGTCGGTCGGGTCCCTGGACCTTCGCAGGAGTCAGGCGAAGAGATAAGGGCAGAGAAGTTCTATACCGTGCTCCGTGTTGCCAAGCTAGTACTTGCTGGGACGGTGCCAACGTAGGTTTTATTTTACAGCATCGGGCTGGCCGCAAACGTTGGTGCTATCGACATTGTGATGCTTCGGCGTCCTTGTCGTGTCCGCCTGCCTAGGGGGACGTGCCCTGGGATGGCGGCGTTCCTCGACGTGCAAGGGGGTCCTTGCAGTGTCTCCGTGGAGGACGGAGGGGGCACTGCTCACGTTACACACCTCACTCCCATTGCTGCGGCACCCTGGCGAACATCTTCTTAATTGGGATGGCGGCACTTCGTTCTCTTATACAACTAGAGGCGGGTGTTATTTAAGTAGCTGGGGCCGGGGAGACAAGCCCCGATGGAGAGCCGCTCCGTCCGGTGGAGAGGTTTTCCAGCGCCGCGAAGGATTTCGAGCCATAGTGCAGTTAGAAAGGTCAGGCATCGGGGACTGCCCAAGGGAGTTAGGTGTCCTATGTCAAGCAGTCTCTGGGTATTTTTCCTGAGGTGGGTGAGGGCAGGTACGTACATCCTAGCCCCTTTTGTGGTATCATTAATCCGCAGGCATACATTTGTGACATTGTCACTCAATAGTGAAAGTAACTTTTTCTACTTCACTTATTTTTGGAACATTTTCAGCTCTGCTGAGTCAACTCAACCCCCCTTTTTTTTCATTGCAAGCTCTGGCTGGACCAGCATTGTGAAGAAGAAACAGTCTTCAGGGTGGAATTGTGGCGCTAGAACAACACTTAAAGAGAATTGAAATGTATAAACTTACTTCAACATTTTCATAAGACGTGTTGCTTAAGATTTGACATTTTCTTCTTCTGGTGCTCTTTTCTTATCTCAACTTTCCTTTCCCCTATTCCGTACTACCTAGGTACATTATTTATATGTTTACCCAAAGGGGCAGGTGGTTAAATAGGTATGTATATAGGTTCGCCAGGCAACGGACCAATCGATCGGAATCTCCCGTCGATACGGAATGATACACTCCCGAGATACGACATCAGGAACCGATCTTAAGCCTCAAATCTAATCCTTAAATTTGGAGATCACTAGAAGTAATGTCTATCTTGCATTAAATAGTAGCCACTGCCATTCAGGAAGAACAACTTGAGCTTGAGTGACTAGGCACCTAAGATAAATTAATGATGCGGGGTCCCATAGTGCTGTTCACTTATCTGCTTAACAGCTGGACTCTTTGCGCCATCGTACGAGCGCATGTTGGAACGGCCCCTGGGAAAACACCACAGGTCCAGGCGCTACCCTCTCTACGGGAACAAGCGAAATTGTTAGACAGATGGACTGAAGAGCGTAAGGCTCTTATCCCAGGGCTACTACGCAAAAATGGTGTTGATGCTTGGCTGGTACGTTGAGTTTCTCACTTTTCATGCAGTACCCGACAGATAGTATTATCTCATTTACGTTATGTCCTCTTCAGCAGCGCGCCTGACAAACATAATAGATGAGCCAACGCGAATATGCCGAGGACACTGTGTTTTGGGCTCTCAAAGAAGCCACGCAGTTCTCTGCTAGGCGACGAACTACACATCTCTTCCTGGCCGACCCAGTCGACGGGGCGCCGTCTAGCTATTCATGGATCGAGAACACGGAAGCAGTATGGACAGAGCTGCGGCAGATTCTGGCGACGCAACAGCCGCGTTCCATTGCGCTGAACACGCATTCGGAAATCGCATTCTCGGGAGGTTTGCATGCTGGTGAACTCGATGCTGTCGTGAAAGGCGTAGGAGAGGAGTGGAAAGACCGCTTTGTGTTGGAGCCTATGCTAGGTGTCGAACTAGTCGCGACGATGGTTAAGACTAGACTCCCGTGGTACCAGAAGATGATGGAAACGGCCTGGGCTATCATAGAGGAGGGGTTTAGCGAGAAGACCATCGTGCCTGGGAAGTCTACAAGCTGGGTAAGTTTATATCCATTAAGTTCCGCATGAGCATAGGGAAATTAAGCTAAGAATATCGCCTCTCTAGGATATCGAATGGTGGATGCGAGAAAAGATACAATCCTTGAATTACACCACCTGGTTCCAGCCCAGTGTTTTCATCTTAACAGGAAAAGGATTCCCTGCTGCAGATGACCCTTCCGTTTCAATGGACGACCCTCGGGCACCCGACCGCCCTATTGAGTACGGAGATTTAATCCATACAGATTTTGGCGTATCGGCTCTTGGTTTAAACACCGACACTCAGCACATAGGCTACGTTCTATATCCAGGAGAGACTGAGGCCGACGTGCCCAAGGGGATGATTGAAGGGTTGAAGAAGGTTAACCGTTTGCAAGATATCGTGAAGAGCAATATGAAAATCGGGATGACAGGTAACGAGATCTTAAAGGCGTCAATAGAGCAGATGAGCAGCGAAGGTATACAAGGCAAGATATATTGTCACGCTACTGGGGAATGGGGCCACTCGGCAGGGACAGTAATCGGTAAGCATCGTGTTTTCATACGCCCCGGTTCATTGCTGCTCGTCGTGTTACTAACTTTCCGTAGGTATGACGAATCTTCAAGAGAAAGTCCCGGTTCTTGGAGATCTTCCCTTATTAAAGAACACATATTATAGCATCGAACTTTTCGCGGAACATTTCGTCCCCGAAAGGAATCGGACTATTGTCTTCCCTCAGGAAGAAGATGTGTACTGGGATGACGCAACTAACAGCTGGCAATGGGTCTACGGGAGACAGGAGGAACTTTTATTAATAAGAACACCTGCTATAGATGGTATGGAAGCGCCGACGGAATTGTGAAGGAAAATGAAGGTCATCGTGTAAATATACTTTATGTGTCTTCCCTCTTTACTGTGAAGGATAAGAGTAAATCATAGAAACACAGACAATGAATCGCATATCTTGTGGTAGTATCAAACTTTGAATGTGTGTAGGTATGAGATGCTTTAGATTCTCGGAAGAGGCGCGGAAGCAATCGGGGGTTTCGGCAAGGACATTATATCCGATTTCCGGATCTGCCCCGGCAGGCCAACACCTGGCATCGGTGGAAATTTTCTTACCTCAGCAAGGGGGCAAAAGCTTGGCCTTTCCCAAGCGCCAGGTTCTTATCCAATGAAGAAGTAGGTGATGATGCAATAACGCCTCAAGTCAATTGAGGTAGAAGTGGAGGATTTCCGCCCTACTATAGGTCAGACAGGAAAAAAAGATTTACGAGCTTCCGAGGCATGTTAGGTATATATATTTAACCCAGTACATTATTAATCCAGTAGCTATTTTTCTATGTAATAGACATACTTACCTATAGTATAACTAACTATGTATAAAATACTAGGTAGATATGAAATTTTCGAAGCTATATTCTCATGCCGCACGTCGTCTAGTTTGGGAGGATCATGACCCGGAATGACGAAATAGCAATTTACTCAGCCGTAACATAATGTGGACGCGTGAATTAAAGTCGGTGCATAAATAACTCGTCGACATGGCAGAGGCTAGATTCTAGAAAGGTTAGGAAGAGAGACGACACGGGGCTGTGTTAGTTGAGCCCCCTGATAGATGGTAGATAGTTCAGATTAACTATGTAGGTCTTGTTTCTCCTGCAGAATGCTGCCGGGTTGCCCGATTAGATGGGGCCGAACGCTTGTAGATACCCAACGCGGGGGTAGGATCGACAAATAGGAATATAACATATGCGAACGATACGTCAATTGTTAATACTATTCGATGAGAATAAGTATAAATATAAGTATTTAACTAGGTAAGGGTAAAATGAGAATATTAACTTTACTCTGTAAGTAAGGAGTTATAAAGATAGAGCAACAGTTCCACCTCGAGGACTCGTATTCCTCGACTCGATGAAGCTACGAGTTACATTATGGGGCTGGGGGGGTCTATTGACATTATGTCAGCAAAGGTGTCGGTGTAATTACATAATTACAAGGCCCCAACATCGTGTCAAGACTATGTTAACAGGTCGATATAATGTCTGCAAGGCTTGTTGTACCGATTCCATTACAGGTACTTACAAATCAGTACTAATCAACAGTATGTTAAGGTATTTATTATGTCAGAGATACTATCTATTTCGCCATAATTACCAGGCCTATTGACGATATCCAGGTAGTCAGTATATCCACCACGATGTCAGGAATTCAACACAATGTCAGGCCAGGACACAATGTCAGCCCCGGATATATACCCGGGTATAGTCAAATTAAATAAAGGCTTTATATACTGCAATAAAATAAATTTTAATCGTATTCGTAAACTTTGTAGTGTAATAGTAAAATGCGTAGCCTATAATCTCGTGATATTTCAACGTAATTTTTTCAATTGACTTTTATATATGCCTATGCCATATGCCTAGGTATATATATATCTTTAAGGTCCTGTAATTTGATATAAGGCCATTTATTCTTTTATTTTATTTTAATATATTACCTACCTGGGCTAACATCGTGTCTTGGCCTGACATAGTCTCGTACGTGACATATATCGATTAGGTGACCGTGACTACCCTTGGTGACAATATCTAAAAAGGCACTCTTTCCTAATATATCAGTATTTTGAAAGCAATACTATTACAAGAAGGTATAATCGTGTACGTAAGGTAGCTATTTCAGACCTGGTCATCCTTATATTTTGGATATCATTACCCCTAAGGGTGACCATATTAGATTTATTAGCCAATCACAGTAGTAACAGTCATTTGACAAGCGCATGGCCGACATTATGTCCACCCCTTATCATGATTGCTGACACCATGTCAATAGACCCCCCCAGCCCCATAATGTAGGTAACACTTTGTGCTGTCCCTTGTGCTGCTCGTGCTGCTTGCTGAGGTCATACACCTTTCCTTGATTACTGATTTAGGAGGATGATCCAGCTATTCGTCCCACAGTAAAGTATCCGCAATCGAGGCTTGGCGCATGGTTTCGTGCTGTTCTAAAAGCATATCGACCTAAGGCAGGTAATTGAGCCTGGAACATAATAATATATATGAAATTTGGTCATTGGGAGACGGGGAATTTAAATATGTGACAATTAGATGAAGTACTCGATATTTGGATATTATTGGTAGGCTTTTGTTGCATGTATTACTTTATCAGGGTCTTCTGCCCCTCTGCCCCTCCACCCCTCTATACTCATCAGGTAATATGTTATTAACATCAAGTAAAAACAACAAGTTGCAATTGTTTTTCTTTAGTTTCCTTGTGTTCGAGATCGGGACATGTTATGTTATATTAGTTAGTTATTATTATGAGAAATCATTATATCTGATTAATTTACATCTTCTTTATTAATCAGTTAAACTGGCAAGTTGAATTGGGTCTCTTAAGTGTAGATGCACATTAACTCTTAATAATGTGAAAAGACCAAGAAGGTGTAACTAGCAATATTTAATCATCCATCCTATGACGTGGGAAATTCAAGTTTTTGCGACAAGACAATTATAGTGCAAGTGCCATACACCGTACACCTGCCTACGTACTTCCCTACCAACGGGCAGGTAGGTACCTACATACCTGCTTCCCTCCCCGATAACTTTACTTATGTACCTACACACTGACCCTCCTAATCATTTGGCCTTTCAAACTTCTAACCTCGTAATAATAAATCTCAACCTACCTACCTGAGTCTGGAAGGAAGAAGAGAGCAGAAGAAAAAATAGAAGAAAAAAAACATCTTCGTTTTGCTACTATTCTCTTTTACTCTTCCTATCTATTTAATTGCACCTAGCAGTTATTATGCTGTCGTAATTCGTTCTTGTCGCGCACAATTTTTATCGCTTTACCTTTCTTGATAACAACCTCATCATCAAAGATCGTCAAGGATCTATCAAGTACAAAGTTAAAGTATTGATAATTTTTGCGCATCATACAAAAAGACTAAGAGGAAGTACGGCCGCATTCCTATTTGTATATCGCGTCGTATCGCATCTATCCTATCAACAGCATTATATCAACTTGCATCGCCTCACACCGAATCGCATTGTTTTGCATCCTTATTAATTCATCCTCTTCTTCCCCATCTTTTGTCTCTGTCTGCAAATGCGACCCGCGACCGCGCCACCTCGACCTCGACCTTGACCTTGACCTTGACCTCGATCTCCTCTACTCAACCCACCACCACCGTTTTTAGCAAAGCAACAACATTTGCACTTTTCTCTAAACGCGCAACTCAATTCTCATCTGATAGCTTAACTAGCCACATAAACGCGACTTTTGTTTACCGGGCTTCCGCCAAGTGTAACCCATACCTCAATTTGCGACTGTGCGCTCCTCACATTTCCCCCCGAAACAATGAACGGTGCCAAGGACGCGACAGCAGACACTTCCACTGCTTACTCTTCGACGACACAAGGATCGACATCTCCTTCGAGTACAATCCCAATGATGGCCGGTGCGAACGGTAACGGTACAAATTCTACAACCATAACAACAAACATCGCAAGCCCAACACTCCTCAACAAGAAGAGAAAGAAGGACGGCTTGAAACCCATTATCACTACAGAAGGACCAGCACCAGGGTAAGATTATACTGTTATTTTTGGAATTATCTCCGCGACTTTGGCCGAGTCACCTTTTTTTCTTTTTCTTTTTTGATTTTAATTTCTTTTCTTTTTGCTTTGCCTTTCCCCCTCCCCCTACCTACTGCATATGCACATCACCTTATAGCGCACAGCACAATTCATTGTTTTGTTGCACGAGGTTGTGGATAGAGATGTAGGTACTTGACATCTTGCAGCCCATACCAGTGTAAGCCAAGCAAGCAAGCAATAAACCAGGTATCATGAGAGAGATCCCAAGATATCCAACGGAAATCCCCCCCAGGATGGATGGAATTTAGACCACGAGCAAAGAAACCAATACAGGAAAATACAGGACAAATCACAAACCTTACGCGATGGCAGCGGCAACAACAGAAACAAGCTTCTTCCACATATCGGGACAATGATACCTGAATTGTCTTCTCTTATCGGTCATATGCCATCCCATATTGACCCATATTGACCCATGCTGGCCCGGGTATCTGCATACATAACACAGACGGCACACGCACCCGCACACATCCTATCTCAAGGTGTTGTGCTATACCAGGCCAGATTTATAACAGCAACAACAAATCAGTATGCTATTAAGGTATATAAACAGTACTTATATATCTATCATCTGCTCCTTTATGGCGGGGCTGAGCCGAGCCGACCGTCAGTTGGAGTTGCACCATCCAATCCCTCTTCCCCATCTATCATCCATTCCCCCCCTTTGGCCCGCCCCTCGGCCCCCCTGAAAAGGGTCAAGCGCTATTCCAACTGCGGAGCGTCGTTAATGGAGGGGCTTCCCTGTACGGGTCCCAGCCCTGTTAGGATCGGGACTCGACCGAAAAGAAGCTCCAAAGTTCCCAAGTGCTTTGAACGTTTAGCGCCCACAGCTTCTTTCTCACCGTGCAAACCTGGTCATCCTCTCCATAATCAGAGCCGATCTATTAAATAACCACATTCCGTCACGCCTCTACATACTCGCATATTCGCATACTCACATACGGTCCATCCACCGGGTCAACTCGACTCGACTTGACCGGGGGGACTGACTGGAACCACGAAGGGGGAGAGAGGGGTGATTTGATTATTACCATCTATCTTTCTCAACACGCAAGCGCACTACTTGACGAAGACTACTACACATCTTTTGATTTACCTCACCTCTATCCTCACTCTACCTATACTCTATCTTCGGTTGAGTTGTGTGTTGTGTGTTGTGTGTAGTGCGACGCGGTGCTATCCAGCGCTGTGATGCGCCGTGGTGCGATTTATCACGCATTCACCCAATTCTCTCAACTCACCTGAACTCCTCTTGTCCTACATAATTTTTGACGAGCTTGGTGGTTCATTTTATTCATATTTTCCTCCCTTTTAGCGCTTGTTGATTCCAAATTCATCTGCATCGTCTATCAATTTTCTTGGCATTTTTCTTATATGCTTTTCGAAGTCACTTGAGAATTTATCTTATTACCTATTCTCTCTTGCTCCTGGCTGTCAAATACATCCTCCTTTCGCCTATAAAACCGCGCGACATTGGACACTATGGCTACCATGAAAAAAAGGTTACTGTTTACCATCTACTACTATTACTACTAACTGTGGCTTGGAACCCCCCTTCGACTTCACTACATCTTCCTCTCGCACACCCCCACCGCCACTATCAAAGTTATGGCAACTGGGTCGGGTCTACCCAGTCTACCCAGTCTGGGCGAGGTATCTTGATGGAATTTTTACCCAAACCCGCCTTTTCATTGGTACTTCTAGTTTCGGGCCGCCAGGGTACCGCTCACATAGCCAAACAACCAGGGTCAATGAGCCTGCAGCCCGCCGCCACATTGCCAACCTCACTCTTCCCGAGCTTGCTTGCGCTGGCTATACTTTACTTTTCATTGTTGCTACTACAAACTTTATATTTTAAATCGCGCTGTTACCCCTGATATATCTTTTTAACATTTTCTTTCTTTTTTGGATGATTAGCTACTAACATTACTTAAAATAGACCGCCGCACCTATCTAATATGAATCAAAATTCCCCCACGTCGTCATCCGGTCCAGAAGACGCTGCCGAAAACACTGCGGACGAGGAGGATTCTGAAGATTATTGCAAAGGTGGATATCACCCTGTCCAAATTGGCGAGAAATTCAAGGATGGAAAATATACGGTTGTGCGAAAACTAGGATGGGGCCATTTTTCGACCGTCTGGCTCTCTCGAGACAACACGAATGGCAAGCATGTCGCATTAAAGGTCGTGCGATCCGCTAGTCACTACACGGAAACCGCCATCGATGAAATTAAGTTGCTCCAGAGAATCGTACAAGCGAATCCTAACCACCCAGGCCGAAAGTACGTTGTCAGCCTACTTGACTCGTTCGAACACAAGGGACCGAATGGAGTGCATGTATGCATGGTGTTCGAGGTTCTTGGGGAAAATCTTCTAGGATTGATCAAGAAGTGGCAACATAGGGGCATTCCTCGAGATCTTGTCATGCAAATCACAAAGCAGGTGTTAATGGGCCTGGACTACCTGCATAGAGAATGCGGCATCATTCATACAGATCTCAAACCCGAAAACGTTCTGATAGAGATAGGCGACGTCGAGCAGGTGGTAAAGAAGGTGGTGAAGAACGAGAATTCAGACAAGGAGAATAACAGGAACGGAAGACGAAGAAGACGAACATTGATCACTGGCAGCCAGCCGTTACCGTCACCTCTGAACGCGAACTTTAATCGCGACAATCTATTCCCATCGACTAAATCCCACAGCAGCCTCAATGCTATGTTACACGATGGTATGTACCTACATAAGCTTCTATTATCTATCTTTCTTGCGCCCATAGGGGTCATCTTATTATGCCGCTTGTCATGCCACTACCCTCCCCGCATGAGCGATATTCGGACCCCGCCAAATTTGCAATCTCTTCTATTATATCTCTCTTTATACTTTGATATAGTATGCTGACAGGCTTTTCTATTTTTAGCAGCAACGCCAAGTTCATCTACCAGCGATAAGCAGGGACAGAGGGAAAAGACAGCGTGAGTTTGTCCCATAAATTTATTGTCGTAGTAGCTTACTAAATGCGCGTCACTCTATAGTGAACTCCTTACCAAAGAAGTATCTGGTATTTCTCTTGATAAGTCCGCTACTGGCAGCACTGCGTCTACCAGCGAGAAGAAAAAGAGAAAGCGAAAGGGGCCAATTATTAACGTCAAGATTGCGGATTTGGGAAATGCTTGTTGGGTCTCTCACCACTTCACAAACGACATCCAGACAAGACAATATCGATCGCCAGAGGTTATTTTGGGCGCGAAATGGGGTGCGAGCACCGATGTTTGGAGTATGGCCGCAATGGTAAGTTGCCCCTTCTCCACCTATCACACTTGTCTTCTTGGTTTTACAAGGGGGAAAAGGTCTAGGAGCTAATTAGTGTTTATTTAGGTATTCGAACTAATCACTGGCGATTACCTTTTCGATCCCCAGTCAGGAACCAAGTATGGCAAAGACGACGACCATATCGCACAGATTATCGAGCTTCTTGGCCCCTTCCCTAAGGAACTATGGAAGACTGGTCGCTGGTCCCAAGAGATCTTCAATAAGCGAGGAGAACTGCGTAATATCCATCGCTTGCGGCATTGGGCGCTACCTGACGTCCTACGTGAGAAGTACCACTTTAAGGACTATAAGGATCTGCCACCGAAGGAGCGGGAAGAGAAGGAGAAGGCTCGGAGGGAACGAGCCGAGGCCAAGGTCAAGGCTAAGATGGAAGCAAGGAAAAACGGTGAGGATGAGGACGCTGTAGAGGACCTCTTCCCGGACGATGAACCCACCCTCGAGTACCAGCCTTCTGAGGTATCTGAATTCCTCCTACCGATGCTCGAGCTACTACCGGAAAAGCGTGCGAATGCTGGCGGCATGTCGAATCATCCGTGGTTAGATGACACGCCGGGTATGGAGGACATAAAAATAGAAGGACTCATACCTGGAGGCAAAGGCGAGGGTATTGAAGGCTGGGCCTGCGAGGTGAAGAAGCGGTAGAGTTTCTGGTTACATGTCGCTTGCTCTCGGTAATGGTTATAATGATTCTCGGGGTTCGTCCATAGCGCTACTCGTAGGAGAAAGACATGATCAGTCCTTCCTTTTTTATCGAGGAAAGAGAAAGAAAGAATCCAGCATAGAAACGGGCTTCGATCCAATGATTTACGATTCCGCTTGCGGGAGCAGAGGAGAGAAGAGAAGCAAAGAGAATTTGTAAAAAAAAAAAACGAGGGCAATAAAGTTCTAGGAGTAATGTGTTCGTTATAGTAGAACCCGGAACGTTTTCCCTTTTTTAGGGTCTTCTTTTCCCGACACCCTTTAACTGGTTGCTTTTTTTCTATATTAGAACCATATTACTGTAAGTAATGAATGTAACAAGTCGATGGATTTGAGAGGATAAATGCACATGTCAACGTAGAATGTTATATCCAATATCTTGTACTCTAGAGAAAATATTCAAAGTAGCACAGCTAGGTCTGCTTATCGACAAATATCCAAGCTTATAGAGCTGCAATATCATTTTACGCCTACGTGTCCGCGTTGGCGTCTCCGTCCCCTAAATAGGAAGCGAGCAACTTATTACTTGTCGATGAAGAGATTTAGGTATTTACTTTAGCAAAATCTGAAGTTGAGTAGTTTATAGACTTATATCTTTAACCCTTGGAATTATATAGACCTACCTACCTAAGGTACCTTACCTAGGTAATCAGTTGAAACTACATACTAATAACAAAATAGTATATGATAATTATCTCCCCTACGTCACATCACCTGGATAATTACCTGTACTTGATACTTGTTTTTCGGTACCAAGATAAGTACATACATAGTAGCTGTAGTCATGCTTAGTATAAGGTGGGTAGGTATATTAACGACAATGATGAGCAACAACAAATAGCAAGAGAACGAATTAAGGGCGAGCCAAGTCCGGTTTAAATCCGCAAACGAATGTCAGTCACACGCGGATAATTCGTATTAAGAGATGTCCAATAAGTCAGAAATGACCCAACTTGCATATGTATATCATGAACACGGCAATATTCGACGAGAACAAAGGTAGAACAGAGTTTATCCATCAAGCTCAGTATGTGTTAACTCCATAAAACACTGTAATACCACACCCGGGTTAGGCTATCTAATAGTCTTAAACCTGTATGTCTTTTTTACTAAGATAGAAGCCTACCTAAGCTATCTGTTATCAAAGCATAGTAGAACACGTAGGGGTTACTTTGGCGTGCTGAGATGAAGAGACGTGTAAACCTAAACTCCAAGTACATGCACACATAATAGCATGCAAGAACCTCCGCCCGGCATAATTCCAATTTGACAAATTCTAGGAGGATTATATAGCTATAAACCTTAGCCCTTCTTCTTCCCTTTCTGAGTCATCTTGCGGAACGCTTCAATTCCGCTGGCACCGATTGGTCGATAGTCTGGGGCGCGTGTGGGATCAAAAGTACTACGCGGGGCGATTGTATACGTCGAGGGAAGACCCATAACCCGCGCACGACTAACATCTCTTGCAGGAGCCAGCATGCGTGCGCGCTCCTCTTCCGCAAGGCTTTGTGTAGTGTGGCGCTGGTTAAGCGTCAACTGACTACTCGTGGCGACCTGTCGAAGCTTCGCCGCTCTATTTAGAGTGTTAGCAAGAAATCATTTAGGAGAAGACGGGAAATAGATTAGACGTACTGGTAATCAAAGTCTCGCGTCTCGATATGACGCTTCTTGTAGTCGTCAGTACGCTTGAGAATAGGTCTACTCCACTCGCCCAGTAGACGCTCAGCCATTCGCTTAATACTAATCTCAGGCTTCTTGCTCTTCGTATAGAACAGGACAACTTTGCCGATGCCACTTGATCGCAGAGTCTCTTTCTCAATAGGGAGCCGCGTTAGGGCTTGGAAGATATCGCGCTGAATATTGTAGGCAGGTAATGAACCGTCGTTAAGGGGTTCGAGGAAGAATTTTACGTGTTGTAGGAAGTTGGTATCCGGGTCGACAACCGCTGCTTGATTGGTGTTACGATTAAGCAGCGCCATCACCTCGGGGAGAAGCTTCAACTTGTGTAGAGCTGGTTGGCCTGCTTCACGCGCTTGGTTGTCTGCCTGGCAGGCATTCTCCATGCGAACTTTAAGGTCCGCGATTCGCTCATCCAACTCATCTTCCAAATCCTAGAGATATAGATATTAGCAAATACAACAATAAACCAAACTGTCCTTCCGTAACACATACAACTTCATCCTTCTTCTTTCGTCTGACACCCTTTGGCTTCGATTGATTTCTGGCGGCGCGCTCGATAGCTCGACGCCTTCTCTCTTCGGGAGTTAGATTCTCTTCATTTTCATGCTCCGATTCCTGCTCCGGAACATCTGCTCCAGGGATCTTGCGGACACGTTTAGTATGTAGAATCTCGCCATCTGCTCCGTCATTATCATCGTCGCGTGATCGCTTCTTCGCGCGCCTTCCTTCTTTAGGTTTCTTCGTAGCTGTTCCCTTTCGCTTTCCAGCCTTTAGCGTACGTGCCGCGTCTTCGTCGATAACCTGGGGTTCAGGTCGTTTCTCGTCAACACGAGCGGTAGCGGGGTCATAGTCGTCGAATTGATCTTCGTCGATGTCGGATAGGGCGTCTGAATCTTTATCTGAGTCGCCAGCACGGGCAATGTCATAGTCTCCTGATCCTTCATGAGTCTCGTCGTTCTCTTCCTCGTGGAGGCTCTCGGCAGGCGAACCCGCATCAGACATTTCGACTAAGATAGTGGGGAAAAGAAAGTCGAAGTCGGTAAAGAATTTCAAGGTTGGAAAACAGGAGTGAAGGAGATGAAAAGTTGCGAAGGCTGTGATGGACTTTTGTCGACTAGCTGAGATCTAATTGTTTGTAGAAGAAGCAAGAAAAAGAAGGTACAAATGGAGAGAACTCTTTATAATCGGACGAATTAAAATAGAATATAAAAAAGAGGCGATTCATAAATTCTTCAATAGAAGTTATCAACACGTAAGTGACGAATTGATGAAGTTGTCGGAAAGGTTAAAAGTCGAAGCAGCAATTGTTTAATTCAAAAAAGTATTAGAAACAGCAAACAGATTTAGGTACAAAAAGGTAAGAGGCACGCTACGAGGTTCCTTCTTAGGTACACATGTACATATCTAACTGTGTGGTCCATGCATGGATTACATAAAGTAGATACATCATACATGTACTTACATGCTACTAAGGTACACAGTATTAAAAATTGAACCGTTCAAAGTTGCTAATTAACATAACTAGCGCATATTGAAATGGTCATTAATTTTTTTTTGTTTACTTTATCGCTAATCGTTGCCAACAGAAACTACCGATTCTCATCAGCCTCAAAAAAAGGGATCTACATACGAATCAACGACTGCATTGAAGGTTTCCTAAGAAATTCCTAATTGACTACCTAGTACTTAAGCTTTCCTTTTAATACTACATTATTTTTCCCTTCGGACAACTACAGCGTCGTATCTTTTTTTTTTTGTCAATATTTACTCGACCGAGGCCGAATGGACCGGCGAACCTATGAATCTCCCATGGACTGGGAGTACCAGAACAATGCTCCTGTAGACCCGACAAGTCCGTTTGTACAGTCCGTTAAAAGACTACAACCTAAAAGTATGTTGATCATGCACTATAACCTCAGCCTTAGCTTCAGCTTCGCTCCCAACGATAGAAATAGCTATGGCAACAATCGCCTAGAAGTATCGCAAGCAAGCAGTCAAAGCTAATGTTTCGTGATTGTTCTAGCTTCTATCTTCGGCTCTTCGAGTCTCATCAACAACAAAAACAACTCTCAGAACGCCTTCGGTCAGAATCCGTTTGAACGCACGCAAAGCACCCCATCTTCCCAAAAAGCGCCACCTCTCACGTCTCATCCACCGTCCATCTTCCCTACATCTACATCTGCTCTCCAAAGAACAGCTACCGCGCCGCCCTTTCGAAATCCTGCCTTTACAACACCAAGGAAACCCATCGATTCTGATGCGCTATCCGAGATCTCGCCTGCCGAATCCAGTCCTGCCGTTACTGACGTCTCTGACTATCCCGACACCCCCGAGTATGAACGTTCATCTAACCTTGGGCATATGACTATTACACCTGCAAATATGAATAAATTCAGAACGCTTTCACCAAAAAAGACATCCGGTAGAGGTGAAATAGCTAGGACTATATTTGCTTCACGAGATAAGGTGCGCAAAAGGAAGCGGTACAATGCCGATAGAGATGTCAGCGGATATCGTCTACCTTATCTCCAGCAGGATGAATGCGAAGAATCCGATTATGAGTCAGATGAAAGCACGTTCCAGCCGAGCAAATCTCGTAAGGATCAAATAAACCGCAGCAAGGATGGGTGGTTCGGCGCTTTTCTAGCCACTGTTCAGAGACATCCATATGCCCCAAGCATTCTTGGCTATTGGCTGACTTTCGCATTCAACCTATTCTGCGTATCGGCCACATGTTGGGTTGGCTGGGCCGTCATCGACGGTCTGCGCCAGGACTTCTCTACCGAGAGACAAGCGCTAAGGGCTGATATTCTTGCCGAGATTGATAAGTGCTCAAGCGATTATCGGGAGAACAAATGCTTTCCGGTAGAGAAACGGTTACCAGCCATGTATGAACTATGTGACCAATGGTTCGCCTGCATGAATCAAAACCCGGATAACGTCAAGCAGGTATCAAGCAGTGCTAAGGAGATGGCCAAAATTCTCAACGAGATTGTTGAGACGATGTCCTACAAAACTATAGTAAGCTTATCCTATATAAGATATAGAGATGATGGACACAGCCGGCTAATTTGAAATCAGGCCTTGTTGCTTGTTTTGTTCACGATATTCGCATACAGCGGCAGGTCGCTATATAGGAGTGCTAACGCATTCACGGATATTCCCCCATCTCATCCACCAGCCCCGTTCCCATCGCATCAAGCAGGTGATCAACACCTAAGACCTCTCTCCCAGCAAGTATACTGGCAGGCAATACAACCTCAAACACCACGACACACGAGTAATCGACACATCTTAGTCAACGATGAGACTCCCGACACGGATGAGGTACCGAGATACGGGCTTCCACCCCCTGAGACACCTATGTCACGTCGGAGTCCATCTAAAGGCGAGCGAGGTAGAAGCCCTACCAAGAGTAGAAGTCCAGTTAAGCGATATTGAGGCCAAGTAGAGAGTAATGTGTACTATAGTAATAGAATGCTCGAACTCGACCATGAGCAGTTATCAAGTTAACAAGAACTACTAAAAAGTCAATCGAACAGGGGGGATAGTAGCCGGGCCATAGCGGGTTCAGAGGACTTATAGATAAATGGATCCGTGAAGTGTTCAAGCGAAATTCGAAACCAACTATCTAATACCTGACGGACCTCCTTGTAATCTGTATATTATATTCCCTTGGAGATACGCTTTTGGGAGGTTACCTAATATACCAATGCTATCATCCTAGACATGATTGCTCACCCCCTACTGATAAGAATAAGATATGAATTGAGTATCTACGCTTAGTGATTGAAACGAAACACAGTTATTAGACACGAGGAGTTGATCATTTTAATAGTAAAAAGGAAAGTATTGTTACCTAGTGTATAATAACAACTACCTGGTTAAACCCAACCCCTTCCCAAGAAAGGCGCTCTTCCGAGTAATCACAGCTTAACTGTTAGAGAATAAACAAGCACTACCCCTAGAGGACTATGTCAGTCTAACAAGAGGATTTATATTGCGAGATATACATGGATATTTCACTGTAGTCAATTATGAATCATCACCGCGGTTCAAGATAGACGATCGTCGGTTCTGAAGAAGATTTCGGTATATACCTATTTGGATGGTATAAAATAGCAGGTTGACTACATCAGAGATCACCTTAGAATACGATGTGCGTTTTTTTATAAATAATAGCGATCAAGTACCTAGGTAGGTAGTTATGCCAAATTGATAATATCATTAAACTGCTACTAGGTACTTAAAAGTTGCGTGACTTGCTTTTTCGAGACTTGGAATCTTTATCCGCATAAGTAGACACATATGTACCATAGTTCTAGAGACTTTTAAAGTTATTATGACTTATGTTCCCATGGACTTCTATCAACGTGCTATTGCTAAGAGGAATCTAGATGGAACTATCTTATGTATTGTTAAGGGGCATAGGAATTCTCTTACCATCCAGGCGAAGTCTCTCTTTAGTTTAATATTTGGCCGGCGCCTGTTTTATATGTGAATAGATAGATAGGCAATCTACGATTGGTTCATCCCGACGCCCCTGTAATTATGTAGAAAATTGCTGGGTTAAGCAATGATTGGTTAGAAGCCCATAATTGCAAATGTGGTAGGTCCCTGTAATAACTAACCGCCTAAGAAGATTCTGGGGATCTAAACATTAGACGAATTTCCTACGAAACTATGACGTATTTACGAATTGTATTGGATTGTTGGATATGATACTTAATATTTTTATTAAGCTGTAACCTAGGTATATATATAGACTTACACGGGGATGACATGATGTACGATTTACCGTCAGGATACTTTCGCAGATCATACAACTTAAGGTGCCTATGTACCTGAGGTATAGGAGGCGGCTGAAAGCCACCTCACTGCCTCTTTACACAGGTAATTTTCACATCTGATAATTCTTAATGGGATTTTAAGAACGGGAGCATTTGTTCCCTAAGTCCCACATCATAGCATCATACTAAACTTATTCCGGCTTTCTAACCACGAGTAAGTCGACATCGAACCCCACTTGATACTACCTAACATCTGTTATGTACAATATAAGTCCCTTGTTCTCGGTTAGGTGCCCCTCGTAGCTTGTAAGTACTTTGATAGTACGAACTTCTTAGCTACATGTAGTTACCAACTGTGAGATGAGATTCGCTCATCTAAACAGGTAACTATTATAAAGCATAGTACTTAATATTGGTACATGTGTATAGACTTAACTGCATTACGTAGGAGGTACATATTTATCTAACTTTAGGTAGGTTAGTTAGAAAGGCGTCAAAATAATTAGCACACTTAAACATATGGGAATTTCAGAATCCCTTTACTATTTTTTCCCCGCTCTTCCGTTTATGTTCATGTTTAAGTACCCGCTTATGGTCTGTTTTATCTAAGGTCGGTGCTATTAGAACTATATAATTAGCAGAAATGTAAAACGTACCTAATATTGGAAGCATGCACCAGGCTTTCTACATATTACACAACATACATGTAGCTATTGAGATCCGTGATGTACTAGCATTGTACTTCATACATGTAGGTATGTATTAGGTACCTTAGGTACTTGATTGGTAGGTAGGTTATGTATGCAAAGATGAAGCCTGGGCAAGTGCTACTACCTTAGCTACCACCTTAGCTACTACCTTAGCAGTAGCTAACTCCTATGTATGCAGACAAACTAGCGCGAAAGCTGTCATCCTTGAAATCCCAAACTTAATTCTGAACAATTCAATGCCTTTTTCCTTTACATATACAAATACATACAACAGTACATATATGGATAGATATTATTTTCATGCATCTATTCTATTCGATCGAATACGGAGCATTTGTATAGTGCGATAATGCAATATTAAACTTGCCTTTCTCCTGCTTATCCAAAGTCATACTGCCCCGCGCGTTTCCCACGTTCGTTCGTATATTGGTTTGGATATTGTGAGAGAATCTCTTCGGATCGCACTCGTCGCTATATCTCACTTCACTACCTCACTTCCTCACTTCCTCACTTAATCTAGTGCTCTAGTCCAAGTACGCCTTCTCCCGAGGTAGGTCGCACGCACGCGCGACGCGCCTCTTGAAATTATCCATCCTTGTCCTCCGGCTGGCAGGAGGTGTGTTTACTCGTGTATCCCCCATCTCTCTCATCTGAGCATGCCCTCCTGCTAGCCTTGAACCCGCTACGATGGAGGGGGATCCAGGTAGCGGACCATCCACCGGCCAGACGTCTTCTTCGTCCAAACCTACCCCCAAACATGAAGCTTCTGTACCCTCTGGCGCTTCCGGAACTGGCAGTACTCCGAATGCGCAGCTGTCTAAACGGAGGAGGGGTCTCGGCGTTGTCACACCTAATGCCTGTACCGAGTGCCGGAAAAAGCGGGCTAAGTGCGACGGCCAAAAGCCATGCGGTCGATGCAAATCGCAGAAGGATGTCGAATGCATATACGAGATTCCCGTGCGACAATCCAAGGAAAATCTACGCCACGAGATCGAATCACTGCGACGTCAACAGCGCCAAAGCGATTCGGTCTTCTCCGCTCTCGTCCGCCCTGATTTAGTCGAGGAGGTCTTACAGAGACTGCGGCAGGGGCAGTCTGTCGAAGGGATATCGGAATGGTTAGGTGGTGGTACTGCCTTAGCTTCTGCTGGGCCTGGGTTCGCACGGCCAGGGGAAACTAGGGGCGGAGGTACTCTACCTCCTCTTTCAACTTATGGCGGTACGCTTGCCGGCCCCGGAGGTTATAATGCCATAGGAATGAGCCCTGCGACGGGCCAAGCGCACACTATGAGCCAGGATTTCGATCAAAATAGCCCTTGGAACTTCTCATCGCACAGTCAGACCGTGTCCACCCGTAGCGACTCTCATCCTGATATCATGCAGTGGAACTCTGAGGCGCCCCCGCGGTCCCGTGTGGGGACCTGGCTCCAAGAGCAGTCATCGACGGCGGAAGGACCCCGATATCGTGGAGTAGACCAAATTCTTGCGCCATTAGATTCTCCCGAAGTGAAAGTTCCACCTGGCACGTGGACCACAGTCACCGGAGACAATGGCTTAGTATCGCATCTTTTGGCGCTCTATTTCTGCTGGGAATACCCGACGTTTGCGTCTCTAAGCAAGGAGCATTTCATGAAAGACTTTATTAGTGGAAGGGACCGATATTGCTCGTCGATACTAGTGAACGCATTGCTAGCTCTCGGCTGTCGCTTCTCGACGCAACCGAATACGCGGGCAAATCCGAACGACCCGCGCACCGCGGGCGACCACTTCTTCAAAGAGTCTCTGAGACTTTTTTATCGGGAAAACGACCATCATACTTTGACTACTATTCAGGCGTTAGGGATAATGTCTATTCGGGAGGCGAGTTGCGGGAGAGATTCGGAATCCTGGTATTATGCGGGACAAAGCATACGGTTAGCCATCGAAATGGGACTCCACCGCTTACAGAACGATGGCGACGAGGATGAGATCGCCGTACAGGCCGCGACGTTTTGGGGTGCGTTTGCCTTAGACCAGTAAGCGTATCACCGATTGTCTCCAGTGCTCCAGCTAACATATATAAAGTGCATGGTCCCTAGCGACCGGTTCTCTGCCGCAATGTTCTTGCTTTCCGCATTTGCCACCAAAGCCTGGCATTATTGATGATATAGAAGCCTCTCTGTGGGTCCCTTATACGGACGATGGTAAGTCAAATGAACAGATACTTTTGCCAGGCTTTTTTCGCGGCATAGGCGGTATCGTGCGTAGTCTAACCAATTGTATAGGCGCCCCCCTGCAGCGATCTTGCGAGCAGCCTTCGAATGTAAGGTCTGTTTATACATGCTTCTGCGAGCTTAGTGAGCTTGTTCATCAGTCGCTATATGTATTACACTCTCCTGGCAAACCGATTACAAGCAGAGACCTGCTCAGCATTTATACGCAATACTTGAATTGGTATGATAGGATTCCCGAGGTTTTACGATTAGGGCATAACTTTACGCCTGCGGTCCTTTTCGCCCAGTAAGTCTTTCTATGCGCTTATACTATCCAATTTAGCTCATCAGTCTATTAGTATGTACTATCACTTCGCCATTTTGCTTCTTTTTCGGCCTTTGATCAAGCTACGAATTATTGGTTCAGGCATACTTCCTCGCGATGTCTGTGCTCAAGCCGCTGATGCCATCCAAGGCCTACTTCGTTCATACTCCCAACTCTATACACTTCGCCGTACACCGTCATTTGTGCCATACTTTGTACTTACATCCTCTATCATGCATCTTGCTGTAGGTGCCGAGGCATCTAAGGCACCGTCCACCTCTCCAGCGGAAATGTCGAACCCTTCGACAGTGAAACCTGAAGAGACCGAGACCGAGCATGGTCGTAGGCGATTGTCTTCTAGCAACAGAGATGAACTAGAACCGATCTCGCCTTCGAGCACGATCACTGCAAAATTGAGCCCCAGGGTAGCTGAAGCTCTAAACCAAGGCATAGCACACTTAACTGAGATGGCACCATGTCATCATTTCGCTCATCAAGCACTAAACATTTTACAATTCCTTGCGAAAAAGTGGGGGATTGAGGTGAATATACCGCCCAGTACGGGTGTATCAGAAGAAATTGATAACTCGGTTCGACCGACGACTAGCAGCCTAAATTTCTTTGCACCCAACGTCAGCGAAGACGACTTCCTTTGTTCTTGGAACACGCGAGATATTGGCGGTCCTGGGGGCGCACAAGGAAGGCACGGTTCACCCACACCGCAAACACATTTCAATCGTGGGGAGAAAATGGAGGGCATCATAGAGGATAGTCAAGATAAGGGGGCGTCCGAACAAGATCAAATCCCCAGTTTTCGACCTAGGGGCGCCACTGGTCCGGTGGCGCATACCACTAAAAACCTAGAGAATCCATTGTTTTGGCCATTTCCTATGCAGGGTCGTCCAATGCTACCAGAGGGTAAACAGCTCGAAGATGCCGGATTTCGCCCTCTGTAGGTAGCTTGGCAGGGGAGATCTAATGCGAGCTAGAAGCTATTAGAAACATAAATGAGCTTATGGGCTAGCTATATCACTTCAACTTACATCGCCGACCTCCAGGGTAAGAGTTTGCGATAGATACACTTGATATTACCAACATTAGGACATCGAGCCCTAGGTCTATAGGTATGCCAACCTAGAGACAGCGGCATTCAAGCCTTACTAAATATGAAAATATAGTATATGCTAAGTGAGACACCGTCGACAGCTGAGCGAAGGAAAAGAGGAAATTTCGCGGTACGATAAAGGCTTTAGGATTTGACGTGACAGGGTTGGTAAAAGTTTTATGATAATGACGATGATGGAAAAGGTTTAAGATGCAAGTAGATGATACCCCCGACATACGAACGCGCTTGTCTTAAACCTAGCCCTAGGAAATGAGCTCGTAGCTCTGGAACCCCTCTCTGGATTGTGTTTAGATAGGTGACGACGAATTGGTTATTGAGGTATATATATAAAAAAGGCGTTAATCGAAAATTATATCGTAAACCTCTATCTTAGCTATTTGGCTTGGACAGAGTATACACATAGTAGACGGCCAGACGCCAAGCATCACTACTCAAACCCCCTTTGCTCATGTGAAAACTCGAATTGAAATGCTTAACGCCGACTCCTGCTCTTCCTACCTAAGATATGATCATTCCCTATGTTCAAATCGCCGAAATCCGCGACAGAATCCGCCGTGGCCTATAATTAATACTCGGTGATCTATTCGTGATAATGACCTCTTATGGAATATGGACAGTTTCAACTTTAGCAATTGCCGTGCAGCAAGCCTTTTGATCATATGAAGGAAATATCGCTGCCTGAATCAGGTTGCTATACCGATTGCAAGTTAAGAATATCATTTTTTGTCAATTGGCCAATTAAGAATCTTCAAATAGTAGATCTAGAAAACATTTATCGACCGGGATATGGAACTCGGTTCAGGGGGCCACGACTGTATCATGTAGATTCGATCTAGCTGAGTAATTGAAAATAATTATGTCAAAATTATGGGATGGGATTAGGTCTTTATCAAGTTTGAGACTATTCTCAGTGTCAATAATTCGGGTGCCTATTTATCGTTAGATCCCACAGACCCCAACTTCGGCTTCTCAGCTGACTGACTATATTGGTTTCTGGGCAGCTGGGTTATAATAATTACTATGTAGGAATAGAATTCAACTTTTTAAAGAGCCGCGAGATGGGCTCGGGTGAAAGAATAAGAGGGTTTCAACCCGCTAGAAACGGGAGTCTAGATGAGCGAACCCATGTTCCATTTTTCCTCCGCTCGGACATAGTCTAACGGGGTCTCCAGGCCGTGTCCGCTACCGCATGACGCCTATATGTATGCTCAGTTATGCGTTGTTTAGTCTAATATCTGATATATTCGAGACTCGGGGAACTCGGGAGGTTTCAAGACATTATGGAATTACTACTACGAATTTAGTAACACCCACGAGACGTTATATTACCTATAGTTCAACGATTAGTCCTAATCTTTTTTGTACCGTCAGTAGAATCAAAAGTCCGGGTTTATTTCGATGCCTAGGATGGATTGGATCTTCACTGCCCAGTCCTTGGGATGGACTTTATCAGCCAATCGCAACTAATAAACCCTGGTTAAGATGATCTCACCAAGTCCCATCAGATCTTAATACAGCTTTACGATTGGCTAAAATATCTTTAATGCGGCTGGCCAAGAATACTTCGCGCCGGTTACCCAATAGAGTAAATGCTTAAGAGGCTTCGTCGCAGGTAGTTTTGATGTTGTAAGATTTAGAACTTGAGGCTAAGGTCGATCCCTTTGCACTGAGCCATGCAAAAGATTTATGCATTGTTACTTGTTACGCCGTGTTCTAGATGATTACATAAATTAGAGGATCATTACCGCTTTCGTCGGATATGTTCTTGGACTGGGGCTTCTTTTATTCTTCGATCTGATACACACTATACATACACCTCCTATGCTGGTCAAACCTCCACCGATCCTATAATCTAGTGTAGATCTATATGAATTCTCAGCCCTATATTCCCTCATAGAGTAAAGTCTATTTCGTGGGAAGGTTTCCTACTCCTATGCTAAGAATGGCTAAGAATGGAATGGCGGGATTTATTAGAATCATGACATCCTAGCAAGGGTCATGTTCGACCCGCACCCGGTAACATGAGAGAGCACAGCTACATAGTTCACATCCTGATACAGAGTAGGTGATAGGTGATGCTTAGAATAACCCTTGATCACCATGAATAGAGCATGTGTCTTGATAGCTTTATTTAAACAATGCCGAAACATGCCTCAGGAAGTTGCCTCCTTAAAAGGCCTCGTCTGCCGATTATGGAATCTAAAATCACTAAAAACTTATCTTAGAAGTCATCTCATCAAGAGTACGCCTTTTCCTCCATACCATTCTTTCAGCTACGTACGGTTCTTTCAAGAAAAATGTCAAGCTCTCCTCCGGCAATAAGAGTTGCCATCATAGGCGGAGGGTTGGCTGGCGCCGCACTTTTGCGCGGGCTTTTGCGGTATCCTCACCTTACTGTTGACATGTACGAATCACGGCCTACGTTTAGAGATGAGGGGCCGGGGCTCGCTTTCACATCAAGAGTACAAAATATTCTAGCTGCTATCGATCCGGAGTTAGAATATTGCCTCGACCGTGCCGGTGCCGTACTTACCACAACTGAGACACGAGTGGCTGCTGGTCCTCATGTTGGAAAGGAGATAAAGATAAACGGCTTCGGGGAGAGCTGTAAGAAGAGTGTCAGCCGTCAATCTTTTCTAGCAGAGATGCTTGATTGTGTACCGCCGCATATGATGCACCCCGGCACGCGGATAGCATCCGTCACGGAACCGCCCTCAAGGCAAGGACTATTACTCACTTTTGCGGATGGATCAACAAAGAAATACGACATCGTAATCGGTGCGGACGGTACTCATGGCTTTACGCGACAGCTTGTTCTCGGTACCGACGAATCACTGGTTAAGCCGCATTCTACAGGGTTTTGGGGATTACCTATTAAAGTACCTCTTCAGAGGGCACAGCAGCTAATGGGCACGCAGTCTCTTGACCCAAGAAACCCCCGTCATGTAGGTTGGATTGGAGATGGAACTACTATCATCTATGATTTGCTTGATAATGGCAACGAAGTCCAGATCGTTGTGTTCGGTAAAGCGGATGACGTTGGGGAGGAAGATGGGCTTTCAGAACCGTCATGGGCAAAGCTGTTCACCCCTGACGAGTTTCGGGAGGCCTTCTCAAGCAATCGAGTACCAGTCTGTCAGGGCACGATCGATGTAAGTGGAGTTTATCCCGTAAGAAGATATGTGTCTTAACTAACATCTTTCCAGCTTATCTTGAGCGTATATACTGTACAAGTAGCCGCTCTTTGCTTGCTCGAACACCAGCCGGCACCAACTTACGTGACTGAGAACATCTGTCTAATCGGAGACTCTGCCCATAGCATGTTGCCATTCCAGGATGCTAGCATAAGCCTTTCCATCGAGGAGGCTTTACTCCTTAGCACATTAATAGGTCGATTGCCGTCGAAAGCTGCGATTCCGGCTGCGCTCCGGGCTTTTGACCAGGTATGCCGGCCCCGAGCCGAACAAGCTACGCGACTGAGTGCAGAGACGGGCTTGCTCATCACGGGTCGCGCACCGGGGATCGGGCTTAATGCGGATCTGCTTCAGCAGCATTTGCGGCACAAGTTCGAGTTCCTTCTGAATGTCGATATTGAAGCGCACCGGACTGCTGCTGTTAGTATTATGGATCAGTTATTAGGAGTTGGAGCAGCATGGCCTTGATGAGTGTTGGCAATATCATGATTACTTGGGTTGGGCTTTCGCGCCCCTTTCTTCATTTATCACTTTATTTCCTTATCCCGTTTCAACCACGTGGAGGTGGGAACATGTAGCTTTATATCGGATATTGTGCATAGCGATCGGTTAGGTGCCTAAGCATTGGGCTGGAGGCGTATATATGTGGAAATGGGCATTTACAGAGCATGGAGGTTAGACATCAGAGGGTAGATTGTATTATAACTTTATCGTTCCTGCTTGTAACTAGTATCTTTAACTACTTCTTGATTCTTCTATGCACAGTTGTATTTCGGAATACCATGAGTGCTGTGCCTGGAGCTACATTGAGGAGCAAAGAGCTACATTTATCTAGGAGAGCAACTAAGGAGATAATCAAAGCACAGTGGCTATTCATAATATGGTAATAGCTACGTGAGTTAACCGCGACTTATCAGATATCCTATCCGGCTAATAATCGACCAAATATAAGGTATCTTATAGTTTCCTGTGGCTGTCAAAATTGATCACAGCCCAAACAACCACCATTCTTGAAACCCCGCAATACTATTTCTATACTTATGTACCTACCTAGTTATTGACACTGGAGGGCACCAGTGACTTGAAAAGGAAAATTTCCCTTGGGCGTTTAGAGATCGTAATTGAGACTTGCGTATATGTATCCGGTAGTTATGGTAGAATAGCCATAGGCCAATGAACAGTTCTCTAGGTTACATCTGTTTATACCCTGAGAACTAGAACTAGGATTAGAGTGGCTGGTATCATATTGGCAATTAATGTATATTACTGCCATATAGTGATATCAAAGAGCATAAAGCCGGCATGTGTTTATGATGTATCGAGCAACTTTTAGCTTATTATGGCTTATGTTTCAACAATGTGGTTTGCATTACTATCTCCTACTTAGACATGCTCGCTCATCTTTCCCTCATAGAAGGTGCTCCATCGTATTTTTTGGTTTGTTTGGACGAGTCACAATGTTTTGGTCTACACTGCTATCCTTTGCGGCGTTCGTTGATGCGGCGCCGCAGGTAACTCCGATAAAAGGACCCGGAGCCAATAGCCTTGTTCGATTCGGATGTTCCCAGGTTGTTATTGAGCGTCTTGACCCGTAAGATACGAGTTCTTTAGGGTCAGTTCCGCGAATAACGACTGATTCGTTTTGCTCTAGCCTCGTAAATCCAGGAGTGAATCCATCCCCGCACCTTCACCAGGTACAGTTCTCAGAACCTCCTTAGAAATTGTTCTTAGCTTACTCTTTAATAGATTGTCGGAGGAGTAAGTCACTTGATACTGGTTTCTGGTATACCTTACTCAACTCTCGTAGAATGCGTTCAATGCTTCAATTCCCTCCGCCGATGTCTCGTCCCTCGCTACCTGTACGACGTGCAGCTTTAGCGATGACTTTTCCAACTATTGGACGGCAAATGTTTACTTCAAGGCGCGAAATGGTACTTACAAGCGAGTGCCCCAAATCCCGAATAGGTTTCTCGAGGGGTCTCAAGGTGGCGTTACGGTCTATTACCTTTCGCCTGGCAAGAAGACGGTCACCGCCTTTAAACCGGTAGGATCAATGGAAAGTTGATCTACTTTTGGTATTAGCTAACTCTCATAACCAGGGGTTCCGCATGCTTGTCGGAGATTCTATGCGACGCGAGAAGAAAGGATCAGGTTTAAAGTCTCAGAGCTGTTTTCGTTGCTTTACAGGCCCCGACTTTAAGGGCGACGATTATTCACCTTGTGCTGATCCGAAATTGGACACTGAGACTTTCCCTTCGACACCATGCCTAGGCGGTATTAGATCTAATATCCACTTTCCAACGTAAGATCACCTGTCTTCCTCATCTAGATATGACGAGTTGAAACTAATAATGGATATAGTTGCTGGGACGGAGAGCGTCTAGACAGTCCAAACCACCAGGACCACGTAGCTTATCCTGTTGGAGGTCCTTCGTCATTCGCTACGACCGGAGATTGTCCATCGAGTCATCCTATCAAAATTCCACAACTGATGCTCGAGGTATGTAACCTATACCCCTTTTCTTATAAGAAATTCAGATGATGAGGCTGGTAATAATCAAAAATATATAATCTAAGCTAAATTATCCATAGATTGTCTGGGATACAACTGCATTCAATAACCCAGATGACTGGCCAGAAGACGGATCCCAACCGTTCGTTCTGAGCACAGGAGACGAGTAATTCACACCATGAAATCCGCGTACATAACCACGATGCTAACGTTGAGACAGTACCGGATATGGCCAACACGCTGATTATGTATTTGGATGGAAAGACGACGCACTTCAAAGATTAATGGATGGAGCTTGCTTCGGCAACACTTGCGAAGGAGTTAAGACGCAAGAATTTGCTGAAGCGAACAAATGCTCTGTTCCAAACACAGTCGATGAGGTCACCGAAGGATGTAAGCCGAATTATATACATATATATTAACTAAGTACCTATTAAATTGATTGCTAATCAACGAGTAGGGCTCGAGCAGCTTCCGGGAGATGGAAGCGGGGCTTGATATCATCAAAAGGAGGTTTGGCATATTAGTTGAGGGAGAGTGTCAAACACTAGGAGAAATTGTATTTAATAACGTATAAACGCTCGTTTGGTGTCTTTCTATTAGTTGATTCAAAGATATCTGATCGTGGAAATGATTATGCAACGATAATTTTCTACGTGCTCCAAGTGCGCAATATGGAATTACTGTATGTGACAGGAATCGTAAACGGAATATTTGCCGAGCTGACAGTTCTGTAGCTACGTCTGCAGCGTCTAGCTAAAGGGCATTAGATGTGTCTAGGAACTCTAGATCCTGTTAGCTAGGTAATATTTCCCATCCTAGCAGCTGACATAGTGGAATTATCTACACGTGTGCCTTGCTAGCTACGAAATTATCCTACACTAAAGTATTGCCGTGATGCCTTCATGTCACGTCGAGCAAGGTTCCCCGCAATCTGCACCAACCCGCTATGCTAGATGGTGGATTAAATACATGCCCCACAGTCCCTGGGGTTGATCCCGTTAATAATACCCCAATATATGGAGGGAGTGTTTATGTTAATGATTTGGAGATGCCCTGCCATTGCCTACCGCGTGTTGGTTATAACCAGCGGTATCCGCCCCTGAAGCGAACCCATCAACTTACCTCTGATAGTTACTCATAAATCTGTAGAGAGGTATCCTTTCAAAATGGGTCTTGGTGTACTTGAAGATAAGCATCTATCGCATGTCCCCGGCACTGCTCTCCTTACGGACGTTGACGGGGCAGAAGATGTCCATCACCATGGCCGGCTCAACGCATCGAATCTACTCCACGGAAAAGGCAGGGACTCTGACGTTCTGTTGGTGCCCCAACCTAGTAATAGTCCGAATGATCCCCTTAACTGGCCTCTATGGAAGAAGGATCTTATGCTGTTCTTTATCTGCATTGATACCGCAGTGGTAGGAGCATGGGTGAGTGGCTACCTTTTAATATTGATAGACCCCTGAATATCCAAGATAAATCCCCTGTATAAGACTACCATAACGGAGGAGGGGGGTTTGGGGGAATCGTTCTAAAACTGGAATGATTCCGTGCGGCGGAACGTTTTTAAGGTTTAAGGGCTTTGATTGGTCAGAATCTGGATGTAATGGGTCCTGGTATCCACTTTTAATATTTTATTTTAAAGAAAGCGTTTTATAACCGTAAAACTATTTTATCCCGTAAAATTGTTCCAATTTTTAAAACTATTTTATTAATAATAAAAAATTTTAATAATAAAAAAAATAAAAAAAAATAAAAATTAATAAAAAATAAAATATTAAAAAAAAAATTTTAATTTTTTTAAATTTTTTTAAAAGGATAAAATGAAAAAAAATAAAAATAAAAAATAAAATTTTTTTTAAAAGTTTTTTTTTTTTAAGTTAAAATTTTACTTTTTTTGATGTAAAGTTTATAAAGCCTAAAAACAAGAAATTTTCTATAATGAAATAATTCGATGAGATTGGCCACCTCGTTCCATTAGTTTAAACGTTTGAACTTTAAATTTTAACCTTAATAGTGGGGTTAATGGTTAGGTTACGCAAATGTAAGGATAGTGGGTTCGAAAACCAGTCCTTTTAATTTTTTGACTTTTTTTCTTTTTTGGTCCTATTTTTTCACGTGAATATCACGTGAAAGTTACGTGAAAAAGCAAATTGTTCTATTTTATAAAATTATTTTAATAATAAAATCATTCCACAATATTGGAATGTACCAAACTGATTCCCATGTTACTATTAGGTAAAATGGTTTCATTTATACGGAATGATTCCCTATACCCCCGGACCTCCCCTATGGTATGTATTACGAGTACCTAAAGCTAACAGAAACTGTTCTTCGCAGGGTCCTATGATCTCACCCGGTTATGCCCAAATGGCTGCCCAATTTGGAATGTCCTATAATCGACTTAACGGCGATCTCGGATATGGCGTACTAGTCATAGGGCTATCATGCTTCTTCACCAACTCCATGGCCGTGGTCTGGGGACGTAGGCCCGTCTTCCTTCTTGGAAACCTGCTGCTATTCATTAGCAGCATCGGAGGGTATTACGCACATACTTTTGGCAGTCTTCTTGGATTCCGACTTATAGGCTGTATTGGCATGTCCCCGTTTGAAGTGTAGGTAACCCAACTTCCGACTCTTCTAAAGATAAAGTATACGATAATAGGTAGCTAATTGTTGCACGGCCCCACAGGTGGCAGGTGCACCTGCCAAGGCGGTAAGCCTTAGCAGAATAGACCTATACTAGTCTAGCCTATTTTAAATAGCTTTAATAGGTAAGTTTTTTTTTATACATTATTTTATCCTAAAAGTAATAATAAGTTATAATCTTTAAAAATATTTCTTTTTAATATATATTAATTATTTTTTATTAAATATTAATAATTTATACCTTTTAAAAGTTATTAAATTAATTTTTATAATAAAAATTAATATTATTTATTTTATCTTATAATTTTAATTTATAAAAATTAATATTAAATTGTAAATAAGCTAAAATTTTTTATTAATAATAATATATTATATTATAAAATATAACACATTATATTAAAATAATATATTATAATAAATTTATTATTATTTTTATTTATATTTTTTTTATTATTAAATTTATTAAAAAAATATATAAATATTTTTAGTAATATTTTTAAAAAAAAATAAATAATATTTTTATTATATTATATATATATTATTAATTTTTCTTTATTAATATTATTATTATAATAAATTATATTATTTATTTCTTTTTTTTTTAACAATTAATTAAAAAGAAAAATTTAAAAAATTAAAACTATTAATTATATTATTAACTAAAATTTTTTAATTTAAAAAGTTTTATTAACAGTATAAAAGAAATATTTAAAAATAAAACTAAAATTTTAAAATAAAAAAAAAGGTAAATATATTATATAATATTTATTATATATTTTATTAAAACTTTAATAATAATCTAATAGTTTAAAATAATTAGGTAAAAAAATAAAAAAAAAAATTTTAAAATATTATATAATTTTATTATAATTATTATTTCGAAAAAATTAAAATAATTTATTTTATAATTTTATTATTAATTTATTAATTTTAAACTAAATATAAAAACTTTATTATAAAAATTTATATTTAAATTTTATTAAATTATTAATAAATTAAAATAATTAAATATTATTATATTAAATAAAATAAAAATATTTTTAATAATAAAATAAATTAAAACCTATTATTTTAATTAATATAATTTTATTAAAAAAAATTTTTAAAAAAGCAAATTTATTTTAAATAATTTCTAAACTAAAATTATTTAATTAATTAATAATAAAAATATAAATGTTAATAAAATTTTTTTAATTAAATTATTAAATAATAAATTTAAAAATTTTAATTATAATTAATTTAAATTATTTTAATTAAATAAAAATAAAAAAAAAATTAATTTAATTATATAATTAATAATTATAATAAAAAATATTTACCTAATTTATTTTAATATATTTACTATTAATATTATTATAAAAGTAGTATTAATAAATATTTTATATTATATTTAAAATTAAAAAATAAATAAAAATTTTAATTTTAATTTAATATTAAAAATACCTTAAAAAAAACCTTATAAATTAATATAAAAATTTTAATATATTAATTTTAATAAAATAAAAAAAATTCTTTTTTTTTAATTAATATAATATTTATTATATTAAATTTTAATTTTATAAAAAATAAATTTATTAAAAATATAATAATTAATAATTTAAAATATTTAAATTATTTTTTTAATAATTTAAAATGGTTTAAATTTTATTATTTTTTTAATATATCATAATTTATAAAAATTATAAACAATTAATAAATATTAATTTATAAAATAAAAATTATAATTATTATAATTTATTATAAAAATAAATTTATTATTAAATTAAATTTTATTAATTTTTATTATTATTTTTTAATATTAATTAATTTAATTAATATTAATTAATTTTAAAAAAATAAAATTATATTTAATAATATATTTAATATATTTATATTAAAAGATTATAATAATAAGAAAATAGTTATAATTAAATGATTTTATTAATTATAGTTATTTAAGTTAATTAAAATATTTAATAAAATTATTTATTAAATTTTAATATATATAATTATTAATATTAATTTAATATATAAATACTTTATATATATTAATTTTAAAAGGGTTAAATTGGCTTATAAAAGATATAATATTAAATTAAAAATATTTTTAAATTTTAAATTTTATAAAATTTATACTTAATTAAAAATAAAAAGGTTTATTAAATAATAATTATTTATTTTAATTTTAAAATTATTATAAATTATATATATTAATCTTTTAATATATAATAAAAAAAATTTAATAAGTTTTAAATATTTTTATATTTTTATAAATAATTATTTAAAATATTATTAAATTAAATTTAATTAAAATAAATTATTAATAATTAATTAATTTATTAAATTTATTAATAAGGTTAAATATTAAATAAATTTAAAAATTTAAATATTATATTTTAATAGTAGTAAAGAATTTTTTAATAAAGAAGGCGTAATTAAAAAAAAATATATAAATAAAAATATTTAATTAGAAATTATAATACCTTATATTTTAAAATAAAATGGTTAAAATAAAAAAATTAATAATATTATTATTATATTTATAAAATTAATAATAATTAATTTAAGTTTATTTATTTTATTATAACCATATATTAAAAAAATAATTATATATATAATTAATTTATTATTAATTAAATTTAATATAAAAAATAAATTATTTTATAATTATTTTTATAATTATTTAAATTTTTATAAAAAAATATAAAAAAATTATTTCTTATATTTATATATTTTTAACATTATTGTTTAAATTAGATATATAAATATCTTAATAATTTAAAAAGAAATAATTAAAATTAAAAAAGATTATATAATAGGATATATTAATAAATAAATAAAAATATATAAAATTTAAATATTAAAATAATATTATATTATTTATATATAAAATATTAAATTTAATAAAAAAATATATTTAAATAATTTAAAAAAGGAAAAAATTAAATATAAAGTTATATTTATTAATTTTAATTATGAAGAAATTAATAAATTTAAAGTTTTAATTAAAATATTTTTAAAATAATTATTAAAATTTAAATAATTAAAAATTAAATAATTAAAAATATCTTTAAAAAAATTTTAGAAATAAAAGGATAAAATATTTTTTTATTAAAAGATATTATTGTTTTAAATAATATTCTATAATAAATATTTAATATTATTAATTATTTCGAAAATATTAAAAATAATTAAATTTTAAAACCTTTTATTTAAATTATTTTTAAGTGTTTTTTTTAAAGATTTAAAAAAAAAAAAATTTAATAATATATTTTAAATAATTATAAATAAATTATTTCTTATATAATATTCATTATAAAAAAATAATATTAATGGAGGTAATAATATTAAAAATATATAAAAAGATTAATTTAACATTAAATTAGAAATTATAGATAATATAGGTATATTAAAGGTAAATATAGTTAATTTAAATAATAACAATAATAATAAATTTAAATTTAATTTAAGAATATAATTATATATTAAAATTAAAATAATTATTTAAAAAAAATAATAATAATTTTTTTTAACGCCTTAAACTATATTATTAATATTTAAAAAAAAGAAGAAATAATAATAAAAATTAATTAAACAATTTATTTATTTTAAAAATAAAATTTTTAAATAATTTTTATTTATTTTATTAAAAAAAATTATATTAAATATTTTATATTTAATAATTAATAAATTTAATAATATATTATAAAAATTTATATTTTTAATTATAATAATAAAAAAAATTATTATACTACTTTTAATTAAATTAATTAAATATATTAAAAGTAATTTTAAATTATAAAATTAATAGAAAAATATTTTTAATCTTTAATTTTAAAATATTAAACAGGTGCAATGTTGCAATGACATCGTATGCAAGGGTTTATTATGTAATTTTAACTTTTAAGGCCATATAAGGTCTTTAAATCGTTGCATTCTCCTGATTATCATCATCGACATCAATTCTTTCATTATTAATAGTTAATAGATAGATATCAATTTTATTAGTTTCATGGTCATTTACACCTATTATACATACTTTTTTCCACATTAAATATATATTCGTTCTTTTCTTTTTAAGCTTAAGCCTTATTTTTGATTAGCATAATCCCGTTATATATTCGAGAATAAAGTGCTATCTTTAACCATTAGGGATGTTTTTTATAAGGACCTAATACGTTAAGTGTATAGTTTTACTTCAAAAGTTATTTAGCTTTTGTTTAATATTAAAGATTATAAAATATTTAAATTAATTAAATTATTTTTTAATTAAAAAATATTTTTAATTAAATAAATAATTAATTAAAAATTTAATTTTAAAAAAGAATTTTTAAAAAATAAAATTAAATTAATAGTATATAATAACTTCGAAAAAAATAATTAAATTATATAAAATCTTTATATTATAATAGTAAATATTATAATTATTAAAATATTTTTTATTATTATAATTATTTTAAATTTTAATTACTATTAATTTAATATTATTACAATATTTTTATATATAGCGATTTTTTTAAAAGTAATAATTTACATATAATAAACTCTAAAATACTTTAATAGTATTAAATAAATTTAATTATTCTATTAAATTTTATATAAATTACATTAATTACTAATATAATAGTTTTAAATTATTTTAATAAAAATAATTAAAATAAAATTTTAATTAATAATTATTAAAATTTATTTATTTAAATATAATAAAATAGGAATAATAATACTATTATATATTAATAATTTATTTATTATTAAAAAAAATATTAAAATTATTAAAATAATTAAAAATATATTAATTAATAAATTTATTTTAAAAAAAATAAAAAAAGTTATTAAATTTATTAAATTTTAAATACAATATAATAAAAAGTCTTATTAAATTTTTATTAATTAAAAAAAATTTACTAAAAAAATTTTAATTAAATATAATATTAATATAAATAAACATATTAAATTACCCTAAAAATTAAATATTATTATACCTAATATTTAATTATTTATTATAAAAATAAAGAAATATAATTATATTTAAAAAATAAACTTTCTTAATTAACTAATAATAAATATTTAATTTAATATTATAAAAATAATTAATAATCTTTTAAAAATTAACGCTAAACCAAAAAAAATTTATTTTAAATTTAAAAAATATTTATAATAATATTTTAAAATAATTAAATTATTTAATATTATATTAAAAAGAAAATATATAATTAAAAACCTTAAATTATAAATTTAAATTAATATAATATTTATAAATATATTAAAATTTTAAAAATTAATAAATACCTATATTATTACTTTTATAAAATATCTTATTTAATAATTTTTAAAAAAATAAACATTAATAATATTAAGTAACACTAAAATTAAATTTACTAATTTTACCGCAATAAACCTTTTAATAATATAAATTGCAAAATTATTTAAAAAATTAAACTTTAAATAATTTAAATTAATTATTATATTTTTAAATTTAATTAACGTTATTATAATAATTTTAAATCTTTTTAATAATATTTAAATTTAATATATTAATATTTAATATAAATAAATAATTAATTAAATTAACCGAAAAAATTTTTAAATATTATATATAAAAATAAAAATTATAATAATTAATAATCTTACCAAATCTTTATTAAAAAAAAATATAAAGAATTTATAAAATAATTAAATTTTTAAAAATATTTTTAAAAAAAAAAAAATATTAAAATTTAATATAATATATTATAAATAATAATAAAAATATAAAAAAAATAAAATTACGGAAAATTTTTATTAAATTAATAAAATTATTATAATTAAAAAAATTAAAATAATAAAAAAACTAAAAAAAATTAAATTCGAAAAAATAATAAATAATTAACGTTATATATTAAAAACGTTAATTTAAAAAAGTTTTAAAAAATAAAAATAACTTTTAATTATTAAAATAAATTAAACTTTAAAATATTATAATATATATAATTAATTATTTTTTATACTTTTAAATAATTTTATATTATAATATAACTTTATGAAAATATATTATACAGCCTTATAAATAATAAGTGCACTTATTAAGGCAATAAGCCTTAGTAGAATAAACCTATACTAGTCTAACCCATTCTAGATAGCTTCAATGGGTAAATCTTTCCTTATGTATCATCTTGCCCCAAAGGTGGCAACACTAATTATTATCTCCATTTTTTAGCTTGGTTACAACTACGATAGCAGACATTTACTTCGTACATCAACGTGGAGTCAGACTTGCAGCTTGGGGCCTCTGCCTATCTATTGGTGTCGGAGGAGGCACGATCATCTCTGGTTATATTATCAAAGACTTAGGCTGGAACTGGACCTACGGTATCTGTGCGATTATGTTCGGCGTCTGGATAGTGGTACTATTCCTGTTCTGCCCCGAGACAGCATACAGACGGGACGAGTCCCTTAATACCGATCTCGGGATAGTACCCGGAATTGGTCAACAAGCAGAGAAGCCTGCGCAGAACGAAAGCTCGAAAGTGAAAGCAGATAGAAGATCATCTGAAGCTGAAAATATCGAGGTCGAGGTCGAGATCATAGAACGTGCAACTACGGATGTCTCCTGGTCAGAGAAAAAGCATAGCTATTGGCACGATTTGAGGATTTTCCACGGGAGAGTCTGTGACGACCCATTTTGGAAGGTTCTTACTCGGCCGCTGCTTATGCTTATATTCCCCCAAGTACTATTCTCTTTCTTTGCCTACGGGCTTACAACCTCCTGGCTGGTTGTTGTGGGTAGCGTTCTGGCCCAGCTCTTTACGGCCCCTCCGTATAATTTCAGTGTCTCGGGTGTCGGGCTTGTCTCCATTGCTTCCCTAGTCGGCGCGATCGTGGGAGCCTTCATATCAGGACCTATCGCGGACTGGATCATCAAATCGATGTCTCGAAGAAACGGTGGCATATATGAACCCGAATTCCGACTTGTACTCATCGTGATTACATTTTTCTTGGGGGGTATGTCGTTCTTCGGCTTCGGCTGGTCGCTCCAACAACAAGACCCTTGGATTGCCCCGGTGATTTTCTACGGGCTTCAGTATTTTAGCGTGGGATTTATGACTATTGCTGTATATGGCTACTTGACAGACTGTCATCGCGACAAGGCCCCCGAAGCGTTTGCGGCTATCAACTTAAGGAATATTTACTCTTTCGGAATGAACTACTTCATATCAGATTGGATAAGTAGTCAGGGGCCGAAGGAGGTATTTTGTATAATTGGCGGGATACACGTTTTCATCTGCCTATGTGCGATCCCCATGTATATTTTTGGGAAGAGATGTAGGAGCTGGACAAGCAGAGTGAAGGTGTTTGAGAAAGTTATGAAAGCATAGGGATTTCGCTAGTGATAATGTGTAGATAATTCGGGAACGATTATATACTCGCAGGAAGGGATGGGAGGAATATTTGCGAATCACGTCAACGAAATACATGAATGTAAATCATATATACTGCAAGGATTTTCGTGGCTAGCTTATATATAATTTATAAAGTCAAGTAGCCCTTATACTCGATTATGAAGCACTTATTTCGGATTCAAGTGCATCAGCCATATCTCCTAATGTGTTGAACTTCCAGTCATAGATTTCCTTCTCCCTATTGCCCATAACGGCACCCGGTCTCACAATCCAAGCCGATTTTATTCCCATGGCCCGTGCGGGGTGATGGTCGTGGAACTGGCTCTGTGCCGTCTGTATGACTTGCTCTTTATCGACCCCGAACTTTTCCTTGACTTCTTTGAGCATATACTCGAAATTCTGAGGGTTTGGCTTATATGAGCCGATGTCCTGAGCCGTGATGATGAGATCAAAAGGAAATCCATGCAACGGGCCGGAGTTAGTTAGACCAAAGGAGACACGGTCGATATTAGAGAGGACTACCAGTTTGTACTGTTTGGATAGTCGACGAAGCGCATCAACAGTATCCGGGAAAGCTGGCCAGTCAGCTACCGAATTGCCGAAAGCTCGTGACTCTTCGGCTGTTGGTGGTGCCAGGCCTAGCTTAGTGGCGAGTTGATGGTGTATAGTAGAGAGGAGCTGAGAATACGGCATATTAGGGGTCTCCTGTTGCTGCTTAACTTCGCACTCATGGTAGACCTCTAGCACCTTAAGGCGGGGAATGTCTGTGCGATTATTGGAAGCGAGGAAAGGCTCCAGAGCTGATAGTATACCAGTTTCATAATCTATCAAAGTGCCATAGACGTCGAAGGAGAGAAGTCGGTAATCTTTTAGATTTGCCATAGTTTTTTAGTTGATATTGTCGTGGTTTGAATGATAGGGAGGGAAAGGGGTTAGTCTATCCTTCACTTATAAGGTAGGAAATAATTACTACAAGTTCTAATATACTACTTACCTTAAGCGCCTAGGTAGATACTTATTAGTTGCTCATATACCGATTGTGAAGCAGACATTTCATTGATTGGTTTTGAAGTTATTAAAGAAAAGAGTGACGTACTATAGGTGACAAGAAGGGCGCGCCTTTAGGGAATGGAATCTTCAATAGGTCAAATTTTGTCTAGCGGGGTTACAGGCCACACGGTACCTATCAACACGCATAAATGTACCCCTAGAGATCCAGATAAGGGGTACCTAGGTACCTAACGTTAGGTACCTTTCATTCTGCATGTTGCATGCATCCATTTTCAATTCATCCATCACCAATACATTTGCCATTCACATAAGCTGTAATATGTGATACTATATTACGCTCATTGAGCTAGCAACTTTTAACTGGCCAATTTGCCGTCTTCTATTGCCTTTTTACCGTCTAATGGAGACACCTTGCCATGCAAATAATTCGTAATTCGTTATGAAGGGAACGAGATATTCTATTTCTCGACAAAAAGCTTGTCAACCATGCTCTACTGCAAAGACAAAATGTGATCGCAAGGCGGAATGTTGTACTAGATGCGCCTTACGAGGCCTATCCTGTTCTTATCCGCAGACCTCACTTTCTAGAGCCTCCTCACGGGATGTAGGTGACAATACAGGTGAAAGCACTGAAGCCGGTTTATACAACTCCATTTCCGACACCAGTATTCTATCCGGAGCAAACCCCGGGCCGGAGATATCAACTGGACCGGACCCTCAAAGTCTAGGTTCTCGAAGTTCAACTTCTCAGAGTCTGGCTGTTGGGTTGATGCAAACATCTGGTAGCATGAGCCCAACTGATACTTCCTCTGCTACATTCGTCACAAGTCACATCCCGGATGAGTCGATATTAAGCATCACTAGCCGTGCACCTGGGAGTTCCGAAGTGCTTGACTTTTCAAACCTGGAACTATTCAGCCCTATTGATGTAGATGGTATTAGCAATCGCTGGCTGAACACCTATATTCCCATTCCCGGCCAAAAGGTTAAAGAATATCCCGCTACCATTACAGCTTTCATCTATAGACTTCTTAAGTCTTATGCAACCGTTGCCGTACGCGGTCGCGGTGTGCCCCCATTTGTACACCCTTCCCAAATCTCGGTCACATCGACAAGACCACCGCTTTCTACCTGCTTGAGTTTGGTTCGCATCTGCGAGAATCCATTGCCAGGCAGTGAGGGTGTTGCCGCTGATGTATTACAACGGGAGATGAACAATCTTTATGAGCAACAGGGTACATACGACGATTTCACTCTATTAGCGGCTTTCCAGGCATATCTGATCTACTCCATGGTCTTGTTCTTCAAACTTAACCAAGTTTCAGGATCTTTCCTTCGACAAGCGATGATGAATCTCCAGGAGCTTGCGTGTTCGAGTAGCCGGAACGGGCTTATGTGCATAGCCGAGCAACAACGTGCTCGACCTCGATGGGAAGCTTGGATTGTAGCCGAGGCAAAGCGGCGGGCATTGTTCACGATGTACCTTTTCGACAGTGTTCTTTCTACTCAAGACGGTCTTCAGACCTTTCTCGGCACTGAACTGCAAGGGCTACCCGCCTCAGCAGACAAATATTTATGGAGGGCACAAATTCGACGCGACTGGGAAACAGCATATAACATATATCTAGCACATTGGCCAGAGGAAACCTTTCGCATTGATGAACTCTGGCCGATTCCTGCGGGGATAGACGAGCCTGGTCTTCTTGAGAGACGCAATAGAGTAGACCGATGGCTAGAAAATGTCGATGAATTTGGCACAATGCTGTATGCAGTAACTAGTTGCACACACGGCGGTTGACCGTAATATTACTACCTAATAATACCCTAAGTAATCCGCATATATCCTATATCCAATATCACGATCTTAGTCGATAATAGGAACCTAAGAAGACAGCCCAACTAAGATTGCTCCAACCCCCTCAAGGCCTCGTCGATGGAAATTACCCGCAAGTTCATTTTCGGCAAAAGGCTCCCTAGAATGACCTGAGAGTATTTTTGATACTGGTCCAGCGGCAGTTCTAACACGTTGTCCGAGATAACGTAGATATTATAATCTAGGTCAAACAAACGATAAACCGTGCTCATTACGACTCCGGAGAGGCTCAAACCAGACTATGCAAGTCCATGTTAGCCAGCGTGGAAAATAAATGAAAAGATAAAAACAAATGGAAAAGAAAGAAAGAAAGCAAGGCCCAGGTCACATACTATGATGACGGTGTCAATATTTCGTGCCTTCAAAATCTGCTCCAGTATATTTCCCGAGCCGGCATACCACCTTGTTTTCTGAAGTACGATGTCTCTGCTATCTACCTCGAAATTGGATGCTATCTGCACTACAGAAGACCCAGCGGCGAAAGAACCGAAGTCTCGGATGAGCTTTCCGAATGGAGCGTCTTGTGCTAACTCGGGCTCTCCTGGATTAAAGAAGAGAGTCGTAAAGATGGTCGGAGGGCGCAGATCTTTTTTGTGAACGGCGTCAATCCAACGCGCACAGCTAGAAATGAACGCTCGTCCTTCGGTGGTGTTCTTGACGGCATCTATGAGAACCGTCATCAAGTCAAGATTGAGTACGGCGTAATTCTTGCCGAAGTTCAAACTGCCCTCAGGAGAATGTTGGTTAGGCGCCATTGTTAAAGATGGTTATAGGTCCCAGGGACAGTCGAGTGAGTAAGAAAAGCAGTGTATATTTCATCGATACTCACCTACCACATCCAGGTAATTATCGATCGTATTATTTGCTTCGGATCCAGGGGCTGCCCAGTTCAAATCCGGGAGACCGGCGGAGTTTCTGATGGAGTGAGCTATGATTGGTTGATAATCCGGCCCTGAAGTCTCAACTCCGTACACTGCCGGTGCTCAACTCCGCTCAGAATTGGATATATGAAAGACATTCCAATCTGTAGTAACTGACAACATCTCACCACTACAATTGGAACTACAAATGGTAAAAACGGCAATAAATCATGGCATCTGAAGAGCGGCAGGAAGTGTCACTGAATACGCCACCGGCATCACCACCCCCGGAGGAGCCATATAGCATATTTGACAAACGACAGAAAGCTCTAATCGTGCTTATTGTTTCTACTGCAGCAACCTGTAAGTGAATGATCAATAATACCATTATAATGTTGACCAACTCACACGAATCAGTTTCCGGGTTTGCATCAAATATTTATTTTCCCGCACTTCCTACCATTGCTCATGACCTGAATATCTCGATAGAGCTGGTCAACCTTACAATAACGTCATATCTTATTTTCCAAGGTTTAGCACCCAGCTTCTGGGGCCCCATCTCAGACGTCAAGGGGCGCAAAATTGCATATGTCTTTACATTTCTAGTGTTTTTAGGCGCATGTATCGGCTTAGCAGAGACGAAGAGCTACGCGACCCTTATAGTGCTAAGATGCTTGCAAAGTACCGGCAGCGCAAGCACTATTGCAATCGGATCCGGTGTGATTGGTGATATTACCACCCGCGCTGAACGCGGTGGCTTCATGGGAATTTTTCAGGCCGGGTTGCTCGTTCCCGTTGCAGTCGGACCAGTCATTGGAGGTGCTCTGGCGGGATCATTGGGATGGAGATCAATCTTCGTATTTCTGGCAATCTACAGTGGTGTCTTCCTAATACTGTTGATCGTTCTTCTTCCTGAAACATTGAGGTCGATTGTTGCAAACGGTAGCAGGAATCCGTCAAACCCAATCGCCGCATATCCCTTACGGATTTACCAAAAACTCTCCAAAGTGAGATGGAATCCTGACGCGGCTTCGTCAGAGCCTGCAGCAACAAAGCATATCGATGTCACGGGGCCATTACGCATTCTCATCAGTAAACACGCAGCGCCTATTATCATATTCCTTGCTATCTACTACGCTGTTTGGCAGATGAGTATCACCGCTATGTCGTCTCTTTTTCAAGATCGTTACGGCCTGAGTGAAACACAGATCGGCTTGACGTTTATTGCAAATGGGGCGGGATCTATGATCGGAACGCTCGTCACGGGCAAGATTCTGGACACCGATTATCGTCGAGTCAAGGCTCAATACGAAGCTCAATTTACTCAACACGATTCTGAAACAAGTGATGGACAAATACGATCCACGGCATATATGGAAGACCACTTTCCTCTTGAAAAGGCGCGCCTCCGACTCATACCCATTTTCTCCCTAGCTCAGTGTCTGTCAATCATTCTCTTTGGCTGGACCATTCAGTATCCCGATCGCGTCCATATCGCTGTCCCCATCGTTTCCACTTTCATCACTGGCTGGACTGCCGTATCTACGCAGTCTGTGGTTATGACTTACCTCGTCGACATCTTCTCCGACCGTAGCGCCGCTGCCAGCGCAAGTTTAAACCTTGCCAGGTGCTTATTCGCGGCCGGCGGTACAAGCTTTATAATGCCCATGGTGAACGGCATTGGTGTCGGCTTGGCGTTTACGATATGTTCTATCGTTCAAGTTGTTGCGCTATCGGGCGTAGCCATCCAGTGGAAATTCGCTGCTTCATGGAGACAGAAGAAAAATGAGACAATGTGAGTGAGGGTGAAATTTAGCAAATATATGGTAGAAGGAATTAGAGAGGTATTCCATTAGTATTGTATTATTATTAATGCCATAGCGCGGTTCCTTGTCTGCCGCATTGTAAATTGTAAGAAAATAGGGGTTGAAAGGCTGCTGGTAGGCACATAATAGATATAATTTAGGCCAAAACTGACGACTCTGTTAGATAAATTTACGAGTCGCTATCCTTACGCATGTACGTTCGTAGGACAGGGTTTCTATCATAATTTGAGGTCGTAACAGTACGGTATAAAGTATTGCTAGTGAGGTACCGTAAGTGATGATGGTATATGCCATAATCCATATTGAATTAACATCCAACGCCCTTATCGTTCATACTTCCGTTGACATCTTTATATTAATATAATGTCTCGCGTACAATATATTATCTCTCATTCGTCCGCCGTCTCTTTCCTCCCCCTATCTTCTCTCCTTCATTTGCCGCCTGACCTTTCTTATCCTCCTATATGAACCACATGCGAGTATTCTACCCACTTGCTTAACCAAGCACATGTCGAAGGTGCCTGTAAGGTTGTATTGCGTCTTCTTCTCCTAGTATTAAGATCCTAGACATTCCGACTTATTAGGCTTTGCCGTACTTTCACCCACATTTGCCAGCGACAAAACCCGCACGGCTCAGCTGCAATCCTAGCCCGTCTCTCTTGATGCAGACCGCCGGAGCATTTGCTGTAGGATACGGCGAAGTTGCTTATCGCGCGACTAGCATCCATAGCTTCTTCGCAAGCCCGTTGGTAGATGGCCTGACCAGTCAAAATCCTCCAGCACGAGGGACAAGTTGCATAGAGAATTAAGTCTGTGCACATCTCGTCTGATGTTGGGGGTCTATGCAATAACTTTGATAGTTCAATCCGAGGTGACAATAATAACCAGAGTGTATACTGTTGAACTTTTGCTCTATCCGTATCCGGACCTCGATACGAGAGAATTTGTACTCGAGATGTAGAAAATTTAAGAGAGGCGTAATTGTTCTATTTTAGGCGTACTCGCTAACCTCAAGATCTTACAAGGGCGAACGTTAGAGGAGGGGAACGTATTATGCGATATGAAGAACATGCCTTAGAACAAGATAATGCCAATTTTCACCAAGAAATAATTGTAGAAAAGGATAGTATAAGGAGATGACTGATGAGTTGATAATTGGTCTCGATTATACAACGGATTTGACGGGATAAAGAAAATATAGAAATAGAAAAATTAGGAAGCAAACAAACCTAGAATTGCACTATGTTACCTATCGAACCGCCATGAATCACCGAAGCAGCATTGTCGACGATAGATGCGTATATGGTGGTAATGCACCATCGTCTGAAACGAAACTGTCCATAGATATCATACCATATTATTCTTACGTTCCATCGGAAATAACTAGATCAAGCTTTGTCACGGACGATCTCGATAGAAGTCAGGGCTACGCACACTTGATTCTTGAAGAGTCTTAACTCCAAATAATCGCTAATGTCGATGCCGTTGAATATGCAAAAACATATATACACATACCTGAAATCATTTGGTCAGTGACCTATGGCGACGTAGATATTGTCATAGACGGTAGCAAGCCAGCCCTCGGCAGGTCCGGCCCTTGCCACGATTCCAAGGCCCCCAGCAGCCCAAAGCGCCGCGAGTGCGACGGAGACGGCCTGGATACCCCACCAAGCGCGCCGGCGCCTCTTTCGTAGCTGCTTATCAAAAGTTATCTTCTTCCAGTTAGCAGGCGGCGTGAGATTTAGCCACTTAGCCCAGCCCCAAACCATATGGCCTACTCCGACTGATAGTAGTAGCGAATATGCTATCCAGGGCGGTAGCGGATATCGAGCGAAGCCATGCGATACAAACTGCAGCCCAATGTTGGAGCTATCACCATCAATGACGAGAGGTAATATACGGTTCATCCCTACGTGCGAGGCAAGAAGCCCAACGAAGATATACCCAGAAACCGAAATATAAGTTAAGGGAGGCCATATCTTAATACTGTGCTTCGGGTTGGGTGACTTCGAGTGATGTAAAGCCCACATACCCGGGGTCTCGCCACCGTACCGTTTTAGGTTTTGGCGTCGGCGCAGTAGGCGTATGGCAATACCTGATGTGACATGGGCAACGACGGGGAGGGCGACTAGTAGAGGCTCGGTGAAAGGGGTCTGATAAAGCTCACGAGCCATAAGAAGAAAGGGCTCGGAGTAAGGAACAGATTGGTAAACCAGTGGGAATACGGCGGTGTTGGCGACATGAAGACCAGCGAAGAAGGAAAATGTATAGGAAGAATATCGTTGAATTCGTGATACTGGAAATGTGGTATTTATGGTTAGTAAAGCTCTCGATCCTATTGGTCCGAGTAAAAGAATTGGAATCTTGGAATCTTGAAATCTTGAAATCGTACAATAATATATCGGGCCACGACCACTACCGCTGAGACCTAATGTAGAAGTTGAACTGGTTGGTGTATGTCTCGTACTATAACTTGAAGACTCTTGATCTTCCTCAGGTAAAGGTGGAAGGTCCTTATCATAGAGGGATGCATTGTCTATAGGCGAAGGATCTAGCTGGAGCAGAGATATTAACGTCTCTTGCGAAGCCTTTGGATTTAATGTGCGATTATCGGACGCCATGAGTGGTTGAGCTTCATTCCTTGCTGTTGAGATCTTTAAATTTAAATTTATTAAATACTTTGATATTTTAAATTTCGGAGTTGGTGTTAGAATTGGAGTTGGTAGAGATTTTTGGAGTTGTTCGTTGTGGCCCAAAAAAAAAACCACTTGAAGTTTATTAGTCGTGGGCGAATGAGAAGGTGCTTGGGCTTAGGTACATAAACTTTAGGTACCTAACACATGCTATATTGACATCATGTATGGCATCTGCCCCGCGATAGCTTGTTTTAGGTACATTACCTATGTACCTTTTCTAGGTACAATACCGGCATTAGGTACCTGGTAGTGAAGCTTGAAGCTTGCTCAACTTCTAAACTTTCCACCTACATCTTTATACGCAATCAACCATAATACATTCCACTATGCCTCCTGTGAGTATGCTATTTGAGCTTCATATTTAACACCATAACTTGTAGTCAGATAACTTACAGTTCGAAATATATAGCGACACCAGACTCTCCCGCCAGCGCAGACTTCCTCAGCGCGTGCCGCCCTACAGTCCTTCTACTGCGACCTCTGTTCTAAAGGTTACTCGCGCATGAACGACTATGAGGCTCACCTGGGGAGTTATGATCATAGCCATCGGCAGCGCATGAAGGATATGAAGCAGATGGTTAAGGATCCGACGGCGGGGGCACGCGCGAGAAAAGCCGAAGCTAAAGCAGACGGTCTAATCAGCATCAAGCTCGGCGGCGATTCTAATCCGATCGGAATTGGTGGTGGCGGCAGCGGCGGCGGTGGTGGATTTAAGAAGGGAGGTTTCAAGAAATCTGGTTTTAAGAGCGCATTCACGCCTATCGGTGGAATGGTGGACGACGAGGATACCAAGACAAAAGATCCGGATACGAATATGAGTGCTAACAAAGACGAGAAAGCTATACCAAAAGATTTAAGTGCCGAAAGCGATACAGAAGACGAAGGATATGAGGTTTATGATCCACGACTCCCTACGGATTAACGCGCTGCTAGGCAGGTTGATACTTAGATTGATACTTAGGATGAGGTATATCATCGCTACTGGCATCCACAGCGACGAAGGGTTATTGAAGTCGTAGAACCTTAGATCTACGCGGGACTCGAATCAAAACCCAGCTATGGCACGCCGCGTTATTGAAGGCAGCCATACGGATTCGTCCGAGTAGCTCAAATACAACAGAAAGGCCGATACAGCCTTCTCCTTTAGGTATCATAGGCTGAAGGCTCCAAGGTAATTAGGCAAATCGTAGCGTAATATTCAAATTCGCGGTATTAGATTTAAGCTATGCGCCTATGTACATTTTATTGTAATGCTACAGCCTCATCTAAATTGATGAGGCTGTTATCTCGTCTACCTCCTGAAGGACTTCATTCCTACTGCTCTTCGCCACGCTAGAAACCTAGCAATAGTATCGTATCGCAATTTTCCTTGCCTCGTTCCTCCAGGGACCGATGGTAATGAAAACATGCAAATTCTCGAAAAAGAGATGAGGTTCCAAAAATTCCCAACCCGGCCGAAGCCAAGATGGAGTGGTCAGTAAATAGTTTTCAACTAGCAAAAACACGCACTCGGATTGCTCCTCACTGTGACGCGTAAAGCCCGTGCACTAAGATGGGGAAACAAGAGAAGGAAAATTTCAAAAGTAGCAGGAGGGAGAGAATTCTTAAGTACTACGAAAGCGGTGTACGAGATCAGTCAATATTCTGCCGCATGGAGCTAACATGTACTAAGTACCCCACCTTTCTTTCTTTCTTTTTTTCGTGACTGTACCTTTGTATTTTTGAGTTCCATTGTTGTTAACCAATCAGATAAATTCTTTCTTTTTAGACTTGCTAAATCCATTCACTCCAATACAAGTACTTGTTTAATCAAGTATCTCCAGTTCAATATACCAATTCAATACAGGTATAACTTAGGTAGGTACCTGACGTGGAATACAGGTTATAACAAAGGTTCAAGTTTCTGTTGTAACAAATCTCTAAAAATTGTACTTCTTCCTCGCTTGTTTCTCAATAAGTGAAGGCCACATATTGTACAAGTATTGCGCAATCCCATACGGAAACCAAGGCACAACTACATTGCCTCTCACTTCTCTATCCATCGCATCGATGCATCTCTTCGCCACGTAATCTACGTTGAGACCGCGCTGGTTTGGACCTGCGTTGACGGTTGCTGGGTCTGCATCGACGGCAGAGGCGCGAAAGTTGCCTTCGATAGTTGCTGGCAGGATGAAGGTGAAAGTAATCTTCGGATGCTCAATAGCGAGCGATTGGAATAAGAGCAGTGACGAGGCTTTCGTAGCAGCATAAAGTGCCCGTGTTGGTGCTGGGATCACTGCGGCAATCGATGAGGCTAATAGAATAGACGGAGAGGTTGAAGAACGCGTTATCAAGGGGATAAATGTCACGGCCGCAACAAAGGGTCCATAAACATTTCCCTGGGTGGTTCGAGTAGCAATATCCAAAGCCTTCTGTATGTCGATACTGTTTGCGTCCTTTTCCTCCCCTGGCTTCACGTTGGCCAGACTCATGACAGGCTGCACAGCAGAGACTCCAGCACATACGTGAAGGGAATCCAAACCACTCCATTTTGCAATTACTTTATCCCTTACTAGCACCATATCTTCTACCTTGCTGAAGTCGGCGATAACCCAGAAGCACTTCTCTCCACACTCCTGGGCTAGTTTTGATAACGGTTCTTCGCGCCGTGCAACAAGGCACACACGAGCACCGCGAGCCGCATACTGTTTAGCCACGGCACGCCCAAGCCCGCTTGATGCCCCTATAATTAGAACCCGCTCTTCAGTTGGGTAAATTCTACTCTGTCTGCTACGAGTAATATTCCGGGCAGCGCGCCAGACGAGGGACAGGGTGGTGGCTAGAATAACCAGTGTTGTTCCTGTCAAGGGGGCAGATTCGAATCGTGATGACCAACTTGACATGTTGGAGAATACCTACGATTCGTAGGTGGGTAGGTGAATTTCAAGATGTATTAACGTTGGTCGATCAAACGGCCCCCAAAAATTAAATACACTCCCAGCTTAAGATCCTAGCTTAAGAGTCTTCTGCTAACGAATCGGCCCGGATCAGATGGCGCGGGGTTCTTGACAGCTGCTTGTCTTATTTACATATAAGTTAGGTAGCTATCTCTTTACCCCGTTGCCACCTCCACTTCATAGTCTTCACTACAATAACCTCTCCTCATCTTCAAACTCTCTTGAAGATCCAGGTACTTATATGTAAGATTTAAGACGAGCAAGAGAATATACCATCGTCTATACCATGTCTCTTCTAGCTATTCCGAATGAGTTGTTACTGCAGATAATGAAACATCTTCGAGATTCACGACATGTTCAAGCTCTCCAATATGTCGCTCTCACCTGCAAGAAGCTCCGCGAAGTCGCCGAGATATACTTATATTCTACTGCTGAGTTTACCACGCTATCGTCCCTATATCGCTTTCTAGATGCTGCTACCCATACCGACGAACCTAGTCGAAAACATTACCTACGAGATCTAAAACTTCTATATTCCACTAATCACTATGACCCTTATTACAATCCGCCTTATCCTCCGGACCTCACCTTATTTCCCAATTTGGAATCATTCGTATCGGAAAGTCCTGAATGTCAGCCTCGATCCGTCAAAGGGACTCACTGGGGACTTTTCAAAGAGTCTTACACACAAGCATTTACGCAAGCCTCCCTTCTAAACGAATCCCTCGAAGCACCAAGGCCTCTTCAAAGCCTCAGGTCTCGTAAGTCCCAACGTATTCTCATAGCACATATATGATACTTACTTCCCAACGCAGTTACGCTCCATTGGACTGGGACAGAGAGAAGATTTTGGGACATAGCGCCGACATGTCCAATCTTCTTACTTCCTTGCCTAGAGTCCTTGGAAATATCCTGTGCCAAGATAGGCCAAAATGAATCAACTGATTGGCAAGCAGAAAAGCTACAAGATTTCCAACGCAAAACTACGCTCAAATCCTTAATCTTTACCGAATGCGTTGTTTCTATTAAAGCTTTACATACCATTCTCTCAATTCCGAAAGCGCTACAGAGCCTAACCCTTTGTGAGATGTTTTATCACCGTTGGATGATGGGCGACTCCTTCGCCATCGAGGATACGGACGCATTTAACCACGCTATTGGCCAGCAGGCCGAGAGTCTCGAAAGCCTCCGTATCCACCGCTTCAGCCAATATTCACGAGATGGGAAGACTCTACTCCTCTCGCTTTCCAACTTCCCAGTCCTCTCGAACCTTCAGCTTGGACCTTTTCGTCAAACCCAATTCAAATACATCCTTGATACACCAGTTCCACCAGCTCTAAAATCTCTACGGCTGGATGAGTACGGAATATCAATGTTAGACAAGGACCGTTCTTGCAAGCTTCTCTCAGATCTATCGGTCGAGGAGTTGCTAGAAAATTCGGAAACTTCCGGCCTACCATTCACGCTTGATATTTCACTCCAGCATCTCTCGCCACTTCTTCGAAGGCGACTTTTCAACGGTGACGACGTGCGGCCAAAGATACGAAAACTTATAAATAAACTTGGGGAGCGGTTTCAAGAGCTCCAAAACGCTTCCACTCGCCCTCGCTTAGAGGCAAACCCCGAACATTCTCCAGCTTGTCAAGCATATTCGCGTTTGCGTATTCTCACCAACAAACCCCGGAAGAAAATTCCACCATTCCTACATAATGAACCGCTGCCCAGATTCGTAGTTCGATACGACTCGTCTCACCCAGAACGATTTCTTTGTAATCCTTATACTGCTAACCCAATCCCTCCTGATAGAGACTTCAGTAGTGACGACGAGGACATGGATATAGCTTTTCGTGACGCCAACAATTGAGACTTTGATATGCATACATTTAAACCCCAAATCATATTTACTTTGCCGATCGCTATGAGGCTATGTGGCTATGGCTTGGGTAGGGTGCATTACCTATACCACGTTCTCATGATAAGAAGCCTGTGGTAGACATTAATTCTCATCCCAATCAAAACAGGGTATCAATACGTATGATGTATCTGATCTGTTCACGCTGGACTTGATAATTTCAGAAACTTCTGTTGGGTATTCAATGGGTCACGGATAGAATATATTTTTTATGCTCGTTACAGACCGTATTAAGAGTTTGACCCTTGCGTCTTGGCATAACATGCGCTGTATAGGTAGCTAACTCAGGAGTCTTGCCCTACCTCTTAGTTCACACTTCGAATATATATACCAAGTATTTTTCTCATTTCTACATGATCAAAAATACATCTGGGCATACCGTTACTCCTCGTGTTGGGTATCTACTTTTTGATCCATAGCAAGTCGACGAACGCACTTGTATCCCCTGAATTTCCGTGCGGGCAGTTTCTCCTCGAACTATGAAAAATATAATTAGTCAAATGTATGATAAGGTCAAATAAATATCTGTATGTTCCACTTACCATTTCGTCGATCTCTTCCAATGTTCGGCCTTTATACCTTGCTGTTAGCAACTGTTTTGTTAATTGACAGGAATCTGGTTTACCTTGGACTTCGGGTAGAAAGAAGTATACCCAAACACCAGCTACGATTGAGCTTGGGAACCAGATATAACCGTATCGCGGGCCCCAGTTTAGAGAATCGGGATTAATAAAATCTATAGAACCCAAGATTAGTTTTTGAATCCCTAGACTAACTTTTATATGTCCTTTAGAACGCATATTCAGTAACTTACAGGGAGCTGTGAAGGTAGTAAGCCAAGCGGCAAAGAATGCCACAGCTGCTGCCAACCCAAACGTATAGCTGCGTAAACGCTGTGACGGAAGCTCGCCGCCACTTAACCAGGCATAAGTCGCGACCATTCCCTATAAATTCGTCATTAGCCTCGATCCTTATTCTGTTCGCTAAATGGGTTCAGGTCTTACATTGTAACTCATCATGTAAAGGCATGATAACGCTACAAGAACTTCACCAGTAGCCTTTGCGCCAGGGTTTTGATCGTATACCACTGCGACGATTAACTGTAGGATGCCACAAATTCCAAGACCACCCATTAGAAGCACGCGGCGTCGACCGTATCGCACTACGATCAGGGAGTTGAGAACGATGGCAAATAGGCCAATTGCGCTGAGGACGCAACCCATCGCAAAGGGGTTGGCTACCTTGGCCATAGTGAAGAAGTATGCCTTGTATGCTAGAGAAACCCGTGAGAAAACTTTCAACGTGAGTGTTGGTGTGGATGACTTTACATATGATAAACATAGAGCCTGTAGCAGCCTGTAGGGTTACTCCGCAGACGGCGAGAATCGTACGTCTCCTATCTATGGGATTCTTGAACATATCTAACACGCTGACCTGGCTACCCATCTCACGTTCTTTGTCAATGGCCGCCTTTATTTCCGCGACTTCGATGTCGACTTGCGCACCAGTCGGCCTTAGCCACTTAAGGGATTTGTGACCATCTTCGATGCGATCTTGCAGGATCAGCCAGCGGGGAGACTCGGGTATAAAGAACAGGCCAACGGTCAAGAAAAGAGGAACAATATAGATAAGTCCTAAAGGAATCAGATAAGCTGATCGATCAGGCCGCGATGCCGTTGCCCAGTCCACGATTGTACCGATTAGTGTGCCCTAGGAAGCTGGGTTAGAACTTACCAACCATCCAGCGGCAATGTTTGACTTACGAAAGAGGTACAAAACTGGAACGCGGTCAGGAAGAGCCCACGGTACTTGGCTGGACTACTCTCTTGGATAAATAGTTGAGAGAAAGTCATAAAGTAACCATTTGCTAATCCATTTAGTAGCCTTCCAACGTAAAGGGCATTGATATCTGTCGTGGTCATCATTATAATGTTAGAAACAACACAGCCAAGGCAAGCCATCCACAGACAGGTCTTTCGACCAAATTTCGCAGCCACCAAGCCTGCGGTAGCTGAGCTGACGAAAGCACCAAGGGTCATCAGCGACGTAATTAGTTGTTGCCGCACCGTCGAGATGTTCCAGCCGATTGATGTATTCGGAGCTGGATGCCCGTAGATCTGTCCAACTGCTGTTAGAATAGATACGTAACACTCAAGAATACCTAAGGTATAATGCTTGAGTTAACGAACCTTCAGGAAGCCTGGCATCGCCTGCATGCCTCCTATCAAACCAAAGTCAATGCCATATTGAAACGGCGAAAGGACCATGAGACCGCATGCCACAAAGCATCGCCAATGTGCGCGTATAGTGTCGTTGTCCTTGATCGTCATCTTTACTTTTTTAATGCGTCGTGCATTCTACAAGCTGAGACGATGTAAGCAGTCGTATTATTATTATTATTTTCAGAGATAAGAGCTACAACGTCCTATACCTACGCCAGACGAGGAGTCGTATTTACGTGTGTATTAGGATGGCAACCCTGCAAGTGCCGAAGGATCTATAGGATTCCCAAGGACGCCAAGAAGCGCTCATCTCGTTAGCTGGCCCGTTACCCCATAACCCCAGGTTTGGAGGATGGCTAGGGAGGGCCGGCAATATGGACAATCTAATGAGGTTCTCCACAGTCTCCAAGTCCCCAATAGAGCGCAACCTGTTGTTAATCTATAACTATTCAGGCTGTTGTGACACTCGATATTGCTACGAAAGCGTGAGCCCCCTAACTTTTCCCTGTAGATAATTGGGCGCTATTGATGGTAATAGTCCTACTACCTGCGGGGTTCTCGTCACCGCTGGGGTCTAGACGCAATGACTAAATTCCCCAGAAGATGGATTAAAAGTCTAAAGTCCGGGTTAACCAATATCTGTCGTTTGCTTAACGAGCTGGAATCGGATAGACCAATCCGGAACGAAGTTTCGTTTTTTACTTGGGAAATAGAAAAGGGTATTAAAAAGACTAGCAGTCTCTACTTAGGTGTATGCACCTATCTCGCAAAAATGCCGATGAAAGGAGGCGATGTCATTGATATAGATGAGCTTTTTGAGGTCTTGGAGGCGAGCTGTTTTGAACTTTTAAAGTGTAGACTTAAATAAGGGACCTGATACTGGATCCATCGAAAGGAGGCAATTTATTTTTCCCTATTCTTTAGAACATATTTTCCTAAGGAATCTCTCCTTGTTGACACAGCTATCCTTCTAAGAATAAATATTTTTTGGGCAGCTTCATCTACCTACTAAGATGAGTCACGCCCAATCTTTTTACCTGACTCTTCAATGTAAAGCACGTGGCAGCTTAGGTATCTTTTATGCCACAGGAAAGAATAAGATACCAAGTTACCTAGGTAATTTATCATTATCTGAGGCAGGTAACAAGTAGGCAAACTCCGTAGGAATGCATATGGTAACTGCCTAAGAAATATGATTAGAGGCTCCTAGATAAAGATGCGATGTTCAACTTGCTCGCAATACTTCTTGCCCAGTCACTGCTTTATATATCATAATAATTGGCAGGTACCTTGAGAGAGCGTAATGGGTAGATGCATTGTATAAACATAGCATGATTCACGATGATCAGAATTTTTTTTTAGAAATGCCAAATATCGCGATTCTCAACTTGTCTAGACGATATCTTCTACTACTAAAAACTATTTACAGAAATATAGGCACCTAATTCTCATCTTTGTCCCAGGATCCGGATATAATATAGCAACATCAACTCCTATGTTCGATAATATGGATGGTCACCAGCAACCAACTGAAAGGCCACTCAGTCAGGAGGACGCCTTGCTCTCCTGGCTTTGTAATAATGGTAAGTTAGATATTTTTTCTTCTCTTAATCTTCTAAATTTCATTAAAATGAATCGGCAAAGCAATATCTACCGATTTAAATAAAACTACGATTTTATCTGTTCTTGTATCGTCCGTACCCACGGCCTTTCGAATAAAATGATAATCAGGGTTGTGCTGGAGAATCTCTCGATGTTCCGATAAGGCTGGAGGGTATCATAAGTCTGAAGTATCCCGGTGTCCCTATTCAGGACAAAAGAATGGTTTGAGCTTGAGGGTATAGTTTGCAGGGAACGTCAAATTATATGCCTGTATTCTCGAATATTTATTTTCTAAATCATTATACTCTTAGGATTGAATATGACACTGATATGTACGAATCTATTATAGGAACTGCAGAAGATGATATCGTTGGTTCCGGTTACGTTGGCCCAAGTCCCATGGGAGCTACCTATGATGACCTTTTCAGTGTCCCCTTTCAGGGTACTTACTACCCTTATACTTACCATCCTGGTTTCGATGGTCTAGGCGCCAACGATCCTGGTATTGGATATTCTGATAGTACCCCTCCCAATGCATTCTATCATCGCCACGATCCTACGTACACACACGATCTTGGTTCTAACCACCTATATGGCGAGCCCACCTCATATACAGATCCTTCTACAGACTATCACCGCGGTGCTGGCTTTACAAGTGTCAGCCATGCCAATGATAATACCCCTATGGGAAGTGATTTCCATAATATCCTCGAAGACAGCTTAATTGATATGGATCATGTCGGTATTCGCTCCGAGGCAAACATTACGAACTCCCAACAGCGTCGGTTTAAATGCCAGTATTGCAACAAGTACAAAGGAAAGACACAGGGAAACTTAAATGAGCATGTAAAATATACCCATATCGGCAACTGCTGCATGTGGAAGGGCTGTGGTTTCCAGGGTACTGAGTCTGAAGTGCGTGAGCATCTACGCTCGCAGCATGCCATGAAGGTTCTTGTTCCTGAGACTATGAATGATGCCCTAGGGTCGTCCAGATACAAATGCAACTGGAAATTCAAGGACGAAGGAACGTGTAATAAGAGTTTTGTGAGCTTTGAGAGTGTTATTAGAGAGTTCTATTACCATAATCGTGACCTCTTCCTCAATGCTCAAGACCAAACTGAACAAGACACAAGCTTTGACTGACTTTAGGAGCGCAACTTGAAGATTGCATTAGCATACTGGAAAAGGATTTAGGTAGAGATGAAAATATCCATACTCTAGTGGTTCATAGGATGTGGCATTGTTGTTATTTTTCTTTTATACATCTTTGTATTTAAGGAGGTGACCTCCGAATAGCATCAAAAGCCCTAGCGTTAGGTTTGATAATTTACAAGCGTTTCCGTACATGAATAATTGACTTTAAGAATAGTAGTTTGCACTTAATTTTGTCTGAATGAATACTTTTCAGTAAGTGGCAAGACCTCGAAATGATTTATTATGAAGTGATACTACGCTTTGAGATAGAATAGGGGTAGTACAGTCTCAGCTGACAGCAGCTGACGACCACCTGCTACCATGTCAGATCAGTCAGATTTCGCAAGCCTATTTTTTTCTTTTCCTTACATTTATTTAACCAAACGCAATGTCCCCAATAACTGTGTCGGGCCAGCCAATATCCAACCTATTGACAGTAATTATTACTACATCGCCGACACCCTCTGCGCCATCTACAGAACTCATATCGGCCATCTTATCGTCGTTTCGCAGCTATTGTACAACATTGCTATTCTGCCGAGTGATAGTTGTTTTTGATACTTATGATCGTATTGCATCTCATGCAAGGTTAAAAAAAGGACAAGTTACTCCAGAAGGGGCCAAAACCTTTGATCTATATAAGCAAGAAGTCAGGGAGCTGATTCTGGGGGAATTCGTTCATGACGATAAGGAGCGAAGACTCGACTACGGCCAAGGTAAAGCTGAATTTGGTTATAGCGGCGTTGAGACAAACTTCGTCCCCTTTTCAATAGCTCACACAGTCGATAAACGAGTTATATTTATAGAGCCCTCGAAACGCTTGGGGTTTGGATTGGCTATACGATCCGCTTTGAGGTTGACCGAGACACCCTTTGCCTGGGTACAACAACATGACTGGCCACTGATCTCAGATGTTCCGATAGAACCACTACTCGATGTCATGTGGGCTACTGAAGATGATGAAAGCGCACCAGTCAAATACGTTTGTCTTCCATCCATACGCCTTCTTTCCTATGCGGACTCGGCCCATGTCGCACGATTTCCCGAGTTAAAGGGGCTTACTTCGTCTCTCAAGCGTGATTTCATAACGAAGTCCGGAGTAAACGTCCCTTTAACTCCAATGTTCTTCTGGCACGATAAACCGCATCTGGTATCCACTCAGCACTACCTGTCTCGCATCTTCCCAACAAGGCTTTCTATCCCCCGAGGCGCATTCATCGAGGATACCGTCGGACAGCGGGCTAGAAACCAGATGAAGCAAGGTGATTGGATTAAGTGGGCTACTTGGCTTTACTATCCCGAGGATGGGCAAAGATTGTGTTTGAGACACCTTCAGGGACGCACCTGGCAAGGCTCAGAAAAGGAGTTGGAAAAGAAAGCACTGTGGAGGGATCGGAACGCAAAGCAAAGCACCACTTTCGTTAATAACTAGATTATTCTGCACCTACGATATTCTAACGGCTATACTCGTCCTCAGAATTGGTTGCTCATATACACAGTTCATCAACTCTTCAATGGATGTTAGCAGAGAAAGAAAAGGGCAACGCTGAAAAAAGAATTAAAGAGACGTATAGCCAATGATCTTATTACACGTGTGACCAACCATATCTCATAATTTCATCCATTTTCTCGAACCATGCTTCGCTATATCACTCCTCGCGCTCGCATGTACGCGCTCAATCGATGGTCGGAAAGGGTCTACCTGGCTTAAAACATACGAATCTTGATAGTACGTTTCCTTATTCCTCGATCCTCTCCCGCCACTAGCCCCTAAATCCGTATTACTGCCTGCTCTGCTATGCGTTGTCCCATGAGTTAAACGATCTTCGTCATCTTCCATGTATCGCGTCTCCCTCGTGATATCTACTTCTTGCGTCACGAAGATCTTACCCCAATTTAAGTCCCTGAGCACAGGCCAGAAAATAGGGACACTTGCACAGATGCTCGCGGCGTCAACTTCTAAGACGGCTAGGACGATACTAATGGGACCATACCACGTCGGATCTCTTGTCGGGATTGTCGCTACTCTATGTTCGATAAGAGTCACTAGCCGCCAAATCGCAAAGACAAGCACGCTATAAATATGAGTAAGTGGTACTGTCTTTAGAGTGAGTGCATGAAACGAAAGACTTACAAGATGCCCATAGAAAGTAACGCGGCTAATCTCACACGCGTATTTGCTGTCGAACCCTCTTTAAAAAGTAATGGTAAGGGTATTAAAAGAACCATAATATCGAGAACCATGTTAATAGCGGCGTGGCTCTCAAATGTAGCAGCAAATGGTCTAGCATGTTGTGAACCGTATCCATAACAAGTTGAACCACTTCCTGTGGCCCAAAAGTCGTGAACCGGCACGCATGGGACCCAAGCTAAAAAGGAATATGCAAATCCCCAGAGCGCCGTAAAAACGACCAGCGCAATAATAAACCGGCGAACCAATACTCCTTGATCGAAAACGCGTAGGTACTGTAGTAAAAGAGCCTCTTTGATCAATGCTGTTGATGTTACGTATGCTGCGTTTGCGACGTAAAATGTTTTTAAGAAACCATTGGTCTGCCACGACTCAAGTTGTAAGAAGTGCTGGCCAAGTCCGTACGTAACTGCAAAGCATACTGCTATTGATCCAGCGCTTATCGTGAGCTTCCAGAGAGTAATATTGTTAACTAATGACCATTTACCAGGCGTGAAATGAGCGGTGCTTACTAGGTAAAGTCCTACGCATAAATCATCCCAGCCTGGGGCGTGAACAATCCTGAACCGTACGTACAGTCGAAGACAAACACATATCCACGATAGTATCTAATGTTTTAAATATGTGAGAACAAGGTCTATCTATTTAAGATTATCCGGCGCATAGCCGAATCGGCAAAGGCAATGCCTGCATAATAGGTGACATACCATACATGATATAACGATTCCCCAGATCGTTTCTGGCTTGTTGGATATTGGTTCCGGCTCATCGAAATTATCAGTCGAATAGCGGAATTCCGACATGATCTACTCTACGACAACGCGCGCTAGGAAAGCAAATGGCCGTGAAGTCTCTATGGACCGGAGCCTTACATCGAACATCGGAGGTGGGTTAAACGAAAGGGCAGCATCGAATCAGGAACAGGTAATAAATTTCTGAATATTTATAGAAAAGAGGGAAAATAAAATAAAGTACGAGTTAGCTGATGAAAATAATAGACGAGTAAAATGAATGAAATCCCAGGACACCGCGCTCGATGAAAGATAAAGTAAGACGGACGGCAGGAATTAGAAGGGATGATGAGAAGGGATGGTAACGAATGTTTGCTCCTACTTTTACGAGGTGCATATTGTATGTATACATATAACCCTGATTACCATTACCATTAAGTTACCTTGTAAAAGTGACAGGATGTGACAGGCGGTTGGATCCACTGCTCACTCGAATCCTTCGAATATAATTGTACCAAATTGGGAAGATTCTCAGGTCCTTCACAACGTCAGACGTGCTTACTTTATACCTAAAGTTATGCCGAAAGACGACAAAAAGAATTCACACATACCTACTACTTAACTAGTTAAACAATCCCTGGGCTTATTCAATCACATCTTATACGCGCCAATCTAGATACTTACTTTTATGTCCGGATCCCAATGGGATACGTGCGCAAGTTGAACCTCCCTTCCTTGCAAACGCTACCTCTAAGTCTCGAAGCTTGCAGTCCCGACGGCCTGCTTAAGCGGTCCAGTTGACTGTAATCGGTATTGATGCCTGCGCGTTGACGGCCTAGAGTTACATCGTTGCGACTTCTCGAACATGGAAGACAGGGCTATTAAGTGGCAAAGTGGGTACATGGTAAAGCAAAACGCGGCCTGTCCCCTATTGTAAGCTCAATTTTAGGATGCATCTTGCATGAGACACGTACCTAAAAATCAAGGAATATTCTTTTCGAGGAACCATGGAACCTCATCCGGTGCCGATCCCCGTGCCGGTCAGATCCCACGGCAGTGGTGAAATAGTGTAGGTTAGGTCCTGAGATTAAACACTATATCTTGCTATTCGGAAGCGGCTGACGATCCGCTCGTTTCGTAGGATCACGGTCCAACCATTGTTTCGTCCATAATCCACAAGTCACTCCACCCCCACTACACATGATTCTATGTAAGATGTAACTAAAATATGTATAGAACTTCATACTGGTGGGGCATCAGATCTTGTCATATTATATCGTCCAAGTACATCTCACCTACAATGTATTTCCGCAGTCTTACAAGTTAAACTATTTTATAACTAAAGATAATATCATAAGTGCTGCTTCAAGAAACAGTTAAGCATAAAGCCGATCTACATCGATCTTCCCACCTAGCAGGTAGCCCTATCGCGCTGACTACCCAGCTGAAAAATGAAAACAAAACAAATATGAACCATATGCTTCAAAAAATTAAACATCAAGATGTCTATACTGCGGCTAGGTATTAGCTTATTGTTGAGTTTTAACATACCACGTTCATGATTATACTCGGATTAGAACGACTAATAATTAACAGCTTGGTAGGCATAATTGATCCAAGTACGCATACCACTATATATCGTATTAGCTGAAGATTCATATTTACAAAGCACAACTAAATGTATGAACTTCTATTATATTTATATGGATCGGATCTAGACTTGCTACAATACCCTCCTTACACCTCCACTCTAATCTTCTGATCGTACTGATATAAGTACGCACTGGAGGGCGGCGTGTCCACTCAGGCAGGTTTAAGGCTCATCCACATCAATCATCATACAAATTAAAATTTTAACCAAAATAAAATAAAGTCGACATCGCTAAACCTTGCTAACAATGAAATCCACTGCGTCGGGGGCAAGATCGTGGTACTCATGGTGAGCGTCGGTTACAATTAATGTACCTTTACAAACCTCGTCGCCGTCGTGGCATAGGATTAGGGTCTTGCTCGCGTCGAAATTTCGGATTTTCCCTCCATCCTGTAGTAGCAACGGTTAATATCTGTATACTCTGGGTTGACTGAGGGGTATGGGTAGATTAACTATAGGAAAACTGATTGCGTTCTTTCATTTGTTGAGGAAGCATTACTTATTACTTCCTAACGCAATTTAAGAGACTTCAGAGGGTTACGCACCTGCGCTTTCTGGGTGTCGCCATAAGTCACCGCCGCGAAGATCCGATTCTTAACAGAAGTTGATGCAGATTCGATCGATCGATGAACAAGTGCAGCCCCTTGGCTATAACCCGAAACTACTAGTTTCGATGACGGACACTGAGTTGCCGCTTGCGTTATCAACGCTCGCATATTGTCAGCATCCTCAGGGTCACAACCCCCTGTTCTCAGATTGTCGATTAGCAGTGCTGGATAGTCGACCCCCTGAGCTGCTATAGCATTTGCACCCAATGCAGCTTTGAGTTGATCTATAGTTTGCGGACCTGGGTCGTCTCCCTGTTGCAATGTGCCAAATGGTTAACTAATAACTACGTCTAGTAGCTAAACTGGAAGAGCGACTTACAATATTACCATCTTGGGTGCTGCCACGAGCGTAGATGAATATGATATCCCGGCATCCGCCTTGAAGAAACTCATTCTCCGTAGTTCCAGCTGATTGTCGTTTTTGTGTAGTCGCTTTTATAGTTGCAGACCGGCGATCTTTAAGTTTCTGAATGGTACTTTCGGAATAATCTAACACTAAGGGACTAGCAACCGAAGAGGTCACCAGCGTGACAAAGAGAAGAGAAAGTGACAGCCTCATAGTTGGAACCTGGGGTTAAGTCTTAAGACTACAATCTAACTTATTCGGTATTTATAAGAGCAAAGCCCTTGGGATACCTTCTCTAGAGGATGCTTGCTGGAAAGACACATTCACAAAGGCAATTAAGATCAGGTGGGAAACTTCGTACATTATATACACCTCGAACAGCCGCAGAAGCCTCACTAAGAAACAGTATATCAATGTGAACTTACTTGAATCACATTAGTGACCTTCCTAGAAAGATGTATTGCTCCGAAGAGACACCTTGGAACAAGTTGCTAAAATGATTAGTTGATGGACACGTGCGTTATAGAGACAATAATAAGGTTTTTAAGTATGAAAATCCGGCTATTATTACTATCCTTAACATAGAAGGTAGTAGTGAAAACTATCACCGTGAGTGAGCTTACACATAGTACATCGGGGTAGGGCACACCTGAAAAGGGCGGAGCTGGAATGAACATGCGGGGATAATCAAGCCTGCCGAACTACCTCCACATATATCCCGCATCGTGCAGCTCGCAGATGATCCCAAAGGCCGACCGCGTGTGCGGCCAAACTACTAGCGTATATAGTAAATCAAGTAATACTGGGTTATAGAACAACTATATTGTCCTAGTATCTGGAAGATCGTTGGGGGAAAAGACGATAACCCCGCCTTCGGATGGTCACCCTGGTAGAATATTGGCGCTGGATATCTAGGTGAAATAATACCTATGTCTGATAGTACTATTCTTACATTGCTTGATCAACTCTAGGACTACGTTAGCGATTATAAACATTGCCGTGCGTTTAGCAAATATATAAATTCTTTACTTAATAATATAACCCCTCCCGCCCCCTCCTCCCCCCCTTGAGTACTGAATACCGAAGACCTCTAGCTCCCTATATGTACATGGATAGAAACTCCTATACCGTTCTATTATGTAATTCTTGTCCTTGTTTTCTGATAGATACCATATCGAGACCTCACCTAGTAGATGGGTATGGAATGGTAGATTGACGAATAATATAATTGATGGCGTCGAAAATCTAGGTTTTACGGAACCATTTGTGATTTTTTGTTGCGATACCTCTGGTTCGATTGCTGAGTGGCAGTGGGCGCCTCTCCTCCATCCGTATCTCCAGTATCTTCGCTGTCATTCTCGCCTTTGACCAAGTCGCTTGATAGATCACTATCGCGATCATCGCCTCCCAATGCAGTGCTTGGTTCATTTGATCTGAGAACTTCTCGAATGATCTTCTTACCCTCATCCATTTCTCCATTTGTTGCTCCGCAGGACATACATTTCCACCGGCCCAACTCCGATAATGACTGTGTTCCCGGAGGAGCTTGTCCGTTCACCAGGCGGCAATTTTTACATATTAATACGATTCGATTTTTGGGTGCCATCTCATCTTCACCAAGCATGAGGTCCATGATACGGTCATACCAGTGGTGTGAACCTGTATTAACTTCATAATGGGAATATGATGGAGGAAGCGGGCCAGCATTAGGGGCGAATTCTTCCATAGATTGCTGGTCTAGGTGTGGTGCGTGATGGTTGGGTATACGAGAAGAGCCCGGGCGAGACTCCGGAGCTCCTAGAATCGGAGGCTGAAGTGGTCTTTGAATGTTGGCGGTTGGCGGAGGGGGAATGTTGACTCTCGAGTTAGAAATATCGGAACCTTCACCTTGTCGTGGTTTCTTATTGCCCCCTTTTCTCTGCTCGCTGCTGAGGTTTTCGCCTTCTATCGTCTGTTTTCTAGGCTGGACACGCTTCTCTCCAGAACCTCCATACTTCTCTAGTAATTCTAGGGTGGAGTCGTATTTGGTAGCATCTTTCAGCTTTTGTATTGTACTGGCGCGTTCGGTTTGGTGGTCTTTGAGACGAGACTCAAGTGTGTCGATGCGAAAGCTGAAGTAGGCATTGGTGAAGGTCCTAACGAGATAAATGCTAATTTGTATGATTCATTGTAAGCAAGATGTTTGATATTAAACAAAGAACTGTCATGGTGACAACATACAACACGGGGCCGCCAGCCATTCCAGTCCATTCCCACGGACCTATGTTCTGCCACCCGACCACTAAGGTTAAGACAACAGCGTAAACGAGGTAAGCGAAAGCGAGATAGAGAGTCCAGAGAACTTTGATGCGACGGGAACGGGATCGCGCTCGGTCAAGTTGAGTTTGGGTGGTTGTGATCTTGTTAGATAGAGTCGAGAGGGTCTTCTCGAAAGAGGACGGGGAAGAGACATCGCCCTGCTCGTAAGAATAAATAGTTAGTTTTATTTCTTTAGTTATTCTTTAATATTAATAGATAAGAAGAATCATAGGCATGGAAGACGAAGAAATCGTCGGGTTGGGACGTTATTTTCCCCCCACTAACCTTCCAAGGCCAAAAAGACACCATGACTTAGAAATAAAGACGGGGTTTACCGTCGAGAGACCATGGCGTCCAGGCCAGTCGAGTAAGAAAGAATCGAGAATATAATAAATATAAAGAAATATAAGGCGACGGCCAGAAATGTGTGTTTAAGTTTAAAACTTAAGTATCTCTTATAGGAATCTTATAGGAACTGATATTAGGCAAGGAAAGTGTTGCGACCTGATGGCAGATGACAGATGTGACGACATTACAGGTGAACCGTGAAGCAATTAGGGAAAGTAACAAAGAATAAAATTCATTGGTCACTACTTGCATCTATGTCCACTAGAGCTATCGAGGTCGTACAGGCATCTATGTGCATGTCACTAGTTAAGTACATACATTATGTACCTAACAAGGTACACGTAACTTTAAGTGTACGTGTCTTTAGGTACTACGGATTACATATGTACGGCACCTATGTACATGTATGCAGTACCTAACACAAAGCAGGGTGTACCTAAGGTAATCCGTACACAGCTGAGCCTCGTTCAGTTCAGCCAACCAACGTTTGGTCGCAGTTTTGGAAACAAACTGGAAACACATCTTTACCTTTCTTTCCTTCTATATCCTTTTTTTTTTTAAAGGCGTCGTTGTGTTTAGTACCAATACCAGTACCAGTCCCAATACTAGTACCACTGTCCATGCTTCATTTCCATATCACTCTTTAAAGATTGTTTATTATCGCAAACGCGCATGGCTACAATCTCAAGTTGTACCCAATTGTCGCACTTATCGCCGGCGCTTTAAAAGAAGGCTGTTCGTCAAGCCACCATGTTTTCTGTACGTTACGTTTACTTGTTTAATACAATCTAATACCTAAATTTGAAGCGACGTGGCTTCTGACTATGTGATATATATCTGTATGTAGAGAATAAAAGGTGCTATTGACCGCAGCATCGCTGAAGAGCAAGCTCGTCAGAAAGCACTCACCGAGCAAAGATCTAATACCAGTTCCCCTTCCGCCCCTGGTCAACGCCCACGATCGGTTTCGAGAACAAATAGCACCAACTCTTCTGCTAGAAGGAAGATCAAGAAGCCGAGCCAAGATAATTCAAATGGTGACAGCGCTGCGAACACCGACCCCGCTGTTTTTGAGGCCGCCTTCGTACTTGACGACGATGATATCGAAAATGGCCCTACCCAGCCGGAGGTGCCAGAGAAGACGATAGGGGGGACTCCATCGGGTAATGAAAAGGATGAAAGCGCAACCGAACGAAATGGCGAGACAAAAGACCATATTGGCAATGGAGAAGATGATAATCCCAAAGCAAGCCTGCCTACTGCACCGGCAGAACTCCCACCACACGTAAGGAGCAAGCTTAGGAAACTCGAGAAGTTAGAAGCTACATATCCAGGTAAATCATAGTGCCCGATCTAGCGAATGATGGATTTTGCTAATCTTGTAGAACTGTTACGGTCGTATAGAATCGCACATGGACGGGCCACGTCTATCGAACCGTTTGAACGGGCCCTACGCGAGAATACGCCCTTGACTACCATCAAAGACCCAGCAGCCCTCGTCGAGTACCTTAACCAGTTAAACCTGAAGGGTGATATGGTTATGGAGGAGTTCAAGCGCGTTTCGGCCGAGAAGGATAGCTTTAAAAAGAAGTTTGAAGAAGCCGACAAGGAATTGGGCACCCTTAGAGACGAACTTGTCACTCTCAAAGCCGCCAAGGCCGAAGAGGCACCAATACGGACAGATAACCAGGCAGGAAGTACGCCAGAAGACAAAAGGGTTGCCGAGGATACGAAACAAGCTACGTCGCCTTCTGCGAGCAAATCGCCTGTATCATCTATCTTAGGTGTCTTTTCCCCAAGGCAAAAACCTGTAGCTATCGAGGAATCTAAGGATTTGAGCGAGGATATGTTTTCCTACGACGAGGAAATCCCTCAACTTCAAGCCGAGGTCGCGTCGAAGTCTGAGGAGATCGCTAAGCTTACGTCTGAGATCAGTAATCTAAAAGAAGAGCTAACAGTAGCTAAAGAGAATAGTGCTGGCTTGGTAGAAAGTCTCGAAAAGGCTACGCGGGAATTAAGTGATACTCGGGACGATGTTGCTACTCGGGAATCTATGCAGACACAACTGGACGCAAGGAATGCAGAGATTAGCGCACTAACCGAAAAGCTCGAGCAGACTCGATCGGCGTTGCGAAGCTTAGAAGTCAATCTCGAGGACGAAAAGTCGAAGGCAGCATCTACGATAAAGGAGAAGGATACGATTCTTCAGGCTTCTAATACTAAGAATACAGAGTCTGATGAGGGGCTCAAAAAGTTAAATGAAGCAAAATCCCAGTTAGAGATGAAAATCCGAGATCTAACTGGCGAAATTGACTCGCTGAAGAAGGCAAAAGCTGAAAGTGATGAGAAGATTGGGCAGCTAAACAAACAAATCCAATCTGCCGTCCAACCTCGTTCGCCTACACCAAACTCACTAGGAGTTGCTGCGCCTACGGCTGGCGGTTCAAAGAAGAAAAATAAGAAGAAGAAGAAAGGCGGTGCTTCCACCGACACCCCGGAAGTTGCTGCAAACGAAACATCAGATCCTGTTCAGCCATCCGTCCTCGAGAGTCCAGGGACAGAGGCTCTCGAAATTGAAGTTTCGAAGTTGAGAGATGAGATCTCCCAAAAGAATACCCAAATCGAGCGTTTATCGAAACAGAGGAAAACCGAGGAAGACCTCAAGGAGGAGATTGAAAACATGCAGGAAAGCCTGCTTAACATAGGACACGACCATGTTGAAGCTAAGGAGAGAATCAAGAGCCTGGAGTCTGAAAAAATAGAGCTGACGTCTCGAATCTCCGAGCTGGAGAAAGAGATTGCTGCGTTTACGTCTGACACTAAAGCGAGCTCCAAGTTACAGGCGGAATTTGATTCTATGAAAGCCGAATTTGACGAGTTGAGGATCAAATCCCAAACTCTGCAGTCAGATTTAGGTGCTGCTCAGCAACTAGCTCAAAGTCGCTACAAAGACCTCACGGACTTACGCGAAGTCCTAACTAAGGCCCAACCTGAGCTTAGAAGTTTACGCCAAGAATCTGCAGCGCTGAAAATAACCAAGGAAGAGTTAGCTTCTAAGCAGGGCGAGCTCCGTACTCTCGAAAAACGTGAGAAGGATCTTAAAAGTGAGGTTGCAAGAGCTCAGCGCCTAGCATCCGACCGTGAAACTGAAATCAAGCTGCTCAACGACAAATTGGCCGCTGAAAAGTCGTCCCGGGCTAAGCTTGAAGATGAGAAACGTGTCGCTGGTAGAGACTATCGCCGTGCAGAGGCCGAGAAGATAGAATTATCCGCAAAAGCCGAAAAGGCTGGTCGTGAGCTAGAGTCCCTTCAGTCGGAACTCTCTACACTCCGCCCGAAAGTAAAACAACTTGAAGACGAAATTACGAAGTTAAAGAAAGAGAAAGTTGCCACTCGAGAGGAAATGGAGCTGAAGGTACAACAGTTCAACAATGCTCAGGGCCTTCTTAGTTCTATGCGCGATCAAACAGCCGAGCTGTCGATCCAGCTTAAGGAAGCGCAAAGCCAGACGGAGAGTCTCGAAGAAGAATTGGCGGAAGTTCAGAAGCACCTCTCCGAGAGGACACGCGAGGGCGAAACAATGCGTCGGATGTTAGCTGACGTCGATGAGCGAGCGGACGCGAAAATACGAGACATGCGTGCCAGGATGGAGGCAGCTGTTGAGGAACGCGATCGTATCGAAGATGAATTATCCACCCTAGCTCGGCGTCGAGCGCGTGAGTCCGAAGAGCTGAAGGTCAAAGTGCGCGAGTTCGAACGCGAGATTCGAACACTTTCCGGCGAGAAAGATGAATTGGAAGCGAGAGAGAAAGAGTGGCGTCGCCGTCGTGAGGAGCTTGAGCAAATCGAAGAAAAATCTACAGCTGAGGTAGAGGATATGCGTGCAGCGGTTACTAATCTACGGTCTGCCTTGGATGCATCGGAACAGCAAGTGCGGGAGGCGGAAAAGCAGCGCGCAGATTTGCGTAAGCTTCTAGAAGAGGCGAGAGGTCGGTACGAGAAAGCGAACAAAGAGCTCAAGACCATTCAGGCCAGATTCAACATTGGTGGTACTGCGCCAAATGTCGCAAGCAGTGGAAGGTCCAGCATTGATTCCACCCGGAGCGGTGTTAACAGTGCTTCTGGTAGTACTAGTTCTACCGTCCCAGATACAATGTATCTCAAGACTATTCTACTACAATTCCTCGAGGTGAAAGACGAAAAGGTTCGATCACAGCTGGTACCAGTGTTGGGAAAACTTTTGCGATTTGATCGGTAAGTGATTTATATGCCCATAGATTCTGTCGTTTCCTTGCTAATAACCACTATAGCAATGATGAACAGAAGTGGATGGCAGCAGTTCAGCACTTGTCCAGACCAGGCAGATAGAGCAAATGGCCGACAAAGGGAAGACTGATGTGTATTATAGATGCTGCATAGCGCAGGAGTCCATTGAATTGTACGAAAACATATAAATATGTTTATTTATTTGACCTAATGTACCTAACTTATTCCGTTTGGATATACTCTATTAACGACTACGAGCGTAATCCAACCCCATCGTATCTTCAATGAAAGGCCAGCGGCATCATGACCTGCGTACCTAAGGTTCGGGAGGCATTCGACTCGGAGTAGCTATGTTATGGCTACCTAAGCCTCGACTTGTAGTTATTGACGAACCTAGTATTTAATGTATCAGACATACTTTACTGGCTGTCGATGTGGTTTAGGAGTTATCCCTTTTTTAACCCAGTAACGTTCGACATACTTGGGTCCTTTTGGATTAGCCACACGGTTCGATTAATGCGAACCTTTTCCAAGCAGATGCCGTTTGATTAGAAAAATAAGCTAGGATTTAATAATAATAACTCCGCTTTGTATAAACCTCTTAGTAGCATGGTCTTTGCGGCGGCGCTTCCGTTCTGACTCCTCGACTTCCTCGTTTAGGTCCTTAGGATATGAGGGATATACGAGAGGATCTCACCTGGAGCGAAGACATTATATGGAAAGTCTCACCCTTATAAAAGAATTTCGAGAATCGGAGCTAAACAATTTAACCGTCCCCAATCGTCAATCCATCGCATGCAGTAACACCAATGCTCTGGAGTCGCTAAATTCAGCCTAAAAAGAACCAGACCGTGGGGATTGGGGCTCTGCAGAATGTCACGCATAATACATAAAGTCAATATCACAAGATAGACTTAATAGACAAGATTTGTGTATCTTACAAAAAATTGGTTTTCACCACAGTCGAACATATTTGGAATCCATCCTCCGTTAGGACAAACTACACAATCGGCCAGCCGAGACGCGTTGCCGGCTAGACGAGATGCCAAGCTCCCCTATATAACCAATGAAGGCTAGCAACTCGGCCATCATATGTATATGAGGATCGAATCAACTTGGCATCATAACCATTACCACTCATAGAACATAGAACTGAACTTGAATCCTCGGCGGCGGGATATGTATCGGCGAAGTCTTCCTCGATTCCGCCTTGGCAGGCCAGGTTAGCTGAGTTGGGACCTGGGTATAGTACTTGCGATTGGTGTAGGGACTGGAAGAGGTTAAAGCTGGTGTGTGCGCTAAGCCGCTATTCTGATATGGTATGCACGCCGAGCGGATGAGTCCAACGACTTGAGTCTTGAAAACGGCGGCTTGGCGTCAGCAGAATGGGCTAGATTCGAGATAGCCCGCGGGATGCTCGTTCTAGCTCACGGCCCATGACCCATGAAGGAGGAAACGAACCAAAGGAAACCCCCCGGATTTTGCTGTATGCGAGTTGGGGTAGGTCCCTGTCTTTTTACCCCGGAATCTCGATTCCCATATGGGGTTTAAGAGGAAAACGTGCTAGAAAACTAACCTGGTTGTGTATTTGTTTCTCCCCAACTACGGTGCTGCCATGGCGGAGCAGAAATATATTACCCGACGGCGCAGCTGGTTCTCCTAGTATTATTATAAGGTTAAGACGGTAGAAGAGGCAGCGGGAAACGACTCAAAAGGACAAGGGAGCCCACCAGTTGCATAGTAATCTCTTTCATAGAGTTAACACCGTCTTAATTAGCATCCTAACCCTCATCTTTACCAACTGAACTTTCTATAGAAATGGGTGGCGCGGGCAATGCTGGGTCGGGTAGTGAGGCTGATCCTATCATCACTCGTCTCGCAAACGAGGATAAGGTCAGATGGTACCGAAAGCCGAATCTACGATATCTCTATTTTCTATTATTTCCAACATGTATGGGTATCGAGTTGACCTCTGGCTTTGACTCGCAAATGATCAACGCATTGCAGATTGTACCGTCATGGATTACATGTAAGTCCGCTATGTATAAGGTCATCCCCCCCCCCCTAATAAAGGTTCTCTTGCTAACAAGGACAATGAAGACTTTGGCGATCCTCAGGGAGCTCTTAAGGGCATCATCGCCGCCGCATATTCACTCGGTGCTATTCTTTCACTGCCATTCATCGGTATCGTAAACGACAAATTCGGTCGTCGTTGGTCTATTATTGGTGGGTCTGTCATCATGGTAATTGGTGCTCTGATTCAGGGTTTCTCTGTCAACGGTAAGGGACTCATTATTAATACCAAAGGATGATTAATCTAATGAGCGCAATAGCTGGAATGTACGTAGTGGCTCGGTTGATAATAGGATTCGGCATACCGACATGTATTGTTTCTGCTTCATCACTGATCGGAGAGTTGGCGTATCCGAAAGAACGTCCGGTCCTGACTTCGCTTTTTAACGTGGCCTACTTTGTCGGCCAAATAACTGCTGCGGCTATCTGTTTCGGAACTAACAGCATCGAAAGCAACATGGCATGGAAGATCCCCTCTTGGCTTCAGATGTGTCCATCCTTGGTGCAGATCGCTTTCGTCCTGTAAGTCCTGGCACGCTTGTTTACCCTTTCAGCAAGTATAGATAATCTGATATTATTCAAAGCTTTCTACCTGAATCGCCAAGGTGGTTAGTTCAGCAAGACCGCACAGAAGAGGCCTTTGATGTCTTGGCTACATATCACGGCGAGGGTAACAGAGAGTCTGAATTCGTAAAGGCCGAATTTGCTCAGATTCAGGCAACAATTAACATAGAGCTTGAACACTCTAAACGGTCGTGGGCTGACCTGGCTGCTACGGCTGGTATGCGTCGCCGGATGCTGATTAGCGGTGTATGTCAAATTTTATTATTTCTTCTTCTTCCTCAAGTCGCCTCTGCCTACATGTCATGACCGAGAGCCTATTCCACCTCAGAGGCTGATATGGCGACTCTGTTATACGTATCTTCTCAAGACGTCTGCTAATTATACTTAAGATGCTCGGTCTATTCACACAATGGTCCGGTAATACTCTCATCTCGTACTATCTTGGCGATCTCCTCGCTATGATTGGCAAGAGTGACTCGGTCTTTAAACAACAAATCAACGTAGCCAGTGCATGCTGGCAACTGGTCTGCGGAACGTGTGTTGCGTTCCTTGTCACCAAGTTCAAGAGACGTCAAATGTACCTTGCTTGCACCATCTCGCTACTGTTCGTTTATATTTCTTGGACCATCAGTATGGAGAGGGCTATCACAGGGAAGGAATCGGGACACCCTAATAATGCAGCGAATGCGGCTACGATTTTCTGGATATTTGCATATTCCCCCTGTTATAACATTGGATATAATGCCTTGACTTATAGTGAGCATATACTCCTTGGCGACTCACTTTTCAGCGTTTACTAACCTCTATGTAGCTTACCTGGTTGAGCTCTGGCCATTTGCTGAACGTTCCCGCGGTATCGCATTCTTCCAGCTCTTCGGCCGCTTGGCTAGCTTTTTCACCACCTTCGTCAATCCTATCGGCCTTAAGAACGTTAGCTGGCGGTACTTAATATCTTACTGCTGCTTCCTATCATTCGAGATAGGGTTTGTTTATTTTATATTCCCTGAAACCTTCGGCAGAACACTAGAGGAGTTGGCCTTCTGTAAGTTGACATCGTACGAGAACTAAATGTATAAGCTTTAAACTAACCTCTCAACTCTCGGTAGTATTCGAGGATAAGGCTTTAGCTGACGAAGCTGTCCACGCTGTGGAGAAAGTAGTCGCTCACCACGAAGAGCCCATTATCGGTAAGGGGACGTCGGGTGGAAATGTTGCAGCCTCTGCAGTTACGAAAGAAGAAGTATAAGTATTGCATCTTTAATATTCTAACTACTAAATATATCATAGCCTTGCATGATAAAAAGTGCCGGCTATGGTCATTCTATAATAAAAATGTAAGCAGATCTTAGTTGAAGATAGTGCTCAGGAGACATACGTGAGCTTCATATTACGCAGATACCCCTCATGTCGAATTTAAAAATTACCTCGTAGTGTTAGACATGCCTTATCTTTTGGCAGCTGAAGTCTTACCCCAAACCTGGCTCACTTCCCCGTCTTCATCCCCTGCATACCCCCACAGCACCCCCCAATCCGAGACTGATGATAACCAATACATTCTCTTCGGAAAGGTTTGTTCTAAGTGTAGTCCCTCTTCATTGGTTTCTCGTGATAAGCTATGGTGGGAACTATGCAACTATAGTATGTTAGAAGAGGTACAGGATCCATCTAGGGTAGCACTAATCAACTTAAATATATTTACCTATGTATACAACTATCCTTCCTAGCTTGAATAACGTTGCAGCGTTGATAAGCACATAGGTTAGGTAAGTATTTAAATAAAAGTGAGCGTTTACTACATGTAGGATTTCTGTTTTCTTATCAGAGACGACATACTCTCTTGAATATTATACCCATCTAAGAGGGTCATAAATATGTCCTTCATTAAACTTATACAGGCAGCAATCGGTACTGGTCCTCTTGACAACCCTCCAGGAAGTCGACCGCCCGGCACTACTCTTCGGGATGACCAAGAGCTTAATAGGGAGGCCAATACGGAGAAAACTGGCATCGATACCGGGAAGCAGGTAATTCCTGATGTTTCTGTCGAAACGGGAACGGCGGCTATCGAGGTGGTCCAGGCTATTTGGGGTAAGAGAGGTCGGTTGATCGTCATCATCGGGTAGGTTTTGCCTTGAGGATTTGAGATGTATTGATGATGAGGCACCTGGGATGATATAGCTAATATCCTTAGTTTATGTTTAATCATGATTGTATAGTAAGAAATCTCGAGAAGTTCATACGGATTTGAGACTCCCAATTAACATCTAGTCGGTATAGCGAGATCGACAATAGCACTGTCTATATTTACCGCAACTATGCCTCGTCAGAGTTTGGGGAGTTATCCAAACTTGCTACCTTAAGTACAGCTGGGACGATCATATTTGCTGTTGCGAAACCACCTATTGCCAAGTTGTCAAATGTCATCGGCCGTGGTGGGACATACCTCATCGCCATCAGTTTCTATATCTTGGCCTACATTATCATGGCTTCAGCTAAAACCTTCAATGCCTATGCCGCAGGCTCTATCTTTTATTCACTCGGCCAATCCTCGACAAATCTAATGAACGATATCGTGATTGCAGATTTGACGACAGCCCGGTATCGAGCCTTCGGCATTGCCCTCTCATTTTGGCCTTTCCTGGTTACACCCTGGGTTGCCGCTTTTATTATCAATAGTGTAACCGCACCTACAGGTATTGGCTGGCGTTGGGGGATAGGTATGCTTGCTATTATCATGCCGTTCTGTGCAAGCTTCATTATTACCACATTACTGTATTACCAGATCCGAGCACAGAAAGAGGGGCTTGTACTCAGGGAAAAGATTTCCTTATACGAGTTCTGTTCGCAAATCGACCTTGGCGGTGTGATCTTGTTTAGCGGTGGTCTAGCCCTCTTGCTCATTCCGATGACTCTAGCTGCCACAACTCCATCGAGTTGGAAGGCTCCATGGGTTGATGCGCTGATTGTACTTGGCACGGTGTTACTTATTGCGCTCCCTTTTTATGAACGGTATTTCGCTGAACACCCCGTGGTGCCTCCTCGCTATTTTACCAGTCGTACAATAACCCTATGCTGTATACTTATCGCGATGGACAACATTGGCTTTTCTGCAACGCGTAAGATATCCTTGGAACATCTCCCTACCGATGTAGCACTATCTTGGTTACATGAACCGTGATAATCTGTATCCTAAAGTCTTATAATGCTGGAACCTCACATAGGAATAAGCTAACGTTGGGCAACAGATACGTACATATACGCCTGGGTTACCGTGGCACGAGGCCTTGATGCCCGTGATGCTACATTTTTCACCTGTAAGACTGAACTACGTTCTCCCTTTAATATGGAGGTACTTAGATTTCACCTCTGAACGCTAACTGCCGCAAGATACCAACGGAGTAACCCAATGCCTAATTGCAATCGTTGCAGGGTTGGCAATAGCTAAGACTAAACGCTATAAATGGGTTTGCGTACTCGGTGCTACCGTACGTTTAATAGGTTATGGGGTTATGCTCCGCCTTCGAGGTTCCGATAATAGTATTGCGGAAATATTTATTGTACAGCTTATCCAGGGAATTGGCAGCGGAATGGTCGGCTCAACTCTACTCATCCCAGCCCAGGTTGTTGTATCCCACGCTGAAATGCCGCAAATCACTGCGTTGGTTGTCTGCTTCGCCTTCGTCGGGAGTAGCGTAGGTTCCTGCATCGCTGGTGGTATATACACAGGTATGATACAGACTGAATTATCAATGGCCCTAGGCGACCTATCGACGACGGACACCGTATCTGCATTGGCAAATTCGATTACAGCCGTTCTTCCCGAATGGGGTTCACCCGAACGAACTGCTGTTAATATTGTAGTGAGTAGTTTAATGCCTAGCATTACTTATGACATCCTGCTCATTTCGCGACAGTTTACGGAGGTAATGAAATACATAACATACGCAGCCGTAGGGCCCTCTGCGATTGCCTTAATCGGATCACTGTTTATGCCCAACTATGAATTACCGTAAGTATCATAATGGCTTACTCTGCGTACCTGGGGTGTACCTAAGTCATGGTTGTTAATGAATTACTAGCGATAAAAACAATCTTGTCGAGTGAAGAATGACAAGGACGAAGCTCTAATATTCCGATACTTTATATAGGCAACCGCCGATCCATCCTACTTATATTCCACGACGGGCTAGGTATTCGAGTTATTGAAGTAAATATAGTAAAGGATACCTTGGTAGTTTAAAATCAATTATAATTGTGTTCTATAGGCTATAAAAGGGATCGTAAATCATACTTCTTGATAACTATGAGGTTAATCTAGGCTGAAAACCCCAATTGACTTGGGACAACTTGCGAGAAGCTGATGATAATTCATCAACATGATTAGGATATGTATCTTGAAATGGATAATAATCAGGCTCGCAAGTAGTTTCTGGTTTTGGAAGTGTGCCGTTCTGGAAGTAGGCATGGATATAATTAGCGGTGCAAGTTGAAGCGGCAGAAAGGCTAGTGTGCTGCACAGGGGGTTATGTTAGCTTATAAGGATCTATATAGAAGTCGGAAGATACGATCACTTACGCCGTAGGAATTCTGGACTAGGACGACAGAGCCTGGGAAACCTTGCGAGTTGTTTCTTGCACTGATGAGCGGAGATATGTTATCGGCCATGTTGGCTACATAGAGGATTGGATGACTTGTGTTGCCTTCGAATGGACCTTCAAACCTCCAATGTGGCCTAATAGTCCTGCCTATACAAGCTAATCTAAAGAGAGCATTGACATCGCCAGCAGCAGAGCTAATACGCATAAGCTTTTCGACAAACTCTACAAATTCTGATACTGTGTCAGAAATAGGAGGCGAGTCTGCGCAAAGAATCGCGGGAAAGGCGTTATCGTTTCCTTCCTCTAATCTTGGTACGTTGGGTGGTATTGCTTCTATCGAGCATATCGGTGACGTCGGGTTCTCCGACTTAACTAATTGGTAGAAAGGCTCGCCGTCACCACCTTCCAGGGCCCTCAAGACTTTGGCGAACTTTTTGAACATGAAGATAGGCCGGTAAAGAGAAGCCGAGATCAATCGTTTGAGGTGGGACCAAGTGATTAGCTGCGGCATATCAGGCCCTGATTCAGAGGCTGGCACAATTATGGGATGCTCTCTGATCCGCTCAAGAAGGCTGGCCAGTCTTCTCTCTATGGCAGTCGGACTTGACGCGTAGAAGTCACAACTAGAAGGGCCAGCTTCGTAGCAGAAGTTGTAGAAAGCTTCCATAACTTTATCAGTATCGTGCAGAAAGTTGATATATGAGTTTAAGTGCCATTCCCGGTAATCTACATTACCTAAAAAACATTCTCGTTAATACTTATTAGCCAGGTATTGCCGTAAGGCCAATCTTACCGTCGCTAACGAGCCTTTCGACCTTGTCAGGATACATCGCGGCGAATACCTAGACAAATTATTAGAGGTTAGTATGGTGACGTTGTGAATTGCCTATATAGAGAAGCGACCCTATTTGAGGATCTCCTCGTCGATACAAGCACAATAAATGATATACTCAGTCTCAGGGGATGCTTACGCCGCCTAGTATCGTCCCATAGCTAAAGCCCCAGTATTTGAGCTTGTCCTGCCCGGTCTGATGGAGAATTTCAAGTAAATCTCTAGCATGCGATGCAGTACTTATGTGCGAAAGAAGACCAGAGCCGTTCATATTTCTCTCACAAGCCTGTGAAAAGGCGGTTGCTCGTGCAAATGCGTCGTATATGACTCCCGGATGGGAATTTACTACGCCAACATCTTGCAATGCCCAGATGCGACTCTTCTCTTGAGATCCCCAACAGTCAATCCGCGGAAGCGATGCGCCGATACCCCTTGGATCAAAGGATATGATATCGTAGTTCTTACCAGCAATAGCCTGTAGAAGTGCGCCACGATCTTTAAGTGCATAAACCCCGGATCCTCCAGGACCTCCGGGATTAAAAAATAAGGGACCCTTATAGTCGTCAAGTTCAACAGCTCTGAGGCGTATGACGGCTAAAATGACCCGTGCCTGGGCATCCTCAGATGGACTGAGCCAGTCCATCGGCACATCGAGTCTTGCGCAGTCATAAGTGTCATTGTAGCAACGCTGCCACTGTAAAGTTCTACTGGGTTCGATATCGCTCCAATCCCAATCGGTGGAAGATACTTGTAATGTATCTTGAGATTTTAATTTCGTAAAAAGATGGATTATCGTTTTCATGCGTTCCCCGTCTACTTGGCAGAGCAGGAGGATTAGCAAGAAGAGGCTAATGAAGACATTGAGCACCAATTTCCAAGCCTGTGGTCGCGATACTCCTCGTGATACCGCTAACGACCCGTCTGGTGAGAACGGGATATGGCCCTTAGCGTGTAACGCGTAATGCTGCGTCATTCTGATGGACAGCCTTGGGTATTTATTAAAAACATCATTAGAACTAAGGAGAGGCAGCCGAGATATAGACAGGTAGGAAGATATCTAGGTTAAATGCCTAACCTAGCCGCGGTTGCTTTCCGGGGGGGAGGGGAGAGGAGGGGACGGGGGGTTCCTTATCTTTGAAAGGGAGAGACTTTGAAATGGATGGACCCTTTCGATACTTATCAGATCAACGTTGACTGCATCATGTATAATTGAATACATACCTAATATTATTAGCTGCATATTCTATTATGCGATTACAAATGGAGGGGCATTGCTACCCCTTTTTTACTAATTACGGTTCTTGACTAAATAAGTTGTAACAATTCTGACACGGATATGTTAGGTACCTCCTATATGAACGCTCCGAATAAATATACACGCGTAGGTATCAACTATTAACCTTTATTTCGCGATTGCCGTTTCGACTTTTGCCTTGAGAGACTATCCGAGACAATCTCCGACTCGACAACAAACCCGCCTTTTCTCCTAAGAGGATCTACCTGATTCAAGATAAAATCGTCCATGTAATGTTGAGTTCTCTTTTCCACGGGGGCTATTTCGGCCAACCGGCTCTGACTCGACTCGCTTCCTGCTCTACTAGGACACCTTTTCCATTTATTCTCGCGATCTTCGCTTGCTGTACGCTGAAGTTCGATGTTATCTGCAACATCACCAGAGAATCTGTTCGAACGACGGTGAAGCGTAATTGTAACCTCTCTGGTGACAAATATCTCATCAAGTCGGGCCTTTAAAGAAGGCCAGAAAATAGGTACCGAGGCGCAGATACTTGCTACGTTAACCTCCAACGCCCCAAGTACGATGCTAATCGGACTGTACCAGGTCGGATCGAAAGTCGGGCTGGTTGTTGCTCTATGTTTAACGAGTGTCGCAAGCCGCCACATTGTAAGCCCATTCACGCTATCGTAAGATTAGCATTGAGTTAAGCATTGATTTACGCATCGCTTAACCATGTTTTCACATACATTGCCCCCATGATTATCAATCCAATCAATCCAAGTTTAGTCCTTCGAACAGTGCCTGGTCGGAAGTATAGTGGCACTGGGATCGCAAACACGATCATATCCAGTATCGTATTAACCGAAGTATGCGTTATATATGTTTTGAAAACCTCGTTGGCGTTTGTAGAACCGAATCCATAACATTTCGCTCCAATTCCCATTTTCCAATATCCGCTGACTGGGAAACAGGGTACCCAACCCATAAAGGAGTACACCGCACCCCAGATGCTAACAACGATTAACATTATAATGCATGTTATACGGAGGCTGCCGCTATGGTAAACGCGTAGGTATTGAAATAGGAGAGACATCTTGATCAGGGTCGCCGACATGTTATAAGACGCATTCGTTACGTAGAATATCTAGAACACCCGTTAAGTTAACTTTTATACTACATCTCGTAATTATTTATACGATCAACAATATACCTTTAGGTACGATTGCATATCATCGTAGTCAAGGGTTACGAAATGTTGACCCAACCCATACTGGGGAGCTGAAAAAAGGTCAGCGCCTTTCGAAACCGCAGTACTCATTGATCCCTACTCACCCAGACAGATCGTTATCCCGCCGATTAATCCTGAAACCTTTTTTATACAGTGTTAGCTATTCTCTTAGCCACTAGTAGTACTGCCTTACAAGATATAGCAAGATAAAGTAGTCATCCCAGCCTTTAGCTCGCAGCACAAAGAATCGTATGTAAAGACGGTAGACTACGCAGATAGAAGAGATGCACTAGTAAATAATGTCAGAAGGGTTTTCATATCGGTTTTATTAACTACACTTACAAACATAGAGGCCGCAACAGTCGCAATAACTCCTGGGCGATTCCATGACGGTATAGGTTCATCGAGGTTGTTGTAGATCCCTATATTATCTAGCAGCGTCTCCCCTTCTGCCATGATTGGTATGTCGCTTTTCTCAGATGAGCGTTTGAATGTTAGACATTATGTATGCCTAGTAAATCATTCCAAACGTCTGGCTTCGTCGTATGTTTTTGGCCCGGATTTGGTTCCCTGTCGGTTTACCACAATAAATTCAAGTCTTTAATCATCGTTCATTTTGATGCGTTATGGAAACTGAAGATCAATGTAACATTCGTCGCGTGGTGGGTTACAGCGAATCTTTATGAGATGTTAGCTTTAGCTTTACCTCTGTTACCTTCACCTAATCTTTATTAACTACATAGGTAGGTAGATAGGTAGCGATTGATAGACCATGATTAGTGGCCTTAGTAGGTCGCCTCACAGCCAGTAGAATAGCCTTCAATCAAGAATAATTTCTTTCCTTCTGTCATTCGCTTGGCTTATAGGGGCAATAAGGCTGGAGAAATCCACTTAGCTGGGCTACTAAAGTCACTGGTGCGGCAAGGCTAGCAACTCGCTTGGGCTTTGCAAACATTTAGCACCATGCTAGAGGAAATACTAGACTGCGCTATGCTGAATGGGAGGCAAACCAACCTTTTTGAGGCAGAGAATTCGAAATCAGCTCATTCTAACAGCGCTAGTGAATTATGTCGTACGAGCTGAAACGAATGTAGTTACGATTAAACGTTGATAATGGAAATACATTAGGTAGTTTCCCTCCAGAGGTAGGATAACTATATGAACCAATAATATGTTTAACAATCTTGAAAGAATAACTATAACGGTAGCTATTACAACAGTAATACGTGTCTTAAGTTTAAATTCAGCAAGAAAACGTCCTGATCTTGAGATTTGACGTTTCTACTACTCTTTTCCCAGCCCGTTTAATCGTTACCCAGTTCTGTTAGATTTTGAGACATTATCATCATTTTCAGCCTAGATGCGGTTGTTTCATATATAATATATACTCTACGCCTTTGCAAATTAATTTAATGGTAATTGTAGGTTGCTGTCACGGTCAGGAGTCAGGCATCTTGATCTTTCATGTATATAAGTTCTTGCAGCAAGCTTTAGGCTCCTGATGTTCTGGGTTCCCTAGAACATTACTTATATAAACCTATTACCTGGCGGCTACAATCTTAAGATGCCCTTATCGCCCTTAGCACAAATTGTATTAAACCCTTCTCCCCTTTAAACATCAACTAGTGTAGTAATTAGCAATGTCGTCGTTTGATTTGGATAATTAATACACGCTTCTTGATTGGCAGTGCCTTTAAACCAGAAAGAAAAGGGCAGCCAAGTAAGTTTAAATACGATTAATCTACTTCAACATTTTCCTACCTAGTAGGTATACATAAGACAATCGGCAAGATACCATTCTATAAAGTTAGTGATATTGAATTATATCCCTATCTGCACGAACTGTTGGCACTTGACTATTGGCAGTTGTTTATGGGTACTCTAGCGGTAAGCTATTATTATACCTAAAAACATTATCTGGGTCCCATTCTTTCTTTAAGGACACAAGGCGAGGAAGCTTTTCTTTGCCGTAGATCTGTTCAACTGTTTCGTCTCCATGAGCATAACTCACGTATACAGAAAGGTCATCGAACCCCGATGTTTTGCTAAAATCTCGCCGAAGTTCACGAGCAAGAATATTTGCGGCTTCTTCGACGGAACTACCTAGTTCTGACCAGCTCATTTGAAACATGCTATATTAGTAATTAGGGTGTTAGCTTAGGAAATAGACGTCTCAAATCTTACCATAGGTAGATAATACAGTAACTCTAAAGACACAGTACAGATCGACTAAAGAAACAGCACATCCACTTTCACGTGAGATGCGCCAACCGTGCACCCGACCATACATTTGATACATAAATACTTAGGTAGATATTGACATATTTATAATATTTAATATATATTAATTTACATAACTTTCCCAAATTCGGTCCAAATCACGTGCAACTAGGCTTATTATTTTTCTAATTTTTTACTTTAAATATAATATATTTTTAATAAATATTTTATTAATATTTCGTAATGTTATAATAATAAATAAAATAAATAAAATAAATAAAATAAATAAAATAAATAAAATAAATAAAATAAATAAAATAAAATAATACGTAATATAATTAATATTATTTATTTATTTATATTTATTTTTAATTATTTTTATTTTTTATTATATAATATAAATATAAATAAAATTAATAAATTATTTTAAATTTAAAATAATATAATAATAAAATTTTATTAATTTATACGTTTATTAATTATTTACGTAATATTTATTAATTATTTTATTAATTATTTTATTAATTTTTTATAATAATTTTTTAATTTATTTACTAATAAATTTTATTTTAAATAAATATATTAAATTTATATAAAATTTATATAATTTTATATATTTTACGTATTATTTTTTATTATTTTATTTATATTTTATTTTATTTTTATTTATATATTTATTAATATTTTTAAAAAGATAATATTTAAAAATTATAGAAATTTCATTTGGTTACAATGCAAGTGGGGTATATGCATGGGGTTGGGTACAGTTTCAAATGGCCGTGCATGGTGGCTTGTGGTGGCTTGTAGTGGCTTTCATCACGTGCAAAGTGGATGTGCTGTTTCTTTAGTCGATCTGTACTGTGTCTTTAGAGTTACTGTAGATAATATGAACAAGACACGTACAAGTTTCCTTTTGCATTTCTCCAAGGATAAGCCGTTGCATCAGCCGACACAGAGCTGACAGCGTGAGTAGAAAAAGTTTCTAGTACACCAACACTGGATCTTCCATCTGGATACGCCCTATAAAAGGCGTCGAATTTGTCGCAGGCAGAGTTCAGTGTGCTTAATTCAAACTTACGGACATTGGCCGAATATATATCGTGAATCCCTCCTGGGGTACTGACTGCAGGAATCCAGCCAAAGAGTATAGTGGGAAACAATTCAGTATATGGAACGACGCTTACGCGGACGACGGGGGGATCTAATTCGAAGAATGGCGCAAGAATCTGACGACCTCGGTGTTCGGTACCGCTATACACGAAGGTGCCTATAATTTGAGTCTTCATATACTATTAGCACCATCCATATAAACGAGCAGAACGGGGATATTTCTAGATTGCCTACTTCACCGGCGACAGCATCCCAACGAATAGTGCTGATAATGGCCAACTCCTGCGGCATTTCGTTTTCAAACGCCTGTAAAGCTTTGAAGTAGGCTGACTTCATATTGAGAGGGTAAACCATATCAGCAGTCATGATTTTTCCATCATTGACAGCTTTATTTAGCTTATAGGTGGCGGAAGTGATAATACCAAAGTTAAATCCTGCACCGCGAATAGCCCAAAATAAATCTGGGTTTGAACTGGTTGACGCTTCAACGAGATCTCCGTTGGCCGTAATGAGTCTCACGGATAGGAGAGAATCGATTATCAAACCAAAGAGGCCTTGGAGGACTCCTACGCCACCGCCAAGCGTTGCACCAATTAGGCCGACGTTAGGACAAGAACCAACGGCTGCGATTTGTTAATATGCTATTATCAACTGGCGGAATCCCCAAAACTTACGGAGCTCATATCCGACTTCATAAACGGGGCGCATAGCATCGCCAATTCGAACCCCAGCGCCGACTGTCACGGTACCAGCAGCTTTGTCAACCTTGATCGCGTTCAATTGGCTAAGATCAATAGCTAGTCCACCTTGTAGGTTTCCTAGTGTAGTACCATAGCCGTGACGACCTCCTGTAGCTAGAAAAGGGATATTTGCAGCTCTTGCAACCTTGACCTAAAGTGAATCAGCCACCGTGATACTTTAGCGAATTATTAAATACTTACAATATCCGCTATTGCTTCCTCATTCATCGGAGTAATGGCCGCTGCGAACCTGGGGGCTTTATATGTAGACCATCGCAGCGTTGCGGCTTCAAATGCTTCTGATCCTGAGTAGTGAATTATGGTCCCGTTAGGCCACTGAATTTCTCTGCTTAAGGATGGCCACTCCATTTTATAAATAATCCTAGGTACCTATATAGTAGCTTAGGTGTCCATAATAGTATTAACAATTTCAGAAAGCAACAGTGCGTTGAGTTGTTAAATACTATCCATATCTCTCCAAGAATTTCAGAAGAGAAGACGCTTTTGCACCAGGGGCGTTGGGGGTTATATAATCGATTAGAATCCAGCGCAGGATTATGTACAAACAAGGATTACTCAGTGCTTAATCTTCACCGCATCTTATACGCCCCAGGCCAATACTAATCCTCCCCAGTGTTAGAGAAGTACATTAAGATATCTTAATTATATACGATCATTAACTCCTATTAACCACTTATATCCGAACTGCTGTAGTATAAGCCACATCTAAGCACCAGTTATTCAAGGATTAAAGCTTCAGCTCTATACGTCGTAGTTTCTGGCCAATTTACTTTAAGAGCACCACGTTCTAGAATGGATAGGGCGGGCAGACAGCTTGAGGCTTGCACTATGAGTGCATCTAATGAATGCAATGTTTCAACCACGATATTTAACTGGCTATTAGGTAAGTACGACATTTAATTAAGTAAAGATCTGCCTTCTTTTCGTAAAGAATAGCCAATACAGCTCAATTTTATTTGTTGGCATAGATCTTGCTTCCAAGTTATACCAATGTGCTGGCCGCCTGGCCGCCTGTTAAACCTACTATACACCATCTCCGAACGTGTATACATTTAACCAACGCTATGAAGCATATTAGCAAAACACTCTATTTCGAAAGATCCCCATACACACCTTATCGTACGGCCGAGAAGAGTCGACAAATCTCAGATCCGTACCAAGACGAATAATGTTCTTCGGGTCCTTATTAATTGTCGAGGCGTGAATCTTTAACAATGGTTAGTTGGAATATTTGTTGTGCCTCCACTCTATTGTCTTACCGTGTACGGTGTATGAAGAACAACGTCTCCAGCCTCGTAGTTCGCAGCAAGCCATTTTCGTCTATGCGCCTCAGAAAACTCCTTTGGCCCGTCTGCAAGTAGCCCTCCACTCATCATATTTTTATTAAATGCATTCCTTGTCTCTTCTTCGGAAAGCCCGGTCTTCTCAGCAAGATCATAGAAAGATGCCTCGATATCTTGACCAAGAGTATGGCCCCCTTCTAGGTAAATGAGACCACCGCCGTCTAAGGCGACATCGCCCATAGGTATCCAAGCAGTCATACTAGTATCCTCACCATATCGGAGGAAAATCTGGTCGTAATGTACACCTATTGCTTTGTTTTGCGGCGTGTTGTTTCTCAAAAGGGACCTGGTCAGACCGAGAGTATTATCACCCCATCCTGTGAACTTGCTGATAAACGAATGGAGCGTTGGATGTTTACAAAATTCATCTTTATACCAAGGTTCCTCATGGGCTTGCAATGCGAGATCAACAAAAAGACCTCCGCGAGGACGCCCGTTCGCATCAGTTGAACCAGCTCCGCTGGTTCTACGTTAGCTCTCTTCGGGAGATTATCTTTTATTCATAATATACAACGTAGGATTCGGAGAGCTAGTGAAGAAGCATTCTTTCAGATAGGTATTACCATGGAACAGGATAAGGAGAGTACAATTAAGATGCCTTACATACTAATTAGAGGTTTGTTAGTAATAATAGAGGTACCTAGGTAGTTAAGTATATAATGAGTTCCCCTAAGCGAGGATTCACAATACTGATAGAGGACACTTACCATTCCTGGGAAATTCAATTTATCTTTCTCCTTATCGAACACCCCTTCTACAGGAGGAGTTCCGGGTGCAAGCACGCCGCTAGGGGCTAAAAGGGTAAAATATGCCTCTCTAGCCTTGAGTACGTCTTCCCGCGGCAGGAGGTTTTTCAAGAAAAGATAACCATCATTTTTGTACCGCTGACGTAGGTCCTCCAAAGGTTCATGCGGCGACGAGTGACGGAGAGAGCCAACTTGCTCAGGTTCTAACAGCCCGTCGTTGACATATAGAGGAACGGGGAGAGGTGGATTTGCAGCGTGCGGCATACTTTATGACAAAAAGTAACAACTGTTGTTATTTGCAGTATTTCTATATCGAGACACGGGCAACCCCTGAGATAAAGAACCTAGAGCTAGCTAGTAAGAGAGGAAAGAGTAACGAAAAAGAAATAGACCTCAGCGAGAACGATATGGAGTCTCCACTGAAGGATCTTGCTGGTCTATATTGTTGAGGAACGTCAGATAGCTTTTAACTGGCTATCCAAAGTTGAGTCTGCCGTTGTCGGCAACACTAACGTTGTGTAATTAGTAGCTAGTTTGATATTAGGATTCAGTACGGTTCAAGCCTCGGTACTTATCATCGCGACGATCTTGACTGAATTGGGATTCAAATAAGGTATCACGACAAGGGCAACAACTTTCATTCGATCAGCACCCCAGATCAAGTCTGTATCTTCTCCATCATTCTCCATGATCACCCCGCAGAATCCCAAATTCACGTGTGGGGAAATCCAACCCTCCCCTACCGCATCCGCCGATACAATCGCCTATGTAGAAATAATCCCCTACTTAATAACTTACATATAAGTACTTACGCAACTAGATATAGAAGGCACAATGCTTCAGTTCTCCCTTTAACTTCTTTGCATTATGAATTTGATGCGTATTCGATCATCTCGAAGTTAGGTACCTAAGATAAGTAGAGTATGTTCAACATAAAGCAAACGAATCCTATTCGCCGAACGGCTGGTGAAGCTGGGAAGCGTCCTGAAAACCTTCGCTACGTTTACTTCCTTACTGCGTTCGTCTCCATTGGTGCATTGCTTTTTGGATATGGTAAGCTCGCCTATACATCTATTAGGTCGAATTTACTACGTTCCGCACAATAGTGGGTTGACGATATTCCTCAGATCAAGGTGTTATGGGAGTCATCGTAGCGGACGCTAGATGGATTTCCCTTATGAAACCGGCTAACAGCTGGGTTACGGGAGCGGTAGTATCGCTTTACGATATTGGGTGTTTGATCGGTGCTATGTCTATAGGTTTTCTTGCCGACCACTGTGGCCGTGAGCGAACACTATCAATCGCCTGTGTAGTTTTTATCATCGGTGCTATACTTCAATCAGCATCCTATAATATCATCTCTATCACGGTCGGACGTGTCATATTAGGATATGGTGTAGGTACATGCGCCGGCGGCGTACCGCTGTACGTATCTGAGATCGCACCGGCAAATCTAAGGGGTCGCATTATCGGAATAGAGCAGATGATTCTTTGTTTCGGCGAGCTTGTGGCTTTCTGGTTGAATTACGGGTTTAACTTTCTAGATACTCCCGATTGGTGGCGTATCCCACTCGCCATTCAAGTTGTGCCAGCGGCTGTCTTGGGAATCGGGTGCTGGTTTTGGGTTCTACCCAGCCCCCGTTGGTTGGTTCAACAAGATAGACACCAATGTGCTCGTGAAGTACTCGCCCGGCTTCACGGCGATGAAGCAGCCGATCTACAAATGTTAGAGATAGCCGAAGAGGTAGCCTTTGAGAAAACAGTGGCTACAGCGAGATGGGCTGATATGTTCAAGTCGCCCGTTTTACGTGTTACTCTGCTCGCCATGGGTGTCCAATCATTCCAGCAGATCACAGGTACTAACTCGATATTATATTATACTGTACGTTCGCTCCATTTATTGTATGGCTAATGATATGCTAAACGATCTCCAGCCATCCCTTTTTGAGCGTGGAGGAATCATAGACCCGAGGACAGCCAACTTAGCTACAGGAGGGGTTGGCATAGTTTTGTTTGTCTTTTCTTGGATTCCGATCTTTCTATTTGATCGTCTTGGACGCAAGACATGGCTACAGATAGGCCTGGTTGGAATGTGCTGTGCAATGATAGGCATCACCGTCTTGCAGTGGCATGCCGAGAGAAACCCCGGCTCCAATGGAAATTACGCTATCATTGCTTTTCCGTATTTGTTCTATGTGTTCTTCAACATCAGCTGGGGTGTGGGAAGTTGGACATACGCTACAGAGATCTTCCCCGTCGTGTATCGGGCAAAAGGAAACGCTCTTTCAACCGCGAGCCTTTGGCTGAGCTGCTATGTGGTAGCGCAGGCAAGTCCCCCAATAGCCACATCTATCGGCTGGGGTCTTTATATCATTTATTCCTGCATCTGTGTAGTTGCATTTATATTCGTACGATACGCGATGGGTAAGCATAACCCCTATTTCTTCTATCACTAGGTCTAACAATCGCAGTGGAAACGAAGGGGAAGACGCTTGAAGAGATGTCTGCTCTTTTCGGCATCGAAAGTAAGCTAGCAAGGAGAAGTGGAACAGAAGTCAACAGTAAAATCGGCATTGTTCATCTTGAGGACCCTCCAAGATGATATTTGTCTAACTACCCCTAGACTCCCTTGCTACTTAAAAATTATTAAGCCTCGTACAGCTTGACCAAGATAATGATACCCGTTATCGAGTAACTCCTCAGCCATATCAAGAATTCTCCACAGTTTCTTGCTGGTGTTTAATATTTAATCCCTTTACTCCGTTCAGATGGCCTTTGGGACACCGCTATTAGTTGTGTTGTGGGTAGGCGTATTTGTCCCACCGGGAGTAGTCGAGTGATGGGAAGCTCCGTGAACAGCTCCATCTGTTCTCGGAACACCTTTACGTTCCCATTCACGTTGAGCAAACATATTATCAACATTTTTAACGTCTTGCTTCCCTTTCTCTGCGATCGTTCGATTCTTTGTTTGCGCTGTTTGGGTTTCGGGATGGTTTGGGTTATTGTCAAATACTTGATCCGTCACCTCCATTGCCTCTCCTCGAATGGCGTCCCCAGCTCCGCGAATGCCTTTGATGCCTGTTTTGACGTCATTTATTAACTTTGACATGGTTGCGGCTTGATTCGAGATAGGAAATTTAGACGCGCTCGTATGATATGAGATGCCTGAATTTAGCGATATTATATAACGGATGGTATCTGCTGCTGGATTTTAGAGTAAAGGAATATCGAAAGCTTTCAAAATATTTGGGTTGGTTAGATAGGTAAATATCAACGCAAGCCTCTTATTATGACACAACTATAAAATAACACACTCATTTGTTCGAAGCATGGCAAATGACGTATACACTTCACACTCTCATCCAATTAGACTCCATAATACCATATGGAATGCCATAATAAGCAATTATTTAGCTTCCTAGGTGTGTAGTACACACTACGGTAGTTATAGGGCGGGATCTGATGTCATAACTATCTTTGTTAGGGTGTCTAGTGGCTTTCGCCTCCTCAGGTGCTGCGCATTATATAATTAAGGATACGGGGCAAGACTACCCGATCCGAGGTACTCCCGAACGGGCAGGCTTCCCTCCTATTTCGAAGTACTTTTCTTAAATACCGCTAAAATTTGTATCTCCAATTATTTTCAAGACTCGAATAAGGTCCTTATTAGCTTAGAGATTATTTTTAGTCTTGCCCATTTCCATAATTAATGCGCAGTACCTTTTAAGTACGAGGAGGCGAAAGCTACTAATACCAATACTATTTAAATCTGATAAATAGGTAGATACCTAGGTAGTATCTTCATATTTTCAGAAGCTAGCACAAGTTTATAGTACATAGGTAGGTATTATACTGCGTGGCAGCGTAGCCAAGCCATAAATACGAGAACTGACGAGAGTATTAATAACTATAACTACCCAACTATAAAGTAACCAGGTAGGCAATTATGTAACCAATACTCTAAGAAATTGAAAAGCTTCAAACGAACTAAATCATTTGATCCCATTAATTTCTCCATATCATTCCCCTCTTCCCTTCCCCCTTTTTTTTCTTCCATAACCAGCCCGTTAATTCAACAATATTATTGGAATAAAGTTGATCAAGAATACATAACATTGTGTCTTGTGCTAAATATGACCATGACTGCTACGGTAAACTCTGATTTAGTTAACAGCTCAGGCTTTTAAAATCTGTTTATTAGGATTTTATAGTTGGGAGTATGTTGCGATTGTATACAAATATTATAACATAACTATACATTCGAATCACCAGTTCAACATTTCATTTACGTAGCTAGGCTAAAAACGTCCTTGTAAGGATATTGTCTCCCCATATGCTCCCTAGTTCATATGTATTTTTATTATGGGACAGTTTTATAAAGCAGTCTAGTTCAAAATGGGCGATAACGCATAATGATAATAAAATGCTAGGCCAGATTTCGTAGTGTAGAAAAGGGACTAAGGAGGTTGTGGGTTCATTCGCCGGCATATGATGTCGATCATCTCCAGCGGACGGTTCCACATCTCGAGATGGCCCTTGAAATGCCCCAGAGCTGAGCCAATCGGCTAACTTGGTACTGAGCTGTTCTGTAACGGGGCATCGCCCAGAACACTTTCGAATCCTCGTATTCTCTACCTTCGTATTGACCTTGTTGCACATAGGCTACTACCTAGGCATATGATGTCAGGCCGAGCTTCTCCTTTACAGAGCCCCAAAGACTTCAAGTCTTGATAGAGAATGATATAAAAGGCTCTTGTATCTCTTTCATTTCGATACATCTAACCATCTCAGTATCTCACCATCTCACCATCTCACCAAACCTTAATATCACCCTCTACATCACTCTAATTAATTCTAATTAATACAAACCGCCAGAATGTTCTTCAAGAATCTCGCCCTCGCAGTCCCCTTCCTCGCCGGAGCTTCAACTGCTCTGCCACAAGCAGCCTCGGGAGCAGCACTTGCACCCGATGCCACCTTCTCATTAATGGCTCTCCGGTCTGCCAGTGAGGTTCATTTTGCCGGTTTCGAAGCGGCCAAGGGCAGTCTCTTTTTGAAGCTACCCAGCCAGAACGCCTCTTGCGATGCTGGCCCTGCCGACTACGCCACGTTCTACCTTAAGGACGGCGGACTATACCTCTACGCTGCCTCCGCAACGCCGCAGCAGCTTTACGCTGATCGCTCTGGAATGGGTATGTTGAATGACATCTTCTCGTCAATTTCGAGGCATTTCACAAAATTTATGCTAACCTCTTAACTTATAGGCCAGGGCAAGCTCGGATACACAACTGGCGCTCAGCCGGCCCCTAGAAACGGCGAGAGGACTACCTTCGCTCTCGATGAATCAAACGACTTGACGCTTAACGGAGCAGGCTTCCTCGCCTGCCCTAATAGCATCGACGGTGCTTGGAGTGTGTGGGTTTCTGCCGGCGTCGACCAGCCTGCTGGAAATGAAGGATGTCTTGGATTCTCGGCGCGTGCTGTAGAGGTTTCTAACCCTAATGGTTGCCTCTACACTGAGTAATTGGTTTAGCCGGCAGAGTTTATCAGGTTGCATTCATGTAAATCGAATCTAACTGCCTAAGTTAGATACGCGCTTTAATTACCTAACTTACTTAATTACCTAGGTAAACTACCTTATTATTCTCAAATTTGTTGGCCTGTTTGAAGTATCTCGATTTATGATTTGTAGTTGAATCGCACTCATATGACCACAACGCATACGCGCTAGTCGTATTTTTGGAACGGGTGCCAGTAGTCTGAACAACGGTGGTGGCTTCTAGAAGCTATTTGCGCCCTATCTATTTATATCTTTTATCAGCCGGGGGTCTCGTTGAATCAAGGCAAGAATCCCTATGGTGTTCCACTATATGTAGAATCAGGGGGAAATGAGCTCTTCCTTGGGCAACTACTGCGCCAATTCAACGAGTGCGAGTATTAACATTGGAAAGGGTGGATTTAGCATAGGTAAGGGGGTGGTTTCCTGTAGTGTTAAATGACAGTAGTTATAGGTCAGGAGACTTGGGACAAGGTAGGCTCAAGCAAGTTGATGTTACCCTATGGAAAAAATAGGGATAGAGGCACTTCACAAATTAGGCAGCTTCGTTGGAATATGGGAAAACTAAGCAGTACGATTCACTATGAGCTTGCTGCAGTTTTAAATATCGGCTATCTTAAAGTGATAAGGAATATCAAGGCAGGGTAAGACTAGTTTTCGACTGATATCAATCGACTGTCATCGTGAAGCGATGCTTCCCAAGTGATTCGCCGGGTTACCAATGATTCATTGGACGTTAATCTACGACTCCCTCGCTAATCTCCTCCTTGACATCGATATCATCCTGTGTGCTATCCTTCTTTCCGGACTCTGAGTCATCGTCATCATCATCATTGACGGTCTCCTTGGAGAGAGCTAGCTTCTTGCCACGAGCGCGCTTTCTCGGAGTCGAAGTGATGGAATCGTCACCATCCTCCTCATCGTTGCGAGTAACCTTGCGCTTGCGCGAGGCAGGAGTAGTCTTGGCCTTGGGGGTACGCTTGGTAGGCGTAGCTGGACCCTCGTCACCATTCTCGATTTTCTTCTTCACCGCTGTAATAATAAGTTAGAATTAGGTATGAAACCCCCTTTGAAGATGTCGGTAGTTAATGGTATGATGGCCGTATATCTACATATCATCCAAGGGACTGGCAAAAATACGGGAAAAAACTCACTGTAGAGGACATTCTGGACGCTTTTGGGGTTGGTATAGCCTGTGAGCTTAGCAAGCTTGTCATAGTCAACCTATAAAGAAATATGTTAGTATGTCACTTTACAAGCAATATGTGATAGCCTAGATATAGCAGATCCGGAAGCGCTTACCTCGGGGGGAGCCTTGAAGCACTTCCAAGCCATGGCAAGCACTTGAGTCTCCTTCTCAGTAATGTCGTTCTTCTTGTCGACGGATGCCATGATGACAGTAGTACTGGGTTTGGGTTTAAGTAGGTTGTTGAACGATACTATGATTTGGTGGTTTGGTGATTGAGAATAGAAAAGACGAGTATGAAGGGTGATGTTTGTGGTAGAAAGTGGTGGCGGTGATAGCGTGAAGCGTATGAAGAAGTTGTAAAGAGAAGGAAGGTAGGTAGGTAGGCAACGATGAAGATGGTGAGGAAGCTTTGACGGGGGGGTTCAAGGAAGAGGTAGATGCGCTTGGTTGATTGTGACAAGTTTGCTTTTTCTAATTGTATTTTCATAAGTCCTACGAAATGACTTGTAACTTGTCGATGCGTCTGCGGTAGGATTATCAGGATTGCCTTACTACCGGTCTTATTATAATTATGCAAATAAATACCTGGGAAGTAACTACGCAGCCTTACCCCTCGTGTTCTGTCAGCTACGGAGATGTATATTGATGTGAATATATAACCCTTGAACTGAAGAACGACCGTGACTTTATCTATATTTTTCTATAAATAAGAGATATTGGCGAGGATTAAAGCCACACACTCAATATATCTTTATCGTTTCCCGCTCAACATTCGCATGTTTTTTTCTTGATTTTTAACCTTCAGTTCGGCCAATATGAGCCGCGGGTATTCTGATTTTTGCTCAAAGCCAAACATTCCAATGGCAGGCAAACTGCACTAGAATATCACGCGTATACCCCATTAATGTTCGGTTGAATAGTATTAACAGATAATTGGAAAGATAGAGACATCTAACCGGATATTATGCTTCTCATTAGTCTTTCTATAACGCTTAAATAATTATTATAATATGAGGTAACTACCTGTAACCCGATACTGTCTAGGTGCCAGGGAGGTTCATCTTTATGCCTGTCCGAGTTGTTGCATTCTTGTTCGTATCCGTTGTTCCTCTTCGTCCAGGTCAGCCAATTCCATTAGTCGAGTTCTTCTGGCATCCAATTTCGCTTGCTCAGCCATCAGATGTGCCATTTCTTGCTGCACTTGCGGCTTATCGGTACTTCCTATAGATTGCGCAAGTCCCTCATCCGCAGACATCTCAGCTACTGCTAGCTCACCGGAAGCTTCATAGTGACTGATAGAAGGATTGTTATTGGTACCTGAGTGCGTCGGCATTGGTTGGCCGTTAGAAAACGTAGAATCTCGAAGTTGAGTTGGCTGTGACCCTGGGACGGATGATAATTCCTGGCTGCTAGGCGTGTTTGGTCCGTTGATAGCAGTGCCTGCTAACTCCGTAGGTTGGGGAACCGCGGAATAATAAGTTGTGGTACCAGTTTTAGGGTCGACATAGGCTGAATATCCTGGATAGGTAGTCTGGGGATATATTTGGATCGGTTGTCCAGCAGGTCCCGAACCGGACATATAAGGGTATTGATGAAATGGATACTGGCCTGGAGGAGGCTGCTGCATGGGCGGAGGCTGACTGGCGGCCTGTCCGTTCGTACGCTTCTTCCTGTATCTAAGTATAAAGAAGATCGCTAATCCGAGACCTAAGAGACCAAACAGGCCCGCGCCGACACCAATCCCAACTTGAGCACCAACAGATAAGCTGACGCCGTTGCTATCCGGATCTGAAGATAGCCCTGTTACTGCTGTGCTAGATGATGACTGGGTCCTTGATACGTCGGTCTCGTCACCTAAAGTTCCTGCCGCTAAAGTCAGGCCAGGCGTCAAGGGATGCGTTTCCAAGATAGAAAGATCACTCGACGCCCAACGTATCTGTATCATTACTTGTGCATCTATAAGGGCGTATTAGTGATTGCTCTATCACATGGGAAATATAGGGATATTGGGATGTAGGGATTGAGAAATTCTTGACGGGTCAGGGTGGACCTTCAATATAACATACACGATAAGTCGGTGTTAGTTGCGTAGTAGTTCCATTCATCGGGAGTACATGAATAATCACTGTTAAGAGTTAAGCCTTATTATGACAACCTTAGAAGCTAGCCTAGCTGAGGGTAAACCTACCTCATAACGCAAAGAACAGCTGTTTCAGTGAGTTCGACAGATGGGCCTTGAAAGTTGCCGTATCGCGAACAGCCAACAGTAAACCCACTGGGACATATGGCGGGAGAATAGTAGTACGTTTCGAAGTAGCTAGCGTAGCCAGGAGGAGCGCATTCGGGATTAGAAGACCAAAATATATCGATGTCCGTCGTAGGACGGGTAGAAACCGGAAAGCAGCCATCGGAAGGCGTCCATACCGTAGTCAGCGCAGCTACAGGTGGTGTACCGTCATGATCAACAGAAGTCGCCCGCGGTGCTAGAGCGGTTGGCGTGATCGTCGTTGTGAGCGGTGCGAATCCCATTATAATAATTATGGGGATAGATCGGAACGAATGACAGCCTACAATACAACGATCCGAAGCGTGATAAATGAATGCTCTTCGTCACGGAGAGGCCAGGAAACAGTTTCATCCAATTATTAAGAACAAGGGGAGCGAAGAGAAGAGAGAAGACATTTTCCCAAAATTTTCTCTGACCGTCTCTATCGTCCCACGGCGTCTCAAGACCATTTAGTCAAATCTCGTCAGAACACACAGGGCTTAAAGCTTTCTTGGCACTGTTGGCGACCACAGAGTCGAGACCAATGGCGGTGATGCTAGGGGACAAGGGCTGGGACGTAAAGTCAATAAAGTTGGAGCTGGTTGCTTAATTCAGTCGCCAAGTGACCTTTTTTTTCCTTGCATATCTAGGGTAGCTTGCTTTAGTAGCATTGCGAACGCTGTTTGTACAGCTCATCTCATATTACCAGGGTCCAAGATATGTGATGCGGATTCTTGGCATATAAGTTCGTGGATGTTAACAAATAGATGACAGTCTACCATTGCGGGATAGATCATTCAAAGAAAACGATTGGACTTATGTAGGTTAGGGACAATAGCGGGCTCCCCGTAAGAGATAATCTATATCCGGATCTGAATATGAAAAAGCCGACAGAATATACCCTAAAGAAATAGGGAACGGACCAACTTCATGCTAGTGTAGACCAGAAGAGAAGGTTTGAAATCCTAGGCGGACGACAGGGGTTATTTCAGCTATGGCCATAAATTAAGCGAGAGGTGCTATGATAGGACCGGGAAATTAAACATCTTATTGCATTAAATATCTGGATAACGTGTGTTGGTTGCTCTATGTATATCGAGTAGATTATTACTTGGTACCCGCATCTCCTCTGACGTTATTTGTTCGGTCTTCCAATCCTATCGTCCTACACATGATAATCGTGAAGCAAGCAGTGAGGAGCTCTGATAGCTGGATTATACCGTCTCGATCTGATTATACTTGATACTTAGGTAATTATAGTCAACTAGATAATCACCAGGTTGGGTTGGTAAGATATACTCGAATTATTGGGACACCTAGATCAACCGGCTAACACCTATATACAACCACCTCTACTAAGCAGTCTGTATACTTGTTTTTATACTTGTCTTCTTCCTATCATTCATACTGTCCATACAACCTCTCTATTTGAAGTTTCCAGATTGCGTGTAATCGTAGGCGCGCTCCGGTACCTTGGTCTCTGCCGCCAACTCTTCCGCACTAGTCGGGACGCGGTCTGCTGCAGAAGGATATTCGGTGCTACCCTTCCCTCTCATGCCTTTCCCCACGCCCTCAGGTAAGTCTCCCCCTTTCTGACGGACGCTATCACCAACACTTGCCCCAGTACCTTCTAACCCAGCATGTTCCTTCTTTCGTCGGTTGGTATGATCACCATGTAGACTGCCGTGCAGCTCAGCTCCCGATTGACCTTGGATTGGTTTACCTAGACCGGTATGGACGGCTTGAGATGTAGTACCGCCGAGGCTATCCACGGGATCGGTCAAGCTTTGGGACCCGACGTTCGGAGCCTCAGCTGGTCTCTCGCCATCGGGTCGGGGTTGAAAGGTGTTTTCCCGGGGCGCGGTGCCAGAAGGATACTTTTCAGCGTGGAACTCTGGCACGGCATCGTTGCCGACCTTAACGCCAGGTTTATGCCCGGTAGTTGTGAGAGGTTCCGCAGGCGGCACGCGGCTATGGAATTCGCCCTGATTAGACATGGATTCGGTATTTCTAGCTGCTGACATTGTAAACGTGTAGTAGGAAAACAGAGAAAGGAAGATGTTGGTTTAGGTTTCTGGGTGTAATTGAAAGAACTAGTCAGACTCATCTAGAGCTATGGTCGTAGACCTTTATATATACCTACCTACCTATGTAATAAGAGGATAGTGAGGGATGAGTGAGGTGACGTCACGAAGCTGCTATGAGGAGGTCTGACATAACACCGTTGCATCGATGGAAGATAAACGAAAGGAGAGAAAAGCAGTTAACTTTGATTAATGGTGAGAATGACAATGTATGGCGTTTGCTTTCTGCATCACGATCGACGTGATGACAACATGGTCGGAGCTTTTGCTGCGGATAGCACTTATCAATGTGCTCATATCACATACTGGTTACCTATTAGTTACCTAGATTGGTATTTTCTTTCGATCTAGAAGTCTCGGTGATAGCATTTATCTAAATCCACGTTATGGATGTCGTAGTTATTAGGTAGGTATATCAGAGTTGAGGCTCTACGAAAGAGGGTCATAGTGTATATCGGGTGGTATTATGTAGGACGCTAGGACGATGACATGGCCCTACTTCCTTCTTCATGCACGGGGTATCTGATATGGGATTTCTTCGAGGTAGTGAATGTATATATTCCGTAGGTACATAGTAGATGGTTGGTTGGCCAACTACAGATCTGCGATTCCCTTATACATAAGCCAACCCCCCCTCCTCCCCTCTCCGAGCCCCCGGGGCGATTGTATGCTGGCATTGGACGGAAAGACCACCTCTACCTAGCACTTTAAACTTCTATATTTACTTCGTGTAGTGTTTCGTGTGTCTGAGTAGTATTTTATAGCAACCCTCTCGTTCTAAAATGTGGAAGCTACCAGGATACAAAATTTGGATAAATGGGATATAAAAATAATTATTATATCAGGTATTGATATAAGAGAATTATTGTCTGTATGGTCCATCGGCGGTTGCTGGGCCAAATTCACTACCGTCAATTACAACGTTAGGAGGTAACCAATAGAATCGGCCTATACTGTATATATCGATACCTGCGACACTTATGTAAATAGCGCTTGGACTAGGTACGATTCAGGCACCCTGGGTACCCGGCTATTCGGTTAGATTTGGCAGGTACATGACTTTTCGATACGATGCAGGGACCAAAACAGGGATTCAAGCAGTTCAGATCAAGGAAGAGAACCAATACGAAGACTGCGGGGGCTAGTCAGTAAATATTTCGTATAATATACATTTATAGCTTTACCATGTTGATTTTTTAACACTTATTTCAAGAAGTTGTATTTTTGTCGCATGGTACATATAATTACAAGATATGTATTCCATAATGAAATAATAATAACATTTTTAGATGTTGATACCTTAGGTATCTTTCTTAGAATAGAACTAGATCGGCACATAAGCGTCTAAGTTAGTGTATGTATATATTGTCGCCAACCACTTGGTTTACATTTGTTATAGTTGCATTCAAGCATTTTACTAGCAACGATACATATAAGGCACATGTAACCATACGTAGTACATCAATGCAGGTATAGTACCTACCTACAATACATATGCATGTGTTACATCTGGTTCTAAATCTTCCTCAACTTTTTATCACCTGTTGCTTCCCATTGTTTGTCTCTTCACCTTCTACTCTTTCATCGTTCTTACTGCTTTTGTTTCTGCTATTAGGTACATGTATGTATATTAGGTACAATCTACAGTGGTTTAAGTGAACTTAGGTTACCTAAAGGTAATGTACCTTGATAGGTACATCGTTGTTTACCTTACTTGTACTAACGTTAACCCACTTTCAGATCAAGGACCGGACATTTTCGTGTTCCACTCCTAGTACCAGTGACGATAGCTACTTCCGTATGCAATTGTATCGAATTGAGTCCCGCACTTCCCTCTTCCCTCTTTCTTGTTCTACTTTTTTTTCCTAAATCATGAGTCGTCGATACTCTTTCAATTCTGAACCTGACGAGCGCGACCCCCTCGACAATTCAAACCACCCAAACTATCGCTACGTACATTCCAATCAGCAACAACACTCTCCCTCCCGTCCAACTTATCCCTCTCGTTCTTCCCATCCTTCCTCGCCAACATCGCAGTCTCATTTCTACCAAGATTCTCCTGCTTCCTCTTCCGAGTCGTATCGCCATCCAGCGCATCCTTCACCCACGAGAGCATCAGTACACCCCGGCGCTCACCCCGACTCAGCATTCAATAGGCTACGCCAGAATAGATATAGCGGAGGGGTAGAAAGAGTCGCTGCGCCTAGGACTGCGATTCGAGCTGGAGCGGGAGCGGGAGCTGGAGTCGGAGTCGGAGTCGGAGCTTTAGCTGGGGGAGCCTATGCTGCGGGCCACCCATCTTTATCTGGACCCGTCCCGCCGTCTCATCGCGAGAGCAATATATCTACTTGGGCACCCGAGCCACCTCAGTCTAACATCACTCCCGGTGCCGACAATTTTAGCGAGGCTGCCGCTGGTGGCATGTCTGGTCTAGCTATGAGTGTTGCTGATAAGAACGCACGACAAAGTGGACTGGAAGCTATGAGACAAGCTCAGCAGTATACAGGACCGCAGCGCCAGCAGGCCCCTTACTCAGATGCCTACCAAGCTACACCATCGGAGCAAGCTCCCTACGATGAGCCCCAGAGTCACGTATACGATCGAGGCTATGACATATCGCCGGGATACGGGCCCGGTCCCTATCCCCCATCCGGTCAGGCCTACAATTCCTCGCCCAGTCTAGCTCCATCAGCAACTGCGGCCGTGTCTCATTCGGGCCAAGGGACGCCAACCTGGGGCATGCCGGGCTACCCTGGTGATCCGTTCCGGGATCCTCATATGGCGTACGGGCAGAGGATGGATCCTAGGCTCGGCCAGTTCAATCCGAACGACATTGACGATGACGGTGATGACGGCCTCGAATACCGACGTTCCACTCGGAATAGCATACTGAGTCTAGGGGGATCGAGCAATCGAGGTGGTAACGGCGCTGCGGCCGGCGTCGCTGGTGCCGTGGCCGGCGGCGGCGTAATAGGTGGACTCATAGGAAGGAATCGGAATAGCGGTATTAATTATGACCCAGTACAGAATACGAGCTCTGCTGGCAGGCTTGGCGACGTAAGTAGTGGATATAAGACCGGCACCGGGGTAGAGAAACAGTCCGAATGGTTGTCCAGTCAAAATAACAGCCGCAAAAAGTGGAAATGGTTCATTCTGATTGTCGTCGGCCTTATTATCGCTGGTGGAATAGCAGGTGGTGTGGTCGGCGGAATCTTGGCCAGTCGAAACAATGGTGGTGGTAGTTCGGGCAGCTCTAGTGGAGTCCAATCCGCCGAGTCGGACACAGCTCTGAATGGGGATCTGGACGACACATCTACTGAGATTCAAACGCTAATGAACAATCGCAACCTGCACAAGGTCTTTCCCGGTGTCGACTACACGCCTATCAACGTTCAGTTCCCGGATTGCCTTAAGAACCCGCCTTCCCAGAATAACGTCACCCGAGATGTTGCTGTACTCTCGCAGCTAACAAATACCATTCGACTCTACGGCACCGATTGCAACCAAACGGAGATGACGATCCATGCCCTACGTCAATTAAAGCTCGAGAATGATATCAAGATATGGCTTGGAGTCTGGCAAGACGGAAACGACACTACAAATGAGCGCCAACTAAGCAAGATGTGGAACATCCTGGATAAGTACGGGGCTGATCCATTCAAGGGACTCATCGTTGGCAACGAGATCTTATTCCGACAGCAGATGACCGCTTCAGAGCTTAGTAAACTACTGGACTCGGTACGAACTAACTTGACTAAGCATAACTGGAATCTCCCCGTGGCCACGAGCGATCTCGGTGACAACTGGGATTCGCAACTAGCCGGTATGAGCGATTACATCATGGGCAATATCCATCCTTTCTTTGCCGGTGTCAATGCTAAGGACGCCGCTTCTTGGACGTGGCAGTTCTGGGAGAACAAGGCCCACGGATTCTTCAAGACGGAAACCGAGAAGAATATCATCTCCGAAATCGGTTGGCCGACGAAGGGTGGAACTAACTGTGGTGACGCCAAGGTGACAGACTGTCCTAACGGATCAGTGGCCGGCATCGACGAATTGAATACGCTGATGGAGAATTGGGTTTGCCAGGCCCTAGAGAATGGGACCAACTATTTCTGGTTTGAGATGTTTGACGAGCCTTGGAAAATCAGCTTCGACACGCCCGGAAAAGAGTGGGAAGATCAATGGGGCCTCATGGATGTCAATAGGAACCTGAAAGAGGGCGTCAAGATTCCGGACTGCGGAGGTAAAACAGTTTGAACGGTGGGGGTTAAGGCTATTTGCCTCTGTTCCTAAAAAGGGCGCTGTGATCGACTTGATAAATAAGCGGTCATGAATAGTAGCCTGGCTAATATTCTTGACGGGGTACCTCACATGATCTTCTTTAACTCGAAGACGGTATAGGGTTGTATTATACTAGGGACGACGGTATAGGCAGTGGTTATACGAGATGCGGCGGAGGTGGAGATTCAACCGGTGACATATGGATGTCTCGGCTCAAGTGTCGTTTACGTTTCATGGTTCTATCGGCACGATTCCTGGCGCAGAGGATTAAGGGAGCAGAGCATTAGAAAACATCAATGGAGGGTATGACTACCTAAGTAGCGGCAAGATGTTAATTGTCGTCGTGTACGCATAGCATTATCATGGGTTATAGTTTAGTCATTACGGTGTTGCGGAGCCTCCGGTTCGGTTTGGTTCGGTTCGGTATATATTTTAGGCCTACTTGGAGACTTGGACTCTCCTATGTGGTTTGTTGTCGAGGGTCGAGTTAACTGCGTTCACTTTGAGGTATGAGGTATATGATTAGTACGTTTAAAAGTCATTAACTAGCATTGCATGCAAGCTTACTCTTATGGATTCATGTAATTCGTAATTCCATTCCGAACTTGTCAACCTCCATGTTTCCCCCTTTAGGGTGTACTTAGGTACGTACATATGAAGATAATGACGTCACATGACTTGGTGTCACTTTGGCAATCTACACTTGTAGAAATATGGAAATGCTCTACCGTCCCTCTATTACTTATGTCTCTCCTTTTTATGAATCCCCTCTACTGTAAGCGCCAACGCATCTCTTATCCCTATCGTGAGTAGACTATCGTGAATAGACTACATAAAGTCGCCATTCAAGATTACGCAATATATGCGAGATGGGCACACAACTTGAACTTAACGCCTCGAACGGCGCACATACTTCGAGAAAACGTAAAGCTTCTCTCCCCATCCAAGATGACCTCATCGAGCTTGAGGATTATGCAAAGCCTAAGAAATCTCAAAAAAAGGTCGATTCTGGAGAGAAACGTCTAAGGAGGTCAGTCATATATGTAGCCTCTACCCAATAATCGCCTCGTTTGTGATCGTACAATTATAATAAATAACAAACAAACGAATAACTAATGCTTAAATTATACCTAGATTTCGTGCTAAACCTCCCCAAAATTTTTATGCTGTTTATGATCGAGCTATATCGCAAAGGTTCGTATATTCTTATACGAGTGTATTACCAGTAGCATTCATATATCCTTAATATGTTCCTAAAATATAAGACACCCACTAATTTCGGTAACTTAGATTCTATGTCCTTGAGAGGACGCGCGCTGGTACGGTATATTGCCCCGAGGAGTTCGTCGAGTTAACCGGCTCTACTGGTAACATCTACGTCACCCACATCGCGCAGCAGCCTACCTGTACTTGTCCTCATGCCCAATCCGGCCATCAATGCAAGCATATTATATATGTTAGTCTCTCAAGGACACACCCGACGTCTTTTATCCAACCAAGTGCACTCTAATAACTATTAACTACCTAGGTCTTGTCAAGAGTTCTTCGTGCACGCTTCGACCTTGTTTATCAGCTTGCGTTGCTAGCCACTGAGCTGCAGGATATCTTAGAAAACGCCCCTCCCATCGAGACGGAAGGCCAAGAGACGTACGACAAGAACCGCAAATCCCTTGAGGATGATTGCCCAATCTGCTTCACGCCTTTTGAAGGCACCGAAGACGCCGTCTATTGCCGTGCGACCTGCGGGCAGAATATCCATAAAGAATGTTTCGAGATGTGGGCGACCACCAAACGAAAGAACACCAGAGATCAGGTAACTTGTCCTATGTGCCGCACCCCCTGGCAGGGTGACGATGATACAGTAAAGAAGATCAAGAATAAAGGCATCGTCGGCTCTGACGGCTACGTAAATGTCGCCGACCAGCTTGGAATCAGCCGTAGAAGAGGTAAGTAAATGTAGCAACGTGCTATAACCTTACATACCTAGATACCTATATAACCAGGTCTCTGCGTACCTTATATGCTAATATACCTAACTCTTATAGACCATAGCACCTACTACGATGGACCGTATCGAGGTATTGGTTATGGGAGGTGGTAGTGAAGTATTCACTCCCTCTCTGGCTCTCGGCATGGGTTTGTAGTATCCTGATAGAAGTCTAGCACACCGCAGTGTGGAGTTCCGAGGCCGTTTTAAATAATATCGCGAATAGCACAGGATATATGGTATCATAACTAGCTGAGCCTCCCTACCCCATGGAATCCAAGACTGAAGGTGTTTCCAAGGAAGATCAAACCATGAGTATATACCGAACAAGAAAATTCCATCGAATCTTCCCCTTTTCATGATATTACGCTACAAATCACACTTACTACACTCTATTCACGTCTTATCTTGCCAAACAGTCAATGGTAGGTACCTGAGAGCAAATGTTTAAATTATCAAGCTATAGACTAGCGAGTGGCCATTTCCAGTAATACTCGAAGCTAATGTTGGCATCTTACCTAGCTTTTCACATTATACCAGTATCTTCGAAGCCTCAATACCTTTCCCCTCAATACCTCTCCCCTCCTGGTCAAAGAGCCAAGCAGAGAATTAAAAGGTAATCAAATCCTCTCCAACGTCACTATCCAGTCCCACCGCAGCATCATCCTCCACTTCGTTGTCACTCTTCTTCGTATCGGAGGTTGTGTCGGCATAAGTGGACAATTCCCATTCCGGCTTGTCAGCCTGATATCCTGCGGGCGCGGTCGTAATGTTAGAGGACCACGAATTTTCTCGAGGTTGCGAATGAGAACCTAAGGCAATCCTTCCCGCCTGCAGCTGTGATGGCGTTATATCGGTGTCATGTTGTAGTAAGCCACCTGGGGCTGGGAGTATGGCTGAGCCGTATTTAGCCGGTGTACTAAGGATACCACCATGACCAAGGTTCAGCGAACCAGTGCCGAGGACAACTGTCTCTACGTTATCCTTCAATGCAAGAACTCCATTGTTGCTCTTCTCGGGTGACGGTGAAGTCCTGGCAACAATACTTTTCCCGACGTTGCGCACACCATAGTCTAATGTTACTGGCCTGAAAGTATCTTGAATCGCAGTCCCGACGAGCGGATGAGAGGATCCCACTAGAGCTTCTCTTGATGTCTTCTCATCATCCATTTGAGCATCGAAAGCGGCCCATCCATACCCCAGTCCTGGCCTAGAGCCAAGGGGGCGCCGACTACCTCGTAGATTGCTTCTACCACCCGATACTGCACCCGCGCGACGTTGGTCCGGGCTTATGAACGGTGCGACACGGGATTTATCATAGTCCACGCCCGGCTCCTGTACTCCGAGGACCCCATTCTCAGGTAAAAACTCATCGTGAGGATAAGCGCCAGTGAAGCCAGCACAGCTACATTGACAGCCATCGCCACAAAGCTGTTGACATCTATGACCACACGAGAGGACTCGTTCGCATGGTTCTTGACAAATCAACCTATCATGGGTTGCCCTAGAAAGAAAAGGTTAGCTTTGCTGCAATAGACCGCCAACCGCCATGGGAACATGACTTGTGTACGTACCAATGGCATTGACGTCCGCATAAATGGCCACAACTAAGCCGATCTGGACATTTCATATCGCAACCGCCGTGACAGTTAACCCAGTCTTCTGGGTGCGACATCCAAGTTGTCCTGTGATGCTTCTGGCATGTGATTGGGAAACGAGATTTATCTCCAAATCGACCCTGCGCTTTAAAGACTTGTTCTACTCTTCCCCACATGTCCCATGATGTTTCGCTCGCACATGCCAGATTAACCATATTGCCGAAGATGTAAAAGCCGCGGCGAGCTCGACTGATTGAGACAACGCCACGGTTCTTATCTTGGAGGAAGCCTGCTTGGTGCGGTCCGTCACGACCCTTGCTTCTCACTAATGACAAAATAACAATGTCGTTTTCCTCTCCTTGGTACGAGTCCACTGTGAAAACGTTCGTAAAGGGCACCCATTGTTTCATCTTGCTCCTGAACTGAGAGATAATTTTCTTCTTTTGACCTCGGTAGAATGTCAAAACGGTGATTTGGCTTGCTGGTATACCGTTCATGAGTAGATAGTCTATGAAGTGGACTATCATCTCAGCTTCTAGGATATTGAACTTGCTCAAGTTCTCATCCTGGCCCTCGGCCCAATAATGATGGAAGAAGAAAGAAGGATACATCATGCCAGGAATGGGTGGTCTAGCATGGCCCTGGGTCACCACGGGATGATCTTGAAGGTTTGGATAAAATGGGTTCAGTACTTCACGTAACGTCGGGATCATTCTCCGCTGCATGTTCAGGAAGGTAAAAGGCATATTTAGATAGACAAGGCGTTCAAACATAGACACCCGCATACAGAACGGCTCGTCCCCTAGACCGGGCGTATCGCTATGCGGAGCCAGCTGTTGATGATCGCCGACTAGAATAAGTTGCTGAAGCGATTCGTACAATGCTGAAATGATATTTGCCTCCCGAGTCTCAGCTGCCTCCTCGATTAGCATAGTGCGTGGCCGGAGGGCAGCTAGCAAGCCACGATACTTGCACAAGCCCGTGGTGGTGCACCCTATAATCTCAATCTTCTGCGATTTGATGCATTGTGTATCTTTGTACCAGCGGCTGACCTTGAGATTCTTTGTTATTCGAGCGTTGTCGGCAAGTATGTCGCAGAATCTTTGGCGATGTCGTAACAGCAGCTCCTTCTGCCAGAACTGATAGACGGCACCGCGATGCTTAACGTCTATGTCCCACAGGTTCGGCTTACGAAGCTCTCTGCGAATGACAAGGTCATCCTCAGTGTAATTGTGGGTATTTAAACCTGTCCATAGATGCTTAATCGGCAAAAACTTGCCTTCTATGCGACCATTATTCTCATCCTCATCATCAATACAGTTGTCGAGCTCCATATCGTAATCCTCCACGTCCATGTCAATACTATCATTGTCTTCGAATGCTTCAAATTCGGGATCTTTCTCATCTTGCCGCTTCGCCTTCGTTAGTTGATCTCCTAACCACTCCGCCAACAGGCCGGATGGCTGGTCTTGTGAGGATGGCGTGTCGGCCCATTCCTGTTCGGAAAGGAGAGAATCGAGCTGATTCTCCGATATAATACCTGTAGATCTCAAGATCTTGGGATCGATCAAGTCATCAGGGAAGACATTGCCGATGGTTTTTTCCAACTCTACGATGTTCCTCTTACGAGCCGACTCGAATGTTTTGAAATCTCTTTCTACTTGTGGATTCAATAGCGTCCTGGTGCGCTTCCGAAGGTTGTACATGCTGTAACGTTTGATCTCCTCGTTCTGAGTACGTCCCCCAAGCCGTACAACATTAAAGTCGGCATTGATTAGTTGAAGCAAAATTTGATCAACAGCATGGTTCGTCTGAGCCGCGACAATTATCACATTGCTACCTTTCTCTTGGCTTTCCAGAAGGATCCGCAGAGCCTGCACCGAAGTAAACGTCTTCCCAGTCCCAGGAGGACCTTGGACGATAGCCAACTCTTTAGTAAGGATACGATGCACAGCACTGAGCTGAGAATTGTCCAGATTGGTATACCGAGAAAGCTGGCCGTCAAATCCTTCGAGCACAGAGTAGTTCCGAAGAGGCTCACACACCTCGGCTATCTTTGCGCGTTTCTCACTCTCTGTCATCGACGAGGAATCTGGGATGTGATGCACGAGTGACCTAACATCCCGGAAAGGATTATCTTCGACGTACTTTGCAAGGAGATCACTCTTGTCTGCCTGGACCAAGTACTTGTCAAGCGGGGTCTCATTATTAGCGACGTGCTGTAGGCCAATCATGCTATGACGAACAGCTTCAAAATAACCACAACGTGTCTCTACCATAATTAATTCTTGGTTCGGATCCATAATGGCATCGCTAAGATTATTCCATTGAAAGTAAATAGTTGGCGGATTTTGGTCGAGTCCATCTCGAATGCGGTGTTCCGAGATGACAGCTGGCATACAGATCGTCTTAAAATGATCTTTTGCAGTCGAGATGGCGACCAAGGTTCCGACCGTGAGTCGTCGGGTCTGACCCCAGCGGATCTTCTTGCCAGATCTCTCAGTCGAGAATTGGACCTGGCACATAGGTCCAAGGCGGGTCATCAAGTAGCCTCTTACAAAAACCTTCAGAAGATCAGTTAGTTAATTAACGCCAAGCTACCTGGTGACTCTAGGGGAGGCGCATAAGGCTTGACTTACTTTAGTGTAGATACATGTCTCTTTATCATCCATCATGGTAGGTTCATCTTTCAGTTTTCTAATCGAGTAGCGTAGCATAGTGATGCTTTCTTCCCTCTGGAGACGGTAATGCGTCTCGAGATAAGCATTCTTGTTCTTCCATGGCTCCCTCCATGTGTTAGGCGGAAGATTTCGTATCTCAGCCAGTTGCTCTTCATTATCCCAATCGGGGTTGAGATCCCGACTCGTAGGTAATTCGGGATAGTTTCGCCATTTTTGACCGGGGATAGGGGGTAGACGGTCCTGGTCAAAGTTGATATGGTGCTTAATGATGTCTAACTCGCGCTAAACGTACTCTATCATTAGTACACAATAAAATATTAAGCAACAGCCGTGCGAAGGCATACCTGAGTATCAGCACCGTCAGGGCTGAAGTCGCCCATTACTGCCTAGTTATTAAACTCTCCTGGATAGTCGGTAGTGTTTCGGGAGATATCGTTCTTGAAATATTGGGTTAGTGTGATTAAGATCTGAGTGCTCTGCTCGATGCCTAGTGAGAAAGCATCTATCGAAGTCAAAGTCAAAGTCAAAGGGAAAGCCTCTATGCAGGGAGGAATGGTCCCAATGATGGTTAGAGGCTGAGATAGAAAAGCAAACATGAAGGGGGGGAAGGAGAGGCGGAGAAAGGGAAAAAAAAAACCCTAAAGTAAACAAATTTGATCAAACGTTTCGTCGCATCTAAGATAATTGCCTTATTACATATAATCTATTGTTGCCCTGCTGTTTCCTTGTTATTAACGATGCGATGACTGCAGTTGCTTCGATATTGAGTACAGTTCCAAGGTTGCTATGATGTATTCTTGATCTCGTACAACTAAACAAGGAAGTAGCAAAGTTAATACGGATGTATACCTTAGGTACTTGAAAGTAGGAGGCACTCTACCAATATTATATGTACGGCTACTTGTGTACCTTCCTTGAGTGCTTACATGTATGTACCTAACCTACTTAAGGTTGGTACTTATAAACATGGAAGGCATGTGTCTTATGCATATACCGTTGGTAGAGAAAGTACGGCAAGTTGCTTTGAAATGTTCAAATCAGAAATTTACCTTATAACCTTCTTTTCACTGGGTACCTTAGGTACATTTGGTACATATATGTATCATGCCTCAAGTATGCAGCACGTTTAGCAAACATGCCGGCATCCTACTTGTCTTCTCTTTGTTAAATTCATTAAATTAAAACAGGTAGGTATCATGTCTTAGATGATATTGTAGAGATTGAATAACGAAAAGTTATGAAACCTCACCACCCGGCTACGTAAACAAACTTAACTTTACGTGTTTGTGAGTATGTTTGTAAGGTATAGAGCTATAGAGCTGTTTGTCCCAGTGGTCATGTCTTTATCAAATATAATAAGCACAAACCGAGTAAGGTAATGGTACCATTTATGTATAGGTACCTACCTATTAAGATGTATTGTGTCTTCGTTATTGGTCTACTTAAATAAGATCATCTGCGAAATATGAACATTAAAAACATACCTTTCAAATATAACGGTAGGATCATGGCCACTGCGGTTCGGTTATGCGCTTATATAACAATATTATATATAACAATATTATTTTATTTCAGGCGCAGTTACTAGTAATTGGAATTTCTTGCTAAAATCATGGTGATGAAAGTGAGTGTTTCTCTCAGTTCTATTCATCTAAGAATATACCTAGGCATCTACCATGGTTGTTGCCAAAGTTGTAGAGCTGGCTCAAATAACAGGCCCACGTATCTCTTACAAAAACCTCTCATTTCTTCGTGAAATACCAACTCTACCCTCTTCAAAGACTTCGGGTAATTTATACCTTTCTCGCGTTCCATTTAGGTAAGTCTCTAATAAAGTATAATGAAAATAGTCAATTAATATATAGTGTTCTTGGCTTAGTTACTTGATATCTTACGTTGCTATTGTTTCTCGCTAAGAATATGTTGAATACAATGGTAGTTATAGTTATGGGACATTCGATATCGAGGTCCCCAGGTAGGTATATGCTCTATTAATCACACCATCACCTCGCCCCAACTGGGTGGCCGATCTTCTAATTTGGTGCCCCATTCAGACTCCTGGCTTCCAAGCATCAGTTCCATCGTCCACCCCTCGGTAAAAAGGGAGTGGCTGATCCAAGATTTAGTCCACGGCTTGCCGTTTACTGTCGCGTTCTGTACGTAAATATTTTTGTATCCGGCATCGAACCCAACTGTCTTGATCTGTGCCGTCTTCCCTGTCAGAGGACTTGTTATGTTGACCTCCCGAAAAAATGGCGCCGAAATGAGGTACACATCTTGCCCAGATATCGGGAAGAGGCCTATCATCCCAAACACGACGAATGCGCCCATCGAACCTGAATCATCGTTTCCTGGGAGTCCTCCGTGGGACGTGTTAAATGCCGACGGGATATAGGTGTGTAGCCGTTTCGTGGATAGCCCAGGACGACCGGCATAATGATATAGATATACCGTCGAGAAAACGGGCTCATTAGAAATATCAGCTAGCCCTGACGTGTGAAAGAAGTCGAGGCGCTGAATAAATGGCTCTTCGGTCCCCATTAGCTCGATTAAGGCAGACATCGACTGTGGGACAAGGCTGTTAAGTTTGTTAGCTATATGGAACGCTTCGCTTGGAATGAGTTTATTACTTACAACTGGTATTGCCAAATACTGCCGGGTTAAGAATCAGTAACCACCATATTTAATAGTTTAGTTAAGAACATATGGAAAGAAATGAGTCACTATATAAATCCCCTCACATTCTCTCACTTTAATCAAGAAGATAGTAAACTTGAGATACTAACCTGGCTTCGAAGGTCTCACTAGGATTGGAGGTGAGCGAACAAAAGCTTGCAAGCGCCGAACATGCAATCGGGTCTTGAAATCCCCAAGTACCGTTTTGGTACTTTGGCTCAACGAAGCCCGTAAATCCAGTATCATTTCCATCGATAACCGAGCGCTGATCTGACTTCCATAGATACTGCCAGTTGGCACTTCTCTGAACATATTTATCGTATAAATCGTCTCTCCCGAGCCCTCGTGCTAATGTAGCAAGACAATAGTCATTATATGCGTATTCGAGCGTCCTTGAAATACTGCGCGAGTTAGTACCGAATCCTACCGGATCAAAATCTAGGTAAGGAATATATTGGAGATCCTTCCAGCTCCGTAGGCCACCCCGGCCGTGATATGCCCATTCCAATGGTTCAACTTCGGCGTCCTGGATGATAGCCTCGAGCGCGACATCCCAGCTGATGCCTGTAAGATTCTTGACGTAGGCATCGACAAGTACGACATCTGCATTTGAGCCACCCTGTATGAGTTGGTAAGTATTGTATACCTAGGTACGGATAAAAACCTAATGTGAAATAAGAGAGGTAGTTATTCGGATAGCCCCTGAGGTTATTGAGCAAATCCAGAGTTCCTTACCTGGGTCCAGCCGTTGCTGAGTGACCTGGATACGTAGAATGTTTGGTTAGTTTAGCCTTGCGTAAATTAATCCATAACATCTTACATGTGACAATCGGGTAACCAGCCCTCGTGCTTATAAATATCTAAAAGCGAGTTGACCATCTGAATTTGCGCGTGTGGATCAAGTATGGTAAGGAGCGGATGCTGAACGCGGAACGAATCCCAAATACAATAAAATGAGTCGAAGTATGGTATCCCACTATCCCAGTACGGGTTTTCGTCGGTATAGTTCTGGGGAGAGATCATGGTGCGATACAGACCGCTCCAGAAACTAGTTTGGAATTCCTCACTGGCGCCGCCAGCATCAACAGATATCGGGCTCAACTTCTCTCGCCACGCATCTTCCGTATCGGCCACGAGTCCGTCGAAATCGTTAAGCGGGCTAGGAATCTCCTCTGCTGCCCGTCGGCAAGCCTGATCAGCACTTACGAAACTTATTCCCATCCTAGCGGTTAACGTATTATTAGCCAGCTTGCTGAACCCAACCCATCCGCCGGCTTCTAAATAGAAGAGGTTGAAACCACGAGTAACGAAAAGTTCTTTTGGATCCGTGCCTGCTCGATTATTGACCCATACCCCATTTTCAACGACATCGCCGCCAAAGAAGTCCACACAAAAGTGCATCACGTACGACCCGGGTCCGAAACTAGGGAGGAATGTGCCATTTCCCTTTAGCCGCCCGCTTTCGGCATCTACGCTAACTGAAGCATTTTGGCGGCTTTTCCATAGATCCGTCAAATCGAGTAGTATTAAAGGATACTGATCATCCCCTGCCGGAAATTCGAATTTATATAATGCAGCGTGATCGCTAGAGGTCATTGTGGCCTTTATCCCCGAGACCAATTCCACCTCGAAGTAGCCTGGTCGAGCAACAACCGAATCTTCTACGTAGTGAGTGGCCCTCTCGCTTATGAGGAAGTTACAATTATTCACGTCACCTCCAGGACATATCTGAGGGAATAAAGGGAAATTTCCTAGGCTGGGGTTCCCGCCTGTGCCGCTGTCATGAGCTGCTGAGAAGCCCGTGATACTTGAGCCATCGGTTGAGAAACCCCCGGTATTCTGACCATCCACATCCGCAACAGGCTTTGCCAAACCGTATGGCCCTACAATAGTATGCTTAGCAGATGTCTACTAGGAAATGAGAGAACATACTTGTAGCACCCGCGAATACATTTCCGCCGTTAGTGCTACCAATAAGAGGGTCTACGAATTGGAGCACGTCGATACAGACTGCAGCAAGAGGAAAGATGGTGGAAAAAATGTAAATAAGTAGCGGGGTCACGAAAGACAGTCGCCGACATGCCATCCTAAGTTAATAAGGACCGCAATGGTAGGACTATGGATGATATAACTTTACTTTAAAAAAATGCAAAAGAGAAAATCAAGGCCGGCAAGTCTATGTATAATAACACCACGTCAAATCTACTCCCTAGACGGTGGCGTTTTGCGACCTTCCTGAAATGGTTGACCTTACAAAGGTCGCCCAAACGGCCATGCGGTGATCTTCATAATTGTGGAGAGCACAGATAATTCTAGCATTGGAACAAAGATTATTCACCTGTCTACCTATCAAGTATTCCTTCTTACAGAATGCAGTGCCTTAAGACGAACACCGGTCCAAACAAATGAGAAGAGCGCGAAGAGACGAGCCAATATAGAATCTAATATCTCCAAGATTACTAGCTTATTCATAAGGGGAGTATTGTTGATACCTTTTACATTGTTTCTACATTGATATAACATAGGCAGTGCGCTGAATTGACTACAATACGTAGTACCACCCATGTGAGGGGTTATAAGCAAGGGACTTGTCCACGGAATTCGGTAAATAAATGCCTTACCTACACTTGAGGTACATTATTTGATAACAACGTAAATAAGGTCTCTTCGCGGCGATTCTGGTAGGCGATTGATATTTCACTATTTCAAACCAAATGCAATCAAGAAGAGAATATGTTTACAGATATTTTGGCTAGCTAAAGTATTCGTTGTGGTTGGTTGCATTAATTTGTAGCAGTCTACTAAGTTAAGAACTACACCTTATTCCGAAAAGCATTAATATATTACGAATAGTAAAAAGAAGGCGAAGCTCGATATATGACAACTTCTATGCTTAGGTGCAGTATGAACCGGAATACAAGGCACTGACTGCCAAGTTCACTGTCGCGGTCATCGACCTCGGCCTCGGCTCTATGCTGGGCAACGTCACCGTAACCTACCTGGACATTGGAGTCAGGGACCGAATATTACTCATCGTATTCACATGATGGAAAGGGTCGAGAATTCAGATCTGATATCAAACTTTAAAGCTTTGTCCTCTAGTAGATTTTAAGGGACGAAGGGAGATATGGTTTTCCCTTACAGCAACATGGGGACGTCCCTTGTTAGCATCCCGGCCTGTCATTATCGGATGATGATAATGGTCCAAATTAACCTTATCTTTTTGACTCCCGCTCCTCACCCAAAAGACTATTCAAAGGTTTGGTATATGCCTCTTTCTACTGCAGGCTGCGACGTCTCGATAGTTCGTTCCACGCGTATTTCGTGTGTTGATGACGAATAGACCATGAGAAGCAAATCCCTCTGCGAGATCAAAATGCCAAGGGGGCAATTAAAGGTTTCCCAATAAATAAATGACGTGTATGCCGCCTTTTTATCGCGGCCTCCGACGTTGACAATATGAAATGGGATTACGATTTCGTAACGTAACCATCACGGAATACATGACTTATTATTCGGCGAGGAATATCCCGGATGCTAGCCACTCACTATGGCAAAGCGATATCCAGGTTTTATACCAACTGGCCTTCGAATTTAACTATGACGCTAAGAATCTGGACAAGGACGGATAACTTGACCGAGAGATACTTCGACTCGTCATGGTAACTTGACCGTGCAGCTATACCATAGAATCTTACAACATATAAACCACATATAAACCCTTAACATATTTAATTTTTAACAAATAGTTAGTCGTACGAGCATTTGTATTCGTTTTTTTTTCTCCACCTTGCTAGAATCAGTGTAAGAATAACCATGCCACACTTCATCGGTTTGGCAAGTGCCGGCGTCCTAGCACTCGTCGTGCCATACTCTCTTGCGGTTCCCTTCGTCTCCGAAGCTCAAACTACCGTGCAATCCGATGCGACTACGACAGTCCCTGTCGTTCCTGTGACGAATGTGACCTCTCATGGTCCATATACCGGCCCACCGGCTACGACAACCGGCGCACTCTCCACGGAGGTCACAGCTTTAACGATTCCAAGCAGGCCACCAGAGCCCTACAAGCTGCAATATCCGGCAGACGGGCAGCTTCACCAACCACAACCCGCACCATACACGCCCGGCGGTGGCCTAGGAACCAACGGGTCCGAGCCAGTGTATCGCGTAATAAGCGATTTTGACTACGAGTCTATTGCGTTGGCCCTCTACCAAGAGTGGATAGAACTCGATCTCTTCCATTGGGGTTTAGCCAGGTTCTCCACCGAGGAGTTCGAAGCCGCCGGATTGAATGCCGAAGATCGGTATCTCATCCAGTTCATGGCTGAGCAAGAAGTTGGTCATGCTACAGCTTTGACAAACTTGCTGGGAGATAACGCTCCGGTCCAGTGTACTTATAACTACCCAGTGACAAGCGTGCGAGAATTCATCGACTTCAATCAGAAATTAACCCGATGGGGAGAGTCAGGCGTATATGGTTTCTTGAATCATCTTGATTCGCGTGAATCGGCTCAGATACTTTTGCAGTCTATCACAACAGAGGCACGACAGCAGCTCATTTTCCGCCAGTTCGATGGCCTCTTTCCTATGCCTGTGTGGTTTGAGATAGGCATCCCGCAATCCTGGGCGTGGTCCCTCCTGGCCCCGTATATCTCGTCGTGTCCGGCTAACCAGACTCGCCTGATATGGCAGAACTTCCCTTCACTACGCGTCATCAACCAGCCAAACCCAGCTCGTATCAACGGTTCTGACGCCTGGAACGAGACTACCGGCGGGTACGCGAACACACTCAGCACTCGAAATATATCAGCAGCAGAGAGCTGCCTGCACGGTGGCATCGGTCAAAACTGCAGTCCGGCCATTACCCATAATAGGACCACCCCGTTATCATATCCCGGCCGTCAAGTTTTCTTGAAGTGGGATAGCCCTGGCAATCTCATCGGGCCAAACAACAGCTACGTCACTAGCATGTCGGCAGGATATCCTAAGTTTGCCGCCTGGGTCTCTCAGCTCAACGTCACCTATACCCCCTTACAGAATATCAATGGCAACACTGCGTATACCATTCAACCTAACACCTCGACATACGAAGGTGATCCTGCTGTGAACGGTACCATCTTCTTAGCTATCACAGACGACGATTTATACGTCACGCCATTCAACATCACGCAGATGAACCCACATGTCAATGCATTGGCCATCTACCAAGCGGGATAAGCTGTGGCTTTCACAATTCATTTTCAGGTGCAGACTGAGTATGGAGAACAGGCTGATTGAAGCCAGTATGCTGGGGAAGGGTAAGAAGAGAAACGACAAGAAACTAGGCAGGATCAAGACATAGGCCACAATGGTATCTTGTTACACGCACAAGATGCATTTCATAGCCACAATAGATCAGAAACCAAGTTAACCCAAACTTTTCAGTCGCGATTGCTCTCTCCACGCTATTGGTACTATACAGTCTCTAAAGTGAATGACAACGTCGGAAACATGTTCGGATCTATGCGTCACTTACTCCAAAGACCTCTAGCTCCTCGCAAAGCACCACGCTGAGATACTGTAAGGATACTGCCATCAATTCTTATCCCGTCATCTAGTGATAGTCCTTAGAAGATGAATTCCGGAGAAAGCACCATTACTCCGTTTCGCCATTTCCAAATCAAACACTGGGTATCTACTTTTCCAAATAAGCTGTTGAATCATCGGAATAAAAAGAGAGAGAGAGAGAGAGAGAGAGAGAGAGAGAGAAAATAAGCCGTGTAAATAACGGCAGAGAGGTTCGCAATAGTAGCGCACACGGAAATCCCAAAGTTCCGAATTAGTATTGATCCGGTGAGTCCGATAGAATATGTACCGGCGAGCTGCTGCATTTCCGCATACACGTATCATGAATAAAAAATGCAGCTGCTATCATGATGGAACGTTTATTTCGTATCCAATGAGTACTTCGGTAGTTGTCCCTTCCCAGCCTCGGTTCCCCGCAGCTGATATCATGAAGCGACTTGACGGGTCGATGTATAAGCTGGATATGACACCGGCGCGTGGCGGGCCAGGGATAATTAGGAAAGGTGGTGGCGAGTGTTTAGACGAATGCTCGGAGCGAAGATCGTAAAGTCGAAGAATATCGTGAGAGGCACAAACTAGATGCCGTCCGTTGACCATCGATCGAACGCAACTAACCGGTCCGCTTCCACCGGGAAACTTAAAAACCCGTTCTGGTTGCCAACCTACGCGACCACCCTTTGCCTTCTGTATGCTGAATTCCTCTACCGTACCGTTTCTCCTGCCCGCGTATATCCAATTGCCATCCGGGCTCCAGCACGCCCCCATGCACCAAGGAGGGATACCAGGCCTGTTCCCAATACGCGCCACGGGATTTTGCATTCGACGATCCCAGATACGTAAGGTCCCATCCATAGACGCGGAAAGAAAAGTACTATCCGAAGTCTGTGTCATATCGTAATGCGTGGGGGGCGGGGCGGCGAAAACAGTGGACGGTGACTGAGGTAACTCCGCTTGGCCACCCTGAGCATGCGGCAACGGCATATCTGCTAGCTGCGATCTTAACGTGCTGTCGCCCGGGTTGATTGACTGCGAAAACTCCGGCATAGAGGGCAGAGACGACGGGTCCATATTTACGTCGGTCCCAAAAGAACTGAGCGCATTGTCGCCAAATATAGTAGGGTCTGATGAGTTCGAATTAGGAAGAGGCTGGGTGGTTGGCACTTGACCCGACCCTGGTTCAAAGGCTGAACCAGAGATATTATAATTACCTATTGCAACGTCGGCATCCTGAGCCGAATCTTGCATCATCGCTCGGGAAAATTCGTTGTCCTCTTCCCCCTCATAAGCGCCCATGCCGTCGTTGTCACCGAAGAGATCGGAGCCGACTGTTGGACTACCACCAAATAGGCTGTCATGCGCAGGACTCCCTCGACCATCAGCCATCGCGTCTCTCCCATTAGCCATCTGGCCAGAAACGCCATTAGCTCCTACACCGTTCACGCCAGTATCGATATCCATGCTAAATGTGCCATCCATCTCAAACTTTAAGTCGCCGTCGGCACCAGGATGCGTATTATTGCTAAAGAACGTATCGCTTAGTATCTCCTCTTCGCTAGCTTCCGGGGGAATCGGTTGTCCTCCCATGGGCCGAATCTCGACGGCAGAAATCTGTCCTCCACTTCCATCAAACTGACGCGCCACCTGTCCCGTATTCAGATCCCAGTCAAATATATTCTTATCCCAGCTGCCACTCAATACACTCTTCTCATCCGGAGAAAGAGTCAGAACGCTGACAGCATTGGTATGCTTCTTGAGACATGCAATCCGTTTCCCTTCGTCGTGACGCACGCTTTGGAGATTAATGCCGCCGCTCTCGAGGCCGGACAGGAGCCACAAGGCCTGGGAGTGGACAGCTAGACTGTAGACGGGGCTGAGTACCAAGTCTTCCTGTCGCACAGGGGCAGGTTGAGGCTCGGCATTTTCCCAATACGACATCAAGACACCAGCCTTGGTTACCGAGTCGACGAATGGATGACGCTGCGCTACGGTTAAGAGGGTTTTACCGTTGATTGTAGCGGGCCCGTCGTACTTCCTGATGTATCCGTCACTTCCACCCGTCATCCAGTAACGAAGATCGGGGGTTATAGCTATCGCATTGACACTGGTGGCCATGGGAGCTGCCATAGTCGGAACGATATCGTACGTAGCTGCGGTGAGCGCTTCCGGGCGAACCTTGGGCTTCCACTTGGGAGTAGCGAGAGGACCGGGGGTAGCCGAGGTTCGAGCGACGGCCGGGTTAGCTAAACCGTTTGATTGCTGGTGGTCATGAGCGTCATCTTCGTCTTCATTCTCGTGCTGGTCGGGGTCATCGTCTTCCTCCTCGTCATTTTCGTTCTCATTATCGTTATCGTTGTCATTGTCGTCTTCATCGTGATCTGGATTGTCATTCTCGTCCTCGCCATCTACATCTACATCGCCATCGCCATCGCCATCCGCCTCGTGGATCATAATATCGTCATCGTGTTCGTTATCCGAGCTCGCATTGGAGTCTCGGTCAAAGTCGTCCATGGCTGAACAATGAATGCTATCGACTACGATCGAGTACGACAAAGCACGATTATCTCCCAACCTACGAATAGCATTCTATAGCCTCGTTTTGGATTGTTTGGGATTATTTAGTATATGCTGTAGCTATTGTAGCAATATTAAAGAAATATGTCTACTTAAATGTGTGAAAAGTGAAGAGTGAAAAGATAATAACCTAACCTAAAATTATAAGACAAAGACGGCCGAGCGCGTAGGAGATTTAGCAAGTCGGATAAATGAATAACGAATGATGATATGTATAAAACAAGTGTATTCATGTCCGAGTATAGATCGATACATATGCGGGGCATCTAACTTCGCTGCCAAGATTCCGTATATATGTGTGTATATATACCTACAGCGTGCTTAACGTACATATCACGGAAATATCTAGTAATAAGTGATAAATTATTCATACAAAATTCCTCAAGTATAATCTCAATGTAAGTAAATAAAAGAGCCATAAAATTTACAAATTGCATGTAAGGCTAAAGCGCCTCAACTCCCACCTAAGACTCTTACAACTCTAAACGTCCCATTTCCCTTCCCTTCGCCCCTTTATTCCCATACCTCCGTATCCCCCTACCCCCATCACTTTCCAATCCACAATCATCAGGTTTTCCCAGAGACATAATAAGTAGTAGTCAAATAAACGGCTAATTCCTAACCCTGCCATACCAGCCTCTGGCGAGTCTTCCCCCCCTGCCTCTGCCGAGTCTTGTTTCCCTCCCTCTGTGAACTTTCTGAGTGTTCTCCTTGCTTTGGGAAGATGTCTCTGTCTCTTTCGGAGTACTACTAGAAGCACTACGTCCTTTAGGGAAGACCGCGTTGGTTTTCTTATTCTCAAAGGACTCATAATCATCACCTGGCGTATAATCCGGTGCCACTGTCGGCTTATTAGCGACCGGTAATTTTTGAGACCTTCTTCTTGACCTGGAAGGCTGTGCCTCGTCATCATCTTCTCTTACTCGCTTTCTAGCGTCTGCGTTGTATACTATGACTGAGTCCCCACCTTCCGGCGGCTCCATCAAAGTTGCCGCGTCTACGTCTCGAAGTCCGTCCCGAACAGTGCTAACCACTTCCACCGCGATACGTGCTTTGTAGCCCATTTCGCGAACAGCTTCGTATGCGGTAAGGCCAATCATCTCCCATCGCACCAAGTCAGAGTTAAACCACCCGCTCAAATCTTCCCAGAGACTTTCGTCATAATGATAGACCTCGCCATGCACCATACCCACTATCCGGTTCATAATATTCCTTGCTGCCCAAAACGTTCGGAGACCGCAGCTCCAAGAGTCTAACTGCTGGGATGTCGATGTTTCACGATGGTAATCTCGAGCAAACGTGAAGTGATTTTTTCTGAGAAACTTTTGCAATCGATTTCCAATGAATTGTTTTCTCACCCCTCCCCCTCTAGTTCTCCACGAATCGATAATGCCGACCTGAAGAATTCTTGTCCATCCGTTAGCTTTGTTAGTCGAATTCACTTTACGGATAACACCTAATACCCAATGGTTACCATGAATATTCATCGGCCATAGGGTATATTCGGTCTGTTTAAGGCTGCGGCAAAATCTTGCATAGTTTCTGTTCAATATGTCCTGAAACGCCCTCTCGTTACTCCCAAATAATCCTTCGATACTCGTGTCTGCAATATGGATCAAGTCCTTGGCTAACTTTGGCAAGCTGTTCTGGTACACCTTTAACGATTTATCAAGAGCATCACCATTAAGCCATTCCTCGCGGTTGGCCTGAAGTTGATTAAGACCTCTTATATCTGGCCAGCCATTGGGCGGACGAGGTAAGTTACTACCAGGTAGTTCTATATGCTTTTGCCGACATTGTCCTTGGTCCGATCCTTGGGTCCCGCATAGTACCTGCGCTGGCGAGGTGCTCGGCATGTTTGTTATTGCCTTATATAATGAAGGATCTCAAACGATGATAGGCCTTGGGTAGTATTTCGTATCGTACTGGTGATACTAAGCTCGTTGTCCCATCAACAGCCGTATTTGCGTGTAAGTTGTGTATCGCAATAAAATACAGGTGAATTCTAGTATAGTTTATTACACCACTGAGGAGTAACACTGCGTAGTAGGTCAGACCTATTGGATAATGGATGCGTCGGTTGGTTGCTGTTGAAGTTATTAAGATATTGTCGCTTGCTAACAAAGGTGGCCGTGGGCGTTCCTAGTAGCCTGAACTCTTAATATATCTTTGTGCTCCGCCGAATCCGACGACCTACGAGCACAATGGGTTACAAGCTGAATCGGAGGTCAAACTTCGGTTTCGGCCGGCACCTAGTGCCCCTTTGTCTTTGAAAGCGAGTACGGAAAAGACAAGAAATTATGCTCGAGATATAGCGATCCAACCTAGCGTCTAGGTAAGATGAAAAGAGGCTTCTTAGCAATTGAAATCTCTAGGATTCTTTGTAGACGAAGCCGCTAAACGTCCTAAACCCCTAATAAAATCCACAATATTAACAACTAACCTGACAAGGAAAATTAGGCATAAATCCAATTACCAATTCAACACGCTCATGCTATTTCGTAACTATAGATAAAATCGTCGCTGTTGTATAGTCCTAGAAAGCTCCTTTCCGTCTACTAAAATTCTTACTAAACTATAACGTATTGACAGAACTTACTCTTTGAGTTAGCTAACTCACTCAATATACTCGCCCCATATACTCACTAAGATACAGTGGTATTGACACGGCTTTTGAGCTATAGCACTCATCTTTGTAGTTCTTAGGGTTGCATATAAGTCTTTTATTATGTTTTTTTAAGACTTTGTATGAATTATGATTATACTATAAGTGTAATTGTTCGTTGTTAAGTAAGTAACTACCAAGAGAGTTAAACATCATAAAATTAATACCAAGGAAAACAAAATTGAAGTTGGGGATTTATAGAATGACTCTTAAGTATGTAGTTTGGCTGGAATTGAAAATAAAGGCCTAAACATCATAGCAAGACGTATATGACACGATATAAGGCAATATCTACCTCCAATCAAGGGAAATAGATGCACAGCCACTCCGCCACAGTGGCACAACGGTTGGTTAGATACTAGCCTCTAGGCAAAGTTCTAGGCAAAGTCTGGGCATACGATTTACAAGCATAGAATCCACGATCCTTCATCAATAATTTGTTATTATCGGTTGTATCGGATAGGATTGCTAACGCATAGTCGTGATTACCTAGGCCAATTCTGGATTACCAACTACCACTATGGGGGTCCATTGTCCAGCCTGGTTGATTTCTTCCAACTACCAACTTACCAACTACCCAACTACCCAACTATTAATTGATAATTGTCAATTCCTAATTTCTAACTGTTAACTATCAATCGAAGCATGTAACAATATATTATAGCTAGTTCTCTCTTATACCACCTAAATCGCTATTTCTTATATATCAACTCGACAAGGGGGGAAGTTGTTGGTTCTCTGGGAGCGAGGGGGCGAGCTAGCAGCTTTCAGATGCTCGCTACAACTCCAAATCGCGGCGTCGTGTCGTTCTTTTTGAGCTTTCTGCTCTGCTATGTTATAATCGCTCTCTATTTGCGGTCCAAGTGCTACCGCGATCCATCCTCCCTCTTTTTTAGGCCTGAATCCGCCCGAGTCCTGACATATTCTTCCTTTCGCAAGGCACAAGCCCGGAAATATGCAGATCTAGCTACGCTACATACCCCGACAAAATGGGTCGCAAACTCCACCGTTCCCGAACTTTGTATCGGCATCGCTTCGGTGAGCCGGCATGGGTTCTCTTATTTGAAAGAAACCCTCGGGTCGGTGCTCGACGGCTTAGATGATCTTGAACGTCAACACATCTACGTTGTCGTCTTCCTTGCCCACACCGATCAATCCCAACACGAAGATTTCAACCAACCCTGGCTCATCAACATGGCCGACAATCTCCCAACCTACCCAGACGACCCCGAAACCTCTGACCTTGTGCGACAGCTCGAGATTAGCGGGGACTACGAAGCCCATGCCCGAAAGCAGAAGATTGATTACACAGTACTACTAGGCGAATGTACCAGTGTTGGCGCTAAATACATCATGACCTTGGAGGACGACGTGATTGCTTTAGATGGGTGGTATCACCGAGCTCTCGGCGCTTTGCATACTGCCGCGAGGAAGACCCAAGAGCTCGGACGAGACAGCTGTATGTTTCGATCCATCTATTACCAAAGACACTCCCCATAAATTATTACCTTCGTATTTACTATTACTAACCTGATTATCATCTATGTAGTTCTCTACCTACGCGTCTTCTATGATGGTAGGCTCCTCGGCTGGAATAGCGAGGAATGGCCATTATATGTCGAATCAAGCATAGCAATATTAATTGCCGAAGTTTTGATTTTGGTAACTCTTCGCTGGCGTATCGTTATGCTTCGTAAAACTCTGACTTATTCGGTCGTCTTCTTACTCTGTGGGGTTTGTACTCCCATGCTAATCGGTCTATTCTTCGCGGCCGGCCGTAATTGCATGCTACCAAAAGAACCCGGTGTTCACCTTATGCATAAGTACGGTTGCTGCGCCCAAGGACTCATATTTCCTCAGCGTCAGGTACTCGAGAACTTGCTCCCCCTATACCGTGAGACCCACGATAATCACGCTGCCGTTGATACATTTCTAGAGGATTGGGCCAATAATCACGATAGCTTGCGCTGGGCTGTCACGCCAGTCTTGATCCAGCATGTCGGCGGTAAAAGCTCACACGGCGCAGGCGACCAGGAATTGGGCTCGCTTACTGAGGACATGCCATTTGATTATTCGTTTGAGATGAACGATCCCATCAAGCTCGCAAGGGAGCATCAAGCATGGGTTGCAGAGATGTCGAGATAGAATCCCGCAATAGCAAGTAAATAAATTTTATCAATACTATATAGGTTAACCATTACTATTGCGTATGAAATAACTTGAGTTTACAGCGTGTTGACATGAAATAATAATTTTCTTTATTAAAATGTGGACAGTAAACGCCGTGTCCTAGAATTACGCTTATCAATTAAGATGTAGTGTTGATTAGCACTGGTAGTTGATGAAATCGCGATCGATTACATTACTGCCCGAGAAAGAAAATGGTTACCTATTGAGATCAGTACAAATATCATTGAATAACAAGTCCTAATGAACGACAATAAGTCGAGGGATATTCACTGACAAATGTATCTGATAACATGATGGAACCACCCTATATGAAATATGAAAGGGGCAGGGGTGTGATATCGTTATGTAGCATTTTTATACACTCACTACTAATATTTCTACGTAGTGAAAAATATAATGCTTGACTCTTCAGGCCTTACCAATAGTAGGTAGCCTCCTCCAATTTCTGAATGAGGTTGTTTCTTTAGGGGGATTTTCGCACTCAGAATTTGTACCAGATCCGACTGGAATTGCTATTACCTACTCGGAGATCTTATACTGAGGCCGTATGAGTAGACGACAATATCGAACGTAATTCCGATCCAGTTTCCAACAATCGGGAGTGGAATCAGCGATGCGTCAATATATCGCAATTATCCAAATGCGAGTTCTGGGGTGCAGCTCATATCTCATCACATCGCCTCCAGTGAATTGTGGTACTCGAGAAGGTAGTATATCCCGTATCTTCAGGAAACTTAACCTTATCGCATCTTTTATTCAGCTTATCCAGCTCAACCCAGTCCAAAGGGTCAGAGCCGTAGCATCTATCGGTTGTCAGCCGGGATACCGTCAACAAGATTAACAGATAAAAAGCATGCCATTCAAACCCGGGAAACAGGGTTACTTGTACTTACTCTTCCCAAACCTCTTGCGGTGTCCCTATGAACATGGCAGGGAGACACTTGTCGATGATTTGTGCATAAACGTCCCTATATAAGTGAACACCAAACGCCAGCGTTGTTGGGCTGACTAGTTCGAACGCTAGAGGCGAATCAACCACTTCGTGGCCCAAAGCGCGAATAAAAGCCTTATCCGACGTATTGAAAACGGGCTCCTGGAAGATACATCGGATCGTACGCGAACTATTACGCTGAAGCTGCTCAACGACGAAAAGAAAAGCGGCCAGTTGTATATGTGCCTTTCGCTTCATCTCCCAAGAGCTATCTTCGGGATCGAACGATCCTGTGCCAAAGCAGATAGCGTCGGAAATATTAGAAAGGGATATGTGCGATTCGAAGATATCTTGCAACTTATGATAGCATATCGAATTCTCCCATTGTTGCTTAATACGCTTGTGCTCCTCCATGATAGTAGGAACGGATAAGGACGACGACCGCACCGAGGCAGCGATACCTCCCGCGATACACAAAGGGGCGACGGAGTGAGGTGCTTTAGGTCGGCGCCGTCCCTTGTGATGAACCCGGGTCCATTGCTCTTCAGGCTCGGCTGCTTCCTCGTGACCATTTATCACTGTTGAGGCCATGGAGCAATCAATATGAGTGACATCTGCATAAATAGAATGGCCATGTAGAAATTCGCGGTAAGAATTCTAATAAACGATCTTATTGGGGGTTTGCCGTAAGTTATGATCGAAGTATGTAAATACCTGTCTACAATTATAATTTTGATAGAATAGCTAGGAATGACTTTTGATTTTTTTTTTCTAATATGTTGGAAATAGCACTTAAGATAGTGGTTTATCAATAAGGTCCACACAAGGGAAACAAATTGTTAGTAACAAAATTCCATGTTTCCGGCACGGGAGCCTGTCAACTGTTAAAGCCACAGTACCTACCTGTTAGCCACACCTAAGATTTACACTCTTCGTTTAACTTATAGGTATTAGCCGCCTTCATGCATGAGATGAGATGAGACGCGAAAGAAGAATCAATGGCGCAAACTCATTCAATAACTCAAACAACCTAAGAACATGCGTTTGAGCTTGTACGGTAGGTAGCGTCATATTATAGGGTTACCACGTTCTTACGATCATAGAAAACACCCGAATGACACTTGGGAACTTGATTTGGAATTCGGAATTTATATCGGTCGTTAATAATAATCCATAATAATTTCCTGGAGGGGCGCCAAGATTATGTCTCTTAAGGTTACTTGTTAATAATTATTCCGTCTGGGTACTGAAGATTCTCTCCGTCATCGTCGTCATCGTCATCATCCTTGCGAAGTATCGCAAGGCTATCCAAGCTGCATCAAAGTGGAAAGGACGTCAAATTGGTATTGCCCGGTCTTATATAAATATATATCTACCTCCTAAGGTATACTTATTTTGGTGGGGGCAGTACAAATTTGTTAGCTGAAATGGCAAAGTGATTTCTTCTTACTTGCTAGAAAAGATTCGTGGTGGGTGGGAATGATACCGGTCGCTCATATTCGGCCAAAAATAGCCCCATAGTCAACCCAGCCTTGCAAGGAGAGATGGTAGGATGGGTCTACCAAGGTACCTACGTTAAGATCGAAAGAGATTGGGGCTTCCCGAGGGGGGGCTTTTTCGTCGGCGCTTAATGATGGCTATCATCATTGGTTGTTTGCCCTGGGGAGCTGTGCCTAACCCCTGTCTTAAGTGGTGCCGGCGCTGTTTATTGTCACCAACCATATCCTCTTCGGGGGTTATGTTCAACTATATCAGTAAGGGCTGCTGTGATCCCGGAGCTCCCCTGCCGTCGATCAATATTATTGGTTACTTTTGAACAAATCACCTTCGTCTATACATTGACCAAGCGACTCGCCCAAGTATTATTATCGATACCCTATTGGCTATGCCCGATCGGTTGACAAGGGACAGGCTTCGGCTGCACGTCGTGCACATTATTCTGTCCTTCTAACTGGACCGTTTGTCCCAAAATGCCGCCCGTTTCTTTTGACCCTTGATCTCTTGGGGCGGGGAGCCCATCGATGGTATTGGTTAGGCAATGCAGGTGCTTCGAGCAGACACGGATGGCGTTGTAATTATTGCGCCCACCCGTCAGTAATAATGAGCACCTTCTGCCCTACCATCTTTTCCCGATCCTTTTTCTCATCGCTTCCATCACCGGCGCCGATATTCTAGCACTTTAAACGGACATACGCATACTGCAGAGTAATATCTGGGGTTATTGCTAGAATCACGACCATAACAACTATTTGACTAGAGCTGGACGTAGAGGTGTCCTTTCGATTGCATATACCAGCAGACAGGGATAACATTCACGTTCGACAATCTTCGCAATCGGCTCTGCGGGAAAGTTTGGGAACCGCATTCTAAATTGCCGGTTGATTGCTGTGCGACGGGATTGCCTTATACGCCGGTTCATTAGACCGTTTCTGTTGAAGGGTCCGAAAGACGAGGGAAAAAAAAAACAACAACACTGCCTAACGCATAATGCTGTCCTCAATACTACTAGCTGTGGTCGTCTCGACCATAGTAACGGCTCATACAGTCATTACTTATCCCGGATGGCGGGGAGACAATCTCATCGAGAACTCTACATTTCCTTATGGCATGCAATGGACCTATCCATGTGAGTGAACCTATCTAGCTTGCTTTAGTTCTCTTTATATGTGCTGTTATCAATTCCGGTATGGATCAATTCGATCTAATGCGTTTAACACAGGTGGTGGTATGCCCTTAACGACGAATAGGTCGTATTGGCCAACTACGGGTGGCGCCGTCGCGTTTCAACCAGGCTGGTTTCAAGGTCATCAGACGGCATTTCTCTACATCAATCTCGGATTCGGCACGGACGGACCTGACCACGGGCCAAAAAATATGTCGTTCCCTATGATCGCTCCTTTCCAACTCCTCGGTCCCTCGAAAGGTCCGTATCCCGGGACGGTTTGTCTGCCCCAGGTGCCCCTCCCCGCGAACATGAGCTTCAACGCCGGGGACAACGCGACTATACAAGTTGTCGAGATAGCGCAGCACGGAGCTGCTTTGTTTTCGGTAGGTTACGATTTCACTGACGGTTATGATTTAAAGACTAATCGTATTGTACTAGTGTTCCGATATTACATTTGCTGAACCCGGAGACGAGAGGATCGCTAAAGTTAACGGGTCTAACTGTTTTAACAGTACAGATCTAGGATTCGCTGAGATATACACCGTTACAACGCAAGAGATGGGTTCGGCGGCGAACGTGAGTACTAGCAGCGCCTCTGGTCTTTGGAACCACAGTCCTGCAACGTGGAGCTGGCTCGGCTACTTCCCGATATTCATATGTGCTCTAGGGTTTTTACTGTAGGATTTAAGGAGCGCGGAAATTTACGACAACGACGGAAAACGAATGAGGCAGGTGAATCACTTTTTAGGCTGTAACACCTTGTATCTGTATATACCGTGTGGCATCTGGGACTGGCGTACAAGGTGGGCGGTTGAGCGTTTTTGGGTACTGGTGAGCGATTTTTCATGCTGACCGGGCTCTATAATTTTCGGGAGACAGGATTAAAATATCTATCCCACTATACCATTTATCATCTCAAGATGCAGATTTTATAGATCTTTACATTGTCTCGAGGATCAATTGATACCCCTTTAATTAAATTGGATCCTTACAAGGACCCTGCCCCTATTCTTCAAGTGCATTTGCTTCAGTAGGTAGAATTAAGATATATAAAGGAGAAGGGAATAGATGATTAATACATCCTATATACCTTATCCGTCGTAAGGCCGCATGTCATAGGGTATAGTTCAAACTTGGCGGTTAAGAACGTGTTTTAGCTTACACCGGTAACGAGACGCGTCAGAGCAGCCGATTAGACAGAAACTAGGAGAAAGTCCTGAAACTACAATGTATCGACCCTAGGGTAAGTCATTTGATACCGGTATTTTCTAAAGGGTTATATTGGATTCAATGCTACCCAGAAACAGTAAAGGGGTCAGGTGTAGTCGATACCATGTGTACCAATGATCGTATTATTGTGAAGATTTATCAAGTTGAGGTTGATCGAGATGTATTAAAGTATAACTTAGGAGTTATATAATATACCCAGGTAGTCTTATAAAACACACCTCATATACGTGGTGAAAACTCATGCAGTTGAACGAACTATCATAATACCACGACTTAGACGAGATTCCGAGGCCGTCTATATTACTGTGGCTAACTCTTTTTAAAATTTCACATCGCATGAGTCTGTCTATTCGAGTAATTCTGATGGCGCCGAATGCAGTAAAACCATACCAATTCTTTAAGGGAGTATTACTGCGAGATGCTCAACACCGGCTCCTGATGATGTAGAAGAAGGATTGGCATCAATGTCAACAACCAGTTTAAAAGACTTGGCGAGGATGGTTATTCGGAAGGCGGACGTTCTGCTTGATTTAATGTTATTACCTTCGACTGTGGCTATCTTAGTAGTGATAGACACTCATCGGCTAGCTCTTTCACACGCGGTTCGGAGATACGTTCTTTACTCGACGCTATGGACGACGACAAGCTTTTAGCCTCAGGAGCAGTCTTACCAATCACGGTAATAAGGGTACCCGCAGCCACCAACGCTCGGAATATAACTTCTCCTTCGGTTTGCGTTTGAAGAATCCGAGCAAGCGCGGTTAGCAGGCGGACCTGAACGTTGGCTGAGACGCTTCCCGGCTCTCTCGATGCAAGAACGGCGAGATTCACAATGGTCGTCGTCAAGGCGATTAATAGGTTACGGTTGTACGGACCGATCGGAGGTTGGCCACCGATACCTAATACCCGGTCGACGAACGATGCGATCTGGAGGCTTTCCGAATGTTGTGCGAGCAATCTTCGACCTTCGGTAGATCTGAAAAGATTGGCAATTGTTCGGGCCGCCATCATAGCGCAGTTTTCGTTAGGTTGTGCACCAGGCGGGATGCCCTCGAGCGCGGCGGAGATGGCTATCTGTACCGGACTGCCGAGGTTGGCCGATCTGAACTTGGCTACAGCGGGCGACGTCGCGGTGCATCTGAAAAGGTCGAGAGGAGCTAGCCTATCCGAGTAGTCCCATTCCGTACACATCATGACGACTAAGCTGATAGAGGCATTCTCCACTACCGGTTGGTTCGCTTCTAGTCTCTGCCTCAACCCAAGTAATACTTCTTGCGCTGGTGGGTTTAGGGAAAGGTCTTTGCGTCCCGCGGCTTCAAGAGAAGAGCTAACACTGAGAATCTTCTTAATTATGGCTAAACGATTATATGGTTAGAATTAAGTCCCCTGGAAAATGTTGCAAGTTTTATTAGGTTACTTACGTTCGTATTTTGCAGCCGTGATATCGAGATACTCGCGCTGCGGTAGAGATCGGGCCTTAGAAGAGCTAGGGTCATCACCCGGCCGATGCCGCGACTCCGTGCCTGAACCCTCAGAGTCTTGTCCAATTGTAGCCCCTTGCGTGTTTGTGATGATGAACTGCGCGACCTGATCTAAGAAGTTTTGCGAAAGCTCATTGTCGTCAATAAATTTCTGGGCTCGGGTGTAGGGATTCTCGGATAGATTATATGGTAGTTTCAGGGAAGGCTGACCCTCTTCGATAGCGACGTCGAAGACGTAGTCATAAGACTGGCCGTTATACTCAACCTTGCGCCCACTGCTGCCTACTGCGTCGACCACGGTGCCGACGTTGACCCACTGTTGTTGGCTCATCGACCATTGGTGAGCCGTCACGGAACCGTTTTCCTCTCTTATCATCTGCACCTGTCCCTCCTTGGTACCCGATTTGGTCTTTAGAAATTCGGGGCCTGGAAGCTTCTCCTTGTTTATCCCACCGACTTGCTGCTGTGGTATCGACGAACTCTTGACGGATTCATCAAAGTGCGCTAGAGTGTCAGGGCTGGCTAGGCGCTCTGGATCACGGGAAAACACACGGATGACACCGTCGCTGGCACCTGTCACGATGTCTCCATCTACCGAACACACAGACACAGTCCACACCGAGATGGCAGGATGAGTAATGGTCTGGACACACTCGGTACCTCTCCATACGCGGACCGTTCGATCTTCTCCCGAACTGACCAGCTCGCCAGAGGGTAATGTGTCGAGGGCATATATGAAACTTTCATGGCCATGGAGCTCTCCAACCTTTTGGCCACTCAGCTTCCATAGGCGGATGACCCCATCGTTGCTGGCACTAGCAAAATCGGCACCGCTCGGATGGCCACTGGGAACCCGACATAGAGCTCGGATGACGTCAGAGGTGTAGATAGTGGATCGAGGCTCGACCTGGCCGGTAACAACAGTCCTGAGGTCGTAGATGCGAATATTCTTGTCAGCAGAAGCCGTTACGACGGTAGTATCGTCCAAGGGAAGGACATCCCACACCGCCTCCTCGTGTCCAGCCAGGATAGCTTCCGTCTCCCACTTATTTACACTCCATATTCTAGCAGTCTTATCCCAACTACCCGACACGATATACCGACCACCGGGAACAACGGCCAAAGCACAAACGTTTCGAGCGTGGCCGACAAGGAGACGTTCAGCGTTATCCGAGGCCGCCGAGGTGGCCCTTCTGACATCAATGATAGTATCGGTTCCGGCAGATACGATTAAGCCGTCGGGGTGGTCGGACGAAGGGGGTAAGTAGGTTAGGCTATTGTAGAACTCGGATCCTTTGGTAGCTACGGAGGGTTCGAACGCAGGAGGCGACGTACTGGTGCGTTTCCACGCACGAACGGTACAGTCCCTAGCAGCGGAGAGAATAAGTTCGGGAGAGGGGAAGCAGACATGTCGAACCTAGAGAATAGTACTCAATGATTAGAAGACCACACCCGGGGTTTGAAAATAATAATTGGAGGTAACGCATACATCAGCATCATGACCGACAAGCTGCGCGGACAGCTTGAAGTCGGCCATAGCGTGACCGGGCTGTTACCGTCTATATTTCGAGTTCAGTTGTGTATGCTGATATTCAGGGTGTAGGTAAGGAGGCTAATTTGGAAGATCGGCAGCGGCAACGTCAGCTTGGGAGTCAGACACAAATGACAAAGTTGGGGAGAAATGGTGAAGTTGGAGAGATTATCTAATGCGATAGGGCGATTTCTATGAGCTACCTAAGCCTTGTCGCAGTGCAGTTTACAAGCTGAAGCTGCTCATGAGGTAAGTGGGGTAATTGATATCTCTGCCCCACCTTATGCAGCATAGGTACCTATGTACATGCATCTAGCGAGAATAACTTCAAAAAAGCTGGTGCACCTTACTAGCATATACAAAGGTAATACATTTAAAAAGTTATTCAACACCCAAACCAATCCTGTAGAAAATTGAATCTTTTTTTTTAAAGAATGAAACTGAACTCTTGAATAAAAAATTTTTTTTTTTTACCATTTAGTTGGTTTTAAATTTGTTAAAATATAGCTGTTAAAAGTTAAAAGTTAATGTGTTTTTAGTATTGGTAAGATGCGCCACCTTTTTTGACGCCATTCCCGCTGCTAGCTCATGATTCATGTACCCTCGTACCTCTGTCGAACCCCCAGGCCAGGGCTGCCAGGGCTGTCAGGGCGGCCTTGACGCATCAAATGAGGCTCGTCAATTGAATTTCTACCTATCCCAAATCTCCAACAGCCTTGACGACTGATTTTTTTTTTCCTTCTCTCAAACCTTTGCGCTAAACGATTCTTTCTCCCCTGTCGCTCATTATCGATTGGGATCTTACACTTCAATTGTCTTGTTCTTTGGACTCTCATTTTCCTTCTCTTCTGTTTACTTTGGAGACAGTTGGAGGGCTCAAAGGCATCTAAAACCCGACTTGCGCCGATCCAAATACCACATGCTCCTGTCCTTTTATTAATGAATACGATTCTATTTCCGTCACCCTTTTGCGATATCAATCTTACGACCCGTCACGACTAGTCACGAGCATCTTCTTCTCTATCCTTTATCTTTCTCAATCTATTTTGCAGCAATTATAACCCATTTCCGATAGGGATTTTCACACCTTTTACGCTGAGCCTGTTCTTACTCCTTGAACGACGCTCCGATTCTTATTCGAAGCACACGCCAGACGCGAGTTCGGATCTTCCCTACGGGATAACTTGTTCCGACATCCTGATCTAATCTTTACCAGAGGACATTACCTCCGTCTTGGCTTCTCAACTCTAAAGATTCCTTTCAACGAATCTATCTTGTATCGCTCTGTTCTAGCAATGGCCACCCCGGAGGCGCCGAGACAATATGTCCCTCTGACCTGCCATGGTCATTCCCGTCCTGTTCCACACATCAGTTTCTCGCCTCTAGAGAAGGATGATGTTTACTATTTGATCTCGGCTTGTAAAGGTGCGTGCTCGGGTTACTCGCTCCGTACAACTTGTGCCAATCCATCCCTAACGCGTTACAGATGGTAACCCAATGCTTCGTGACGGCCAGACTGGTGACTGGATTGGTACATTCATCGGCCACAAAGGTGCAGTTTGGCAAGCGAGACTTAGTCCTGATGCCGCAACTGCCGCAACTGCTTCCGCAGACTTCACTGCGTAAGTTCTGCTGTTCTAATTTCGACGTGACGTGACGCCCACAAGTCTCCTATGCTTTTGCTAATCTCCCCGGACAGCAAAATCTGGGATACGCATACGGGAGAACTCCTGTATACTCTTCAACATGACCACATCGTACGAGCTGTTGCCTACCCACCCGATAATTCCGACCTCGTTGCCACCGGCGGGATGGAGAAGAAGCTGCGTATTTTCGACTTGACAGAGATGAAGCCCAAGTCTGCGCCCGATGCCTCTACGAACGGAAACAATCCCGAGCCCGCTATCGTACCGTCCACCATCCAAGCCTCCTCGGCTTTCGAGATAGGGTCTGGTATCCACACCGCCTCTATCAAATTCATAGTTTGGACTAGAGATCCGAATATCCTGATCACTGCTTCTGACAACACACTCCGTTGGTTTGACTTGCCTACCAGGAGCGTGGTGAAGCAGGAAGTCTTGGACGGAGAAATTGGTTCCTGCGAGTTTTGTGCCCTGGCTCCAGAATTTACGTCCAAGACGGACATCGGCGAGGGGTTGCCAGTCCTCGCGGTAGCTGCTGGGAAATCTATTTATTTCTGGGGCGGCTTCCGCGCCATGGATGAGCTGAAGCGCACCAAGATGAATTACAAGGTAGCCAGCGTCGCCCTAGACCCTAAGGGAAGGAAGATCGTCGTAGGCGAAGATATTCCGGCAACGTGGGCAAGAGTCTACAGATGGGACGACGACACAGAGATAGGTTCGTACTAATCTCGGTTCTAACCCTCCACGTATTGCTAACGGCTTCGAACAGACATCCACAAGGGCCATCACGGACCTGTTTGGTCGGTGGCCTTTTCTCCGGACGGCAAGCTCTACGCTACCGGCTCGGAAGACGGGACGATCAAGATGTGGAAGAACTGTGAAGGGTTTTACGGGCTCTGGCGCGGAGGTGCAGGCGGGGGACCGGAGAGGAACGCCGAGTAGGGTGGTGCGTTTCGTGGAAGACCTTCAACCGCCTCAAGCCGAGATAGCCCAGATGTTTCGACGAACTCTAACAAGGAGTCGCTATAGGAAGCAACGCCTACTCCTATCTCGACTAAAACGAGCACTCGAACAGCTTTAGCACAGCGTCTTCTGAATCTTGCCGTCTCGTGAGCAGAATTCGAGGGAGGAGCATATTAGACCATTTTGGGTCACAAGTAGACAAGTAACTTGAGATGATGTTTGCTGGTCATCTTATAGTCATTAGGTAGACGTGCGAAAATACCATTATTGGGACAGGGTATTGCCGTACTATCTTGTTTGGAACTGGGGAGCAGATATGGCAGTAAGCCCAGAGTAGACTACAAAGATATGATCATAATGCAATATTGCCTTCGTTGTCAGTTTTTGCAGCTGGTGAACTACATGGTAACTGGTCTCGGTCGAACATTAGCGTAGTAGATACTACAAGACACGAAAACAAGAAGGGACTCGGAACAGAAAGGCTTTTTTTCTCTTGTAATAAAGACAGCTAAAATTGATCGACCGAGAGCGATATCCCAGGGGTCTGTATCTCGTTGGTAGCTATGTTGAATGCCCAGGTACCTACTACCATGACAAGGTGGCTGCAAGACGTAAAATCCGACTGTTGCTGATGGCTTTGCTACTAGATTATTTATGATGTGTACCTACACGCAGATCGGCACTGTAAGAATCATATATTTTCTTGTAATATTCAAATCTCTTGCTAGGTCCAGGATGCGTGATTTGATCACCTTTTCAATACGTTACGAACAACTTTTGGTTAGCTATGGCAGTGCCCGCCAATCCTAATATCGTGCATGATCGTGTTCGTACAGCAGCACTCAGCGAGTTCTACCGCGAGTGTGAGGTGGCTAAGGCAGGTGACTTGAAAGTAATCATCCGCCTCTAGAAGGCTCGAGGCAACAGCATAGATTTTCAAATGGCTGGATTGGACTATCAAAATATGGTATTGAAGAACATTGAAGTTCCATCCATAGTGGTGCCATCGAAAAGGCTTCAACGTCGAATATAAGATCTTGCGGTTTATAGAGTAAGCTAGTGAATAATCCTCTTCTTATACTAACCTAGCCTCCCCTATCTCTCATGTCATGCCTATCTTTGATATAGGTGATGTATTCGGCGCCCTTCTCTCTTGTCCCAACCTATGCCTCCGAGCTCGATCCTACCTCAAGCCTCTCGGTAAGCATTTTTATTCGTAATAAATCATCTTCTTCTATTTGTAAGTTCGCATGACTACAGGAGAAAAGGGCACAAGCTATACTAGCTTATAAGGGCGTCTTAACGTGTTCTATCACCCACAAAGTGACAGCTATAGCAACTCCAGCAGCAACGTCAATCTGGACGATTAGAATAGGGGCATAGCTTCTCCTGATCTCTTCGAAGATACATTATTACAGGCTACCGAAGGAATTGCTAGTTATCACTTCTCAATTATAACTAAATCAATAACTGATATATTTTAATATAGGGTCAACTTTACTTAGTTCTAATGTTGCTTGATTCAGTTACTATCCTACCTATGAACATGATCTAGGTCCTGATTCGGCTGGCATCAAGTCTATCGATATTCAGATGTCAAATTTCTATAATATCCGCTCTACCATTGATACAACTTGGATTAACTATGATAATTGAACTGTGATTATGAGCACATTGCGATAAGTCTTGCATGAGGCCGTGGGGTCTATAATCATTGTGGAATAACTATGACTGGGCACTGCGGAAAAGGATGATAACCCGTCCGCTCATGTGTGACTATAATCTATATGCCTACTAGACAGACGCTAGCTTCCAAGAGTTCTATTGTGGCAGTTGTAGAATAAACCGAGATCTTCTAACTAGTTTAACCACAGATATGTCATTGTTAGTACCACAACTTTAGAAATGCCTTAAACCCGATTGACAAGATCTAGACATAGGATCCGAGGGGTCTCGGGGCGAGATCCTATTAGAAACAAGATTCTTATCCTAAGAGCTGCGGTATATGCTAGGCCCTACACGTGTTAAACCGTTGGACAAAGCGGATGGCAAGGCAGTATTCATGTTCTGGGATGTTCTTCACGGCAGGCGCCGTACTTACTACCAACTTAGAAGAACTAAGGGTTTGGGTGTAGGGAAAGGGACAAGGTAATTGGCTAAAGCTAGCCAGTTCCTGTAAAATGTGGTTGTTGGACGTGACAAAGTGAAACTGTATGCAGGGGGGGTTCCAGGTGTCTGAAGCGGGGTGGTATCACGTTTTGATGGTGTTTTAGAGCAGTAATTATATGGCAATCTAGGTCCTTGCCAAGTATCCTTCCCAACAATGATCCAATAGAGAGCATGGCTGATCGATCCTGGGCCTCGTGAATCAAAGAGTTGGCGGCCGGGGTAGAGACCGGAGGGGATTGTGACCGAACCGGATATTCAGCCGCATAATATTAAGGCGAGCTGGAAACTGAAGGCTCGAGAGCTAGAGAGGGGTTATCTGGTAAAGATGCCCCGGATCAAATAAAAAGCATCATCGCCGGTTTGCGACTCAGTTATGTTATTTGCGTAGTGCCGCTGGCGGGCGCGAGGAGCTAGCCTTCGACATAAGAGGCGTACTTCCTTTCCGTCTCCTCTCGCATCTCGCTTATGGCGCTGGCAAAAGCGACTCCCGCGCGGCGGGCAGCATTCGGCAATCGCCTCTCCGAGCTTACTACCATATTCAATCCACCTTGCCCGGTAACATGGCTGATAACCACTACGAAAGTCCCATCACAATATCCACCATTCCCTACGTCCGGACCTATCTCCTGCGACCCACCGTCCTGGGAGGATAATATCGCCCAGAAAGGATTCGCGTATTATTCGCCTGCTATCTGCCCAAGTGGATTTATCGTAGGTTGCACTGCAAGCAGTGGTCGATCGGGAGAAGGCTTTCCTGCTATCACAGCCGGAGAAACGGCTATGTACTGTGTTCCAAGGTAAGTCTGAATGACGTTGGGAATACGAAGTAGCTTGACTAATTTAGGTGTGGGATTTCTAGCGGCTTTACCTGCACCTCGGATACCACAGATTTTCGCGGGGGCGTTTGGGGCTTCACGCGTACAACATTAGCGAACGGTGTTCTAGCTACCGTAGGACCAGCTCTCCAGATCCGCTGGCGGGAAGAAGACCTAATCAACCTCGCTACGGATCCTTTGACTCCTGGTTTGGTTACAACTTCAACTAGCATCTTCACACCGACGCCTACTAGCTTAGCTTTGCCCGAAGCCACTACATCTACTTCTAAGACGCTACCAGCTCAAGTATCATCGACCGCCCTGCAAATAACGTCACTTACTCCAACAACGGAGATCGAAATCAGCCAATCATTAATAACTTTTGAACCAACTCCAACCACAACTGAGAAGGAAGAATCGGCAAGTCTATCATCCTCTCCGCTTACAAGCAGGCCAATTACAACATCGTCTACCCAGCTTAGCGGCACGCCCTCCGCGGATAACGGAGGCACTACGGATCGGAGCGGGGCCGACGGAAATTCCTCTAGCAGCGCTACCTCGAGCGCCAATACGGCAGCTATGGCATTATCTGGAATTTTAATCGGCATTATACTAGGGTACTTCGCAACAGTAATTATTCGTCGATACCGGCGGTACCGGGCGGGTAAAATAGAGAAATTCCTTCCTTTTGATGTTAGTACTTTAGCAAGTCGGATTTTTGCGAACCGGAAGAACGGATTGCCTTCGCATCAGACTACAGCGATACGACCGATTCGATATCCAGGTGCCGAGTTAGGTACAGATGGACCGATGCCGGAGCTAGGCTCTGGAAGCCCTCTGGGTACGAAAGACAACCCAGCAGAATTGGGAGTCGACAGTGCGAGAAATAGCTGGGTGTCGCGCGTATCACGAATATTAACTGTAAAACTTAAAAAGGAGGTGTGGTCAGTTTAATAGCTCACCTCAATCTCGTAAGAAGCAACTTTCAATAGCCTATTAGTTTCTATATATATATATAAGTTGTTTACGGGGCAATCTAAGGTCCATATACTCATCATGTAGTATATATTATCATAAAATTAGGTAGATTCTTACTTCGGACATAACAACTGTCCAACATAAATGTCTCTCCGACATATAAAATGTGATGGAATAAAATCTGTTACCAAATAACCTTTTAGTGGTGTAGCGGTATGTTGACAATAACTACTATAGCAATATCATTACCACTTGTTCAGGGCAATGATTGAAAATATTTAAGCACCGTAGAGAGAACTTATAAGAAAGAAACATCACGATGTCGATTGATGGATGTAAACAAGGGTGTTTTAAGTAACTTGAAAATTTTTTTTTTTGATTAATAGCTTGCTTAATTTTGAGGGTTAGTTGATAACCCCATCATTATCTTCAACGAGACAACTTATACTTTATACACATGTTTCAAACGTATAGGTAGTTGACGAAAGTGACCTAGAGAACCTCGCCATTAACCACGCTTGGTGCATCCTCTCACAAACCAATCTCTGACAACATATAGCGATCGCTCAGAATATGGAATGCTACGTAGCCCAAGATGTGGTTGTTTAAAGCCTGCTCATACGGCTCTCGTCCCTTAACTACAATTCGCATACGCCGGACGGTATTTTGCGTCTGCTCAATTACCTCTGACAGAACCGTTCGGGTATCACTGCCTTCGTAGTAAGCTCTGTAATTGATGTAGTTGTCCTTTTCTTTTGCTTTCTCTTCTTTATAGAATCTATCACGTCACTATTAGTAGGATCTCCATCGGAAAGTATTTCTATACTCACGACAATACATCATTAGCCAGACAGAAATAAGCAGATAAGTCCGGGATCGCTTCTAGGAAACATGAAATATCAGGATATACGGCCTTAGGGAATGTAAAATACGCATACGCATCTGCAAGACCGGACTTGCTACGCATGTACCAGGCCAAGCTCTGACCGCCTTTAGTTCGTACCAGGCGGCGGAGTTCCGAACGCGCCTCTAAGACGCACGCGTTGTGAAAGTCAAGGGATGCGGCGACGATAAAATTGGCCACCATAGGGTCCCAATAATCAAAGGCCAACCGAATTATCTCTGCCCAAGTCTCAAGAAGAATTGTCGGCTGAGGCTTTCCGCTAGCGAAGCGTTCGTGAAAGGGCTCGAAATCTTCCAAAGACTGACATGCTACATCGTCAACGACAATGGCAAGCCAGGTATAAATACCGACATATACTTGGACGTCTAGAGGATGGTTGGGAAGGCAAGCCTGTGATACTATTAGCTGAGCTATGGTAGAATAAGAAGATACTTAGTGCTAATACAATAGCATAATTCCCCCCTACTTTTAAGCACTTGAAAGCGTGTGACCCCTCAGGATGTGGAATACCAGTCTTAACTGCACGTCGGCGTAGAGCTGACCAATATGTTTCGTTGCTGATCACTGGTGCCGTCGTGTACCCGATGTTTGATATGAAAGACGAGATTAACGGACGAAGGTATAGCTCGGCTCCCAGCGTATCTGTAGTATGTTGTCCCCGTTTGCTCTGTGACATGGCTAATCTATAAAGTCACGTAGGCCTTAGAAATTATAAGAATTACCCGATGCTAACGGAGTAGTGGCGACTCGTTGCCTATTGCAACGGGTAATTATGAGGGAATGGCTTGAGGATATATAGATTCTGCAACGTCAAGTTTGAATGTAGTTCGTGGGAAATATAACCTCATTGATACGTAAGAAACCAATAATATATCTGATACCGAAGTGGTCATATCAGTAGCTGGATTCCTCAACTGTCTATGGGTTGGATGAAATGCTTAGACATTGTGATTAATGGGTTCTTGACAAGATAATGCAAGATAAGCTCATTTTAAGGTTGGTAATTGGCAGCAATATGAGCTTAATTGAAGCTAATGTATCTCATTTAATTGCCATTGATTTTTCGAAGCTGATTGCCCTCATCGAGATGGAGCTAAGTGCGGACTTCGGTGGCATTATCGGAGCTGAATCAAGCCAGCACAGCTCGTCTCATTCTAAGTGTCATGACATATGCATGAGTTTTCTGTTTTGGGCGAACCTTTCCAGCGCGAATTACTTACATGACAAATAAGATTAGGACATTTGATGTCCCTGGGACATTGTTATAGGCAATGCTGATATACGAAGTTATCACAATCTCTGGTAACTCCGAACTTTTTCCATTTTATCAGGTAAACATATGTGCCGGTGGAAAAGCAAACACGCCTGCGGATTGATTGTTATACATCTAAGATATTGGCGTTTGAAATAAAAGCGACGAGTTCTAGCATAAAACGCCAATACGATGACGAATGATTTCGGGGATATTAGCTCGGGATTTGGAAAATAAAAAAAATAGCTACAGCATAAGCTGACATAGAGTGTGAGAATGCAACGATATTTTCTATGCCATATGTACGGTATTGCGATATCGTAGCTTCACGCCCTTCTCCACCTCAAAGAATAGTCTGTTTTCCATTCAATTTACACATATTCAACCTATCCACATAGTATATCAGTTCAGCTAGCCAAGGGTTTTGGCTCGGGGTTTCGGTGACTGGTGAAAACCGAGCAACCCTCTTTCAGCATCAGTTAAGCCAATACGATCATTGACGAGGTCATGTCCCACGGAGATACTATCAGAAGAGCCACTTGAAAACTCGATGCTCTTAGAAAATAGCATCAATCCCTGATCCCAGTGTTAAACGTTATACAGACGCAGCGGGGGGAAACTAAACAAACTTCATGAGCATTATAAGCACAGCTTCTTCTATGCCGTCGAGACTAAGCTGGTCGATACCTAATACATGCGAAACCATAGAACATCAATATGCTTGATAAGTGTTAATGTGTTTAAGGACTGAGAAAATGTTCATATATAAACATGTTAAATTTGTCGACTTTTTTTTTCCTCCTTTTTCAAGTCAAATCGAAAAGTATATTGTACTAATGAAGTAAACGCACGGATACATTTGTCCCATATTATAACTTGGTCAATTGTAGTTTTAGCTAGTTTCGCACAATGTAAAGCGAACCGGCACAAGTTTTAAGGTTTTAGGATTTTAGTTAAACATTTAATAAGATTATATCGACGATAATACAATAGGCAATAACAACGTTTAAAATACCTTTTATTTTAATTACTTAAGGTTAATCTTTTACTTTCGCTACTTTCTTGTTTTTTTTGCATGTTTATACGACATCGTGTTATAATATCGTAGGCTTCGACATTTAAATAGCTTTAAAACGTTATACCCACAAACTTACACCCACAACCACTTATAACCACGTTTAAAATACCTTTTATTTTTTAATCTAAGGCTATTTATTTAATTACCCGGACCTTTTAACCCTTTTTGTATACTTATATAACATCGCGTTGTAATATTATAAGCTTCGACGTTTAAAAATACGTAATAACTTTAAATCGCTATATTCACGCGTTTGCACCCATGCGTTTATATTTACAACCATTTATAACCACTTATAACCACGTTTAAAATACCTTTTATTTTAATCATTCGAGGCTAGTTTTTTACTTTTACTATTTTCTCGTTTTTTTTGTATATTTATAAAATATTACGTTATAATATTATAGGTTTTAACGTTTATTACGGTTATTACGTTATAACCGATATTATAATTAATTTTAACTTAAAACACGTACGTTTTATATATAATAACTTATTTAAATAATTAAATTAATACTTATTTTATATAAAAATTTTATTTATTATATTTTTAATTAATTTAATTATTAATATGGCCGTTTAAATAAAAAATATTTAAAATCCTTTTAAATTAAAAATTTAAAAATGTTTTAAAAAAATGTACCAAAATGTAATTAATTAAAGAAAAATGTAGTTAAAAAAAGTATTTTTTTTTAAACTATTTTCAAATTTTTAATTTAAATTAATTAAAATAAATTAATTATTGGAAATTGTTTTAAGGTTTTTATAATTAATTTTTAATATAAATGTAAATCATTTTTATATTTACATGTTTTTTATTAACAATAATACCAAAATATATATAATAATATATAATAGTTATATAATAATTAAAAAAAAATTACGTTTTTTACGTATTAAAAAAAAAGTATATATATATATAAATAAAACATGTTTTTAGCATACTTTTTTAAATAGTTTTTTTTTTTTAAATATTATAAATATAATTATTGCTATTAATACACTTTCGTTTTGTTATCGAAAGCTTATTAATACACTTTATATAATAGATATATCCTTACCAATTATTTTAATTAAATTAATTAAATTATATTTTAATTTATTAACCTATATAATTTACTTAATTTAATAAGTTAATTTATATAATTTATATTATTTATTTTACCTTAATTAAAATTATTTAATAATATAAGTTTTAATTAAATATATATGTTATTTTAAAAGTTATTTAAGTATGTATATTAGTAGTGGTGGTAGTGGTTTTTAAGGAACTACGTAATATCTTTTTGTTTATATTAGATTGAATAATATATATTTAAGTAATTTATAAAATAATATATGTATTTAATTAAGATTTATATCATTAAATAGTTTTAATTAAGGCGAAAATATTAATATAAATTATATATATTAAATTATTAAATTTAATAGGTTATATAAGTTAATATATTTAATAAGTCTTTAAATAAGGCTTTAAATATGGCTTTGTAAAAAGCTTTTTTGCGGTTACATTTATATTTAATTAAATATTTAATCAAATATATATATATATTTAAATAACTTTTTAAATAATGTATATATTCAATTGAGATAAATATTATTAAATAATTTTAATTAAGGCGAAAATAATAATATAAATCTTATATATTATATTGTAAAATTATATAAATTATAATGGTTAATATATTAGTAGTTAAAAATGAATAAGATATATTTAAATGTATTAAATATACCAATAAGTTCCAATAGCAAAACGAGGGTGTATTAATAGCAATAGTCTTAAATAAAATATATTTAAAATAAAATTTATTATTTATATTAAATAAAATAAAAAATTATTATCAAAAAATAAAAAAATAAAAAAATAAAAAATAAAATATAATAATAAAAAATAATATTAAATTAATAGTAAAAAGGATTTTATTTAAATAATAATTATATTATTTAATTATAATTAAAAGTTATATAAAAGTTATATAAATATTATATTTATTTTTATATAAATTTATTAAATTGTATATATATTTTTTATATTAATTTTATATATATATATATATATATATATATATTTATTTTATAATATTTAAATTAAATATAATTATATAATTTTTATTTAATTAATTTATATAATTAACTAAAAATAATATAATAAAAATATAAAATAAAATATAAACTAAAAATATTAATAAAAAATATTATAAAAATTATAATATATATTTAAATAAAAAAAATATAAAATAAAAAAAATATTAATAA